>NW_026292097.1:0-600000 GCF_023091745.1 Budorcas taxicolor | reverse complement strand
GATCAGCCTCGAGACGCCTCAGCGGAAATGGGCCTCATCTCGCCTGGAGGGGAGAACCTCCTGGATTTTCTCGAGTTGCGGCAGGTCTTCTCGAGTTACGACGGGGACCTCAGGGACCCACTCTGGTGGCCTCAGGAAAGGCCAGTCCCCATGCGAGTTGCTAGGGGACCTCTCGGGATTCCTCTCCCGTCCATGCCGGGGCCTCAGTCCTTGTGTGGAGTCGGGGCCGGAACCTGAGGATTCCTCTCCAGTGTTGCCATGGATCTTGGGGTGCTTCTGAGTCTCCCCAGGGGAGTCAGGCCTCGTCTCGAGTGGGGGCATGCACGTGCGCTTTCCTCCCGAGCTGCAGCAGTAGTGTCACGCTTCCTGTCACGTGGATCAAGGGATCTGTGGCTTTCCCTCGAGGCTGTCCCTCGAGGCTTTCCCACAGGGCTGTGCCACGTGCCACCTTGGTGGGATTCGATCCTCGGCGTGAAAGACGAGCCGGTGAAGGGAAAAGAGGTTCCTCTGGAATGGACTGAGACATCTGGGGGACTCTTGGAAAGGTGGCACGACCCTGGAGTTCCTCTCGCCGTTCCTGTTGAGAGGGCCTCCTCTTGAGATGCGACGGGAACGCCGGGAACTCTTTCCCGACGAAACAGGGACAGGATCCCTCATCTCGAGCTACGAGGCCGAAACGGGGCTCCTCTGGATGTGGGCGGGACCCTCGTGATTCCTCTCGAGTGGAGACGGGTATGTCGGGGAACTTCTTGATTTGCAGCAAGGGTGTGAAGGAGCCTTTCGAAGTTCCATAAGTGAGGTGTGATCCGCCTCGTGACACCTCAGCAGAAATGGGCCTCATCTCGCCTGGAGGGGAGAACCTCCTGGATTTTCTCGAGTTGCGGCAGGTCTTCTCGAGTTACGACGGGGACCTCAGGGACCCACTCTGGTGGCCTCAGGAAAGGCCAGTCCCCATGCGAGTTGCTAGGGGACCTCTCGGGATTCCTCTCCCGTCCATGCCGGGGCCTCAGTCCTTGTGTGGAGTCGGGGCCGGAACCTGAGGATTCCTCTCCAGTGTTGCCATGGATCTTGGGGTGCCTCTGAGTCTCCCCAGGGGAGTCAGGCCTCGTCTCGAGTGGGGGCATGCACGTGCGCTTTCCTCCCGAGCTGCAGCAGTAGTGTCACGCTTCCTGTCACGTGGATCAAGGGATCTGTGGCTTTCCCTCGAGGCTGTCCCTCGAGGCTTTCCCACGAGGCTTTCCCACAGGGCTGTGCCACGTGCCACCTTGGTGTGAGTCGATCCTCGGCGTGAAAGACGAGCCGGTGAAGGGAAAAGAGGTTCCTCTGGAAAGGACTGAGACATCTTGGGGACTCTTGGAATGGTGGCACGACCCTGGAGTTCCTCTCGCGGTTCCTGTTGAGAGGGCCTCCTCTTGAGATGCGACGGGAACGCCGGGAACTCTTTCCCGACGAAGCAGGGACAGGATCCCTCATCTCGAGCTACGAGGCGGAAACGAGGCTCCGCTGGATGTGGGCGGGACCCTCGTGATTCCTCTCGAGTGGAGACGGCTATGTCGGGGAACTTCTTGATTTGCACCAAGGGTGTGAAGGAGCCTTTCGAAGTTCCACAGGGGAGGTGTGATCAGCCTCGAGACGCCTCAGCGGAAATGGGCCTCATCTCGCCTGGAGGGGAGAACCTCCTGGATTTTCTCGAGTTGCGGCATGTCTTCTCGAGTTACGTTGGGGACCTCAGGGACCCGCTCTGGTGGCCTCAGGAAAGGCCAGTCCCCATGCGAGTTGCTAGGGGGCCTCTCGGGATTCCTCTCCCGTCCATGCCGGGGCCTCAGTCCTTGTGTGGAGTCGGGGCCGGAACCTGAGGATTCCTCTCCAGTGTTGCCATGGATCTTGGGGTGCTTCTGAGTCTCCCCAGGGGAGTCAGGCCTCGTCTCGATTGGGGGCATGCACGTGCGCTTTCCTCCCGAGCTGCAGCAGCAGTGTCACGCTTCCTTTCACGTGGATCAAGGGATCTGTGGCTTTCCCTCGAGGCTGTCCCTCGAGGCTTTCCCACGAGGCTTTCCCACAGGGCTGTGTCACGTGCCACCTTGGTGTGAGTCAATCCTCGGCGTGAAAGACGAGCCGGTGAAGGGAAAAGAGGTTCCTCTGGAATGGACTGAGACATCTGGGGGACTCTTGGAAAGGTGGCACGACCCTGGAGTTCCTCTCGCCGTTCCTGTTGAGAGGGCCTCCTCTTGAGATGCGACGGGAACGCCAGGAACTCTTTCCCGACGAAGCAGGGACAGGATCCCTCATCTCGAGCTACGAGGCCGAAACGGGGCTCCTCTGGATGTGGGCAGGACCCTCGTGATTCCTCTCGAGTGGAGACGGGTATGTCGGGGAACTTCTTGATTTACAGCAAGGGTGTGAAGGAGCCTTTCGAAGTTCCAGAGGTGAGGTGTGATCCGCCTTGTGACACCTCAGCAGAAATGTGCCTCATCTCGCCTGGAGGGGACAACCTCCTGGATTTTCTCGAGTTGCGGCAGGTCTTCTCGAGTTACGACGGGGACCTCAGGGACCCGCTCTGGTGGCCTCAGGAAAGGCCAGTCCCCATGCGAGTTGCTAGGGGACCTCTCGGGATTCCTCTCCCGTCCATGCCGGGGCCTCAGTCCTTGTGTGGAGTCGGGGCCGGAACCTGAGGATTCCTCTCCAGTGTTGCCATGGATCTTGGGGTGCTTCTGTGTCTCCCCAGGGGAGTCAGGCCTCGTCTCGATTGGGGGCATGCACGTGCGCTTTCCTCCCGAGCTGCAGCAGCAGTGTCACGCTTCCTTTCACGTGGATCAAGGGATCTGTGGCTTTCCCTCGAGGCTGTCCCTTGAGGCATTCCCACGAGGCTTTCCCACAGGGCTGTGCCACGTGCCACCTTGGTGTGAGTCGATCCTCGGCGTGAAAGACGAGCCGGTGAAGGGAAAAGAGGTTCCTCTGGAATGGACTGAGACATCTGGGGGACTCTTGGAATGGTGGCACGACCCTGGAGTTCCTCTCGCCGTTCCTCTTGAGAGGGCCTCCTCTTGAGATGCGACGGGAACGCAGGGAACTCTTTCGCGACGAAGCAGGGAAAGGATCCCTCATCTCGAGCTACGAGGCGGAAACGGGGCTCCTCTGGATGTGGGCGGGACCCTCGTGATTGCTCTCGAGTGGAGACGGGTATGTCGGGGAACTTCTTGATTTGCACCAAGGGTGTGAAGGACCCTTTCGAAGTTCCAGAGGGGAGGTGTGATCAGCCTCGAGACGCCTCAGCGGAAATGGGCCTCATCTCGCCTGGAGGGGAGAACCTCCTGGATTTTCTCGAGTTGCGGCAGCTCTTCTCGAGTTACGACGGGGACCTCAGGGACCCGCTCTGGTGGCCTCAGGAAAGGCCAGTCCCCATGCGAGTTGCTAGGGGACCTCTCGGGATTCCTCTCCCGACGATGCCGGGGCCTCAGTCCTTGTGTGGAGTCGGGGCCGGAACCTGAGGATTCCTCTCCAGTGTTGCCATGGATCTTGGGGTGCTTCTGAGTCTCCCCAGGGGAGTCAGGCCTCGTCTCGAGTGGGGGCATGCACGTGCGCTTTCCTCCCGAGCTGCAGCAGTAGAGTCACGCTTCCTGTCACGTGGATCAAGGGATCTGTGTCTTTCCCTCGAGGCTGTCCCTCGAGGTTTTCCCACGAGGCTTTCCCACAGGGCTGTGCCACGTGCCACCTTGGTGGGAGTCGATCCTCGGCGTGAAAGACGAGCCGGTGAAGGGAAAAGAGGTTCCTCTGGAATGGACTGAGACATCTGGGGGACTCTTGGAAAGGTGGCACGACCCTGGAGTTCCTCTCGCCGTTCCTGTTGAGAGGGCCTCCTCTTGAGATGCGACGGGAACGCCGGGAACTCTTTCCCGACGAAGCAGGGACAGGATCCCTCATCTCGAGCTACGAGGCGGAAACGGGGCTCCTCTGGATGTGGGCGGGACCCTCGTGATTCCTCTCGAGTGGAGACGGCTATGTCGGGGAACTTCTTGATTTGCACCAAGGGTGTGAAGGACCCTTTCGAAGTTCCACAGGGGAGGTGTGATCAGCTTCGAGACGCCTCAGCGGAAATGGGCCTCATCTCGCCTGGAGGGGAGAACCTCCTGGATTTTCTCGAGTTGCGGCAGGTCTTCTCGAGTTACGACGGGGACCTCAGGGACCCACTCTGGTGGCCTCAGGAAAGGCCAGTCCCCATGCGAGTTGCTAGGGGACCTCTCGGGATTCCTCTCCCGTCCATGCCGGGGCCTCAGTCCTTGTGTGGAGTCGGGGCCGGAACCTGAGGATTCCTCTCCAGTGTTGCCATGGATCTTGGGGTGCTTCTGAGTCTCCCCAGGGGAGTCAGGCCTCGTCTCGATTGGGGGCATGCACGTGCGCTTTCCTCCCGAGCTGCAGCAGCAGTGTCATGCTTCCTTTCACGTGTATCAAGGGATCTGTGGCTTTCCCTCGAGGCTGTCCCTTGAGGCATTCCCACGAGGCTTTCCCACAGGGCTGTGCCACGTGCCACCTTGGTGTGAGTCGATCCTCGGCGTGAAAGACGAGCCGGTGAAGGGAAAAGAGGTTCCTCTGGAATGGACTGAGACATCTGGGGGACTCTTGGAATGGTGGCACGACCCTGGAGTTCCTCTCGCCGTTCCTCTTGAGAGGGCCTCCTCTTGAGATGCGACGGGAACGCCGGGAACTCTTTCGCGACGAAGCAGGGAAAGGATCCCTCATCTCGAGCTACGAGGCGGAAACGGGCTCCTCTGGATGTGGGCGGGACCCTCGTGATTGCTCTCGAGTGGAGACGGGTATGTCGGGGAACTTCTTGATTTGCACCAAGGGTGTGAAGGACCCTTTCGAAGTTCCAGAGGGGAGGTGTGATCAGCCTCGAGACGCCTCAGCGGAAATGGGCCTCATCTCGCCTGGAGGGGAGAACCTCCTGGATTTTCTCGAGTTGCGGCAGGTCTTCTCGAGTTACGACGGGGACCTCAGGGACCCGCTCTGGTGGCCTCAGGAAAGGCCAGTCCCCATGCGAGTTGCTAGGGGACCTCTCGGGATTCCTCTCCCGTCCATGCCGGGGCCTCAGTCCTTGTGTGGAGTCGGGGCCGGAACCTGAGGATTCCTCTCCAGTGTTGCCATGGATCTTGGGGTGCTTCTGAGTCTCCCCAGGGGAGTCAGGCCTCGTCTCGAGTGGGGGCATGCACGTGCGCTTTCCTCCCGAGCTGCAGCAGTAGTGTCACGCTTCCTGTCACGTGGATCAAGGGATCTGTGTCTTTCCCTCGAGGCTGTCCCTCGAGGCTTTCCCACGAGGCTTTCCCACAGGGCTGTGCCACGTGCCACCTTGGTGGGAGTCGATCCTCGGCGTGAAAGACGAGCCGGTGAAGGGAAAAGAGGTTCCTCTGGAATGGACTGAGACATCTGGGGGACTCTTGGAAAGGTGGCACGACCCTGGAGTTCCTCTCGCCGTTCCTGTTGAGAGGGCCTCCTCTTGAGATGCGACGGGAACGCCGGGAACTCTTTCCCGACGAAGCAGGGACAGGATCCCTCATCTCGAGCTACGAGGCGGAAACGGGGCTCCTCTGGATGTGGGCGGGACCATCGTGATTCCTCTCGAGTGGAGACGGCTATGTCGGGGAACTTCTTGATTTGCACCAAGGGTGTGAAGGACCCTTTCGAAGTTCCACTGGGGAGGTGTGATCAGCCACGAGACGCCTCAGCGGAAATGGGCCTCATCTCGCCTGGAGGGGAGAACCTCCTGGATTTTCTCGAGTTGCGGCAGGTCTTCTCGAGTTACGACGGGGACCTCAGGGACCCACTCTGGTGGCCTCAGGAAAGGCCAGTCCCCATGCGAGTTGCTAGGGGACCTCTCGGGATTCCTCTCCCGTCCATGCCGGGGCCTCAGTCCTTGTGTGGAGTCGGGGCCGGAACCTGAGGATTCCTCTCCAGTGTTGCCATGGATCTTGGGGTGCCTCTGAGTCTCCCCAGGGGAGTCAGGCCTCGTCTCGAGTGGGGGCATGCACGTGCGCTTTCCTCCCGAGCTGCAGCAGTAGTGTCACGCTTCCTGTCACGTGGATCAAGGGATCTGTGGCTTTCCCTCGAGGCTGTCCCTCGAGGCTTTCCCACGAGGCTTTCCCACAGGGCTGTGCCACGTGCCACCTTGGTGTGAGTCGATCCTCGGCGTGAAAGACGAGCCGGTGAAGGGAAAAGAGGTTCCTCTGGAAAGGACTGAGACATCTTGGGGACTCTTGGAATGGTGGCACGACCCTGGAGTTCCTCTCGCGGTTCCTGTTGAGAGGGCCTCCTCTTGAGATGCGACGGGAACGCCGGGAACTCTTTCCCGACGAAGCAGGGACAGGATCCCTCATCTCGAGCTACGAGACGGAAACGAGGCTCCTCTGGATGTGGGCGGGACCCACGTGATTCCTCTCGAGTGGAGACGGGTATGTCGGGGAACTTCTTGATTTGCACCAAGGGTGTGAAGGAGCCTTTCGAAGTTCCACAGGGGAGGTGTGATCAGCCTCGAGACGCCTCAGCGGAAATGGGCCTCATCTCGCCTGGAGGGGAGAACCTCCTGGATTTTCTCGAGTTGCGGCAGCTCTTCTCGAGTTACGACGGGGACCTCAGGGACCCGCTCTGGTGGCCTCAGGAAAGGCCAGTCCCCATGCGAGTTGCTAGGGGACCTCTCGGGATTCCTCTCCCGACGATGCCGGGGCCTCAGTCCTTGTGTGGAGTCGGGGCCGGAACCTGAGGATTCCTCTCCAGTGTTGCCATGGATCTTGGGGTGCTTCTGAGTCTCCCCAGGGGAGTCAGGCCTCGTCTCGAGTGGGGGCATGCACGTGCGCTTTCCTCCCGAGCTGCAGCAGTAGAGTCACGCTTCCTGTCACGTGGATCAAGGGATCTGTGTCTTTCCCTCGAGGCTGTCCCTCGAGGTTTTCCCACGAGGCTTTCCCACAGGGCTGTGCCACGTGCCACCTTGGTGGGAGTCGATCCTCGGCGTGAAAGACGAGCCGGTGAAGGGAAAAGAGGTTCCTCTGGAATGGACTGAGACATCTGGGGGACTCTTGGAAAGGTGGCACGACCCTGGAGTTCCTCTCGCCGTTCCTGTTGAGAGGGCCTCCTCTTGAGATGCGACGGGAACGCCGGGAACTCTTTCCCGACGAAGCAGGGACAGGATCCCTCATCTCGAGCTACGAGGCGGAAACGGGGCTCCTCTGGATGTGGGCGGGACCCTCGTGATTCCTCTCGAGTGGAGACGGCTATGTCGGGGAACTTCTTGATTTGCACCAAGGGTGTGAAGGACCCTTTCGAAGTTCCACAGGGGAGGTGTGATCAGCTTCGAGACGCCTCAGCGGAAATGGGCCTCATCTCGCCTGGAGGGGAGAACCTCCTGGATTTTCTCGAGTTGCGGCAGGTCTTCTCGAGTTACGACGGGGACCTCAGGGACCCACTCTGGTGGCCTCAGGAAAGGCCAGTCCCCATGCGAGTTGCTAGGGGACCTCTCGGGATTCCTCTCCCGTCCATGCCGGGGCCTCAGTCCTTGTGTGGAGTCGGGGCCGGAACCTGAGGATTCCTCTCCAGTGTTGCCATGGATCTTGGGGTGCTTCTGAGTCTCCCCAGGGGAGTCAGGCCTCGTCTCGATTGGGGGCATGCACGTGCGCTTTCCTCCCGAGCTGCAGCAGCAGTGTCATGCTTCCTTTCACGTGGATCAAGGGATCTGTGGCTTTCCCTCGAGGCTGTCCCTTGAGGCATTCCCACGAGGCTTTCCCACAGGGCTGTGCCATGTGCCACCTTGGTGTGAGTCGATCCTCGGCGTGAAAGACGAGCCGGTGAAGGGAAAAGAGGTTCCTCTGGAATGGACTGAGACATCTGGGGGACTCTTGGAATGGTGGCACGACCCTGGAGTTCCTCTCGCCGTTCCTCTTGAGAGGGCCTCCTCTTGAGATGCGACGGGAACGCCGGGAACTCTTTCGCGACGAAGCAGGGAAAGGATCCCTCATCTCGAGCTACGAGGCGGAAACGGGCTCCTCTGGATGTGGGCGGGACCCTCGTGATTGCTCTCGAGTGGAGACGGGTATGTCGGGGAACTTCTTGATTTGCACCAAGGGTGTGAAGGACCCTTTCGAAGTTCCAGAGGGGAGGTGTGATCAGCCTCGAGACGCCTCAGCGGAAATGGGCCTCATCTCGCCTGGAGGGGAGAACCTCCTGGATTTTCTCGAGTTGCGGCAGGTCTTCTCGAGTTACGACGGGGACCTCAGGGACCCGCTCTGGTGGCCTCAGGAAAGGCCAGTCCCCATGCGAGTTGCTAGGGGACCTCTCGGGATTCCTCTCCCGTCCATGCCGGGGCCTCAGTCCTTGTGTGGAGTCGGGGCCGGAACCTGAGGATTCCTCTCCAGTGTTGCCATGGATCTTGGGGTGCTTCTGAGTCTCCCCAGGGGAGTCAGGCCTCGTCTCGAGTGGGGGCATGCACGTGCGCTTTCCTCCCGAGCTGCAGCAGTAGTGTCACGCTTCCTGTCACGTGGATCAAGGGATCTGTGTCTTTCCCTCGAGGCTGTCCCTCGAGGCTTTCCCACGAGGCTTTCCCACAGGGCTGTGCCACGTGCCACCTTGGTGGGAGTCGATCCTCGGCGTGAAAGACGAGCCGGTGAAGGGAAAAGAGGTTCCTCTGGAATGGACTGAGACATCTGGGGGACTCTTGGAAAGGTGGCACGACCCTGGAGTTCCTCTCGCCGTTCCTGTTGAGAGGGCCTCCTCTTGAGATGCGACGGGAACGCCGGGAACTCTTTCCCGACGAAGCAGGGACAGGATCCCTCATCTCGAGCTACGAGGCGGAAACGGGGCTCCTCTGGATGTGGGCGGGACCATCGTGATTCCTCTCGAGTGGAGACGGCTATGTCGGGGAACTTCTTGATTTGCACCAAGGGTGTGAAGGACCCTTTCGAAGTTCCACTGGGGAGGTGTGATCAGCCACGAGACGCCTCAGCGGAAATGGGCCTCATCTCGCCTGGAGGGGAGAACCTCCTGGATTTTCTCGAGTTGCGGCAGGTCTTCTCGAGTTACGACGGGGACCTCAGGGACCCACTCTGGTGGCCTCAGGAAAGGCCAGTCCCCATGCGAGTTGCTAGGGGACCTCTCGGGATTCCTCTCCCGTCCATGCCGGGGCCTCAGTCCTTGTGTGGAGTCGGGGCCGGAACCTGAGGATTCCTCTCCAGTGTTGCCATGGATCTTGGGGTGCCTCTGAGTCTCCCCAGGGGAGTCAGGCCTCGTCTCGAGTGGGGGCATGCACGTGCGCTTTCCTCCCGAGCTGCAGCAGTAGTGTCACGCTTCCTGTCACGTGGATCAAGGGATCTGTGGCTTTCCCTCGAGGCTGTCCCTCGAGGCTTTCCCACGAGGCTTTCCCACAGGGCTGTGCCACGTGCCACCTTGGTGTGAGTCGATCCTCGGCGTGAAAGACGAGCCGGTGAAGGGAAAAGAGGTTCCTCTGGAAAGGACTGAGACATCTTGGGGACTCTTGGAATGGTGGCACGACCCTGGAGTTCCTCTCGCGGTTCCTGTTGAGAGGGCCTCCTCTTGAGATGCGACGGGAACGCCGGGAACTCTTTCCCGACGAAGCAGGGACAGGATCCCTCATCTCGAGCTACGAGACGGAAACGAGGCTCCTCTGGATGTGGGCGGGACCCACGTGATTCCTCTCGAGTGGAGACGGGTATGTCGGGGAACTTCTTGATTTGCACCAAGGGTGTGAAGGAGCCTTTCGAAGTTCCACAGGGGAGGTGTGATCAGCCTCGAGACGCCTCAGCGGAAATGGGCCTCATCTCGCCTGGAGGGGAGAACCTCCTGGATTTTCTCGAGTTGCGGCATGTCTTCTCGAGTTACGTTGGGGACCTCAGGGACCCGCTCTGGTGGCCTCAGGAAAGGCCAGTCCCCATGCGAGTTGCTAGGGGGCCTCTCGGGATTCCTCTCCCGTCCATGCCGGGGCCTCAGTCCTTGTGTGGAGTCGGGGCCGGAACCTGAGGATTCCTCTCCAGTGTTGCCATGGATCTTGGGGTGCTTCTGAGTCTCCCCAGGGGAGTCAGGCCTCGTCTCGAGTGGGGGCATGCACGTGCGCTTTCCTCCCGTGCTGCAGCAGTAGTGTCACGCTTCCTGTCACGTGGATCAAGGGATCTGTGGCTTTCCCTCGAGGCTGTCCCTCGAGGCTTTCCCACGAGGCTTTCCCACAGGGCTGTGCCACGTGCCACCTTGGTGGGAGTCGATCCTCGGCGTGAAAAACAAGCCGGTGAAGGGAAAAGAGGTTCCTCTGGAATGGACTGAGACATCTGGGGGACTCTTGGAAAGGTGGCACGACCCTGGAGTTCCTCTCGCCGTTCCTGTTGAGAGGGCCTCCTTTTGAGATGCGACGGGAACGCCGGGAACTCTTTCCCGACGAAGCAGGGACAGGATCCCTCATCTCGAGCTACGAGGCAGAAACGGGGCTCCTCTGGATGTGGGCGGGACCCTCGTGATTCCTCTCGAGTGGAGACGGGTATGTCGGGGAACTTCTTGATTTACAGCAAGGGTGTGAAGGAGCCTTTCGAAGTTCCAGAGGTGAGGTGTGATCCGCCTTGTGACACCTCAGCAGAAATGGGCCTCATCTCGCCTGGAGGGGACAACCTCCTGGATTTTATCGAGTTGCGGCAGGTCTTCTCGAGTTACGACGGGGACCTCAGGGACCCGCTCTGGTGGCCTCAGGAAAGGCCAGTCCCCATGCGAGTTGCTAGGGGACCTCTCGGGATTCCTCTCCCGTCCATGCCGGGGCCTCAGTCCTTGTGTGGAGTCGGGGCCGGAACCTGAGGATTCCTCTCCAGTGTTGCCATGGATCTTGGGGTGCTTCTGAGTCTCCCCAGGGGAGTCAGGCCTCGTCTCGATTGGGGGCATGCACGTGCGCTTTCCTCCCGAGCTGCAGCAGCAGTGTCACGCTTCCTTTCACGTGGATCAAGGGATCTGTGGCTTTCCCTCGAGGCTGTCCCTCGAGGCTTTCCCACGAGGCTTTCCCACAGGGCTGTGTCACGTGCCACCTTGGTGTGAGTCAATCCTCGGCGTGAAAGACGAGCCGGTGAAGGGAAAAGAGGTTCCTCTGGAATGGACTGAGACATCTGGGGGACTCTTGGAATGGTGGCACGACCCTGGAGTTCCTCTCGCCGTTCCTCTGAGAGGGCCTCCTCTTGAGATGCGACGGGAACGCCGGGAACTCTTTCGCGACGAAGCAGGGAAAGGATCCCTCATCTCGAGCTACGAGGCGGAAACGGGGCTCCTCTGGATGTGAGCGGGACCCTCGTGATTCCTCTCGAGTGGAGACGGGTATGTCGGGGAACTTCTTGATTTGCACCAAGGGTGTGAAGGACCCTTTCGAAGTTCCAGAGGGGAGGTGTGATCAGCCTCGAGACGCCTCAGCGGAAATGGGCCTCATCTCGCCTGGAGGGGAGAACCTCCTGGATTTTCTCGAGTTGCGGCAGGTCTTCTCGAGTTACGACGGGGACCTCAGGGACCCGCTCTGGTGGCCTCAGGAAAGGCCAGTCCCCATGCGAGTTGCTAGGGGACCTCTCGGGATTCCTCTCCCGTCCATGCCGGGGCCTCAGTCCTTGTGTGGAGTCGGGGCCGGAACCTGAGGATTCCTCTCCAGTGTTGCCATGGATCTTGGGGTGCTTCTGAGTCTCCCCAGGGGAGTCAGGCCTCGTCTCGAGTGGGGGCATGCACGTGCGCTTTCCTCCCGAGCTGCAGCAGTAGTGTCACGCTTCCTGTCACGTGGATCAAGGGATCTGTGGCTTTCCCTCGAGGCTGTCCCTCGAGGCTTTCCCACGAGGCTTTCCCACAGGGCTGTGCCACGTGCCACCTTGGTGGGAGTCGATCCTCGGCGTGAAAGACGAGCCGGTGAAGGGAAAAGAGGTTCCTCTGGAATGGACTGAGACATCTGGGGGACTCTTGGAATGGTGGCACGACCCTGGAGTTCCTCTCGCCTTTCCTGATGAGAGGGCCTCCTCTTGAGATGCGACGGGAACGCCGGGAATTCTTTCCCGACGAAGCAGGGAAAGGATCCCTCACCTCGAGCTACGAGGCAGAAACGGGGCTCCTCTGGATGTGGGTGGGACCCTCGTCTTTCCTCTCGAGTGGAGACGGGTATGTCGGGGAACTTCTTGAGTTGCACCAAGAGTGTGAAGGACCCTTTCGACGTTCCAGACGTGAGGTGTGATTAGCCCCGAGAAGCCTCATCGGAAATTGGCCTCTTCTCGCATGGAGGGGAGAACCTCCTGGATTTTCTCGAGTTGCGGCAGGTCTTCTCGAATTACGACGGGGACCTCAGGGACCCGCTCTGGTGGCCTCAGTAAGGGCCAGTCCCCATGCGAGTTGCTAGGGGCCATCTCGGGATTCCTCTCCCGTCGATGCCGGGGCCTAAGACCTTGTGTGGAGTCGGGGCCGGAACCTGAGGATTCCTCTCCAGTGTTGACATGGATCTTGGGGTGCCTCTGAGTCTCCCCAGGGGAGTCAGGCCTCGTCTCGAGTGGGGGCATGCACGTGCGCTTTCCTCCCGAGCTGCAGCAGTAGTGTCACGCTTCCTGTCACGTGGATCAAGGGATCTGTGGCTTTCCCTCGAGGCTGTCCCTCGAGGCTTTCCCACGAGGCTTTCCCACAGGGCTGTGCCACGTGCCACCTTGGTGGGAGTCGATCCTCGGCGTGAAAGACGAGCCGGTGAAGGGAAAAGAGGTTCCTCTGGAATGGACTGAGACATCTGCGGGACTCTTGGAATGGTGGCACGACCCTGGAGTTCCTCTCGCCGTTCCTGTTGAGAGGGCCTCCTCTTGAGATGCGACGGGAACGCCGGGCACTCTTTCCCGACGAAGCAGGGAAAGGATCCCTCATCTCGAGCTATGAGGCGGAAACGGGGCTCCTCTGGATGTGGGCGGGACCCTCGTGATTCCTCTCGAGTGGAGACGGGTATGTCGGGGAACTTCTTGATTTGCACCAAGGGTGTGAAGGACCCTTTCGAAGTTCCAGAGGGGAGGTGTGATCAGCCTCGAGACGCCTCAGCGGAAATGGGCCTCATCTCGCCTGGAGGGGAGAACCTCCTGGATTTTCTCGAGTTGCGGCAGGTCTTCTCGAGTTACGACGGGGACCTCACGGACCGCTCTGGTGGCCTCAGGAAAGGCCAGTCCCCATACGAGTTGCTAGGGGACCTCTCGGGATTCCTCTCCCGTCCATGCCGGGGCCTCAGTCCTTGTGTGGAGTCGGGGCCGGAATCTGAGGATTCCTCTCCAGTGTTGCCATGGATCTTGGGGTGCTTCTGAGTCTCCCCAGGGGAGTCAGGCCTCGTCTCGAGTGGGGGCATGCACGTGCGCTTCCCTCCCGAGCTGCAGCAGTAGGGTCAGGCTTCCTGTCACGTGAATCAAGGGATCTGTGGCCTTCCCTCGAGGCTTTACCTCGAGGCTTTCCCACGAGGCTTTCCCACAGGGCTGTGCCAAATGCCACCTTGGTGTGAGTCGATCCTCGGCGTGAAAGACGAGCCGGTGAAGGGAAAAGAGGTTCCTCTGGAATGGACTGAGACATCTGGGGGACTCTTGGAATGGTGGCACGACCCTGGAGTTCCTCTCGCCGTTCCTGATGAGAGGGCCTCCTCTTGAGATGCGACGGGAACGCCGGGAATTCTTTCCCGACGAAGCAGGGAAAGGATCCCTCACCTCGAGCTACGAGGCAGAAACGGGGCTCCTCTGGATGTGGGTGGGACCCTCGTCTTTCCTCTCGAGTGGAGACGGGTATGTCGGGGAACTTCTTGAGTTGCACCAAGAGTGTGAAGGACCCTTTCGACGTTCCAGACGTGAGGTGTGATTAGCCCCGAGAAGCCTCATCGGAAATTGGCCTCTTCTCGCATGGAGGGGAGAACCTCCTGGATTTTCTCGAGTTGCGGCAGGTCTTCTCCAATTACGACGGGGACCTCAGGGACCCGCTCTGGTGGCCTCAGGAAGGGCCAGTCCCCATGCGAGTTGCTAGGGGCCATCTCGGGATTCCTCTCCCGTCGATGCCGGGGCCTAAGACCTTGTGTGGAGTCGGGGCCGGAAGCTGAGGATTCCTCTCCAGTGTTGACATGGATCTTGGGGTGCCTCTGAGTCTCCCCAGGGGAGTCAGGCCTCGTCTCGAGTGGGGGCATGCACGTGCGCTTTCCTCCCGAGCTGCAGCAGTAGTGTCACGCTTCCTGTCACGTGGATCAAGGGATCTGTGGCTTTCCCTCGAGGCTGTCCCTCGAGGCTTTCCCACGAGGCTTTCCCACAGGGCTGTGCCACGTGCCACCTTGGTGGGAGTCGATCCTCGGCGTGAAAGACGAGCCGGTGAAGGGAAAAGAGGTTCCTCTGGAATGGACTGAGACATCTGGGGGACTCTTGGAAAGGTGGCACGACCCTGGAGTTCCTCTCGCCGTTCCTGTTGAGAGGGCCTCCTCTTGAGATGCGACGGGAACGCCGGGAACTCTTTCCCGACGAAGCAGGGACAGGATCCCTCATCTAGAGCTACGAGGCGGAAACGGGGCTCCTCTGGATGTGGGCGGGACCCTCGTGATTCCTCTCGAGTGGAGACGGCTATGTCGGGGAACTTCTTGATTTGCACCAAGGGTGTGAAGGAGCCTTTCGAAGTTCCACAGGGGAGGTGTGATCAGCCTCGAGACGCCTCAGCGGAAATGGGCCTCATCTCGCCTGGAGGGGAGAACCTCCTGGATTTTCTCGAGTTGCGGCAGGTCTTCTCGAGTTACGACGGGGACCTCAGGGACCCACTCTGGTGGCCTCAGGAAAGGCCAGTCCCCATGCGAGTTGCTAGGGGACCTCTCGGGATTCCTCTCCCGTCCATGCCGGGGCCTCAGTCCTTGTGTGGAGTCGGGGCCGAAACCTGAGGATTCCTCTCCAGTGTTGCCATGGATCTTGGGGTGCTTCTGAGTCTCCCCAGGGGAGTCAGGCCTCGTCTCGAGTGGGGGCATGCACGTGCGCTTTCCTCCCGTGCTGCAGCAGTAGTGTCACGCTTCCTGTCACGTGGATCAAGGGATCTGTGGCTTTCCCTCGAGGCTGTCCCTCGAGGCTTTCCCACGAGGCTTTCCCACAGGGCTGTGCCACGTGCCACCTTGGTGGGAGTCGATCCGCGGCGTGAAAAACAAGCCGGTGAAGGGAAAAGAGGTTCCTCTGGAATGGACTGAGACATCTGGGGGACTCTTGGAAAGGTGGCACGACCCTGGAGTTCCTCTCGCCGTTCCTGTTGAGAGGGCCTCCTCTTGAGATGCGACGGGAACGCCGGGAACTCTTTCCCGACGAAGCAGGGACAGAATCCCTCATCTCGAGCTACGAGGCCGAAACGGGGCTCCTCTGGATGTGGGCGGGACCCTCGTGATTCCTCTCGAGTGGAGACGGGTATGTCGGGGAACTTCTTGATTTACAGCAAGGGTGTGAAGGAGCCTTTCGAAGTTCCAGAGGTGAGGTGTGATCCGCCTTGTGACACCTCAGCAGAAATGGGCCTCATCTCGCCTGGAGGGGAAAACCTCCTGGATTTTCTCGAGTTGCGGCAGGTCTTCTCGAGTTACGACGGGGACCTCAGGGACCCGCTCTGGTGGCCTCAGGAAAGGCCAGTCCCCATGCGAGTTGCTAGGGGACCTCTCGGGATTCCTCTCCCGTCCATGCCGGGGCCTCAGTCCTTGTGTGGAGTCGGGGCCGGAACCTGAGGATTCCTCTCCAGTGTTGCCATGGATCCTGGGGTGCTTCTGAATATCCCCAGGGGAGTCAGGCCTCGTCTCGAGTGGGGGCATGCACGTGCGCTTTCCTCCCGAGCTGCAGCAGCAGTGTCACGCTTCCTGTCACGTGGATCAAGGGATCTGTGGCTTTCCCTCGAGGCTGTCCCTCGAGGCTTTCCCACGAGGCTTTCCCACAGGACTGTGCCACGTGCCACCTTGGTGTGAGTCGATCCTCGGCGTGAAAGACGAGCCGGTGAAGGGAAAAGAGGTTCCTCTGGAATGGACTGAGACATCTGGGGGAATCTTGGAATGGTGGCACGACCCTGGAGTTCTTCTCGCCGTTCCTCTTGAGAGGGCCTCCTCTTGAGATGCGACGGGAACGCCGGGAATTCTTTCCCGACGAAGCAGGGAAAGGATCCCTCACCTCGAGCTACGAGGCAGAAACGGGGCTCCTCTGGATGTGGGTGGGACCCTCGTCTTTCCTCTCCAGTGGAGACGGGTATGTCGGGGAACTTCTTGAGTTGCACCAAGAGTGTGAAGGACCCTTTCGACGTTCCAGACGTGAAGTGTGATTAGCCCCGAGAAGCCTCATCGGAAATTGGCCTCTTCTCGCATGGAGGGGAGAACCTCCTGGATTTTCTCGAGTTGCGGCAGGTCTTCTCGAATTACGACGGGGACCTCAGGGACCCGCTCTGGTGGCCTCAGGAAAGGCCTGTCCCCATGCGAGTTGCTAGGGGACCTCTCGGGATTCCTCTCCCGTCCATGCCGGGGCTTCAGTCCTTGTGTGGATTCGGGCCGGAACCTGAGGATTCCTCTCCAGTGTTGCCATGGATCTTGGGGTGCTTCTGAGTCTCCCCAGGGGAGTCAGGCCTCGTCTCGAGTGGGGGCATGCACGTGCGCTTTCCTCCCGAGCTGCAGCAGTAGTGTCACGCTTCCTGTCACGTGGATCAAGGGATCTGTGGATTTCCCTCGAGGCTGTCCCTCGAGGCTTTCCCACGAGGCTTTCCCACAGGGCTGTGCCACGTGCCACCTTGGTGTGAGTCGATCCTCGGCGTGAAAGACGAGCCGGTGAAGGGAAAAGAGGTTCTTCTGGAATGGACTGAGACATCTGGGGGACTCTTGGAATGGTGGCACGACCGTGGAGTTCCTCTCGCCGTTCCTGTTGAGAGGGCCTCCTCTTGAGATGGGACGGGAAAGCCGGGAATTCTTTCCCGACGAAGCAGGGAAAGGATCCCTCACCTCGAGCTACGAGGCGGAAACGGGGCTCCTCTGGATGTGGGCGGGACCCTCGTGTTTCCTCTCGAGTGGAGACGGGTATGTCGGGGAATTTCTTGATTTGCACCAAGGGTGTGAAGGACCCTTTCGAAGTTCCAGAGGTGAGGTGTGATCAGCCTCGAGACGCCTCAGCGGAAATGGGCCTCATCTCGCCTGGAGGGGAGAACCTCCTGGATTTTCTCGAGTTGCGGCAGGTCTTCTCGAGTTTCGACGGGGACCTCAGGGACCCGCTCTGGTGGCCTCAGGAAAGGCCTGTCCCCATGCGAGTTGCTAGGGGACCTCTCGGGATTCCTCTCCCGTCCATGCCGGGGCCTCAGTCCTTGTGTGGATTCGGGCCGGAACCTGAGGATTCCTCTCCAGTGTTGCCATGGATCTTGGGGTGCTTCTGAGTCTCCCCAGGGGAGTCAGGCCTCGTCTCGATTGGGGGCATGCACGTGCGCTTTCCTCCCGAGCTGCAGCAGTAGTGTCACGCTTCCTGTCACGTGGATCAAGGGATCTGTGGCTTTCCCTCGAGGCTGTCCCTCGAGGCTTTCCCACGAGGCTTTCCCACAGGGCTGTGCCACGTGCCACCTTGGTGTGAGTCGATCCTCGGCGTGAAAGACGAGCTGGTGAAGGGAAAAGAGGTTCTTCTGGAATGGACTGAGACATCTGGGGGACTCTTGGAATGGTGGCACGACCGTGGAGTTCCTCTCGCCGTTCCTGTTGAGAGGGCCTCCTCTTGAGATGCGACGGGAACGCCGGGAATTCTTTCCCGACGAAGCAGGGAAAGGATCCCTCACCTCGAGCTACGAGGCGGAAACGGGGCTCCTCTGGATGTGGGCGGGACCCTCGTGTTTCCTCTCGAGTGGAGACGGGTATGTCGGGGAATTTCTTGATTTGCACCAAGGGTGTGAAGGACCCTTTCGAAGTTCCAGAGGTGAGGTGTGATCAGCCTCGAGACGCCTCAGCGGAAATGGGCCTCATCTCGCCTGGAGGGGAGAACCTCCTGGATTTTCTCGAGTTGCGGCAGGTCTTCTCGAGTTTCGACGGGGACCTCAGGGACACGCTCTGGTGGCCTCAGGAAAGGCCTGTCCCCATGCGAGTTGCTAGGGGACCACTCGGGATTCCTCTCCCGTCCATGCCGGGGCCTCAGTCCTTGTGTGGAGTCGGGGCCGGAACCTGAGGATTCCTCTCCAGTGTTGCCATGGATCTTGGGGTGCTTCTGAGTCTCCCCAGGGGAGTCAGGCCTCGTCTCGAGTGAGGGCATGCACGTGCGCTTTCCTCCCGAGCTGCAGCAGTAGTGTCACGCTTCCTGTCACGTGGATCAAGGGATCTGTGGCTTTCCCTCGAGGCTGTCAATCGAGGCTTTCCCACGAGGCTTTCCCACAGGGCTGTGCCACGTGCCACCTTGGTGTGAGTCGATCCTCGGCGTGAAAGACGATCCGGTGAAGGGAAAAGAGTCTCCTCTGGAATGGACTGAGACATCTGGGGGACTCTTGGAATGGTGGCACGACTCTGGAGTTCCTCTCGCCGTTCCTGTTGAGAGGGCCTCCTCTTGAGATGCGACGGGAACGTCGGGAACTCTCCCGACGAAGCAGGGAAAGGATACCTCATCTCGAGCTACGAGGCGGAAACGGGGCTCCTCTGGATGTGGGCGGGACCCTCGTGATTCCTCTTGAGTGGAGACGGGTATGTCGGGGAACTTCTTGATTTGCACCAAGGGTGTGAAGGACCCTTTCGAAGTTCCAGAGGTGAGGTGTGATCAGCCTCGAGACGCCTCAGCGGAAATGGGCCTCATCTCGCCTGGAGGGGAGAACCTCCTGGATTTTCTCGAGTTGCGGAAGGTCTTCTCAAGTTACGACGGTGACCTCAGGGACCCGTTCTGGTGGCCTCAGGAAAGGCCAGTCCCCATGCGAGTTGCTAGGGGACCTCTCGGGATTCCTCTCCCGTCCATGCCGGGGCCTCAGTCCTTGTGTGGAGTCGGGCCCGGAACCTGAGGATTCCTCTCCAGTGTTGCCATGGATCTTGGGGTGCTTCTGAGTCTCCCCAGGGGAGTCAGGCCTCGTCTCGAGTGGGGGCATGCACGTGCGCTTTCCTCCCGTGCTGCAACAGTAGTGTCACGCTTCCTGTCACGTGGATCAAGGGATCTGTGGCTTTCCCTCGAGGCTGTCCCTCGAGGCTTTCCCACGAGGCTTTCCCACAGGGCTGTGCCACGTGCCACCTTGGTGGGAGTCGATCCTCGGCGTGAAAGACGAGCCGGTGAAGGGAAAAGAGGTTCCTCTGGAATGGACTGAGACATCTGGGGGACTCTTGGAATGGTGGCACGACCCTGGAGTTCCTCTCGCCGTTCCTGTTGAGAGGGCCTCCTCTTGAGATGCGACGGGAACGACGGGAACTCTTTCCCGACGAAGCAGGGTAAGGATCCCTCATCTCGAGCTACGAGGCGGAAACGGGGCTCCTCTTGATGTGGGCGGGACCCTCGTGATTGCTCTCGAGTGGAGACGGGTATGTCGGGGAACTTCTTGATTTGCACCAAGGGTGTGAAGGACGCTTTCAAAGTTCCAGAGGTGAGGTGTGATCAGCCTCGAGACGCCTCAGCGGAAATGGGCCTCATCTCGCCTGGAGGGGAGAACCTCCTGGATTTTCTCGAGTTGCGGCAGGTCTTCTCGAGTTACGACGGGGACCGCAGGGACCCGCTCTGGTGGCCTCAGGAAAGGCCAGTCCCCATGCAAGTTGCTAGGGGACCTCTCGGGATTCCTCTCCCGTCCATGCCGGGGCCTCAGTCCTTGTGTGGATTCGGGCCGGAACCTGAGGATTCCTCTCCAGTGTTGCCATGGATCTTGGGGTGCTTCTGAGTCTCCCCAGGGGAGTCAGGCCTCGTCTCGAGTGGGGGCATGCACGTGCGCTTTCCTCCCGAGCTGCAGCAGTAGTGTCACGCTTCCTGTCACGTGGATCAAGGGATCTGTGGCTTTCCCTCGAGGCTGTCCCTCGAGGCTTTTCCACGAGGCTTTCCCACAGGGCTGTGCCACGTGCCACCTTGGTGTGAGTCGATCCTCGGCGTGAAAGACGAGCTGGTGAAGGGAAAAGAGGTTCTTCTGGAATGGACTGAGACATCTGGGGGACTCTTGGAATGGTGGCACGACCGTGGAGTTCCTCTCGCCGTTCCTGTTGAGAAGGCCTCCTCTTGAGATGCGACGGGAACGCCGGGAATTCTTTCCCGACGAAGCAGGGAAAGGATCCCTCACCTCGAGCTACGAGGCGGAAACGGGGCTCCTCTGGATGTGGGCGGGACCCTCGTGTTTCCTCTCGAGTGGAGACGGGTATGTCGGGGAACTTCTTGATTTGCACCAAGGGTGTGAAGGACCCTTTCGAAGTTCCAGAGGTGAGGTGTGATCAGCCTCGAGACGCCTCAGCGGAAATGGGCCTCATCTCGCCTGGAGGGGAGAACCTCCTGGATTTTCTCGAGTTGCGGCAGGTCTTCTCGAGTTTCGACGGGGACCTCAGGGACCCGCTCTGGTGGCCTCAGGAAAGGCCTGTCCCCATGCGAGTTGCTAGGGGACCTCTCGGGATTCCTCTCCCGTCCATGCCGGGGCCTCAGTCCTTGTGTGGAGTCGGGGCCGGAACCTGAGGATTCCTCTCCAGTGTTGCCATGGATGTTGGGGTGCTTCTGAGTCTCCCCAGGGGAGTCAGGCCTCGTCTCGAGTGAGGGCATGCACGTGCGCTTTCCTCCCGAGCTGCAGCAGTAGTGTCACGCTTCCTGTCACGTGGATCAAGGGATCTGTGGCTTTCCCTCGAGGCTGTCCCTCGAGGCTTTCCCACGAGGCTTTCCCACAGGGCTGTGCCACGTGCCACCTTGGTGTGAGTCGATCCTCGGCGTGAAAGACGAGCCGGTGAAGGGAAAAGAGGTTCCTCTGGAATGGACTGAGACATCTGCGGAACTCTTGGAATGGTGGCACGACCGTGGAGTTCCTCTCGCCGTTCCTGTTGAGAGGGCCTCCTCTTGAGATGCGACGGGAACGTCGGGAACTCTTTCGCGACGAAGCAGGGAAAGGATCCCTCATCTCGAGCTACGAGGCGGAAACGGGGCTCCTCTGGATGTGGGCGGGACCCTCGTGATTCCTCTCGAGTGGAGACGGGTATGTCGGGGAACTTCTTGATTTGCACCAAGGGTGTGAAGGACCCTTTCGAAGTTCCAGAGGTGAGGTGTGATCAGCCTCGAGACGCCTCAGCGGAAATGGGCCTCATCTCGCCTGGAGGGGAGAACCTCCTGGATTTTCTCGAGTTGCGGCAGGTCTTCTCGAGTTACGACAGGGACCTCAGGGACCCGCTCTGGTGGCCTCAGGAAAGGCCAGTCCCCATGCGAGTTGCTAGGGGACCTCTCGGGATTCCTCTCCCGTCCATGCCGGGGCCTCAGTCCTTGTGTGTAGTCGGGGCCGGAACCTGAGGATTCCTCTCCAGTGTTGCCATGGATCTTGGGGTGCTTCTGAGTCTCCCCAGGGGAGTCAGGCCTCGTCTCGAGTGGGGGCGTGCACCTGCACTTTCCTCCCGAGCTGCAGCAGTAGTGTCACTCTTCCTGTCACGTGGATCAAGGGATCTGTGGCTTTCCCTCGAGGCTGTCCCACAGGGCTGTGCCACGTGCCACCTTGGTGTGAGTCGATCCTCGGCGTGAAAGACGAGCCGGTGAAGGGAAAAGAGGTTCCTCTGGAATGGACTGAGACATCTGTGGGACTCTTGGAATGGTGGCACGACCTGGAGTTCCTCTCCCCGTTCCTGTTGAGAGGGCCTCCTCTTTAGATGCGACGGGAACGCCGGGCACTCTTTCCCGACGAAGCAGGGAAAGGATCCCTCATCTCGAGCTACGAGGCGGAAACGGGACGCCTCTGGATGTGGGCGGGACCCTCGTGATTCCTCTCGAGTGGAGACGGGTATGTCGGGGAACTTCTTGATTTGCACCAAGGGTGTGAAGGACCCTTTCGAAGTTGCAGAGGTGAGGTGTGATCAGCCTCGAGACGCCTCAGCGGAAATCGGCCTCATCTCGCCTGGAGGGGAGAACCTCCTGGATTTTCTCGAGTTGCGGCAGGTCTTCTCGAGTTACGACGGGGACCTCACGGACCCGCTGTGGTGGCCTCAGGAAAGGCCAGACCCCATGCGAGTTGCTAGGTGACCTCTCGGGATTCCTCTCCCGTCCATGCCGGGGCCTCAGTCCTTGTGTGGAGTCGGGGCCGGAACCTGAGGATTCCTCTCCAGTGTTGCCATGGATCTTGGGGTGCTTCTAAGTCTCCCCAGCGGAGTCAGGCCTCGTCTCGAGTGGGGGCATGCACGTGCGCTTTCCTCCCGAGCTGCAGCAGTAGTGTCACGCTTCCTGTCACGTGGATCAAGGGATCTGTGGCTTTCCCTCGAGGCTGTCCCTCGAGGCTTTCCCACGAGGCTTTCCCACAGGGCTGTGCCACGTGCCACCTTGGTGGGGGTCGATTCTCGCCGTGAAAGACGAGCCGGTGACGGGAAAAGAGGTTCCTCTGGAATGGACTGAGACATCTGGGGGACTCTTGGAATGGTGGCACGACCCTGGAGTTCCTCACGCCGTTCCTTTTGAGAGGGCCTCCTGTTGAGAAGCGACGGGAACGCCGGGAACTCTTTCCCGACGAAGCAGGGAAAGGATCCCTCATCTCGAGCTACGAGGCGTAAACGGGGCTCCTCTGGATATGGGCGGGACCCTCGTCATTCCTCTCGAGTGGAGACGGGTATGTCGGGGAACTTCTTGATTTGCACCAAGGGTGTGAAGGACCCTTTCGAAGTTCCAGAGGGGAGGTGTGATCAGCCTCGAGACGCCTCAGCGGAAATGGGCCTCATCTCGCCTGGAGGGGAGAACCTCCTGGATTTTCTCGAGTTGCGGCAGGTCTTCTCGAGTTTCGACGGGGACCTCAGGGACCCGCTCTGGTGGCCTCAGGAAAGGCCTGTCCCCATGCGAGTTGCTAGGGGACCTCTCGGGATTCCTCTCCCGTCCATGCCGGGGCTTCAGTCCTTGTGTGGATTCGGGCCGGAACCTGAGGATTCCTCTCCAGTGTTGCCATGGATCTTGGGGTGCTTCTGAGTCTCCCCAGGGGAGTCAGGCCTCGTCTCGAGTGGGGGCATGCACGTGCGCTTTCCTCCCGAGCTGCAGCAGTAGTGTCACGCTTCCTGTCACGTGGATCAAGGGATCTGTGGCTTTCCCTCGAGGCTGTCCCTCGAGGCTTTCCCACGAGGCTTTCCCACAGGGCTGTGCCACGTGCCACCTTGGTGTGAGTCGATCCTCGGCGTGAAAGACGAGCCGGTGAAGGGAAAAGAGGTTCTTCTGGAATGGACTGAGACATCTGGGGGACTCTTGGAATGGTGGCACGACCGTGGAGTTCCTCTCGCCGTTCCTGTTGAGAGGGCCTCCTCTTGAGATGCGACGGGAACGCCGGGAATTCTTTCCCGACGAAGCAGGGAAAGGATCCCTCACCTCGAGCTACGAGGCGGAAACGGGGCTCCTCTGGATGTGGGCGGGACCCTCGTGTTTCCTCTCGAGTGGAGACGGGTATGTCGGGGAATTTCTTGATTTGCACCAAGGGTGTGAAGGACCCTTTCGAAGTTCCAGAGGTGAGGTGTGATCAGCCTCGAGACGCCTCAGCGGAAATGGGCCTCATCTCGGCTGGAGGGGAGAACCTCCTGGATTTTCTCGAGTTGCGGCAGGTCTTCTCGAGTTTCGACGGGGACCTCAGGGACCCGCTCTGGTGGCCTCAGGAAAGGCCTGTCCCCATGCGAGTTGCTAGGGGACCTCTCGGGATTCCTCTCCCGTCCATGCCGGGGCCTCAGTCCTTAGTCCTTGTGTGGATTCGGGCCGGAACCTGAGGATTCCTCTCCAGTGTTGCCATGGATCTTGGGGTGCTTCTGAGTCTCCCCAGGGGAGTCAGGCCTCGTCTCGAGTGGGGGCATGCACGTGCGCTTTCCTCCCGAGCTGCAGCAGTAGTGTCACGCTTCCTGTCACGTGGATCAAGGGATCTGTGGCTTTCCCTCGAGGCTGTCCCTCGAGGCTTTCCCACGAGGCTTTCCCACAGGGCTGTGCCACGTGCCACCTTGGTGTGAGTCGATCCTCGGCGTGAAAGACGAGCCGGTGAAGGGAAAAGAGGTTCCTCTGGAATGGACTGAGACATCTGCGGAACTCTTGGAATGGTGGCACGACCCTGGAGTTCCTCTCGCCGTTCCTGTTGAGAGGGCCTCCTCTTGAGATGCGACGGGAACGTCGGGAACTCTTTCCCGACGAAGCAGGGAAAGGATCCCTCATCTCGAGCTACGAGGCGGAAACGGGGCTCCTCTGGATGTGGGCGGGACCCTCGTGATTCCTCTCGAGTGGAGACGGGTATGTCGGGGAACTTCTTGATTTGCACCAAGGGTGTGAAGGACCCTTTCGAAGTTCCAGAGGTGAGGTGTGATCAGCCTCGAGACGCCTCAGCGGAAATGGGCCTCATCTCGCCTGGAGGGGAGAACCTCCTGGATTTTCTCGAGTTGCGGCAGGTCTTCTCGAGTTACGACGGGGACCTCACGGACCCGCTCTGGTGGCCTCAGGAAAGGCCAGTCCCCATGCGAGTTGCTAGGGGACCTCTCGGGATTCCTCTCCCGTCCATGCTGGGGCCTCAGTCCTTGTGTGGAGTCGGGACCGGAACCTGAGGATTCCTCTCCAGTGTTGCCATGGATCTTGGGGTGCTTCTAAGTCTCCCCAGGGGAGTCAGGCCTCGTCTCGAGTGGGGGCATGCACGTGCGCTTTCCTCCCGAGCTGCAGCAGTAGTGTCACGCTTCCTGTCACGTGGATCAAGGGATCTGTGGCTTTCCCTCGAGGCTGTCCCTCGAGGCTTTCCCACGAGGCTTTCCCACAGGGCTGTGCCACGTGCCACCTTGGTGGGAGTCGATCCTCGGCGTGAAAGACGAGCCGGTGAAGGGAAAAGAGGTTCCTCTGGAATGGACTGAGACATCTGCGGGACTCTTGGAATGGTGGCACGACCCTGGAGTTCCTCTCGCCGTTCCTGTTGAGAGGGCCTCCTCTTGAGATGCGACGGGAACGCCGGGAACTCTTTCCCGACGAAGCAGTGACAGGATCCCTCATCTCGAGCTACGAGGCGGAAACGGGGCTCCTCTGGATGTGGGCGGGACCTTCGTGATTCCTCTCGAGTGGAGACGGGTATGTCGGGGAACTTCTTGATTTGCACCAAGGGTGTGAAGGACCCTTTCGAAGTTCCAGAGGTGAGGTGTGATCAGCCTCGAGACGCCTCAGCGGAAATGGGCCTCATCTCGCCTGGATGGGAGAACCTCCTGGATTTTCTCGAGTTGCGGCAGGTCTTCTCGAGTTACGACGGGGACCTCAGGGACCCGCTCTGGTGGCCTCAGGAAAGGCCAGTCCCCATGCGAGTTGCTAGGGGACCTCTCCGGATTCCTCTCCCGTCCATGCCGGGCCCTCAGTCCTTGTGTGGAGTTGGGGCCGGAACCTGAGGATTCCTCTCCAGTGTTGCCATGGATCTTGGGGTGCTTCTGAGTCTCCCCAGGGGAGTCAGGCCTCGTCTCGAGTGGGGGCATGCACGTGCGCTTTCCTCCCGAGCTGCAGCAGTAGTGTCACGCTTCCTGTCACGTGGATCAAGGGATCTGTGGCTTTCCCTCGAGGCTGTCCCTCGAGGCTTTCCCACGAGGCTTTCCCACAGGGCTGTGCCACGTGCCACCTTGGTGTGAGTCGATCCTCGGCGTGAAAGACGAGCCGGTGAAGGGAAAAGAGGTTCCTCTGGAATGGACTGAGACATCTCGGGGACTCTTGGAAAGGTGGCACGACCCTGGAGTTCCTCTCGCCGTTCCTGTTGAGAGGGCCTCCTCTTGAGATGCGACGGGAACGCCGGGAACTCTTTCCCGACGAAGCAGGGACAGGATCCCTCATCTCGAGCTACGAGGCGGAAACGGGGCTCCTCTGGATGTGGGCGGGACCCTCGTGATTCCTCTCGAGTGGAGACGGGTATGTTGGGGAACTTCTTGATTTCCAGCAAGGGTGTGAAGGAGCCTTTCGAAGTTCCAGAGGTGAGGTGTGATCCGCCTCGTGACACCTCAGCAGAAATGGGCCTCATCTCGCCTGGAGGGGAGAACCTCCTGGATTTTCTCGAGTTGCGGCAGGTCTTCTCGAGTTACGACGGAGACCTCAGGGACCCGCTCTGGTTGCCTCAGGAAAGGCCAGTCCCCATGCGAGTTGCTAGAGGACCTCTCGGGATTCCTCTCCCGTCCATGCCGGGGCCTCAGTCCTTGTGTGGAACAGGGGCCGGTACCTGAGGATTCCTCTCCAGGGTTGCCATGGATATTGGGGTGCTTCTGAGTCTCCCCAGGGGAGTCAGGCCTCGTCTCGAGTGGGGGCATGCACGTGCGCTTTCCTCCCGAGCTGCAGCAGTAGTGTCACGCTTCCTGTCACATGGATCAAGGGATCTGTCGCTTTCCCTCGAGGCTGTCCCTCGAGGCTTTCCCACGAGGCTTTCCCACAGGGCTGTGCCACGTGCCACCTTGGTGTGAGTCGATCCTCGGCGTGAAAGACGAGCCGGTGAAGGGAAAAGAGGTTCCTCTGCAATGGACTGAGACATCTGGGGGACTCTTGGAAAGGTCGCACGACCCTGGAGTTCCTCTCGCCGTTCCTGTTGAGAGGGCCTCCTCTTGAGATGCGACGGGAACGCCGGGAAATCCTTCCCGACGAAGCAGGGACAGGATCCCTCATCTCGAGCTACGAGGCCGAAACGGGGCTCCTCTGGATGTGGGCGGGACCCTCGTGATTCCTCTCGAGTGGAGACGGGTATGTCGGGGAACTTCTTGATTTGCAGCAAGGGTGTGAAGGAGCCTTTCGAAGTTCCAGAGGTGAGGTGTGATCCGCCTCGTGACACTTCAGCAGAAATGGGCCTCATCTCGCCTGGAGGGAGAACCTCCTGGATTTTCTCGAGTTGCGGCAGGTCTTCTCGAGTTACGCCGGGGACCTCAGGGACCCGCTCTGGTGGCCTCAGGAAAGGCCAGTCCCCATGCGAGTTGCTAGGGGACCTCTCGGGATTCCTCTCCCGTCCATGCCGGGGCCTCAGTTCTTGTGTGGAGTCGGGGCCGGAACCTGAGGATTCCTCTCTAGTGTTGCCATGGATCTTGGGGTGCTTCTGAGTCTCCCCAGGGGAGTCAGGCCTCGTCTCGAGTGGGGGCATGCACTTGCGCTTTCCTCCCGAGCTGCAGCAGTAGTGTCACGCTTCCTGTCACGTGGATCAAGGGATCTGTGGCTTTCCCTCGAGTCTGTCCCTCGAGGCTTTCCCACGAGGCTTTCCCACAGGGCTGTGCCACGTGCCACCTTGGTGTGAGTCGATCCTCGGCGTGAAAGACGAGCCGGTGAAGGGAAAAGAGGTTCCTCTGGAATGGACTGAGACATCTGGGGGACTCTTGGAAAGGTGGCACGACCCTGGAGTTCCTCTCGCCGTTCCTGTTGAGAGGGCCTCCTCTTGAGATGCGACGGGAATGCCGGGAACTCTTTCCCGACGAAGCAGGGACAGGATCCCTCATCTCGAGCAATGAGGCGGAAACGGGGCTCCTCTGGATGTGGGCGGGACCCTCGTGATTCCTCTCGAGTGGAGACGGGTATGTCGGGGAACTTCTTGATTTGCAGCAAGGGTGTGAAGGAGCCTTTTGAAGTTCCAGAGGTGAGGTGTGATCCGCCTCGTGACACCTCAGCAGAAATGGGCCTCATCTCGCCTGGAGGGGAGAACCTCCTGGATTTTCTCGAGTTGCGGCAGGTCTTCTCGAGTTACGACGGGGACCTCAGGGACCCGCTCTGGTTGCCTCAGGAAAGGCCAGTCCCCATGCGAGTTGCTAGGGGACCTCTCCGGATTCCTCTCCCGTCCATGCCGGGGCCTCAGTCCTTGTGTGGAGTTGGGGCCGGAACCTGAGGATTCCTCTCCAGTGTTGCCATGGATCTTGGGGTGCTTCTGAGTCTCCCCAGGGGAGTCAGGCCTCGTCTCGAGTGGGGGCATGCACGTGCGCTTTCCTCCCGAGCTGCAGCAGTAGTGTCACGCTTCCTGTCACGTGGATCAAGGGATCTGTGGCTTTCCCTCGAGGCTGTCCCTCGAGGCTTTCCCACGAGGCTTTCCCACAGGGCTGTGCCACGTGCCACCTTGGTGTGAGTCGATCCTCGGCGTGAAAGACGAGCCGGTGAAGGGAAAAGAGGTTCCTCTGGAATGGACTGAGACATCTCGGGGACTCTTGGAAAGGTGGCACGACCCTGGAGTTCCTCTCGCCGTTCCTGTTGAGAGTGCCTCCTCTTGAGATGCGACGGGAACGCCGGGAACTCTTTCCCGACGAAGCAGGGACAGGATCCCTCATCTCGAGCCACGAGGCGGAAACGGGGCTCCTCTGGATGTGGGCGGGACCCTCGTGATTCCTCTCGAGTGGAGACGGGTATGTTGGGGAACTTCTTGATTTCCAGCAAGGGTGTGAAGGAGCCTTTCGAAGTTCCAGAGGTGAGGTGTGATCCGCCTCGTGACACCTCAGCAGAAATGGGCCTCATCTCGCCTGGAGGGGAGAACCTCCTGGATTTTCTCGAGTTGCGGCAGGTCTTCTCGAGTTACGACGGGGACCTCAGGGACCCGCTCTGGTGGCCTCAGGAAAGGCCAGTCCCCATGCGAGTTGCTAGAGGACCTCTCGGGATTCCTCTCCCGTCCATGCCGGGGCCTCAGTCCTTGTGTGGAACCGGGGCCGGTACCTGAGGATTCCTCTCCAGGGTTGCCATGGATATTGGGGTGCTTCTGAGTCTCCCCAGGGGAGTCAGGCCTCATCTCGAGTGGGGGCATGCACGTGCGCTTTCCTCCCGAGCTGCAGCAGTAGTGTCACGCTTCCTGTCACGTGGATCAAGGGATCTGTCGCTTTCCCTCGAGGCTGTCCCTCGAGGCTTTCCCACGAGGCTTTCCCACAGGGCTGTGCCACGTGCCACCTTGGTGTGAGTCGATCCTCGGCGTGAAAGACGAGCCGGTGAAGGGAAAAGAGGTTCCTCTGCAATGGACTGAGACATCTGGGGGACTCTTGGAAAGGTCGCACGACCCTGGAGTTCCTCTCGCCGTTCCTGTTGAGAGGGCCTCCTCTTGAGATGCGACGGGAACGCCGGGAAATCCTTCCCGACGAAGCAGGGACAGGATCCCTCATCTCGAGCTACGAGGCCGAAACGGGGCTCCTCTGGATGTGGGCGGGACCCTCGTGATTCCTCTCGAGTGGAGACGGGTATGTCGGGGAACTTCTTGATTTGCAGCAAGGGTGTGAAGGAGCCTTTCGAAGTTCCAGAGGTGAGGTGTGATCCGCCTCGTGACACTTCAGCAGAAATGGGCCTCATCTCGCCTGGAGGGGAGAACCTCCTGGATTTTCTCGAGTTGCGGCAGGTCTTCTCGAGTTACGCCGGGGACCTCAGGGACCCGCTCTGGTGGCCTCAGGAAAGGCCAGTCCCCATGCGAGTTGCTAGGGGACCTCTCGGGATTCCTCTCCCGTCCATGCCGGGGCCTCAGTCCTTGTGTGGAGTCGGGGCCGGAACCTGAGGATTCCTCTCTAGTGTTCCCATGGATCTTGGGGTGCTTCTGAGTCTCCCCAGGGGAGTCAGGCCTCGTCTCGAGTGGGGGCATGCACTTGCGCTTTCCTCCCGAGCTGCAGCAGTAGTGTCACGCTTCCTGTCACGTGGATCAAGGGATCTGTGGCTTTCCCTCGAGTCTGTCCCTCGAGGCTTTCCCACGAGGCTTTCCCACAGGGCTGTGCCACGTGCCACCTTGGTGTGAGTCGATCCTCGGCGTGAAAGACGAGCCGGTGAAGGGAAAAGAGGTTCCTCTGCAATGGACTGAGACATCTGGGGGACTCTTGGAAAGGTGGCACGACCCTGGAGTTCCTCTCGCCGTTCCTCTTGAGAGGGCCTCCTCTTGAGATGCGACGGGAACGCCGGGAACTCTTTCCCGACGAAGCAGGGACAGGATCCCTCATCTCGAGCTACGAGGCGGAAACGGGGCTCCTCTGGATGTGGGCGGGACCCTCGTGATTCCTCTCGAGTGGAGACGGGTATGTCGGTGAACTTCTTGATTTCCAGCAAGGGTGTGAAGGAGCCTTTCGAAGTTCCAGAGGTGAGGTGTGATCCGCCTCGTGACACCTCAGCAGAAATGTGCCTCATCTCGCCTGGAGGGGAGAACCTCCTGGATTTTCTCGAGTTGCGGCAGGTCTTCTCGAGTTACGACGGGGACCTCAGGGACCCGCTCTGGTGGCCTCAGGAAAGGCCAGTCCCCATGCGAGTTGCTAGAGGACCTCTCGGGATTCCTCTCCCGTCCATGCCGGGGCCTCAGTCCTTGTGTGGAGTCGGGGCCGGTACCTGAGGATTCCTCTCCAGTGTTGCCATGGATATTGGGGTGCTTCTGTGTCTCCCCAGGGGAGTCAGGCCTCGTCTCGAGTGGGGGCATGCACGTGCGCTTTCCTCCCGAGCTGCAGCAGTAGTGTCACGCTTCCTGTCACTTGTATCAAGGGATCTGTGGCTTTCCCTCGAGGCTGTCCCTCGAGGCTTTCCCACGAGGCTTTCCCACAGGGCTGTGCCACGTGCCACCTTGGTGGGAGTCGATCCTCGGCGTGAAAGACGAGCCGGTGAAGGGAAAAGAGTTTCCTCTGGAATGGACTGAGACATCTGGGGGACTCTTGGAAAGGTGGCACGACCCTGGAGTTCCTCTCGCCGTTCCTGTTGAGAGGGCCTCCTCTTGAGATGCGACGGGAACGCCGGGAACTCTTTCCCGACGAAGCAGGGACAGGATCCCTCATCTCGAGCTACGAGGCGGAAACGGGGCTCCTCTGGATGTGGGCGGGACCCTCGTGACTCCTCTCGAGTGGAGACGGGTATGTCGGGGAACTTCTTGATTTCCAGCAAGGGTGTGAAGGAGCCTTTCGAAGTTCCAGAGGTGAGGTGTGATCCGCCTCGTGACACCTCAGCAGAAATGGGCCTCATCTCGCCTGGAGGGGAGAACCTCCTGGATTTTCTCGAGTTGCGGCAGGTCTTCTCGAGTTACGACGGGGACCTCAGGGACCCGCTCTGGTGGCCTCAGGAAAGGCCAGTCCCCATGCGAGTTGCTAGAGGACCTCTCGGGATTCCTCTCCCGTCCATGCCGGGGCCTCAGTCCTTGTGTGGAGTCGGGGCCGGAACCTGAGGATTCCTCTCTAGTGTTGCCATGGATCTTGGGGTGCTTCTGAGTCTCCCCAGGGGAGTCAGGCCTCGTCTCGAGTGGGGGCATGCACTTGCGCTTTCCTCCCGAGCTGCAGCAGTAGTGTCACGCTTCCTGTCACGTGGATCAAGGGATCTGTGGCTTTCCCTCGAGTCTGTCCCTCGAGGCTTTCCCACGAGGCTTTCCCACAGGGCTGTGCCACGTGCCACCTTGGTGTGAGTCGATCCTCGGCGTGAAAGACGAGCCGGTGAAGGGAAAAGAGGTTCCTCTGGAATGGACTGAGACATCTGGGGGACTCTTGGAAAGGTGGCACGACCCTGGAGTTCCTCTCGCCGTTCCTGTTGAGAGGGCCTCCTCTTGAGATGCGACGGGAATGCCGGGAACTCTTTCCCGACGAAGCAGGGACAGGATCCCTCATCTCGAGCTACGAGGCGGAAACGGGGCTCCTCTGGATGTGGGCGGGACCCTCGTGATTCCTCTCGAGTGGAGACGGGTATGTCGGGGAACTTCTTGATTTGCAGCAAGGGTGTGAAGGAGCCTTTCGAAGTTCCAGAGGTGAGGTGTGATCCGCCTCGTGACACCTCAGCAGAAATGGGCCTCATCTCGCCTGGAGGGGAGTACCTCCTGGATTTTCTCGAGTTGCGGCAGGTCTTCTCGAGTTACGACGGGGACCTCAGGGACCCGCTCTGGTGGCCTCAGGAAAGGCCAGTCCCCATGCGAGTTGCTAGAGGACCTCTCGGGATTCCTCTCCCGTCCATGCCGGGGCCTCAGTCCTTGTGTGGAACCGGGGCCGGTACCTGAGGATTCCTCTCCAGGGTTGCCATGGATATTGGGGTGCTTCTGAGTCTCCCCAGGGGAGTCAGGCCTCATCTCGAGTGGGGGCATGCACGTGCGCTTTCCTCCCGAGCTGCAGCAGTAGTGTCACGCTTCCTGTCACGTGGATCAAGGGATCTGTCGCTTTCCCTCGAGGCTGTCCCTCGAGGCTTTCCCACGAGGCTTTCCCACAGGGCTGTGCCACGTGCCACCTTGGTGTGAGTCGATCCTCGGCGTGAAAGACGAGCCGGTGAAGGGAAAAGAGGTTCCTCTGCAATGGACTGAGACATCTGGGGGACTCTTGGAAAGGTCGCACGACCCTGGAGTTCCTCTCGCCGTTCCTGTTGAGAGGGCCTCCTCTTGAGATGCGACGGGAACGCCGGGAAATCCTTCCCGACGAAGCAGGGACAGGATCCCTCATCTCGAGCTACGAGGCCGAAACGGGGCTCCTCTGGATGTGGGCGGGACCCTCGTGATTCCTCTCGAGTGGAGACGGGTATGTCGGGGAACTTCTTGATTTGCAGCAAGGGTGTGAAGGAGCCTTTCGAAGTTCCAGAGGTGAGGTGTGATCCGCCTCGTGACACTTCAGCAGAAATGGGCCTCATCTCGCCTGGAGGGGAGAACCTCCTGGATTTTCTCGAGTTGCGGCAGGTCTTCTCGAGTTACGCCGGGGACCTCAGGGACCCGCTCTGGTGGCCTCAGGAAAGGCCAGTCCCCATGCGAGTTGCTAGGGGACCTCTCGGGATTCCTCTCCCGTCCATGCCGGGGCCTCAGTCCTTGTGTGGAGTCGGGGCCGGAACCTGAGGATTCCTCTCTAGTGTTGCCATGGATCTTGGGGTGCTTCTGAGTCTCCCCAGGGGAGTCAGGCCTCATCTCGAGTGGGGGCATGCACTTGCGCTTTCCTCCCGAGCTGCAGCAGTAGTGTCACGCTTCCTGTCACGTGGATCAAGGGATCTGTGGCTTTCCCTCGAGTCTGTCCCTCGAGGCTTTCCCACGAGGCTTTCCCACAGGGCTGTGCCACGTGCCACCTTGGTGTGAGTCGATCCTCGGCGTGAAAGACGAGCCAGTGAAGGGAAAAGAGGTTCCTCTGGAATGGACTGAGACATCTGGGGGACTCTTGGAAAGGTGGCACGACCCTGGAGTTCCTCTCGCCGTTCCTGTTGAGAGGGCCTCCTCTTGAGATGCGACGGGAACGCCGGGAACTCTTTCCCGACGAAGCAGGGACAGGATCCCTCATCTCGAGCTACGAGGCGGAAACGGGGCTCCTCTGGATGTGGGCGGGACCCTCGTGACTCCTCTCGAGTGGAGACGGGTATGTCGGGGAACTTCTTGATTTCCAGCAAGGGTGTGAAGGAGCCTTTCGAAGTTCCAGAGGTGAGGTGTGATCCGCCTCGTGACACCTCAGCAGAAATGGGCCTCATCTCGCCTGGAGGGGAGAACCTCCTGGATTTTCTCGAGTTGCGGCAGGTCTTCTCGAGTTACGACGGGGACCTCAGGGACCCGCTCTGGTGGCCTCAGGAAAGGCCAGTCCCCATGCGAGTTGCTAGAGGACCTCTCGGGATTCCTCTCCCGTCCATGCCGGGGCCTCAGTCCTTGTGTGGAGTCGGGGCCGGTACCTGAGGATTCCTCTCCAGTGTTGCCATGGATATTGGGGTGCTTCTTAGTCTCCCCAGGGGAGTCAGGCCTCGTCTCGAGTGGGGGCATGCACGTGCGCTTTCCTCCCGAGCTGCAGCAGTAGTGTCACGCTTCCTGTCACGTGTATCAAGGGATCTGTGGCTTTCCCTCGAGGCTGTCCCTCGAGGCTTTCCCACGAGGCTTTCCCACAGGGCTGTGCCACGTGCCACCTTGGTGTGAGTCGATCCTCGGCGTGAAAGACGAGCCGGTGAAGGGAAAAGAGATTCCTCTGCAATGGACTGAGACATCTGGGGGACTCTTGGAAAGGTGGCACGACACTGGAGTTCCTCTCGCCGTTCCTGTTGAGAGGGCCTCCTCTTGAGATGCGACGGGAACGCCGGGAAATCCTTCCCGACGAAGCAGGGACAGGATCCCTCATCTCGAGCTACGAGGCCGAAACGGGGCTCCTCTGGATGTGGGCGGGACCCTCGTGATTCCTCTCGAGTGGAGACGGGTATGTCGGGGAACTTCTTGATTTGCAGCAAGGGTGTGAAGGAGCCTTTCGAAGTTCCAGAGGTGAGGTGTGATCCGCCTCGTGACACTTCAGCAGAAATGGGCCTCATCTCGCCTGGAGGGGAGAACCTCCTGGATTTTCTCGAGTTGCGGCAGGTCTTCTCGAGTTACGCCGGGGACCTCAGGGACCCGCTCTGGTGGCCTCAGGAAAGGCCAGTCCCCATGCGAGTTGCTAGGGGACCTCTCGGGATTCCTCTCCCGTCCATGCCGGGGCCTCAGTTCTTGTGTGGAGTCGGGGCCGGAACCTGAGGATTCCTCTCTAGTGTTGCCATGGATCTTGGGGTGCTTCTGAGTCTCCCCAGGGGAGTCAGGCCTCGTCTCGAGTGGGGGCATGCACTTGCGCTTTCCTCCCGAGCTGCAGCAGTAGTGTCACGCTTCCTGTCACGTGGATCAAGGGATCTGTGGCTTTCCCTCGAGTCTGTCCCTCGAGGCTTTCCCACGAGGCTTTCCCACAGGGCTGTGCCACGTGCCACCTTGGTGTGAGTCGATCCTCGGCGTGAAAGACGAGCCGGTGAAGGGAAAAGAGTTTCCTCTGGAATGGACTGAGACATCTGGGGGACTCTTGGAAAGGTGGCACGACCCTGGAGTTCCTCTCGCCGTTCCTGTTGAGAGGGCCTCCTCTTGAGATGCGACGGGAACGCCGGGAACTCTTTCCCGACGAAGCAGGGACAGGATCCCTCATCTCGAGCTACGAGGCGGAAACGGGGCTCCTCTGGATGTGGGCGGGACCCTCGTGACTCCTCTCGAGTGGAGACGGGTATGTCGGGGAACTTCTTGATTTCCAGCAAGGGTGTGAAGGAGCCTTTCGAAGTTCCAGAGGTGAGGTGTGATCCGCCTCGTGACACCTCAGCAGAAATGGGCCTCATCTCGCCTGGAGGGGAGAACCTCCTGGATTTTCTCGAGTTGCGGCAGGTCTTCTCGAGTTACGACGGGGACCTCAGGGACCCGCTCTGGTGGCCTCAGGAAAGGCCAGTCCCCATGCGAGTTGCTAGAGGACCTCTCGGGATTCCTCTCCCGTCCATGCCGGGGCCTCAGTCCTTGTGTGGAGTCGGGGCCGGAACCTGAGGATTCCTCTCTAGTGTTGCCATGGATCTTGGGGTGCTTCTGAGTCTCCCCAGGGGAGTCAGGCCTCGTCTCGAGTGGGGGCATGCACTTGCGCTTTCCTCCCGAGCTGCAGCAGTAGTGTCACGCTTCCTGTCACGTGGATCAAGGGATCTGTGGCTTTCCCTCGAGTCTGTCCCTCGAGGCTTTCCCACGAGGCTTTCCCACAGGGCTGTGCCACGTGCCACATTGGTGTGAGTCGATCCTCGGCGTGAAAGACGAGCCGGTGAAGGGAAAAGAGGTTCCTCTGGAATGGACTGAGACATCTGGGGGACTCTTGGAAAGGTGGCACGACCCTGGAGTTCCTCTCGCCGTTCCTGTTGAGAGGGCCTCCTCTTGAGATGCGACGGGAATGCCGGGAACTCTTTCCCGACGAAGCAGGGACAGGATCCCTCATCTCGAGCTACGAGGCGGAAACGGGGCTCCTCTGGATGTGGGCGGGACCCTCGTGATTCCTCTCGAGTGGAGACGGGTATGTCGGGGAACTTCTTGATTTGCAGCAAGGGTGTGAAGGAGCCTTTTGAAGTTCCAGAGGTGAGGTGTGATCCGCCTCGTGACACCTCAGCAGAAATGGGCCTCATCTCGCCTGGAGGGGAGAACCTCCTGGATTTTCTCGAGTTGCGGCAGGTCTTCTCGAGTTACGACGGGGACCTCAGGGACCCGCTCTGGTTGCCTCAGGAAAGGCCAGTCCCCATGCGAGTTGCTAGGGGACCTCTCGGGATTCCTCTCCCGTCCATGCCGGGGCCTCAGTCCTTGTGTGGAGTTGGGGCCGGAACCTGAGGATTCCTCTCCAGTGTTGCCATGGATCTTGGGGTGCTTCTGAGTCTCCCCAGGGGAGTCAGGCCTCGTCTCGAGTGGGGGCATGCACGTGCGCTTTCCTCCCGAGCTGCAGCAGTAGTGTCACGCTTCCTGTCACGTGGATCAAGGGATCTGTGGCTTTCCCTCGAGGCTGTCCCTCGAGGCTTTCCCACGAGGCTTTCCCACAGGGCTGTGCCACGTGCCACCTTGGTGTGAGTCGATCCTCGGCGTGAAAGACGAGCCGGTGAAGGGAAAAGAGGTTCCTCTGGAATGGACTGAGACATCTCGGGGACTCTTGGAAAGGTGGCACGACCCTGGAGTTCCTCTCGCCGTTCCTGTTGAGAGGGCCTCCTCTTGAGATGCGACGGGAACGCCGGGAACTCTTTCCCGACGAAGCAGGGACAGGATCCCTCATCTCGAGCTACGAGGCGGAAACGGGGCTCCTCTGGATGTGGGCGGGACCCTCGTGATTCCTCTCGAGTGGAGACGGGTATGTTGGGGAACTTCTTGATTTCCAGCAAGGGTGTGAAGGAGCCTTTCGAAGTTCCAGAGGTGAGGTGTGATCCGCCTCGTGACACCTCAGCAGAAATGGGCCTCATCTCGCCTGGAGGGGAGTACCTCCTGGATTTTCTCGAGTTGCGGCAGGTCTTCTCGAGTTACGACGGGGACCTCAGGGACCCGCTCTGGTGGCCTCAGGAAAGGCCAGTCCCCATGCGAGTTGCTAGAGGACCTCTCGGGATTCCTCTCCCGTCCATGCCGGGGCCTCAGTCCTTGTGTGGAACCGGGGCCGGTACCTGAGGATTCCTCTCCAGGGTTGCCATGGATATTGGGGTGCTTCTGAGTCTCCCCAGGGGAGTCAGGCCTCATCTCGAGTGGGGGCATGCACGTGCGCTTTCCTCCCGAGCTGCAGCAGTAGTGTCACGCTTCCTGTCACGTGGATCAAGGGATCTGTCGCTTTCCCTCGAGGCTGTCCCTCGAGGCTTTCCCACGAGGCTTTCCCACAGGGCTGTGCCACGTGCCACCTTGGTGTGAGTCGATCCTCGGCGTGAAAGACGAGCCGGTGAAGGGAAAAGAGGTTCCTCTGCAATGGACTGAGACATCTGGGGGACTCTTGGAAAGGTCGCACGACCCTGGAGTTCCTCTCGCCGTTCCTGTTGAGAGGGCCTCCTCTTGAGATGCGACGGGAACGCCGGGAAATCCTTCCCGACGAAGCAGGGACAGGATCCCTCATCTCGAGCTACGAGGCCGAAACGGGGCTCCTCTGGATGTGGGCGGGACCCTCGTGATTCCTCTCGAGTGGAGACGGGTATGTCGGGGAACTTCTTGATTTGCAGCAAGGGTGTGAAGGAGCCTTTCGAAGTTCCAGAGGTGAGGTGTGATCCGCCTCGTGACACTTCAGCAGAAATGGGCCTCATCTCGCCTGGAGGGGAGAACCTCCTGGATTTTCTCGAGTTGCGGCAGGTCTTCTCGAGTTACGCCGGGGACCTCAGGGACCCGCTCTGGTGGCCTCAGGAAAGGCCAGTCCCCATGCGAGTTGCTAGGGGACCTCTCGGGATTCCTCTCCCGTCCATGCCGGGGCCTCAGTCCTTGTGTGGAGTCGGGGCCGGAACCTGAGGATTCCTCTCTAGTGTTGCCATGGATCTTGGGGTGCTTCTGAGTCTCCCCAGGGGAGTCAGGCCTCATCTCGAGTGGGGGCATGCACTTGCGCTTTCCTCCCGAGCTGCAGCAGTAGTGTCACGCTTCCTGTCACGTGGATCAAGGGATCTGTGGCTTTCCCTCGAGTCTGTCCCTCGAGGCTTTCCCACGAGGCTTTCCCACAGGGCTGTGCCACGTGCCACCTTGGTGTGAGTCGATCCTCGGCGTGAAAGACGAGCCAGTGAAGGGAAAAGAGGTTCCTCTGGAATGGACTGAGACATCTGGGGGACTCTTGGAAAGGTGGCACGACCCTGGAGTTCCTCTCGCCGTTCCTGTTGAGAGGGCCTCCTCTTGAGATGCGACGGGAACGCCGGGAACTCTTTCCCGACGAAGCAGGGACAGGATCCCTCATCTCGAGCTACGAGGCGGAAACGGGGCTCCTCTGGATGTGGGCGGGACCCTCGTGATTCCTCTCGAGTGGAGACGGGTATGTCGGGAATCTTCTTGATTTCCAGCAAGGGTGTGAAGGAGCCTTTCGAAGTTCCAGAGGTGAGGTGTGATCCGCCTCGTGACACCTCAGCAGAAATGTGCCTCATCTCGCCTGGAGGGGAGAACCTCCTGGATTTTCTCGAGTTGCGGCAGGTCTTCTCGAGTTACGACGGGGACCTCAGGGACCCGCTCTGGTGGCCTCAGGAAAGGCCAGTCCCCATGCGAGTTGCTAGAGGACCTCTCGGGATTCCTCTCCCGTCCATGCCGGGGCCTCAGTCCTTGTGTGGAGTCGGGGCCGGTACCTGAGGATTCCTCTCCAGTGTTGCCATGGATATTGGGGTGCTTCTTAGTCTCCCCAGGGGAGTCAGGCCTCGTCTCGAGTGGGGGCATGCACGTGCGCTTTCCTCCCGAGCTGCAGCAGTAGTGTCACGCTTCCTGTCACGTGGATCAAGGGATCTGTCGCTTTCCCTCGAGGCTGTCCCTCGAGGCTTTCCCACGAGGCTTTCCCACAGGGCTGTGCCACGTGCCACCTTGGTGTGAGTCGATCCTCGGCGTGAAAGACGAGCCGGTGAAGGGAAAAGAGATTCCTCTGCAATGGACTGAGACATCTGGGGGACTCTTGGAAAGGTGGCACGACCCTGGAGTTCCTCTCGCCGTTCCTGTTGAGAGGGCCTCCTCTTGAGATGCGACGGGAACCCCGGGAAATCCTTCCCGACGAAGCAGGGACAGGATCCCTCATCTCGAGCTACGAGGCCGAAACGGGGCTCCTCTGGATGTGGGCGGGACCCTCGTGATTCCTCTCGAGTGGAGACGGGTATGTCGGGGAACTTCTTGATTTGCAGCAAGGGTGTGAAGGAGCCTTTCGAAGTTCCAGAGGTGAGGTGTGATCCGCCTCGTGACACTTCAGCAGAAATGGGCCTCATCTCGCCTGGAGGGGAGAACCTCCTGGATTTTCTCGAGTTGCGGCAGGTCTTCTCGAGTTACGCCGGGGACCTCAGGGACCCGCTCTGGTGGCCTCAGGAAAGGCCAGTCCCCATGCGAGTTGCTAGGGGACCTCTCGGGATTCCTCTCCCGTCCATGCCGGGGCCTCAGTTCTTGTGTGGAGTCGGGGCCGGAACCTGAGGATTCCTCTCTAGTGTTGCCATGGATCTTGGGGTGCTTCTGAGTCTCCCCAGGGGAGTCAGGCCTCGTCTCGAGTGGGGGCATGCACTTGCGCTTTCCTCCCGAGCTGCAGCAGTAGTGTCACGCTTCCTGTCACGTGGATCAAGGGATCTGTGGCTTTCCCTCGAGTCTGTCCCTCGAGGCTTTCCCACGAGGCTTTCCCACAGGGCTGTTCCACGTGCCACCTTGGTGTGAGTCGATCCTCGGCGTGAAAGACGAGCCGGTGAAGGGAAAAGAGGTTCCTCTGGAATGGACTGAGACATCTGGGGGACTCTTGGAAAGGTGGCACGACCCTGGAGTTCCTCTCGCCGTTCCTGTTGAGAGGGCCTCCTCTTGAGATGCGACGGGAATGCCGGGAACTCTTTCCCGACGAAGCAGGGACAGGATCCCTCATCTCGAGCAACGAGGCGGAAACGGGGCTCCTCTGGATGTGGGCGGGACCCTCGTGATTCCACTCGAGTGGAGACGGGTATGTCGGGGAACTTCTTGATTTGCAGCAAGGGTGTGAAGGAGCCTTTTGAAGTTCCAGAGGTGAGGTGTGATCCGCCTCGTGACACCTCAGCAGAAATGGGCCTCATCTCGCCTGGAGGGGAGAACCTCCTGGATTTTCTCGAGTTGCGGCAGGTCTTCTCGAGTTACGACGGGGACCTCAGGGACCCGCTCTGGTTGCCTCAGGAAAGGCCAGTCCCCATGCGAGTTGCTAGGGGACCTCTCGGGATTCCTCTCCCGTCCATGCCGGGGCCTCAGTCCTTGTGTGGAGTTGGGGCCGGAACCTGAGGATTCCTCTCCAGTGTTGCCATGGATCTTGGGGTGCTTCTGAGTCTCCCCAGGGGAGTCAGGCCTCGTCTCGAGTGGGGGCATGCACGTGCGCTTTCCTCCCGAGCTGCAGCAGTAGTGTCACGCTTCCTGTCACGTGGATCAAGGGATCTGTGGCTTTCCCTCGAGGCTGTCCCTCGAGGCTTTCCCACGAGGCTTTCCCACAGGGCTGTGCCACGTGCCACCTTGGTGTGAGTCGATCCTCGGCGTGAAAGACGAGCTGGTGAAGGGAAAAGAGGTTCCTCTGGAATGGACTGAGACATCTCGGGGACTCTTGGAAAGGTGGCACGACCCTGGAGTTCCTCTCGCCGTTCCTGTTGAGAGGGCCTCCTCTTGAGATGCGACGGGAACGCCGGGAACTCTTTCCCGACGAAGCAGGGACAGGATCCCTCATCTCGAGCCACGAGGCGGAAACGGGGCTCCTCTGGATGTGGGCGGGACACTCGTGATTCCTCTCGAGTGGAGACGGGTATGTTGGGGAACTTCTTGATTTCCAGCAAGGGTGTGAAGGAGCCTTTCGAAGTTCCAGAGGTGAGGTGTGATCCGCCTCGTGACACCTCAGCAGAAATGGGCCTCATCTCGCCTGAAGGGGAGAACCTCCTGGATTTTCTCGAGTTGCGGCAGGTCTTCTCGAGTTACGACGGGGACCTCAGGGACCCGCTCTGGTGGCCTCAGGAAAGGCCAGTCCCCATGCGAGTTGCTAGAGGACCTCTCGGGATTCCTCTCCCGTCCATGCCGGGGCCTCAGTCCTTGTGTGGAACCGGTGCCGGTACCTGAGGATTCCTCTCCAGGGTTACCATGGATATTGGGGTGCTTCTGAGTCTCCCCAGGGGAGTCAGGCCTCGTCTCGAGTGGGGGCATGCACGTGCGCTTTCCTCCCGAGCTGCAGCAGTAGTGTCACGCTTCCTGTCACGTGGATCAAGGGATCTGTCGCTTTCCCTCGAGGCTGTCCCTCGAGGCTTTCCCACGAGGCTTTCCCACAGGGCTGTGCCACGTGCCACCTTGGTGTGAGTCGATCCTCGGCGTGAAAGACGAGCCGGTGAAGGGAAAAGAGGTTCCTCTGCAATGGACTGAGACATCTGGGGGACTCTTGGAAAGGTCGCACGACCCTGGAGTTCCTCTCGCCGTTCCTGTTGAGAGGGCCTCCTCTTGAGATGCGACGGGAACGCCGGGAAATCCTTCCCGACGAAGCAGGGACAGGATCCCTCATCTCGAGCTACGAGGCCGAAACGGGGCTCCTCTGGATGTGGGCGGGACCCTCGTGATTCCTCTCGAGTGGAGACGGGTATGTCGGGGAACTTCTTGATTTGCAGCAAGGGTGTGAAGGAGCCTTTCGAAGTTCCAGAGGTGAGGTGTGATCCGCCTCGTGACACTTCAGCAGAAATGGGCCTCATCTCGCCTGGAGGGGAGAACCTCCTGGATTTTCTCGAGTTGCGGCAGGTCTTCTCGAGTTACGCCGGGGACCTCAGGGACCCGCTCTGGTGGCCTCAGGAAAGGCCAGTCCCCATGCGAGTTGCTAGGGGACCTCTCGGGATTCCTCTCCCGTCCATGCCGGGGCCTCAGTCCTTGTGTGGAGTCGGGGCCGGAACCTGAGGATTCCTCTCTAGTGTTGCCATGGATCTTGGGGTGCTTCTGAGTCTCCCCAGGGGAGTCAGGCCTCGTCTCGAGTGGGGGCATGCACTTGCGCTTTCCTCCCGAGCTGCAGCAGTAGTGTCACGCTTCCTGTCACGTGGATCAAGGGATCTGTGGCTTTCCCTCGAGTCTGTCCCTCGAGGCTTTCCCACGAGGCTTTCCCACAGGGCTGTGCCACGTGCCACCTTGGTGTGAGTCGATCCTCGGCGTGAAAGACGAGCCGGTGAAGGGAAAAGAGGTTCCTCTGGAATGGACTGAGACATCTGGGGGACTCTTGGAAAGGTGGCACGACCCTGGAGTTCCTCTCGCCGTTCCTCTTGAGAGGGCCTCCTCTTGAGATGCGACGGGAACGCCGGGAACTCTTTCCCGACGAAGCAGGGACAGGATCCCTCATCTCGAGCCACGAGGCGGAAACGGGGCTCCTCTGGATGTGGGCGGGACACTCGTGATTCCTCTCGAGTGGAGACGGGTATGTTGGGGAACTTCTTGATTTCCAGCAAGGGTGTGAAGGAGCCTTTCGAAGTTCCAGAGGTGAGGTGTGATCCGCCTCGTGACACCTCAGCAGAAATGGGCCTCATCTCGCCTGAAGGGGAGAACCTCCTGGATTTTCTCGAGTTGCGGCAGGTCTTCTCGAGTTACGACGGGGACCTCAGGGACCCGCTCTGGTGGCCTCAGGAAAGGCCAGTCCCCATGCGAGTTGCTAGAGGACCTCTCGGGATTCCTCTCCCGTCCATGCCGGGGCCTCAGTCCTTGTGTGGAACCGGTGCCGGTACCTGAGGATTCCTCTCCAGGGTTACCATGGATATTGGGGTGCTTCTGAGTCTCCCCAGGGGAGTCAGGCCTCGTCTCGAGTGGGGGCATGCACGTGCGCTTTCCTCCCGAGCTGCAGCAGTAGTGTCACGCTTCCTGTCACGTGGATCAAGGGATCTGTCGCTTTCCCTCGAGGCTGTCCCTCGAGGCTTTCCCACGAGGCTTTCCCACAGGGCTGTGCCACGTGCCACCTTGGTGTGAGTCGATCCTCGGCGTGAAAGACGAGCCGGTGAAGGGAAAAGAGGTTCCTCTGCAATGGACTGAGACATCTGGGGGACTCTTGGAAAGGTCGCACGACCCTGGAGTTCCTCTCGCCGTTCCTGTTGAGAGGGCCTCCTCTTGAGATGCGACGGGAACGCCGGGAAATCCTTCCCGACGAAGCAGGGACAGGATCCCTCATCTCGAGCTACGAGGCCGAAACGGGGCTCCTCTGGATGTGGGCGGGACCCTCGTGATTCCTCTCGAGTGGAGACGGGTATGTCGGGGAACTTCTTGATTTGCAGCAAGGGTGTGAAGGAGCCTTTCGAAGTTCCAGAGGTGAGGTGTGATCCGCCTCGTGACACTTCAGCAGAAATGGGCCTCATCTCGCCTGGAGGGGAGAACCTCCTGGATTTTCTCGAGTTGCGGCAGGTCTTCTCGAGTTACGCCGGGGACCTCAGGGACCCGCTCTGGTGGCCTCAGGAAAGGCCAGTCCCCATGCGAGTTGCTAGGGGACCTCTCGGGATTCCTCTCCCGTCCATGCCGGGGCCTCAGTCCTTGTGTGGAGTCGGGGCCGGAACCTGAGGATTCCTCTCTAGTGTTGCCATGGATCTTGGGGTGCTTCTGAGTCTCCCCAGGGGAGTCAGGCCTCGTCTCGAGTGGGGGCATGCACTTGCGCTTTCCTCCCGAGCTGCAGCAGTAGTGTCACGCTTCCTGTCACGTGGATCAAGGGATCTGTGGCTTTCCCTCGAGTCTGTCCCTCGAGGCTTTCCCACGAGGCTTTCCCACAGGGCTGTGCCACGTGCCACCTTGGTGTGAGTCGATCCTCGGCGTGAAAGACGAGCCGGTGAAGGGAAAAGAGGTTCCTCTGGAATGGACTGAGACATCTGGGGGACTCTTGGAAAGGTGGCACGACCCTGGAGTTCCTCTCGCCGTTCCTCTTGAGAGGGCCTCCTCTTGAGATGCGACGGGAACGCCGGGAACTCTTTCCCGACGAAGCAGGGACAGGATCCCTCATCTCGAGCCACGAGGCGGAAACGGGGCTCCTCTGGATGTGGGCGGGACACTCGTGATTCCTCTCGAGTGGAGACGGGTATGTTGGGGAACTTCTTGATTTCCAGCAAGGGTGTGAAGGAGCCTTTCGAAGTTCCAGAGGTGAGGTGTGATCCGCCTCGTGACACCTCAGCAGAAATGGGCCTCATCTCGCCTGAAGGGGAGAACCTCCTGGATTTTCTCGAGTTGCGGCAGGTCTTCTCGAGTTACGACGGGGACCTCAGGGACCCGCTCTGGTGGCCTCAGGAAAGGCCAGTCCCCATGCGAGTTGCTAGAGGACCTCTCGGGATTCCTCTCCCGTCCATGCCGGGGCCTCAGTCCTTGTGTGGAACCGGTGCCGGTACCTGAGGATTCCTCTCCAGGGTTACCATGGATATTGGGGTGCTTCTGAGTCTCCCCAGGGGAGTCAGGCCTCGTCTCGAGTGGGGGCATGCACGTGCGCTTTCCTCCCGAGCTGCAGCAGTAGTGTCACGCTTCCTGTCACGTGGATCAAGGGATCTGTCGCTTTCCCTCGAGGCTGTCCCTCGAGGCTTTCCCACGAGGCTTTCCCACAGGGCTGTGCCACGTGCCACCTTGGTGTGAGTCGATCCTCGGCGTGAAAGACGAGCCGGTGAAGGGAAAAGAGGTTCCTCTGCAATGGACTGAGACATCTGGGGGACTCTTGGAAAGGTCGCACGACCCTGGAGTTCCTCTCGCCGTTCCTGTTGAGAGGGCCTCCTCTTGAGATGCGACGGGAACGCCGGGAAATCCTTCCCGACGAAGCAGGGACAGGATCCCTCATCTCGAGCTACGAGGCCGAAACGGGGCTCCTCTGGATGTGGGCGGGACCCTCGTGATTCCTCTCGAGTGGAGACGGGTATGTCGGGGAACTTCTTGATTTGCAGCAAGGGTGTGAAGGAGCCTTTCGAAGTTCCAGAGGTGAGGTGTGATCCGCCTCGTGACACTTCAGCAGAAATGGGCCTCATCTCGCCTGGAGGGGAGAACCTCCTGGATTTTCTCGAGTTGCGGCAGGTCTTCTCGAGTTACGCCGGGGACCTCAGGGACCCGCTCTGGTGGCCTCAGGAAAGGCCAGTCCCCATGCGAGTTGCTAGGGGACCTCTCGGGATTCCTCTCCCGTCCATGCCGGGGCCTCAGTCCTTGTGTGGAGTCGGGGCCGGAACCTGAGGATTCCTCTCTAGTGTTGCCATGGATCTTGGGGTGCTTCTGAGTCTCCCCAGGGGAGTCAGGCCTCGTCTCGAGTGGGGGCATGCACTTGCGCTTTCCTCCCGAGCTGCAGCAGTAGTGTCACGCTTCCTGTCACGTGGATCAAGGGATCTGTGGCTTTCCCTCGAGTCTGTCCCTCGAGGCTTTCCCACGAGGCTTTCCCACAGGGCTGTGCCACGTGCCACCTTGGTGTGAGTCGATCCTCGGCGTGAAAGACGAGCCGGTGAAGGGAAAAGAGGTTCCTCTGGAATGGACTGAGACATCTGGGGGACTCTTGGAAAGGTGGCACGACCCTGGAGTTCCTCTCGCCGTTCCTCTTGAGAGGGCCTCCTCTTGAGATGCGACGGGAACGCCGGGAACTCTTTCCCGACGAAGCAGGGACAGGATCCCTCATCTCGAGCCACGAGGCGGAAACGGGGCTCCTCTGGATGTGGGCGGGACACTCGTGATTCCTCTCGAGTGGAGACGGGTATGTTGGGGAACTTCTTGATTTCCAGCAAGGGTGTGAAGGAGCCTTTCGAAGTTCCAGAGGTGAGGTGTGATCCGCCTCGTGACACCTCAGCAGAAATGGGCCTCATCTCGCCTGAAGGGGAGAACCTCCTGGATTTTCTCGAGTTGCGGCAGGTCTTCTCGAGTTACGACGGGGACCTCAGGGACCCGCTCTGGTGGCCTCAGGAAAGGCCAGTCCCCATGCGAGTTGCTAGAGGACCTCTCGGGATTCCTCTCCCGTCCATGCCGGGGCCTCAGTCCTTGTGTGGAACCGGTGCCGGTACCTGAGGATTCCTCTCCAGGGTTACCATGGATATTGGGGTGCTTCTGAGTCTCCCCAGGGGAGTCAGGCCTCGTCTCGAGTGGGGGCATGCACGTGCGCTTTCCTCCCGAGCTGCAGCAGTAGTGTCACGCTTCCTGTCACGTGGATCAAGGGATCTGTCGCTTTCCCTCGAGGCTGTCCCTCGAGGCTTTCCCACGAGGCTTTCCCACAGGGCTGTGCCACGTGCCACCTTGGTGTGAGTCGATCCTCGGCGTGAAAGACGAGCCGGTGAAGGGAAAAGAGGTTCCTCTGCAATGGACTGAGACATCTGGGGGACTCTTGGAAAGGTCGCACGACCCTGGAGTTCCTCTCGCCGTTCCTGTTGAGAGGGCCTCCTCTTGAGATGCGACGGGAACGCCGGGAAATCCTTCCCGACGAAGCAGGGACAGGATCCCTCATCTCGAGCTACGAGGCCGAAACGGGGCTCCTCTGGATGTGGGCGGGACCCTCGTGATTCCTCTCGAGTGGAGACGGGTATGTCGGGGAACTTCTTGATTTGCAGCAAGGGTGTGAAGGAGCCTTTCGAAGTTCCAGAGGTGAGGTGTGATCCGCCTCGTGACACTTCAGCAGAAATGGGCCTCATCTCGCCTGGAGGGGAGAACCTCCTGGATTTTCTCGAGTTGCGGCAGGTCTTCTCGAGTTACGCCGGGGACCTCAGGGACCCGCTCTGGTGGCCTCAGGAAAGGCCAGTCCCCATGCGAGTTGCTAGGGGACCTCTCGGGATTCCTCTCCCGTCCATGCCGGGGCCTCAGTCCTTGTGTGGAGTCGGGGCCGGAACCTGAGGATTCCTCTCTAGTGTTGCCATGGATCTTGGGGTGCTTCTGAGTCTCCCCAGGGGAGTCAGGCCTCGTCTCGAGTGGGGGCATGCACTTGCGCTTTCCTCCCGAGCTGCAGCAGTAGTGTCACGCTTCCTGTCACGTGGATCAAGGGATCTGTGGCTTTCCCTCGAGTCTGTCCCTCGAGGCTTTCCCACGAGGCTTTCCCACAGGGCTGTGCCACGTGCCACCTTGGTGTGAGTCGATCCTCGGCGTGAAAGACGAGCCGGTGAAGGGAAAAGAGGTTCCTCTGGAATGGACTGAGACATCTGGGGGACTCTTGGAAAGGTGGCACGACCCTGGAGTTCCTCTCGCCGTTCCTCTTGAGAGGGCCTCCTCTTGAGATGCGACGGGAACGCCGGGAACTCTTTCCCGACGAAGCAGGGACAGGATCCCTCATCTCGAGCTACGAGGCGGAAACGGGGCTCCTCTGGATGTGGGCGGGACCCTCGTGACTCCTCTCGAGTGGAGACGGGTATGTCGGGGAACTTCTTGATTTCCAGCAAGGGTGTGAAGGAGCCTTTCGAAGTTCCAGAGGTGAGGTGTGATCCGCCTCGTGACACCTCAGCAGAAATGGGCCTCATCTCGCCTGGAGGGGAGAACCTCCTGGATTTTCTCGAGTTGCGGCAGGTCTTCTCGAGTTACGACGGGGACCTCAGGGACCCGCTCTGGTGGCCTCAGGAAAGGCCAGTCCCCATGCGAGTTGCTAGAGGACCTCTCGGGATTCCTCTCCCGTTCATGCCGGGGCCTCAGTCCTTGTGTGGAGTCGGGGCCGGAACCTGAGGATTCCTCTCTAGTGTTGCCATGGATCTTGGGGTGCTTCTGAGTCTCCCCAGGGGAGTCAGGCCTCGTCTCGAGTGGGGGCATGCACTTGCGCTTTCCTCCCGAGCTGCAGCAGTAGTGTCACGCTTCCTGTCACGTGGATCAAGGGATCTGTGGCTTTCCCTCGAGGCTGTCCCTCGAGGCTTTCCCACGAGGCTTTCCCACAGGGCTGTGCCACGTGCCACCTTGGTGTGAGTCGATCCTCGGCGTGAAAGACGAGCCGGTGAAGGGAAAAGAGGTTCCTCTGGAATGGACTGAGACATCTGGGGGACTCTTGGAAAGGTGGCACGACCCTGGAGTTCCTCTCGCCGTTCCTGTTGAGAGGGCCTCCTCTTGAGATGCGACGGGAATGCCGGGAACTCTTTCCCGACGAAGCAGGGACAGGATCCCTCATCTCGAGCTACGAGGCGGAAACGGGGCTCCTCTGGATGTGGGCGGGACCCTCGTGATTCCTCTCGAGTGGAGACGGGTATGTCGGGGAACTTCTTGATTTGCAGCAAGGGTGTGAAGGAGCCTTTTGAAGTTCCAGAGGTGAGGTGTGATCCGCCTCGTGACACCTCAGCAGAAATGGGCCTCATCTCGCCTGGAGGGGAGAACCTCCTGGATTTTCTCGAGTTGCGGCAGGTCTTCTCGAGTTACGACGGGGACCTCAGGGACCCGCTCTGGTGGCCTCAGGAAAGGCCAGTCCCCATGCGAGTTGCTAGGGGACCTCTCGGGATTCCTCTCCCGTCCATGCCGGGGCCTCAGTCCTTGTGTGGAGTTGGGGCCGGAACCTGAGGATTCCTCTCCAGTGTTGCCATGGATCTTGGGGTGCTTCTGAGTCTCCCCAGGGGAGTCAGGCCTCGTCTCGAGTGGGGGCATGCACGTGCGCTTTCCTCCCGAGCTGCAGCAGTAGTGTCACGCTTCCTGTCACGTGGATCAAGGGATCTGTGGCTTTCCCTCGAGGCTGTCCCTCGAGGCTTTCCCACGAGGCTTTCCCACAGGGCTGTGCCACGTGCCACCTTGGTGTGAGTCGATCCTCGGCGTGAAAGACGAGCCGGTGAAGGGAAAAGAGGTTCCTCTGGAATGGACTGAGACATCTCGGGGACTCTTGGAAAGGTGGCACGACCCTGGAGTTCCTCTCGCCGTTCCTGTTGAGAGGGCCTCCTCTTGAGATGCGACGGGAACGCCGGGAACTCTTTCCCGACGAAGCAGGGACAGGATCCCTCATCTCGAGCTACGAGGCGGAAACGGGGCTCCTCTGGATGTGGGCGGGACCCTCGTGATTCCTCTCGAGTGGAGACGGGTATGTTGGGGAACTTCTTGATTTCCAGCAAGGGTGTGAAGGAGCCTTTCGAAGTTCCAGAGGTGAGGTGTGATCCGCCTCGTGACACCTCAGCAGAAATGGGCCTCATCTCGCCTGGAGGGGAGAACCTCCTGGATTTTCTCGAGTTGCGGCAGGTCTTCTCGAGTTACGACGGGGACCTCACGGACCCGCTCTGGTGGCCTCAGGAAAGGCCAGTCCCCATGCGAGTTGCTAGAGGACCTCTCGGGATTCCTCTCCCGTCCATGCCGGGGCCTCAGTCCTTGTGTGGAACCGGGGCCGGTACCTGAGGATTCCTCTCCAGGGTTGCCATGGATATTGGGGTGCTTCTGAGTCTCCCCAGGGGAGTCAGGCCTCATCTCGAGTGGGGGCATGCACGTGCGCTTTCCTCCCGAGCTGCAGCTGTAGTGTCACGCTTCCTGTCACGTGGATCAAGGGATCTGTCGCTTTCCCTCGAGGCTGTCCCTCGAGGCTTTCCCACGAGGCTTTCCCACAGGGCTGTGCCACGTGCCACCTTGGTGTGAGTCGATCCTCGGCGTGAAAGACGAGCCGGTGAAGGGAAAAGAGGTTCCTCTGCAATGGACTGAGACATCTGGGGGACTCTTGGAAAGGTCGCACGACCCTGGAGTTCCTCTCGCCGTTCCTGTTGAGAGGGCCTCCTCTTGAGATGCGACGGGAACGCCGGGAAATCCTTCCCGACGAAGCAGGGACAGGATCCCTCATCTCGAGCTACGAGGCCGAAACGGGGCTCCTCTGGATGTGGGCGGGACCCTCGTGATTCCTCTCGAGTGGAGACGGGTATGTCGGGGAACTTCTTGATTTGCAGCAAGGGTGTGAAGGAGCCTTTCGAAGTTCCAGAGGTGAGGTGTGATCCGCCTCGTGACACTTCAGCAGAAATGGGCCTCATCTCGCCTGGAGGGGAGAACCTCCTGGATTTTCTCGAGTTGCGGCAGGTCTTCTCGAGTTACGCCGGGGACCTCAGGGACCCGCTCTGGTGGCCTCAGGAAAGGCCAGTCCCCATGCGAGTTGCTAGGGGACCTCTCGGGATTCCTCTCCCGTCCATGCCGGGGCCTCAGTCCTTGTGTGGAGTCGGGGCCGGAACCTGAGGATTCCTCTCTAGTGTTGCCATGGATCTTGGGGTGCTTCTGAGTCTCCCCAGGGGAGTCAGGCCTCATCTCGAGTGGGGGCATGCACGTGCGCTTTCCTCCCGAGCTGCAGCAGTAGTGTCACGCTTCCTGTCACGTGGATCAAGGGATCTGTGGCTTTCCCTCGAGTCTGTCCCTCGAGGCTTTCCCACGAGGCTTTCCCACAGGGCTGTGCCACGTGCCACCTTGGTGTGAGTCGATCCTCGGCGTGAAAGACGAGCCGGTGAAGGGAAAAGAGGTTCCTCTGCAATGGACTGAGACATCTGGGGGACTCTTGGAAAGGTCGCACGACCCTGGAGTTCCTCTCGCCGTTCCTGTTGAGAGGGCCTCCTCTTGAGATGCGACGGGAACGCCGGGAAATCCTTCCCGACGAAGCAGGGACAGGATCCCTCATCTCGAGCTACAAGGCCGAAACGGGGCTCCTCTGGATGTGGGCGGGACCCTCGTGATTCCTCTCGAGTGGAGACGGGTATGTCGGGGAACTTCTTGATTTGCAGCAAGGGTGTGAAGGAGCCTTTCGAAGTTCCAGAGGTGAGGTGTGATCCGCCTCGTGACACTTCAGCAGAAATGGGCCTCATCTCGCCTGGAGGGGAGAACCTCCTGGATTTTCTCGAGTTGCGGCAGGTCTTCTCGAGTTACGCCGGGGACCTCAGGGACCCGCTCTGGTGGCCTCAGAAAAGGCCAGTCCCCATGCGAGTTGCTAGGGGACCTCTCGGGATTCCTCTCCCGTCCATGCCGGGGCCTCAGTCCTTGTGTGGAGTCGGGGCCGGAACCTGAGGATTCCTCTCTAGTGTTGCCATGGATCTTGGGGTGCTTCTGAGTCTCCCCAGGGGAGTCAGGCCTCATCTCGAGTGGGGGCATGCACTTGCGCTTTCCTCCGGAGCTGCAGCAGTAGTGTCACGCTTCCTGTCACGTGGATCAAGGGATCTGTGGCTTTCCCTCGAGGCTGTCCCTCGAGGCTTTCCCACGAGGCTTTCCCACAGGGCTGTGCCACGTGCCACCTTGGTGTGAGTCGATCCTCGGCGTGAAAGACGAGCCGGTGAAGGGAAAAGAGGTTCCTCTGGAATGGACTGAGACATCTGGGGGACTCTTGGAAAGGTGGCACGACCCTGGAGTTCCTCTCGCCGTTCCTGTTGAGAGGGCCTCCTCTTGAGATGCGACGGGAACGCCGGGAACTCTTTCCCGACGAAGCAGGGACAGGATCCCTCATCTCGAGCTACGAGGCGGAAACGGGGCTCCTCTGGATGTGGGCGGGACCCTCGTGATTCCTCTCGAGTGGAGACGGGTATGTCGGGGAACTTCTTGATTTCCAGCAAGGGTGTGAAGGAGCCTTTCGAAGTTCCAGAGGTGAGGTGTGATCCGCCTCGTGACACCTCAGCAGAAATGTGCCTCATCTCGCCTGGAGGGGAGAACCTCCTGGATTTTCTCGAGTTGCGGCAGGTCTTCTCGAGTTACGACGGGGACCTCAGGGACCCGCTCTGGTGGCCTCAGGAAAGGCCAGTCCCCATGCGAGTTGCTAGAGGACCTCTCGGGATTCCTCTCCCGTCCATGCCGGGGCCTCAGTCCTTGTGTGGAGTCGGGGCCGGTACCTGAGGATTCCTCTCCAGTGTTGCCATGGATATTGGGGTGCTTCTTAGTCTCCCCAGGGGAGTCAGGCCTCGTCTCGAGTGGGGGCATGCACGTGCGCTTTCCTCCCGAGCTGCAGCAGTAGTGTCACGCTTCCTGTCACGTGTATCAAGGGATCTGTGGCTTTCCCTCGAGGCTGTCCCTCGAGGCTTTCCCACGAGGCTTTCCCACAGGGCTGTGCCACGTGCCACCTTGGTGTGAGTCGATCCTCGGCGTGAAAGACGAGCCGGTGAAGGGAAAAGAGATTCCTCTGCAATGGACTGAGACATCTGGGGGACTCTTGGAAAGGTGGCACGACCCTGGAGTTCCTCTCGCCGTTCCTGTTGAGAGGGCCTCCTCTTGAGATGCGACGGGAACGCCGGGAAATCCTTCCCGACGAAGCAGGGACAGGATCCCTCATCTCGAGCTACGAGGCCGAAACGGGGCTCCTCTGGATGTGGGCGGGACCCTCGTGATTCCTCTCGAGTGGAGACGGGTATGTCGGGGAACTTCTTGATTTGCAGCAAGGGTGTGAAGGAGCCTTTCGAAGTTCCAGAGGTGAGGTGTGATCCGCCTCGTGACACTTCAGCAGAAATGGGCCTCATCTCGCCTGGAGGGGAGAACCTCCTGGATTTTCTCGAGTTGCGGCAGGTCTTCTCGAGTTACGACGGGGACCTCAGGGACCCGCTCTGGTTGCCTCAGGAAAGGCCAGTCCCCATGCGAGTTGCTAGAGGACCTCTCCGGATTCCTGTCCCGTCCATGCCGGGGCCTCAGTCCTTGTGTGGAGTTGGGGCCGGAACCTGAGGATTCCTCTCCAGTGTTGCCATGGATCTTGGGGTGCTTCTGAGTCTCCCCAGGGGAGTCAGGCCTCGTCTCGAGTGGGGGCATGCACGTGCGCTTTCCTCCCGAGCTGCAGCAGTAGTGTCACGCTTCCTGTCACGTGGATCAAGGGATCTGTGGCTTTCCCTCGAGGCTGTCCCTCGAGGCTTTCCCACGAGGCTTTCCCACAGGGCTGTGCCACGTGCCACCTTGGTGTGAGTCGATCCTCGGCGTGAAAGACGAGCCGGTGAAGGGAAAAGAGGTTCCTCTGGAATGGACTGAGACATCTCGGGGACTCTTGGAAAGGTGGCACGACCCTGGAGTTCCTCTCGCCGTTCCTGTTGAGAGGGCCTCCTCTTGAGATGCGACGGGAACGCCGGGAACTCTTTCCCGACGAAGCAGGGACAGGATCCCTCATCTCGAGCTACGAGGCGGAAACGGGGCTCCTCTGGATGTGGGCGGGACCCTCGTGATTCCTCTCGAGTGGAGACGGGTATGTTGGGGAACTTCTTGATTTCCAGCAAGGGTGTGAAGGAGCCTTTCGAAGTTCCAGAGGTGAGGTGTGATCCGCCTCGTGACACCTCAGCAGAAATGGGCCTCATCTCGCCTGGAGGGGAGAACCTCCTGGATTTTCTCGAGTTGCGGCAGGTCTTCTCGAGTTACGACGGGGACCTCAGGGACCCGCTCTGGTGGCCTCAGGAAAGGCCAGTCCCCATGCGAGTTGCTAGAGGACCTCTCGGGATTCCTCTCCCGTCCATGCCGGGGCCTCAGTCCTTGTGTGGAACCGGGGCCGGTACCTGAGGATTCCTCTCCAGGGTTGCCATGGATATTGGGGTGCTTCTGAGTCTCCCCAGGGGAGTCAGGCCTCGTCTCGAGTGGGGGCATGCACGTGCGCTTTCCTCCCGAGCTGCAGCAGTAGTGTCACGCTTCCTGTCACGTGGATCAAGGGATCTGTCGCTTTCCCTCGAGGCTGTCCCTCGAGGCTTTCCCACGAGGCTTTCCCACAGGGCTGTGCCACGTGCCACCTTGGTGTGAGTCGATCCTCGGCGTGAAAGACGAGCCGGTGAAGGGAAAAGAGGTTCCTCTGCAATGGACTGAGACATCTGGGGGACTCTTGGAAAGGTGGCACGACCCTGGAGTTCCTCTCGCCGTTCCTGTTGAGAGGGCCTCCTCTTGAGATGCGACGGGAACGCCGGGAAATCCTTCCCGACGAAGCACGGACAGGATCCCTCATCTCGAGCTACTAGCCCGAAACGGGGCTCCTCTGGATGTGGGCGGGACCCTCGTGATTCCTCTCGAGTGGAGACGGGTATGTCGGGGAACTTCTTGATTTGCAGCAAGGGTGTGAAGGAGCCTTTCGAAGTTCCAGAGGTGAGGTGTGATCCGCCTCGTGACACTTCAGCAGAAATGGGCCTCATCTCGCCTGGAGGGGAGAACCTCCTGGATTTTCTCGAGTTGCGGCAGGTCTTCTCGAGTTACGCCGGGGACCTCAGGGACCCGCTCTGGTGGCCTCAGGAAAGGCCAGTCCCCATGCGAGTTGCTAGGGGACCTCTCGGGATTCCTCTCCCGTCCATGCCGGGGCCTCAGTCCTTGTGTGGAGTCGGGGCCGGAACCTGAGGATTCCTCTCTAGTGTTGCCATGGATCTTGGGGTGCTTCTGAGTCTCCCCAGGGGAGTCAGGCCTCGTCTCGAGTGGGGGCATGCACTTGCGCTTTCCTCCCGAGCTGCAGCAGTAGTGTCACGCTTCCTGTCACGTGGATCAAGGGATCTGTGGCTTTCCCTCGAGTCTGTCCCTCGAGGCTTTCCCACGAGGCTTTCCCACAGGGCTGTGCCACGTGCCACCTTGGTGTGAGTCGATCCTCGGCGTGAAAGACGAGCCGGTGAAGGGAAAAGAGGTTCCTCTGGAATGGACTGAGACATCTGGGGGACTCTTGGAAAGGTGGCACGACCCTGGAGTTCCTCTCGCCGTTCCTGTTGAGAGGGCCTCCTCTTGAGATGCGACAGGAACGCCGGGAACTCTTTCCCGACGAAGCAGGGACAGGATCCCTCATCTCGAGCTACGAGGCGGAAACGGGGCTCCTCTGGATGTGGGCGGGACCCTCGTGATTCCTCTCGAGTGGAGACGGGTATGTCGGGGAACTTCTTGATTTCCAGCAAGGGTGTGAAGGAGCCTTTCGAAGTTCCAGAGGTGAGGTGTGATCCGCCTCGTGACACCTCAGCAGAAATGTGCCTCATCTCGCCTGGAGGGGAGAACCTCCTGGATTTTCTCGAGTTGCGGCAGGTCTTCTCGAGTTACGACGGGGACCTCAGGGACCCGCTCTGGTGGCCTCAGGAAAGGCCAGTCCCCATGCGAGTTGCTAGAGGACCTCTCGGGATTCCTCTCCCGTCCATGCCGGGGCCTCAGTCCTTGTGTGGAGTCGGGGCCGGTACCTGAGGATTCCTCTCCAGTGTTGCCATGGATATTGGGGTGCTTCTGAGTCTCCCCAGGGGAGTCAGGCCTCGTCTCGAGTGGGGGCATGCACGTGCGCTTTCCTCCCGAGCTGCAGCAGTAGTGTCACGCTTCCTGTCACGTGGATCAAGGGATCTGTCGCTTTCCCTCGAGGCTGTCCCTCGAGGCTTTCCCACGAGGCTTTCCCACAGGGCTGTGCCACGTGCCACCTTGGTGTGAGTCGATCCTCGGCGTGAAAGACGAGCTGGTGAAGGGAAAAGAGTTTCCTCTGGAATGGACTGAGACATCTGGGGGACTCTTGGAAAGGTGGCACGACCCTGGAGTTCCTCTCGCCGTTCCTGTTGAGAGGGCCTCCTCTTGAGATGCGACGGGAACGCCGGGAACTCTTTCCCGATGAAGCAGGGACAGGATCCCTCATCTCGAGCTACGAGGCGGAAACGGGGCTCCTCTGGATGTGGGCGGGACCCTCGTGATTCCTCTCGAGTGGAGACGGGTATGTCGGGGAACTTCTTGATTTCCAGCAAGGGTGTGAAGGAGCCTTTCGAAGTTCCAGAGGTGAGGTGTGATCCGCCTCGTGACACTTCAGCAGAAATGGGCCTCATCTCGCCTGGAGGGGAGAACCTCCTGGATTTTCTCGAGTTGCGGCAGGTCTTCTCGAGTTACGCCGGGGACCTCAGGGACCCGCTCTGGTGGCCTCAGGAAAGGCCAGTCCCCATGCGAGTTGCTAGGGGACCTCTCGGGATTCCTCTCCCGTCCATGCCGGGGCCTCAGTCCTTGTGTGGAGTCGGGGCCGGAACCTGAGGATTCCTCTCTAGTGTTGCCATGGATCTTGGGGTGCTTCTGAGTCTCCCCAGGAGAGTCAGGCCTCGTCTCGAGTGGGGGCATGCACTTGCGCTTTCCTCCCGAGCTGCAGCAGTAGTGTCACGCTTCCTGTCACGTGGATCAAGGGATCTGTGGCTTTCCCTCGAGTCTGTCCCTCGAGGCTTTCCCACGAGGCTTTCCCACAGGGCTGTGCCACGTGCCACCTTGGTGTGAGTCGATCCTCGGCGTGAAAGACGAGCCGGTGAAGGGAAAAGAGGTTCCTCTGGAATGCACTGAGACATCTGGGGGACTCTTGGAAAGGTGGCACGACCCTGGAGTTCCTCTCGCCGTTCCTGTTGAGAGGGCCTCCTCTTGAGATGCGACGGGAACGCCGGGAACTCTTTCCCGACGAAGCAGGGACAGGATCCCTCATCTCGAGCTACGAGGCAGAAACGGGGCTCCTCTGGATGTGGGCGGGACCCTCGTGATTCCTCTCGAGTGGAGACGGGTATGTCGGGGAACTTCTTGATTTCCAGCAAGGGTGTGAAGGAGCCTTTCGAACTTCCAGAGGTGAGGTGTGATCCGCCTCGTGACACCTCAGCAGAAATGGGCCTCATCTCGCCTGGAGGGGAGAACCTCCTGGATTTTCTCGAGTTGCGGCAGGTCTTCTCGAGTTACGACGGGGACCTCAGGGACCCGCTCTGGTTGCCTCAGGAAAGGCCAGTCCCCATGCGAGTTGCTAGAGGACCTCTCGGGATTCCTCTCCCGTCCATGCCGGGGCCTCAGTCCTTGTGTGGAACCGGGGCCGGTACCTGAGGATTCCTCTCCAGGGTTGCCATGGATATTGGGGTGCTTCTGAGTCTCCCCAGGGGAGTCAGGCCTCGTCTCGAGTGGGGGCATGCACGTGCGCTTTCCTCCCGAGCTGCAGCAGTAGTGTCACGCTTCCTGTCACGTGGATCAAGGGATCTGTCGCTTTCCCTCGAGGCTGTCCCTCGAGGCTTTCCCACGAGGCTTTCCCACAGGGCTGTGCCACGTGCCACCTTGGTGTGAGTCGATCCTCGGCGTGAAAGACGAGCCGGTGAAGGGAAAAGAGGTTCCTCTGCAATGGACTGAGACATCTGGGGGACTCTTGGAAAGGTCGCACGACCCTGGAGTTCCTCTCGCCGTTCCTGTTGAGAGGGCCTCCTCTTGAGATGCGACGGGAACGCCGGGAAATCCTTCCCGATGAAGCAGGGACAGGATCCCTCATCTCGAGCTACGAGGCCGAAACGGGGCTCCTCTGGATGTGGGCGGGACCCTCGTGATTCCTCTCGAGTGGAGACGGGTATGTCGGGGAACTTCTTGATTTGCAGCAAGGGTGTGAAGGAGCCTTTCGAAGTTCCAGAGGTGAGGTGTGATCCGCCTCGTGACACTTCAGCAGAAATGGGCCTCATCTCGCCTGGAGGGGAGAACCTCCTGGATTTTCTCGAGTTGCGGCAGGTCTTCTCGAGTTACGCCTGGGACCTCAGGGACGCGCTCTGTTGGCCTCAGGAAAGGCCAGTCCCCATGCGAGTTGCTAGGGGACCTCTCGGGATTCCTCTCCCGTCCATGCCGGGGCCTCAGTCCTTGTGTGGAGTCGGGGCCGGAACCTGAGGATTCCTCTCTAGTGTTGCCATGGATCTTGCGGTGCTTCTGAGTCTCCCCAGGGGAGTCAGGCCTCGTCTCGAGTGGGGGCATGCACTTGCGCTTTCCTCCCGAGCTGCAGCAGTAGTGTCATGCTTCCTGTCACGTGGATCAAGGGATCTGTGGCTTTCCCTCGAGTCTGTCCCTCGAGGCTTTCCCACGAGGCTTTCCCACAGGGCTGTGCCACGTGCCACCTTGGTGTGAGTCGATCCTCGGCGTGTAAGACGAGCCGGTGAAGGGAAAAGAGGTTCCTCTGGAATGGACTGAGACATCTGGGGGACTCTTGGAAAGGTGGCACGACCCTGGAGTTCCTCTCGCCGTTCCTGTTGAGAGGGCCTCCTCTTGAGATGCGACGGGAATGCCGGGAAATCTTTCCCGACGAAGCAGGGACAGGATCCCTCATCTCGAGCTACGAGGCGGAAACGGGGCTCCTCTGGATGTGGGCGGGACCCTCGTGATTCCACTCGAGTGGAGACGGGTATGTCGGGGAACTTCTTGATTTGCAGCAAGGGTGTGAAGGAGCCTTTTGAAGTTCCAGAGGTGAGGTGTGATCCGCCTCGTGACACCTCAGCAGAAATGGGCCTCATCTCGCCTGGAGGGGAGAACCTCCTGGATTTTCTCGAGTTGCGGCAGGTCTTCTCGAGTTACGACGGGGACCTCAGGGACCCGCTCTGGTTGCCTCAGGAAAGGCCAGTCCCCATGCGAGTTGCTAGGGGACCTCTCCGGATTCCTCTCCCGTCCATGCCGGGGCCTCAGTCCTTGTGTGGAGTTGGGCCGGAACCTGAGGATTCCTCTCCAGTGTTGCCATGGATCTTGGGGTGCTTCTGAGTCTCCCCAGGGGAGTCAGGCCTCGTCTCGAGTGGGGGCATGCACGTGCGCTTTCCTCCCGAGCTGCAGCAGTAGTGTCACGCTTCCTGTCACGTGGATCAAGGGATCTGTGGCTTTCCCTCGAGGCTGTCCCTCGAGGCTTTCCCACGAGGCTTTCCCACAGGGCTGTGCCACGTGCCACCTTGGTGTGAGTCGATCCTCGGCGTGAAAGACGAGCCGGTGAAGGGAAAAGAGGTTCCTCTGTAATGGACTGAGACATCTCGGGGACTCTTGGAAAGGTGGCACGACCCTGGAGTTCCTCTCGCCGTTCCTGTTGAGAGGGCCTCCTCTTGAGATGAGACGGGAACGCCGGGAACTCTTTCCCGACGAAGCAGGGACAGGATCCCTCATCTCGAGCTACGAGGCGGAAACGGGGCTCCTCTGGATGTGGGCGGGACCCTCGTGATTCCTCTCGAGTGGAGACGGGTATGTTGGGGAACTTCTTGATTTCCAGCAAGGGTGTGAAGGAGCCTTTCGAAGTTCCAGAGGTGAGGTGTGATCCGCCTCGTGACACCTCAGCAGAAATGGGCCTCATCTCGCCTGGAGGGGAGAACCTCCTGGATTTTCTCGAGTTGCGGCAGGTCTTCTCGAGTTACGACGGGGACCTCAGGGACCCGCTCTGGTGGCCTCAGGAAAGGCCAGTCCCCATGCGAGTTGCTAGAGGACCTCTCGGGATTCCTCTCCCGTCCATGCCGGGGCCTCAGTCCTTGTGTGGAACCGGGGCCGGTACCTGAGGATTCCTCTCCAGGGTTGCCATGGATATTGGGGTGCTTCTGAGTCTCCCCAGGGGAGTCAGGCCTCGTCTCGTGTGGGGGCATGCACGTGCGCTTTCCTCCCGAGCTGCAGCAGTAGTGTCACGCTTCCTGTCACGTGGATCAAGGGATCTGTCGCTTTCCCTCGAGGCTGTCCCTCGAGGCTTTCCCACGAGGCTTTCCCACAGGGCTGTGCCACGTGCCACCTTGGTGTGAGTCGATCCTCGGCGTGAAAGACGAGCCGGTGAAGGGAAAAGAGGTTCCTCTGCAATGGACTGAGATATCTGGGGGACTCTTGGAAAGGTCGCACGACCCTGGAGTTCCTCTCGCCGTTCCTGTTGAGAGGGCCTCCTCTTGAGATGCGACGGGAACGCCGGGAAATCCTTCCCGACGAAGCACGGACAGGATCCCTCATCTCGAGCTACGAGGCCGAAACGGGGCTCCTCTGGATGTGGGCGGGACCCTCATGATTCCTCTCGAGTGGAGACGGGTATGTCGGGGAACTTCTTGATTTGCACCAAGGGTGTGAAGGAGCCTTTCGAAGTTCCAGAGGTGAGGTGTGATCCGCCTCGTGACACTTCAGCAGAAATGGGCCTCATCTCGCCTGGAGGGGAGAACCTCCTGGATTTTCTCGAGTTGCGGCAGGTCTTCTCGAGTTACGCCGGGGACCTCAGGGACCCGCTCTGGTGGCCTCAGGAAAGGCCAGTCCCCATGCGAGTTGCTAGGGGACCTCTCGGGATTCCTCTCCCGTCCATGCCGGGGCCTCAGTCCTTGTGTGGAGTCGGGGCCGGAACCTGAGGATTCCTCTCTAGTGTTGCCATGGATCTTGGGGTGCTTCTGAGTCTCCCCAGGGGAGTCAGGCCTCGTCTCGAGTGGGGGCATGCACTTGCGCTTTCCTCCCGAGCTGCAGCCGTAGTGTCACGCTTCCTGTCACGTGGATCAAGGGATCTGTGGCTTTCCCTCGAGTCTGTCCCTCGAGGCTTTCCCACGAGGCTTTCCCACAGGGCTGTGCCACGTGCCACCTTGGTGTGAGTCGATCCTCGGCGTGAAAGACGAGCCGGTGAAGGGAAAAGAGGTTCCTCTGGAATGGACTGAGACATCTGGGGGACTCTTGGAAAGGTGGCACGACCCTGGAGTTCCTCTCGCCGTTCCTGTTGAGAGGGCCTCCTCTTGAGATGCGACAGGAACGCCGGGAACTCTTTCCCGACGAAGCAGGGACAGGATCCCTCATCTCGAGCTACGAGGCGGAAACGGGGCTCCTCTGGATGTGGGCGTGACCCTCGTGATTCCTCTCGAGTGGAGACGGGTATGTCGGGGAACTTCTTGATTTCCAGCAAGGGTGTGAAGGAGCCTTTCGAAGTTCCAGAGGTGAGGTGTGATCCGCCTCGTGACACCTCAGCAGAAATGTGCCTCATCTCGCCTGGAGGGGAGAACCTCCTGGATTTTCTCGAGTTGCGGCAGGTCTTCTCGAGTTACGACGGGGACCTCAGGGACCCGCTCTGGTGGCCTCAGGAAAGGCCAGTCCCCATGCGAGTTGCTAGAGGACCTCTCGGGATTCCTCTCCCGTCCATGCCGGGGCCTCAGTCCTTGTGTGGAGTCGGGGCCGGTACCTGAGGATTCCTCTCCAGTGTTGCCATGGATATTGGGGTGCTTCTGAGTCTCCCCAGGGGAGTCAGGCCTCGTCTCGAGTGGGGGCATGCACGTGCGCTTTCCTCCCGAGCTGCAGCAGTAGTGTCACGCTTCCTGTCACGTGAATCAAGGGATCTGTGGCTTTCCCTCGAGGCTGTCCCTCGAGGCTTTCCCACGAGGCTTTCCCACAGGGCTGTGCCACGTGCCACCTTGGTGTGAGTCGATCCTCGGCGTGAAAGACGAGCTGGTGAAGGGAAAAGAGTTTACTCTGGAATGGACTGAGACATCTGGGGGACTCTTGGAAAGGTGGCACGACCCTGGAGTTCCTCTCGCCGTTCCTGTTGAGAGGGCCTCCTCTTGAGATGCGACGGGAACGCCGGGAACTCTTTCCCGACGAAGCAGGGACAGGATCCCTCATCTCGAGCTATGAGGCGGAAACGGGGCTCCTCTGGATGTGGGCGGGACCCTCGTGATTCCTCTCGAGTGGAGACGGGTATGTCGGGGAACTTCTTGATTTCCAGCAAGGGTGTGAAGGAGCCTTTCGAAGTTCCAGAGGTGAGGTGTGATCCGCCTCGTGACACTTCAGCAGAAATGGGCCTCCTCTCGCCTGGAGGGGAGAACCTCCTGGATTTTCTCGAGTTGCGGCAGGTCTTCTCGAGTTACGCCGGGGACCTCAGGGACCCGCTCTGGTGGCCTCAGGAAAGGCCAGTCCCCATGCGAGTTGCTAGGGGACCTCTCGGGATTCCTCTCCCGTCCATGCCGGGGCCTCAGTCCTTGTGTGGAGTCGGGGCCGGAACCTGAGGATTCCTCTCCAGTGTTGCCAAGATCTTGGGGTGCTTCTGAGTATCCCCAGGGGAGTCAGGCCTCGTCTGGAGTGGGGGCATGCACGTGCGCTTTCCTCCCGAGCTGCAGCAGTAGTGTCACGCTTCCTGTCATGTGGATCAAGGGATCTGTGGCTTTCCCTCGAGGCTGTCCCTCGAGGCTTTCCCACGAGGCTTTCCCACAGGGCTGTGCCACGTGCCACCTTGGTGTGAGTCGATCCTCGGCGTGAAAGACGAGCCGGTGAAGGGAAAAGAGGTTCCTCTGGAATGGACTGAGACATCAGGGGGACTCTTGGAAAGGTGGCACGACCCTGGAGTTCCTCTCGCCGTTCCTGTTGAGAAGGCCTCCTCTTGAGATGCGACGGGAACGCCGGGAACTCTTTCCCGACGAAGCAGGGAAAGGATCCCTCATCTCGAGCTACGAGGCGGAAACGGGGCTCCTCTGGATGTGGGCGGGACACTCGTGATTCCTCTCGAGTGGAGACGGGTATGTCGGGGAACTTCTTGATTTCCAGCAAGGGTGTGAAGGACCCTTTCGAAGTTCCAGATGTGAGGTGTGATCAGCCTCGAGACGCCTAGCGGAAATGGGCCTCATCTCGCCTGGAGGGGAGAACCTCCTGGATTTTCTCGAGTTGCGGCAGGTCTTCTCGAGTTACGACGGGGACCTCAGGGACCCGCTCTGGTGGCCTCAGGAAAGGCCAGTCCCCATGCGAGTTGCTAGGGGACCTCTCGGGATTCCTCTCCCGTCCATGCCGGGGCCTCAGTCCTTGTGTGGAGTCGGGCCCGGAACCTGAGGATTCCTCTCTAGTGTTGCCATGGATCTTGGGGTGCTTCTGAGTCTCCCCAGGGGAGTCAGGCCTCGTCTCGAGTGGGGGCATGCACGTGCGCTTTCCTCCCGAGCTGCAGCAGTAGTGTCACGCTTCCTGTCACGTGGATCAAGGGATCTGTGGCTTTCCCTCGAGGCTGTCCCTCGAGGCTTTCCCACGAGGCTTTCCCACAGGGCTGTGCCACGTGCCACCTTGGTGTGAGTCGATCCTCGGCGTGAAAGACGAGCCGGTGAAGGGAAAAGAGGTTCCTCTGGAATGGACTGAGACATCTGGGGGACTCTTGGAATGGTGGCACGACCCTGGAGTTCCTCTCGCCGTTCCTGTTGAGAGGGCCCCCTCTTGAGATGCGACGGGAACGCCGGGAACTCTTTCCCGACGAAGCAGGGAAAGGATCCCTCATCTCGAGCTACGAGGCGGAAACGGGGCTCCTCTGGATGTGGGCGGGACCCTCGTGATTCCTCTCGAGTGGAGACGGGTATGTCGGGGAACTTCTTGATTTGCACCAAGGGTGTGAAGGAGCCTTTCGAAGTTCCAGAGGTGAGGTGTGATCAGCCTCGAGACGCCTCAGCGGAAATGGGCCTCATCTCGCCTGGAGGGGAGAACCTCCTGGATTTTCTCGAGTTGCGGCAGGTCTTCTCGAGTTACGACGGGGACCTCAGGGACCCGCTCTGGTGGCCTCAGGAAAGGCCAGTCCCCATGCGAGTTGCTAGGGGACCTCTCGGGATTCCTCTCCCGTCCATGCCGGGGCCTCAGTCCTTGTGTGGAGTCGGGCCCGGAACCTGAGGATTCCTCTCCAGTGTTGCCAAGATCTTGGGGTGATTCTGAGTATCCCCAGGGGAGTCAGGCCTCGTCTCGAGTGGGGGCATGCACGTGCGCTTTCCTCCCGAGCTGCAGCAGTAGTGTCACGCTTCCTGTCACGTGGATCAAGGGATCTGTGGCTTTCCCTCGAGGCTGTCCCTCGAGGCTTTCCCACGAGGCTTTCCCACAGGGCTGTGCCACGTGCCACCTTGGTGTGAGTCGATCCTCGGCGTGAAAGACGAGCCGGTGAAGGGAAAAGAGGTTCCTCTGGAATGGACTGAGACATCTGGGGTTCTCTTGGAAAGGTGGCACGACCCTGGAGTTCCTCTCGCCGTTCCTGTTGAGAGGGCCTCCTCTTGAGATGCGACGGGAACGCCGGGAACTCTTTCCCGACGAAGCAGGGAAAGGATCCCTCATCTCGAGCTACGAGGCGGAAACGGGGCTCCTCTGGATGTGGGAGGGACCCTCGTGATTCCTCTCGAGTGGAGACGGGTATGTCGGGGAACTTCTTGATTTGCAGCAAGGGTGTGAAGGACCCTTTCGAAGTTCCAGAGGTGAGGTGTGATCAGCCTCGAGACGCCTAGCGGAAATGGGCCTCATCTCGCCTGGAGGGGAGAACCTCCTGGATTTTCTCGAGTTGCGGCAGGTCTTCTCGAGTTACGACGGGGACCTCAGGGACCCGCTCTGGTGGCCTCAGCAAAGGCCAGTCCCCATGCGAGTTGCTAGGGGACCTCTCGGGATTCCTCTCCCGTCCATGCCGGGGCCTCAGTCCTTGTGTGGAGTCGGGCCCGGAACCTGAGGATTCCTCTCCAGTGTTGCCATGGATCTTGGGGTGCTTCTGAGTCTCCCCAGGGGAGTCAGGCCTCGTCTCGAGTGGGGGCATGCACGTGCGATTTCCTCCCGAGCTGCAGCAGTAGTGTCACGCTTCCTGTCACGTGGATTAAGGGATCTGTGGCTTTCCCTCGAGGCTGTCCCTCGAGGCTTTCCCACGAGGCTTTCCCACAGGGCTGTGCCACGTGCCACCTTGGTGTGAGTCGATCCTCGGCGTGAAAGACGAGCCGGTGAAGGGAAAAGAGGTTCCTCTGGAATGGACTGAGACATCTGGGGGACTCTTGGAATGGTGGCACGACCCTGGAGTTCCTCTCGCCGTTCCTGTTGAGAGGGCCCCCTCTTGAAATGCGACGGGAACGCCGGGAACTCTTTCCCGACGAAGCAGGGAAAGGATCCCTCATCTCGAGCTACGAGGCCGAAACGGGGCTCCTCTGTATGTGGGCGGGACCCTCGTGATTCCTCTCGAGTGGAGACGGGTATGTCGGGGAACTTCTTGATTTGCACCAAGGGTGTGAAGGAGCCTTTCGAAGTTCCAGAGGTGAGGTGTGATCAGCCTTGAGACGCCTCAGCGGAAATGGGCCTCATCTCGCCTGGAGGGGAGAACCTCCTGGATTTTCTCGAGTTGCGGCAGGTCTTCTCGAGTTACGACGGGGACCTCAGGGACCCGCTCTGGTGGCCTCAGGAAAGGCCAGTCCCCATGCGAGTTGCTAGGGGACCTCTCGGGATTCCTCTCCCGTCCATGCCGGGGCCTCAGTCCTTGTGTGGAGTCGGGCCCGGAACCTGAGGATTCCTCTCTAGTGTTGCCATGGATCTTGGGGTGCTTCTGAGTCTCCCCAGGGGAGTCAGGCCTCGTCTCGAGTGGGGGCATGCACGTGCGCTTTCCTCCCGAGCTGCAGCAGTAGTGTCACGCTTCCTGTCACGTGGATCAAGGGATCTGTGGCTTTCCCTCGAGGCTGTCCCTCGAGGCTTTCCCACGAGGCTTTCCCACAGGGCTGTGCCACGTGCCACCTTGGTGTGAGTCGATCCTCGGCGTGAAAGACGAGCCGGTGAAGGGAAAAGAGGTTCCTCTGGAATGGACTGAGACATCTGGGGGACTCTTGGAATGGTGGCACGACCCTGGAGTTCCTCTCGCCGTTCCTGTTGAGAGGGCCCCCTCTTGAGATGCGACGGGAACGCCGGGAACTCTTTCCCGACGAAGCAGGGAAAGGATCCCTCATCTCGAGCTACGAGGCGGAAACGGGGCTCCTCTGGATGTGGGCGGGACCCTCGTGATTCCTCTCGAGTGGAGACGGGTATGTCGGGGAACTTCTTGATTTGCACCAAGGGTGTGAAGGAGCCTTTCGAAGTTCCAGAGGTGAGGTGTGATCAGCCTCGAGACGCCTCAGCGGAAATGGGCCTCATCTCGCCTGGAGGGGAGAACCTCCTGGATTTTCTCGAGTTGCGGCAGGTCTTCTCGAGTTACGACGGGGACCTCAGGGACCCGCTCTGGTGGCCTCAGGAAAGGCCAGTCCCCATGCGAGTTGCTAGGGGACCTCTCGGGATTCCTCTCCCGTCCATGCCGGGGCCTCAGTCCTTGTGTGGAGTCGGGCCCGGAACCTGAGGATTCCTCTCCAGTGTTGCCAAGATCTTGGGGTGATTCTGAGTATCCCCAGGGGAGTCAGGCCTCGTCTCGAGTGGGGGCATGCACGTGCGCTTTCCTCCCGAGCTGCAGCAGTAGTGTCACGCTTCCTGTCACGTGGATCAAGGGATCTGTGGCTTTCCCTCGAGGCTGTCCCTCGAGGCTTTCCCACGAGGCTTTCCCACAGGGCTGTGCCACGTGCCACCTTGGTGTGAGTCGATCCTCAAGACGAGCCGGTGAAGGGAAAAGAGGTTCCTCTGGAATGGACTGAGACATCTGGGGGACTCTTGGAATGGTGGCACGATCCTGGAGTTCCTCTCGCCATTCCTGTTGAGAGGGCCTCCTCTTCAGATGCGACGGGAACGCCGGGAACTCTTTCCCGACGAAGCAGGGAAAGGATTCCTCATCTCGAGCTACGAGGCAAAAACGGGGCTCCTCTGGATGTGGGCGGGAACCTCGTGATTCCTCTCGAGTGGAGACGGCTAGGTCGGGAAACTTCTTGATTTGCACCAAGGGTGTGAAGGACCCTTTCGAAGTTCCAGAGGTGAGGTGTGATCAGCCTCGAGACGCCTCAGCGGAAATGGGCCTCATCTCGCCTGGAGGGGAGAACCTCCTGGATTTTCTCGAGTTGCGGCAGGTCTTCTCGTGTTACGACGGGGACCTCAGGGACCCGCTCTGGTGGCCTCAGGAAAGGCCAGTCCCCATGCGAGTTGCTAGGGGACCTCTCGGGATTCCTCTCCCGTCCATGCCGGGGCCTCAGTCCTTGTGTGGAGTCGGGGCCGGAACCTGAGGATTCCTCTGCAGTGTTGCCATGGATCTTGGGGTGCTTCTGAGTCTCCCCAGGGGAGTCAGGCCTCGTCTCGAGTGGGGGCATGCACGTGCGCTTTCCTCCCGAGCTGCAGCAGTAGTTTCACGCTTCCTGTCACGTGGATCAAGGGATCTGTGGCTTTCCCTCGAGGCTGTCCCTCGAGGCTTTCCCACGAGGCTTTCCCACAGGGCTGTGCCACGTGCCACCTTGGTGTGAGTCGATCCTCGGCGTGAAAGACGAGCCGGTGAAGGGAAAAGAGGTTCCTCTGGAATGGACTGAGACATCTGGGGGACTCTTGGAATGGTGGCACGACCCTGGAGTTCCTCTCGCCGTTCCTGTTGAGAGGGCCTCCTCTTGAGATGCGACCGGAACACCGGGAACTCTTTCCCGACGAAGCAGGGAAAGGATCCCTCATCTCGAGCTACGAGGCGGAAACGGGGCTCCTCTGGATGTGGGCGGGACCCTCGTGATTCCTCTCGAGTGGAGACGGCTAGGTCGGGAAACTTCTTGATTTGCACCAAGGGTGTGAAGGACCCTTTCGAAGTTCCAGAGGTGAGGTGTGATCAGCCTCGAGACGCCTCAGCGGAAATGGGCCTCATCTCGCTTGGAGGGGAGAACCTCCTGGATTTTCTCGAGTTGCGGCAGGTCTTCTCGAGTTACTACGGGGACCTCAGGGACCCGCTCTGGTGGCCTCAGGAAAGGCCAGTCCCCATGCGAGTTGCTAGGGGACCTCTCGGGATTCCTCTCCCGTCCATGCCGGAGCCTCAGTCCTTGTGTGGAGTCGGGGCCGGAACCTGAGGATTCCTCTCCAGTGTTGCCATGGATCTTGGGGTGCTTCTGAGTCTCCCCAGGGGAGTCAGGCCTCGTCTCGAGTGGGGGCATGCACGTGCGCTCTCCTCCCGCGCTGCAGCAGTAGTGTCACGCTTCCTGTCACGTGGATCAAGGGATCTGTGGCTTTCCCTCGAGGCTGTCCCTCGAGGCTTTCCCACGAGGCTTTCCCACAGGGCTGTGCCACGTGCCACCTTGGTGTGAGTCGATCCTCGGCGTGAAAGACGAGCCGGTGAAGGGAAAAGAGGTTCCTCTGGAATGGACTGAGACATCTGGGAGACTCTTGGAATGGTGGCACGACCCTGGAGTTCCTCTCGTCGTTCCTGTTGAGAGGGCCTCCTCTTGAGATGCGACGGGAAGGCCGGGAACTCTTTCCCGACGAAGCAGGGAAAGGATCCCTCATCTCGAGCTACGAGGCGGAAACGGGGCTCCTCTGGATGTGGGCGGGACTCTCGTGATTCCTCTCGAGTGGAGACGGCTAGGTCGGGGAACTTCTTGATTTGCACCAAGGGTGTGAAGGACCCTTTCGAAGTTCCAGAGGTGAGGTGTGATCAGCCTCGAGACGCCTCAGCGGATATGGGCCTCATCTCGCCTGGAGGGGAGAACCTCCTGGATTTTCTCCAGTTGCGGCAGGTCTTCTCGAGTTACGACGGGGACCTCAGGGACCCACTCTGGTGGCCTCAGGAAAGGCCAGTCCCCATGCGAGTTGCTAGGGGACCTCTCGGGATTCCTCTCCCGTCCATGCCGGGGCCTCAGTCCTTTTGTGGAGTCGGGGCCGGAACCTGAGGATTCCTCTCCAGTGTTGCCATGGATCTTGGGGTGCTTCTGAGTCTCCCCAGGGGAGTCAGGCCTCGTCTCGAGTGGAGGCATGCACGTGCGCTTTCCTCCCGAGCTGCAGCAGTAGTGTCACGCTTCCTGTCACGTGGATCAAGGGATCTGTGGCTTTCCCTCGAGTCTGTCCCTCGAGGCTTTCCCACGAGGCTTTCCCACAGGGCTGTGCCACGTGCCACCTTGGTGTGAGTCGATCCTCGGCGTGAAAGACGAGCAGGTGAAGGGAAAAGAGGTTCCTCTGGAATGGACTGAGATATCTGGGGGACTCGTGGAATGGTGGCAAGACCCTGGAGTGCCTCTTGCCGTTCCTGTTGAGAGGGCCTACACTTGAGATGCGACGGGAACGCCGGGAACTCGTTCCCGACGAAGAAGGTAAAGGATCACTCATCTCGAGCTACGAGGCAGAAACGGGGCTCCACTGGATGTGGGCGGGACCCTTGTGATTCCTCTCGAGTGGAGACGGGTATGTCGGGGAACTTCTTGATTTGCACCAAGGGTGGGAAGGACCCTTTCGAAGTTCCAGAGGTGAGGTGTGATCAGCCTCGAGACGCCTCAGCGGAAATGGGCCTCATCTCGCCTGGAGGGGAGAACCTCCTCGATTTTCTCGAGTTGCGGCAGGTCTTCTCGAGTTACGAAGGGGACCTCAGGGACCCGCTCTGGTGGCCTCAGGAAAGGCCAGTCGCCATGCGAGTTGCTAGGGGGCCTCTCGGGATTCCTCTCCCGTCCATGCCGGGGCCTCAGTCCTTGTGGGGAGTCGGGGCCGGAACCTGAGGATTCCTCTCCAGTGTTGCCATGGATCTTGGGGTGCTTCTGAGTCTCCCCAGGGGAGTCAGGCCTCATCTCGAGAGGAGGCATGCACGTGCGCTTTCCTCCCGAGCTGCAGCCGTAGTGTCACGCTTCCTGTCACGTGGATCAAGGGATCTGTGGCTTTCCCTCGAGGCTGTCCCTCGAGGCTTTCCCACGAGGCTTTCCCACAGGGCTGTGCCACGTGCCACCTTGGTGTGAGTCCATCCTCGGCGTGAAAGACGAGCCGGTGAAGGGAAAAGAGGTTCCTCTGGAATGGACTGAGACATCTGGGGGACTCTTGGAATGGTGGCACGATCCTGGAGTTCCTCTCGCCATTCCTGTTGAGAGGGCCTCCTCTTGAGATGCGACGGGAACGCCGGGAACTCTTTCCCGACGAAGCAGGGAAAGGATTCCTCATCTCGAGCTACGAGGCAAAAACGGGGCTCCTCTGGATGTGGGCGGGAACCTCGTGATTCCTCTCGAGTGGAGACGGCTAGGTCGGGAAACTTCTTGATTTGCACCAAGGGTGTGAAGGACCCTTTCGAAGTTCCAGAGGTGAGGTGTGATCAGCCTCGAGACGCCTCAGCGGAAATGGGCCTCATCTCGCCTGGAGGGGAGAACCTCCTGGATTTTCTCGAGTTGCGGCAGGTCTTCTCGTGTTACGACGGGGACCTCAGGGACCCGCTCTGGTGGCCTCAGGAAAGGCCAGTCCCCATGCGAGTTGCTAGGGGACCTCTCGGGATTCCTCTCCCGTCCATGCCGGGGCCTCAGTCCTTGTGTGGAGTCGGGGCCGGAACCTGAGGATTCCTCTGCAGTGTTGCCATGGATCTTGGGGTGCTTCTGAGTCTCCCCAGGGGAGTCAGGCCTCGTCTCGAGTGGGGGCATGCACGTGCGCTTTCCTCCCGAGCTGCAGCAGTAGTTTCACGCTTCCTGTCACGTGGATCAAGGGATCTGTGGCTTTCCCTCGAGGCTGTCCCTCGAGGCTTTCCCACGAGGCTTTCCCACAGGGCTGTGCCACGTGCCACCTTGGTGTGAGTCGATCCTCGGCGTGAAAGACGAGCCGCTGAAGGGAAAAGAGGTTCCTCTGGAATGGACTGAGACATCTGGGGGACTCTTGGAATGGTGGCACGACCCTGGAGTTCCTCTCGCCGTTCCTGTTGAGAGGGCCTCCTCTTGAGATGCGACCGGAACACCGGGAACTCTTTCCCGACGAAGCAGGGAAAGGATCCCTCATCTCGAGCTACGAGGCGGAAACGGGGCTCCTCTGGATGTGGGCGGGACCCTCGTGATTCCTCTCGAGTGGAGACGGCTAGGTCGGGAAACTTCTTGATTTGCACCAAGGGTGTGAAGGACCCTTTCGAAGTTCCAGAGGTGAGGTGTGATCAGCCTCGAGACGCCTCAGCGGAAATGGGCCTCATCTCGCTTGGAGGGGAGAACCTCCTGGATTTTCTCGAGTTGCGGCAGGTCTTCTCGAGTTACTACGGGACCTCAGGGACCCGCTCTGGTGGCCTCAGGAAAGGCCAGTCCCCATGCGAGTTGCTAGGGGACCTCTCGGGATTCCTCTCCCGTCCATGCCGGAGCCTCAGTCCTCGTGTGGAGTCGGGGCCGGAACCTGAGGATTCCTCTCCAGTGTTGCCATGGATCTTGGGGTGCTTCTGAGTCTCCCCAGGGGAGTCAGGCCTCGTCTCGAGTGGGGGCATGCACGTGCGCTCTCCTCCCGCGCTGCAGCAGTAGTGTCACGCTTCCTGTCACGTGGATCAAGGGATCTGTGGCTTTCCCTCGAGGCTGTCCCTCGAGGCTTTCCCACGAGGCTTTCCCACAGGGCTGTGCCACGTGCCACCTTGGTGTGAGTCGATCCTCGGCGTGAAAGACGAGCCGGTGAAGGGAAAAGAGGTTCCTCTGGAATGGACTGAGACATCTGGGAGACTCTTGGAATGGTGGCACGACCCTGGAGTTCCTCTCGCCGTTCCTGTTGAGAGGGCCTCCTCTTGAGATGCGACGGGAACGCGGGAACTCTTTCCCGACGAAGCAGGGAAAGGATCCCTCATCTCGAGCTACGAGGCGGAAACGGGGCTCCTCTGGATGTGGGCGGGACTCTCGTGATTCCTCTCGAGTGGAGACGGCTAGGTCGGGGAACTTCTTGATTTGCACCAAGGGTGTGAAGGACCCTTTCGAAGTTCCAGAGGTGAGGTGTGATCAGCCTCGAGACGCCTCAGCGGATATGGGCCTCATCTCGCCTGGAGGGGAGAACCTCCTGGATTTTCTCGAGTTGCGGCAGGTCTTCTCGTGTTACGACGGGGACCTCAGGGACCCGCTCTGGTGGCCTCAGGAAAGGCCAGTCCCCATGCGAGTTGCTAGGGGACCTCTCGGGATTCCTCTCCCGTCCATGCCGGGGCCTCAGTCCTTGTGGGGAGTCGGGGCCGGAACCTGAGGATTCCTCTCCAGTGTTGCCATGGATCTTGGGGTGCTTCTGAGTCTCCCCAGGGGAGTCAGGCCTCGTCTCGAGTGGGGGCATGCACGTGCGCTTTCCTCCCGAGCTGCAGCAGTAGTGTCACGCTTCCTGTCACGTGGATCAAGGGATCTGTGGCTTTCCCTCGAGGCTGTCCCTCGAGGCTTTCCCACGAGGCTTTCCCACAGGGCTGTGCCACGTGCCACCTTGGTGTGAGTCGATCCTCGGCGTGAAAGACGAGCCGGTGAAGGGAAAAGAGGTTCCTCTGGAATGGACTGAGACATCTGGGGGACTCTTGGAATGGTGGCACGACCCTGGAGTTCCTCTCGCCGTTCCTGTTGAGAGGGCCTCCTCTTGAGATGCGACACGCCGGGAACTCTTTCCCGACGAAGCAGGGAAAGGATCCCTCATCTCGAGCTACGAGGCGGAAACGGGGCTCCTCTGGATGTGGGCGGGACCCTCGTGATTCCTCTCGAGTGGAGACGGCTAGGTCGGGGAACTTCTTGATTTGCACCAAGGGTGTGAAGGACCCTTTCGAAGTTCCAGAGGTGAGGTGTGATCAGCCTCGAGACGCCTCAGCGGAAATGTGCCTCATCTCGCCTGGAGGGGAGAACCTCCTGGATTTTCTCGAGTTGCGGCAGGTCTTCTCGAGTTACGACGGGGACCTCAGGGACCCGCTCTGGTGGCCTCAGGAAAGGCCAGTCCCCATGCGAGTTGCTAGGGGACCTCTCGGGATTCCTCTCCCGTCCATGCCGGGGCCTCAGTCCTTGTGGGGAGTCGGGGCCGGAACCTGAGGATTCCTCTCCAGTGTTGCCATGGATCTTGGGGTGCTTCTGAGTCTCCCCAGGGGAGTCAGGCCTCATCTCGAGAGGGGGCATGCACGTGCGCTCTCCTTCCGAGCTGCAGCAGTAGTGTCACGCTTCCTGTCACGTGGATCAAGGGATCTGTGGCTTTCCCTCGAGGCTGTCCCTCGAGGCTTTCCCACGAGGCTTTCCCACAGGGCTGTGCCACGTGCCACCTTGGTGTGAGTCGATCCTCGGCGTGAAAGACGAGCCGGTGAAGGGAAAAGAGGTTCCTCTGGAATGGACTGAGACATCTGGGGGACTCTTGGAATGGTGGCACGACCCTGGAGTTCCTCTCGCCGTTCCTGTTGAGAGGGCCTCCTCTTGAGATGCGACGGGAACGCCGGGAACTCTTTCCCGACGAAGCAGGGAAAGGATCCCTCATCTCGAGCTACGAGGCGGAAACGGGGCTCCTCTGGATGTGGGCGGGACCCTCGTGATTCCTCTCGAGTGGAGACGGCTAGGTCGGGGAACTTCTTGATTTGCACCAACGGTGTGAAGGACCCTTTCGAAGTTCCAGAGGTGAGGTGTGATCAGCCTCGAGACGCCTCAGCGGAAATGGGCCTCATCTCGCCTGGAGGGGAGAACCTCCTGGATTTTCTCGAGTTGCGGCAGGTCTTCTCGAGTTACGACGGGGACCTCAGGGACCCGCTCTGGTGGCCTCAGGAAAGGCCAGTCCCCATGCGAGTTGCTAGGGGACCTCTCGGGATTCCTCTCCCGTCCATGCCGGGGCCTCAGTCCTTGTGTGGAGTCGGGGCCGGAACCTGAGGATTCCTCTGCAGTGTTGCCATGGATCTTGGGGTGCTTCTGAGTCTCCCCAGGGGAGTCAGGCCTCGTCTCGAGTGGGAGCATGCACGTGTGCTTTCCTCCCGAGCTGCAGCAGTAGTGTCACGCTTCCTGTCACGTGGATCAAGGGATCTGTGGCTTTCCATCGAGGCTGTCCCTCGAGGCTTTCCCACGAGGCTTTCCCACAGGGCTGTGCCACGTGCCACCTTGGTGTGAGTCGATCCTCGGCGTGAAAGACGAGCCGGTGAAGGGAAAAGAGGTTCCTCTGGAATGGACTGAGACATCTGGGGGACTCTTGGAAAGGTGGCACGACCCTGGAGTTCCTCTCGCCGTTCCTGTTGAGAGGGCCTCCTCTTGAGATGCGACGGGAACGCCGGGAACTCTTTCCCGACGAAGCAGGGAAAGGATCCCTCATCTCGAGCTACGAGGCGGAAACGGGGCTCCTCTGGATGTGGGCGGGACCCTCGTGATTCCTCTCGAGTGGAGACGGCTAGGTCGGGGAACTTCTTGATTTGCACCAAGGGTGTGAAGGACCCTTTCGAAGTTCCAGAGGTGAGGTGTGATCAGCCTCGAGACGCCTCAGCGGAAATGGGCCTCATCTCGCCTGGAGGGGAGAACCTCCTGGATTTTCTCGAGTTGCGGCAGGTCTTCTCGAGTTACGACGGGGACCTCAGGGACCCGCTCTGGTGGCCTCAGGAAAGGCCAGTCCCCATGCGAGTTGCTAGGGGACCTCTCGGGATTCCTCTCCCGTCCATGCCGGAGCCTCAGTCCTTGTGTGGAGTCGGGGCCGGAACCTGAGGATTCCTCTCCAGTGTTGCCATGGATCTTGGGGTGCTTCTGAGTCTCCCCAGGGGAGTCAGGCCTCGTCTCGAGTGGGGGCATGCACGTGCGCTCTCCTCCCGCGCTGCAGCAGTAGTGTCACGCTTCCTGTCACGTGGATCAAGGGATCTGTGGCTTTCCCCTCGAGGCTGTCCCTCGAGGCTTTCCCACGAGGCTTTCCCACAGGGCTGTGCCACGTGCCACCTTGGTGTGAGTCGATCCTCGGCGTGAAAGACGAGCCGGTGAAGGGAAAAGAGGTTCCTCTGGAATGGACTGAGACATCTGGGAGACTCTTGGAATGGTGGCACGACCCTGGAGTTCCTCTCGCCGTTCCTGTTGAGAGGGCCTCCTCTTGAGATGCGACGGGAAGGCCGGGAACTCTTTCCCGACGAAGCAGGGAAAGGATCCCTCATCTCGAGCTACGAGGCGGGGAAACGGGGCTCCTCTGGATGTGGGCGGGACTCTCGTGATTCCTCTCGAGTGGAGACGGCTAGGTCGGGGAACTTCTTGATTTGCACCAAGGGTGTGAAGGACCCTTTCGAAGTTCCAGAGGTGAGGTGTGATCAGCCTCGAGACGCCTCAGCGGATATGGGCCTCATCTCGCCTGGAGGGGAGAACCTCCTGGATTTTCTCGAGTTGCGGCAGGTCTTCTCGTGTTACGACGGGGACCTCAGGGACCCGCTCTGGTGGCCTCAGGAAAGGCCAGTCCCCATGCGAGTTGCTAGGGGACCTCTCGGGCTTCCTCTCCCGTCCATGCCGGGGCCTCAGTACTTGTGTGGAGTCGGGCCCGGAACCTGAGGATTCCTCTCCAGTGTTGCCATGGATCTTGGGGTGCTTCTGAGTCTCCCCAGGGGAGTCAGGCCTCGTCTCGACTGGGGGCATGCACGTGCGCTTTCCTCCCGAGCTGCAGCAGTATTGTCACGCTTCCTGTCACGTGGATCAAGGGATCTGTGGCTTTCCCTCGAGGCTGTCCCTCGAGGCTTTCCCACGAGGCTTTCCCACAGGGCTGTGCCACGTGCCACCTTGGTGTGAGTCGATCCTCGGCGTGAAAGACGAGCCGGTGAAGGGAAAAGAGGTTCCTCTGGAATGGACTGAGACATCTGGGGGACTCTTGGAAAGGTGGCACGACCCTGGAGTTCCTCTCGCCGTTCCTGTTGAGAGGGCCTCCCCTTGAGATGCGACGGGAATGCCGGGAACTCTTTCCCGACGAAGCAGGGACAGGATCCCTCATCTCGAGCTACGAGGCGGAAACGGGGCTCCTCTGGATGTGGGCGGGACCCTCGTGATTCCTCTCAAGTGGAGACGGGTATGTCGGGGAACTTCTTGATTTGCACCAAGGGTGTGAAGGAGCCTTTCGAAATTCCAGAGGTGAGGTGTGATCCGCCTCGTGACACCTCAGCAGAAATGGGCCTCATCTCGCCTGGAGGGGAGAACCTCCTGGATTTTCTCGAGTTGCGGCAGCTCTTCTCGAGTTACGACGGGGACCTCAGGGACCCGCTCTGGTGGCCTCAGGAAAGGCCAGTCCCCATGCGAGTTGCTAGGGGACCTCTCGGGATTCCTCTCCTGTCCATGCCGGGGCCTCAGTCCTTGTGTGGAGTCGGGGCCGGAACCTGAGGATTCCTCTCCAGTGCTGCCATGGATCTTGGGGTGCTTCTGAGTCTCCCCAGGGGAGTCAGGCCTCGTCTCGAGTGGGGGCATGCACGTGCGCTTTCCTCCCGAGCTGCAGCAGTATTGTCACGCTTCCTGTCACGTGGATCAAGGGATCTGTGGCTTTCCCTCGAGGCTGTCCCTCTAGGCTTTCCCACGAGGCTTTCCCACAGGGCTGTGCCACGTGCCACCTTGGTGTGAGTCGATCCTCGGCGTGAAAGACGAGCCGGTGAAGGGAAAAGAGGTTCCTCTGGAATGGACTGAGACATGTGGGGGACTCTTGGAAAGGTGGCACGACCCTGGAGTTCCTCTCGCCGTTCCTGTTGAGAGGGCCTCCTCTTGAGATGCGACGGGAACGCCGGGAACTCTTTCGCGACGAAGCAGGGAAAGGATCCCTCATCTCGAACTACGAGGCGGAAACGGGGCTCCTCTGGATGTGGGCGGGACCCTCGTGATTCCTCTCGAGTGGAGACGGGTATGTCGGGGAACTTCTTGATTTGCACCAAGGGTGTGAAGGACCCTTTCGAAGTTCCAGAAGTGAGGTGTGATCAGCCACGAGACGCCTCAGCCGAAATGGGCCTCATATCGCCTGGAGGGGAGAACCTCCTGGATTTTCTCGAGTTGCGGCAGGTCTTCTCGAGTTACGACGGGGACCTCAGGGACCCGCTCTGGTGGCCTCAGGAAAGGCCAGTCCGCATGCGAGTTGCTAGGGGACCTCTCGGGCTTCCTCTCCCGTCCATGCCGGGGCCTCAGTCCTTGTGTGGAGTCGGGGTGGGAACCTGAGGATTCCTCTCCAGTGTTGCCATGGATCTTGGGGTGCTTCTGAGTCTCCCCAGGGGAGTCGGGCCTCGTCTCGAGTGGGGGCATGCACGTGCGCTTTCCTCCCGAGCTGCAGCAGTAGTGTCACGCTTCCTGTCACGTGGATCAAGGGATCTGTGGCTTTCCCTCGAGGCTGTCCCTCGAGGCTTTCCCATGAGGCTTTCCCACAGGGCTGTGCCACGTGCCACCTTGGTTTGAGTCGATCCTCGGCGTGAAAGACGAGCAGGTGAAGGGAAAAGAGGTTCCTCTGGAATGTATTGAGACATCTGGGGGACTCTTGGAATGGTGGCACGACCCTGGAGTTCCTCTCGCCGTTCCTGTTGAGAGGGCCTGCTCTTGAGATGCGACGGGAACGCCGGGAACTCTTTCCCGATGAAGCAGGGAAAGGATCCCTCATCTCGAGCTACGAGGTGGAAATGGGGCTCCTCTGGATGTGGGCGGGACCCTCGTGATTCCTCTCGAGTGGAGACGGCTATGTCGGGGAAATTCTTGATTTGCACCAAGGGTGTGAAGGACCCTTTCGAAGTTCCAGAGGGGAGGTGTGATCAGCCTGGAGACGCCTCAGCGGAAATGGGCCTCATCTCGCCTGGAGGGGAGAACCTCCTGGATTTTCTCGAGTTGCGGCAGGTCTTCTCGAGTTACCACGGGGACCTCAGGGACCCGCTCTGGTGGCCTCAGGAAAGGCCAGTCCGCATGCGAGTTGCTAGGGGACCTCTCGGGCTTCCTCTCCCGTCCATGCCGGGGCCTCAGTCCTTGTGTGGAGTCGGGGTGGGAACCTGAGGATTCCTCTCCAGTGTTGCCATGGATCTTGGGGTGCTTCTGAGTCTCCCCAGGGGAGTCGGGCCTCGTCTCGAGTGGGGGCATGCACGTGCGCTTTCCTCCCGAGCTGCAGCAGTAGTGTCACGCTTCCTGTCACGTGGATCAAGGGATCTGTGGCTTTCCCTCGAGGCTGTCCCTCGAGGCTTTCCCATGAGGCTTTCCCACAGGGCTGTGCCACGTGCCACCTTGGTTTGAGTCGATCCTCGGCGTGAAAGACGAGCAGGTGAAGGGAAAAGAGGTTCCTCTGGAATGTATTGAGACATCTGGGGGACTCTTGGAATGGTGGCACGACCCTGGAGTTCCTCTCGCCGTTCCTGTTGAGAGGGCCTGCTCTTGAGATGCGACGGGAACGCCGGGAACTCTTTCCCGATGAAGCAGGGAAAGGATCCCTCATCTCGAGCTACGAGGTGGAAATGGGGCTCCTCTGGATGTGGGCGGGACCCTCGTGATTCCTCTCGAGTGGAGACGGCTATGTCGGGGAAATTCTTGATTTGCACCAAGGGTGTGAAGGACCCTTTCGAAGTTCCAGAGGGGAGGTGTGATCAGCCTCGAGACGCCTCAGCGGAAATGGGCCTCATCTCGCCTGGAGGGGAGAACCTCCTGGATTTTCTCGAGTTGCGGCAGGTCTTCTCGAGTTACGACGGGGAACACAGGAACCCGCTCTGGTGGCCTCAGGAAAGGCCAGTCCCCATGTGAGTTGCTAGGGCACCTCTCGGGATTCCTCTCCAGTCCATGCCGGGGCCTCAGTCCTTGTGTGGAGTCGGGCCCGGAACCTGAGGATTCCTCTCCAGTGTTGCCATGGATCTTGGGGTGCTTCTGAGTCTCCCCAGGGGAGTCGGGCCTCGTCTCGAGTGGGGGCATGCACGTGCGCTTTCCTCCCGAGCTGCAGCAGTAGTGTCACGCTTCCTGTCACGTGGATCAAGGGATCTGTGGCTTTCCATCGAGGCTGTCCCTCGAGGCTTTCCCACGAGGCTTTCCCACAGGGCTGTGCCACGTGCCACCTTGGTGTGAGTCGATCCTCGGCGTGAAAGACGAGCCGGTGAAGGGAAAAGAGGTTCCTCTGGAATGGACTGAGACATCTGGGGGACTCTTGGAATGGTGGCACGACCCTGGAGTTCCTCTCGCCGTTCCTGTTGAGAGGGCCTCCTTTTGAGATGCAACGGGAACGCCGGGCACTCTTTCCCGACGAAGCAGGGAAAGGATCCCTCATCTCGAGCTACGAGGCGGAAACGGGGCTCCTCTGGATGTGGGCGGGACCCTCGTGATTCCTCTCGAGTGGAGACGGGTATGTCGGGGAAATTCTTGATTTGCACCAAGGGTGTGAAGGACCCTTTCGAAGTTCCAGAGGTGAGGTGTGATCAGCCTCGAGACGCCTCAGCGGAAATGGGCCTCATCTCGCCTGGAGGGGAGAACCTCCTGGATTTTCTCCAGTTGCGGCAGGTCTTCTCGAGTTACGACGGGGACCTCAGGGACCCGCTCTGGTGGCCTCAGGAAAGGCCAGTCCCCATGCGAGTTGCTAGGGGACCTCTCGGGATTCCTCTCCCGTCCATGCCGGGGCCTCAGTCCTTTTGTGGAGTCGGGGCCGGAACCTGAGGATTCCTCTCCAGTGTTGCCATGGATCTTGGGGTGCTTCTGAGTCTCCCCAGGGGAGTCAGGCCTCGTCTCGAGTGGAGGCATGCACGTGCGCTTTCCTCCCGAGCTGCAGCAGTAGTGTCACGCTTCCTGTCACGTGGATCAAGGGATCTGTGGCTTTCCCTCGAGTCTGTCCCTCGAGGCTTTCCCACGAGGCTTTCCCACAGGGCTGTGCCACGTGCCACCTTGGTGTGAGTCGATCCTCGGCGTGAAAGACGAGCAGGTGAAGGGAAAAGAGGTTCCTCTGGAATGGACTGAGATATCTGGGGGACTCGTGGAATGGTGGCAAGACCCTGGAGTGCCTCTTGCCGTTCCTGTTGAGAGGGCCTACACTTGAGATGCGACGGGAACGCCGGGAACTCGTTCCCGACGAAGAAGGTAAAGGATCACTCATCTCGAGCTACGAGGCAGAAACGGGGCTCCACTGGATGTGGGCGGGACCCTTGTGATTCCTCTCGAGTGGAGACGGGTATGTCGGGGAACTTCTTGATTTGCACCAAGGGTGGGAAGGACCCTTTCGAAGTTCCAGAGGTGAGGTGTGATCAGCCTCGAGACGCCTCAGCGGAAATGGGCCTCATCTCGCCTGGAGGGGAGAACCTCCTCGATTTTCTCGAGTTGCGGCAGGTCTTCTCGAGTTACGAAGGGGACCTCAGGGACCCGCTCTGGTGGCCTCAGGAAAGGCCAGTCGCCATGCGAGTTGCTAGGGGGCCTCTCGGGATTCCTCTCCCGTCCATGCCGGGGCCTCAGTCCTTGTGGGGAGTCGGGGCCGGAACCTGAGGATTCCTCTCCAGTGTTGCCATGGATCTTGGGGTGCTTCTGAGTCTCCCCAGGGGAGTCAGGCCTCATCTCGAGAGGAGGCATGCACGTGCGCTTTCCTCCCGAGCTGCAGCCGTAGTGTCACGCTTCCTGTCACGTGGATCAAGGGATCTGTGGCTTTCCCTCGAGGCTGTCCCTCGAGGCTTTCCCACGAGGCTTTCCCACAGGGCTGTGCCACGTGCCACCTTGGTGTGAGTCCATCCTCGGCGTGAAAGACGAGCCGGTGAAGGGAAAAGAGGTTCCTCTGGAATGGACTGAGACATCTGGGGGACTCTTGGAATGGTGGCACGATCCTGGAGTTCCTCTCGCCATTCCTGTTGAGAGGGCCTCCTCTTGAGATGCGACGGGAACGCCGGGAACTCTTTCCCGACGAAGCAGGGAAAGGATTCCTCATCTCGAGCTACGAGGCAAAAACGGGGCTCCTCTGGATGTGGGCGGGAACCTCGTGATACCTCTCGAGTGGAGACGGCTAGGTCGGGAAACTTCTTGATTTGCACCAAGGGTGTGAAGGACCCTTTCGAAGTTCCAGAGGTGAGGTGTGATCAGCCTCGAGACGCCTCAGCGGAAATGGGCCTCATCTCGCCTGGAGGGGAGAACCTCCTGGATTTTCTCGAGTTGCGGCAGGTCTTCTCGTGTTACGACGGGGACCTCAGGGACCCGCTCTGGTGGCCTCAGGAAAGGCCAGTCCCCATGCGAGTTGCTAGGGGACCTCTCGGGATTCCTCTCCCGTCCATGCCGGGGCCTCAGTCCTTGTGTGGAGTCGGGGCCGGAACCTGAGGATTCCTCTGCAGTGTTGCCATGGATCTTGGGGTGCTTCTGAGTCTCCCCAGGGGAGTCAGGCCTCGTCTCGAGTGGGGGCATGCACGTGCGCTTTCCTCCCGAGCTGCAGCAGTAGTTTCACGCTTCCTGTCACGTGGATCAAGGGATCTGTGGCTTTCCCTCGAGGCTGTCCCTCGAGGCTTTCCCACGAGGCTTTCCCACAGGGCTGTGCCACGTGCCACCTTGGTGTGAGTCGATCCTCGGCGTGAAAGACGAGCCGGTGAAGGGAAAAGAGGTTCCTCTGGAATGGACTGAGACATCTGGGGGACTCTTGGAATGGTGGCACGACCCTGGAGTTCCTCTCGCCGTTCCTGTTGAGAGGGCCTCCTCTTGAGATGCGACCGGAACACCGGGAACTCTTTCCCGACGAAGCAGGGAAAGGATCCCTCATCTCGAGCTACGAGGCGGAAACGGGGCTCCTCTGGATGTGGGCGGGACCCTCGTGATTCCTCTCGAGTGGAGACGGCTAGGTCGGGAAACTTCTTGATTTGCACCAAGGGTGTGAAGGACCCTTTCGAAGTTCCAGAGGTGAGGTGTGATCAGCCTCGAGACGCCTCAGCGGAAATGGGCCTCATCTCGCTTGGAGGGGAGAACCTCCTGGATTTTCTCGAGTTGCGGCAGGTCTTCTCGAGTTACTACGGGGACCTCAGGGACCCGCTCTGGTGGCCTCAGGAAAGGCCAGTCCCCATGCGCGTTGCTAGGGGACCTCTCGGGATTCCTCTCCCGTCCATGCCGGAGCCTCAGTCCTTGTGTGGAGTCGGGGCCGGAACCTGAGGATTCCTCTCCAGTGTTGCCATGGATCTTGGGGTGCTTCTGAGTCTCCCCAGGGGAGTCAGGCCTCGTCTCGAGTGGGGGCATGCACGTGCGCTCTCCTCCCGCGCTGCAGCAGTAGTGTCACGCTTCCTGTCACGTGGATCAAGGGATCTGTGGCTTTCCCTCGAGGCTGTCCCTCGAGGCTTTCCCACGAGGCTTTCCCACAGGGCTGTGCCACGTGCCACCTTGGTGTGAGTCGATCCTCGGCGTGAAAGACGAGCCGGTGAAGGGAAAAGAGGTTCCTCTGGAATGGACTGAGACATCTGGTAGACTCTTGGAATGGTGGCACGACCCTGGAGTTCCTCTCGCCGTTCCTGTTGAGAGGGCCTCCTCTTGAGATGCGACGGGAAGGCCGGGAACTCTTTCCCGACGAAGCAGGGAAAGGATCCCTCATCTCGAGCTACGAGGCGGAAACGGGGCTCCTCTGGATGTGGGCGGGACTCTCGTGATTCCTCTCGAGTGGAGACGGCTAGGTCGGGGAACTTCTTGATTTGCACCAAGGGTGTGAAGGACCCTTTCGAAGTTCCAGAGGTGAGGTGTGATCAGCCTCGAGACGCCTCAGCGGATATGGGCCTCATCTCGCCTGGAGGGGAGAACCTCCTGGATTTTCTCGAGTTGCGGCAGGTCTTCTCGTGTTACGACGGGGACCTCAGGGACCCGCTCTGGTGGCCTCAGGAAAGGCCAGTCCCCATGCGAGTTGCTAGGGGACCTCTCGGGATTCCTCTCCCGTCCATGCCGGGGCCTCAGTCCTTGTGGGGAGTCGGGGCCGGAACCTGAGGATTCCTCTCCAGTGTTGCCATGGATCTTGGGGTGCTTCTGAGTCTCCCCAGGGGAGTCAGGCCTCGTCTCGAGTGGGGGCATGCACGTGCGCTTTCCTCCCGAGCTGCAGCAGTAGTGTCACGCTTCCTGTCACGTGGATCAAGGGATCTGTGGCTTTCCCTCGAGGCTGTCCCTCGAGGCTTTCCCACGAGGCTTTCCCACAGGGCTGTGCCACGTGCCACCTTGGTGTGAGTCGATCCTCGGCGTGAAAGACGAGCCGGTGAAGGGAAAAGAGGTTCCTCTGGAATGGACTGAGACATCTGGGGGACTCTTGGAATGGTGGCACGACCCTGGAGTTCCTCTCGCCGTTCCTGTTGAGAGGGCCTCCTCTTGAGATGCGACGGGAACGCCGGGAACTCTTTCCCGACGAAGCAGGGAAAGGATCCCTCATCTCGAGCTACGAGGCGGAAACGGGGCTCCTCTGGATGTGGGCGGGACCCTCGTGATTCCTCTCGAGTGGAGACGGCTAGGTCGGGGAACTTCTTGATTTGCACCAAGGGTGTGAAGGACCCTTTCGAAGTTCCAGAGGTGAGGTGTGATCAGCCTCGAGACGCCTCAGCGGAAATGTGCCTCATCTCGCCTGGAGGGGAGAACCTCCTGGATTTTCTCGAGTTGCGGCAGGTCTTCTCGAGTTACGACGGGGACCTCAGGGACCCGCTCTGGTGGCCTCAGGAAAGGCCAGTCCCCATGCGAGTTGCTAGGGGACCTCTCGGGATTCCTCTCCCGTCCATGCCGGGCCCTCAGTCCTTGTGGGGAGTCGGGGCCGGAACCTGAGGATTCCTCTCCAGTGTTGCCATGGATCTTGGGGTGCTTCTGAGTCTCCCCAGGGGAGTCAGGCCTCATCTCGAGAGGGGGCATGCACGTGCGCTCTCCTTCCGAGCTGCAGCAGTAGTGTCACGCTTCCTGTCACGTGGATCAAGGGATCTGTGGCTTTCCCTCGAGGCTGTCCCTCGAGGCTTTCCCACGAGGCTTTCCCACAGGGCTGTGCCACGTGCCACCTTGGTGTGAGTCGATCCTCGGCGTGAAAGACGAGCCGGTGAAGGGAAAAGAGGTTCCTCTGGAATGGACTGAGACATCTGGGGGACTCTTGGAATGGTGGCACGACCCTGGAGTTCCTCTCGCCGTTCCTGTTGAGAGGGCCTCCTCTTGAGATGCGACGGGAACGCCGGGAACTCTTTCCCGACGAAGCAGGGAAAGGATCCCTCATCTCGAGCTACGAGGCGGAAACGGGGCTCCTCTGGATGTGGGCGGGACCCTCGTGATTCCTCTCGAGTGGAGACGGCTAGGTCGGGGAACTTCTTGATTTGCACCAACGGTGTGAAGGACCCTTTCGAAGTTCCAGAGGTGAGGTGTGATCAGCCTCGAGACGCCTCAGCGGAAATGGGCCTCATCTCGCCTGGAGGGGAGAACCTCCTGGATTTTCTCGAGTTGCGGCAGGTCTTCTCGAGTTACGACGGGGACCTCAGGGACCCGCTCTGGTGGCCTCAGGAAAGGCCAGTCCCCATGCGAGTTGCTAGGGGACCTCTCGGGATTCCTCTCCCGTCCATGCCGGGGCCTCAGTCCTTGTGTGGAGTCGGGGCCGGAACCTGAGGATTCCTCTGCAGTGTTGCCATGGATCTTGGGGTGCTTCTGAGTCTCCCCAGGGGAGTCAGGCCTCGTCTCGAGTGGGAGCATGCACGTGTGCTTTCCTCCCGAGCTGCAGCAGTAGTGTCACGCTTCCTGTCACGTGGATCAAGGGATCTGTGGCTTTCCATCGAGGCTGTCCCTCGAGGCTTTCCCACGAGGCTTTCCCACAGGGCTGTGCCACGTGCCACCTTGGTGTGAGTCGATCCTCGGCGTGAAAGACGAGCCGGTGATGGGAAAAGAGGTTCCTCTGGAATGGACTGAGACATCTGGGGGACTCTTGGAAAGGTGGCACGACCCTGGAGTTCCTCTCGCCGTTCCTGTTGAGAGGGCCTCCTCTTGAGATGCGACGGGAACGCCGGGAACTCTTTCCCGACGAAGCAGGGAAAGGATCCCTCATCTCGAGCTACGAGGCGGAAACGGGGCTCCTCTGGATGTGGGCGGGACCCTCGTGATTCCTCTCGAGTGGAGACGGCTAGGTCGGGGAACTTCTTGATTTGCACCAAGGGTGTGAAGGACCCTTTCGAAGTTCCAGAGGTGAGGTGTGATCAGCCTCGAGACGCCTCAGCGGAAATGGGCCTCATCTCGCCTGGAGGGGAGAACCTCCTGGATTTTCTCGAGTTGCGGCAGGTCTTCTCGAGTTACGACGGGGACCTCAGGGACCCGCTCTGGTGGCCTCAGGAAAGGCCAGTCCCCATGCGAGTTGCTAGGGGACCTCTCGGGATTCCTCTCCCGTCCATGCCGGAGCCTCAGTCCTTGTGTGGAGTCGGGGCCGGAACCTGAGGATTCCTCTCCAGTGTTGCCATGGATCTTGGGGTGCTTCTGAGTCTCCCCAGGGGAGTCAGGCCTCGTCTCGAGTGGGGGCATGCACGTGCGCTCTCCTCCCGCGCTGCAGCAGTAGTGTCACGCTTCCTGTCACGTGGATCAAGGGATCTGTGGCTTTCCCTCGAGGCTGTCCCTCGAGGCTTTCCCACGAGGCTTTCCCACAGGGCTGTGCCACGTGCCACCTTGGTGTGAGTCGATCCTCTGCGTGAAAGACGAGCCGGTGAAGGGAAAAGAGGTTCCTCTGGAATGGACTGAGACATCTGGGAGACTCTTGGAATGGTGGCACGACCCTGGAGTTCCTCTCGCCGTTCCTGTTGAGAGGGCCTCCTCTTGAGATGCGACGGGAAGGCCGGGAACTCTTTCCCGACGAAGCAGGGAAAGGATCCCTCATCTCGAGCTACGAGGCGGAAACGGGGCTCCTCTGGATGTGGGCGGGACCCTCGTGATTCCTCTCGAGTGGAGACGGCTAGGTCGGGGAACTTCTTGATTTGCACCAACGGTGTGAAGGACCCTTTCGAAGTTCCAGAGGTGAGGTGTGATCAGCCTCGAGACGCCTCAGCGGAAATGGGCCTCATCTCGCCTGGAGGGGAGAACCTCCTGGATTTTCTCGAGTTGCGGCAGGTCTTCTCGAGTTACGACGGGGACCTCAGGGACCCGCTCTGGTGGCCTCAGGAAAGGCCAGTCCCCATGCGAGTTGCTAGGGGACCTCTCGGGATTCCTCTCCCGTCCATGCCGGGGCCTCAGTCCTTGTGTGGAGTCGGGGCCGGAACCTGAGGATTCCTCTGCAGTGTTGCCATGGATCTTGGGGTGCTTCTGAGTCTCCCCAGGGGAGTCAGGCCTCGTCTCGAGTGGGAGCATGCACGTGTGCTTTCCTCCCGAGCTGCAGCAGTAGTGTCACGCTTCCTGTCACGTGGATCAAGGGATCTGTGGCTTTCCATCGAGGCTGTCCCTCGAGGCTTTCCCACGAGGCTTTCCCACAGGGCTGTGCCACGTGCCACCTTGGTGTGAGTCGATCCTCGGCGTGAAAGACGAGCCGGTGATGGGAAAAGAGGTTCCTCTGGAATGGACTGAGACATCTGGGGGACTCTTGGAAAGGTGGCACGACCCTGGAGTTCCTCTCGCCGTTCCTGTTGAGAGGGCCTCCTCTTGAGATGCGACGGGAACGCCGGGAACTCTTTCCCGACGAAGCAGGGAAAGGATCCCTCATCTCGAGCTACGAGGCGGAAACGGGGCTCCTCTGGATGTGGGCGGGACCCTCGTGATTCCTCTCGAGTGGAGACGGCTAGGTCGGGGAACTTCTTGATTTGCACCAAGGGTGTGAAGGACCCTTTCGAAGTTCCAGAGGTGAGGTGTGATCAGCCTCGAGACGCCTCAGCGGAAATGGGCCTCATCTCGCCTGGAGGGGAGAACCTCCTGGATTTTCTCGAGTTGCGGCAGGTCTTCTCGAGTTACGACGGGGACCTCAGGGACCCGCTCTGGTGGCCTCAGGAAAGGCCAGTCCCCATGCGAGTTGCTAGGGGACCTCTCGGGATTCCTCTCCCGTCCATGCCGGAGCCTCAGTCCTTGTGTGGAGTCGGGGCCGGAACCTGAGGATTCCTCTCCAGTGTTGCCATGGATCTTGGGGTGCTTCTGAGTCTCCCCAGGGGAGTCAGGCCTCGTCTCGAGTGGGGGCATGCACGTGCGCTCTCCTCCCGCGCTGCAGCAGTAGTGTCACGCTTCCTGTCACGTGGATCAAGGGATCTGTGGCTTTCCCTCGAGGCTGTCCCTCGAGGCTTTCCCACGAGGCTTTCCCACAGGGCTGTGCCACGTGCCACCTTGGTGTGAGTCGATCCTCGGCGTGAAAGACGAGCCGGTGAAGGGAAAAGAGGTTCCTCTGGAATGGACTGAGACATCTGGGAGACTCTTGGAATGGTGGCACGACCCTGGAGTTCCTCTCGCCGTTCCTGTTGAGAGGGCCTCCTCTTGAGATGCGACGGGAAGGCCGGGAACTCTTTCCCGACGAAGCAGGGAAAGGATCCCTCATCTCGAGCTACGAGGCGGAAACGGGGCTCCTCTGGATGTGGGCGGGACTCTCGTGATTCCTCTCGAGTGGAGACGGCTAGGTCGGGGAACTTCTTGATTTGCACCAAGGGTGTGAAGGACCCTTTCGAAGTTCCAGAGGTGAGGTGTGATCAGCCTCGAGACGCCTCAGCGGATATGGGCCTCATCTCGCCTGGAGGGGAGAACCTCCTGGATTTTCTCGAGTTGCGGCAGGTCTTCTCGTGTTACGACGGGGACCTCAGGGACCCGCTCTGGTGGCCTCAGGAAAGGCCAGTCCCCATGCGAGTTGCTAGGGGACCTCTCGGGCTTCCTCTCCCGTCCATGCCGGGGCCTCAGTACTTGTGTGGAGTCGGGCCCGGAACCTGAGGATTCCTCTCCAGTGTTGCCATGGATCTTGGGGTGCTTCTGAGTCTCCCCAGGGGAGTCAGGCCTCGTCTCGACTGGGGGCATGCACGTGCGCTTTCCTCCCGAGCTGCAGCAGTATTGTCACGCTTCCTGTCACGTGGATCAAGGGATCTGTGGCTTTCCCTCGAGGCTGTCCCTCGAGGCTTTCCCACGAGGCTTTCCCACAGGGCTGTGCCACGTGCCACCTTGGTGTGAGTCGATCCTCGGCGTGAAAGACGAGGCGGTGAAGGGAAAAGAGGTTCCTCTGGAATGGACTGAGACATCTGGGGGACTCTTGGAAAGGTGGCACGACCCTGGAGTTCCTCTCGCCGTTCCTGTTGAGAGGGCCTCCCCTTGAGATGCGACGGGAATGCCGGGAACTCTTTCCCGACGAAGCAGGGACAGGATCCCTCATCTCGAGCTACGAGGCGGAAACGGGGCTCCTCTGGATGTGGGCGGGACCCTCGTGATTCCTCTCGAGTGGAGACGGGTATGTCGGGGAACTTCTTGATTTGCACCAAGGGTGTGAAGGAGCCTTTCGAAATTCCAGAGGTGAGGTGTGATCCGCCTCGTGACACCTCAGCAGAAATGGGCCTCATCTCGCCTGGAGGGGAGAACCTCCTGGATTTTCTCGAGTTGCGGCAGCTCTTCTCGAGTTACGACGGGGACCTCAGGGACCCGCTCTGGTGGCCTCAGGAAAGGCCAGTCCCCATGCGAGTTGCTAGGGGACCTCTCGGGATTCCTCTCCCGTCCATGCCGGGGCCTCAGTCCTTGTGTGGAGTCGGGGCCGGAACCTGAGGATTCCTCTCCAGTGCTGCCATGGATCTTGGGGTGCTTCTGAGTCTCCCCAGGGGAGTCAGGCCTCGTCTCGAGTCGGGGCATGCACGTGCGCTTTCCTCCCGAGCTGCAGCAGTATTGTCACGCTTCCTGTCACGTGGATCAAGGGATCTGTGGCTTTCCCTCGAGGCTGTCCCTCTAGGCTTTCCCACGAGGCTTTCCCACAGGGCTGTGCCACGTGCCACCTTGGTGTGAGTCGATCCTCGGCGTGAAAGACGAGCCGGTGAAGGGAAAAGAGGTTCCTCTGGAATGGACTGAGACATGTGGGGGACTCTTGGAAAGGTGGCACGACCCTGGAGTTCCTCTCGCCGTTCCTGTTGAGAGGGCCTCCTCTTGAGATGCGACGGGAACGCCGGGAACTCTTTCGCGACGAAGCAGGGAAAGGATCCCTCATCTCGAACTACGAGGCGGAAACGGGGCTCCTCTGGATGTGGGCGGGACCCTCGTGATTCCTCTCGAGTGGAGACGGGTATGTCGGGGAACTTCTTGATTTGCACCAAGGGTGTGAAGGACCCTTTCGAAGTTCCAGAAGTGAGGTGTGATCAGCCACGAGACGCCTCAGCCGAAATGGGCCTCATATCGCCTGGAGGGGAGAACCTCCTGGATTTTCTCGAGTTGCGGCAGGTCTTCTCGAGTTACGACGGGGACCTCAGGGACCCGCTCTGGTGGCCTCAGGAAAGGCCAGTCCGCATGCGAGTTGCTAGGGGACCTCTCGGGCTTCCTCTCCCGTCCATGCCGGGGCCTCAGTCCTTGTGTGGAGTCGGGGTGGGAACCTGAGGATTCCTCTCCAGTGTTGCCATGGATCTTGGGGTGCTTCTGAGTCTCCCCAGGGGAGTCGGGCCTCGTCTCGAGTGGGGGCATGCACGTGCGCTTTCCTCCCGAGCTGCAGCAGTAGTGTCACGCTTCCTGTCACGTGGATCAAGGGATCTGTGGCTTTCCCTCGAGGCTGTCCCTCGAGGCTTTCCCATGAGGCTTTCCCACAGGGCTGTGCCACGTGCCACCTTGGTTTGAGTCGATCCTCGGCGTGAAAGACGAGCAGGTGAAGGGAAAAGAGGTTCCTCTGGAATGTATTGAGACATCTGGGGGACTCTTGGAATGGTGGCACGACCCTGGAGTTCCTCTCGCCGTTCCTGTTGAGAGGGCCTGCTCTTGAGATGCGACGGGAACGCCGGGAACTCTTTCCCGATGAAGCAGGGAAAGGATCCCTCATCTCGAGCTACGAGGTGGAAATGGGGCTCCTCTGGATGTGGGCGGGACCCTCGTGATTCCTCTCGAGTGGAGACGGCTATGTCGGGGAAATTCTTGATTTGCACCAAGGGTGTGAAGGACCCTTTCGAAGTTCCAGAGGGGAGGTGTGATCAGCCTGGAGACGCCTCAGCGGAAATGGGCCTCATCTCGCCTGGAGGGGAGAACCTCCTGGATTTTCTCGAGTTGCGGCAGGTCTTCTCGAGTTACCACGGGGACCTCAGGGACCCGCTCTGGTGGCCTCAGGAAAGGCCAGTCCGCATGCGAGTTGCTAGGGGACCTCTCGGGCTTCCTCTCCCGTCCATGCCGGGGCCTCAATCCTTGTGTGGAGTCGGGGTGGGAACCTGAGGATTCCTCTCCAGTGTTGCCATGGATCTTGGGGTGCTTCTGAGTCTCCCCAGGGGAGTCGGGCCTCGTCTCGAGTGGGGGCATGCACGTGCGCTTTCCTCCCGAGCTGCAGCAGTAGTGTCACGCTTCCTGTCACGTGGATCAAGGGATCTGTGGCTTTCCCTCGAGGCTGTCCCTCGAGGCTTTCCCATGAGGCTTTCCCACAGGGCTGTGCCACGTGCCACCTTGGTTTGAGTCGATCCTCGGCGTGAAAGACGAGCAGGTGAAGGGAAAAGAGGTTCCTCTGGAATGTATTGAGACATCTGGGGGACTCTTGGAATGGTGGCACGACCCTGGAGTTCCTCTCGCCGTTCCTGTTGAGAGGGCCTGCTCTTGAGATGCGACGGGAACGCCGGGAACTCTTTCCCGATGAAGCAGGGAAAGGATCCCTCATCTCGAGCTACGAGGTGGAAATGGGGCTCCTCTGGATGTGGGCGGGACCCTCGTGATTCCTCTCGAGTGGAGACGGCTATGTCGGGGAAATTCTTGATTTGCACCAAGGGTGTGAAGGACCCTTTCGAAGTTCCAGAGGGGAGGTGTGATCAGCCTCGAGACGCCTCAGCGGAAATGGGCCTCATCTCGCCTGGAGGGGAGAACCTCCTGGATTTTCTCGAGTTGCGGCAGGTCTTCTCGAGTTACGACGGGGAACACAGGAACCCGCTCTGGTGGCCTCAGGAAAGGCCAGTCCCCATGTGAGTTGCTAGGGCACCTCTCGGGATTCCTCTCCAGTCCATGCCGGGGCCTCAGTCCTTGTGTGGAGTCGGGCCCGGAACCTGAGGATTCCTCTCCAGTGTTGCCATGGATCTTGGGGTGCTTCTGAGTCTCCCCAGGGGAGTCGGGCCTCGTCTCGAGTGGGGGCATGCACGTGCGCTTTCCTCCCGAGCTGCAGCAGTAGTGTCACGCTTCCTGTCACGTGGATCAAGGGATCTGTGGCTTTCCATCGAGGCTGTCCCTCGAGGCTTTCCCACGAGGCTTTCCCACAGGGCTGTGCCACGTGCCACCTTGGTGTGAGTCGATCCTCGGCGTGAAAGACGAGCCGGTGAAGGGAAAAGAGGTTCCTCTGGAATGGACTGAGACATCTGGGGGACTCTTGGAATGGTGGCACGACCCTGGAGTTCCTCTCGCCGTTCCTGTTGAGAGGGCCTCCTTTTGAGATGCAACGGGAACGCCGGGCACTCTTTCCCGACGAAGCAGGGAAAGGATCCCTCATCTCGAGCTACGAGGCGGAAACGGGGCTCCTCTGGATGTGGGCGGGACCCTCGTGATTCCTCTCGAGTGGAGACGGGTATGTCGGGGAAATTCTTGATTTGCACCAAGGGTGTGAAGGACCCTTTCGAAGTTCCAGAGGTGAGGTGTGATCAGCCTCGAGACGCCTCAGCGGAAATGGGCCTCATCTCGCCTGGAGGGGAGAACCTCCTGGATTTTCTCCAGTTGCGGCAGGTCTTCTCGAGTTACGACGGGGACCTCAGGGACCCGCTCTGGTGGCCTCAGGAAAGGCCAGTCCCCATGCGAGTTGCTAGGGGACCTCTCGGGATTCCTCTCCCGTCCATGCCGGGGCCTCAGTCCTTTTGTGGAGTCGGGGCCGGAACCTGAGGATTCCTCTCCAGTGTTGCCATGGATCTTGGGGTGCTTCTGAGTCTCCCCAGGGGAGTCAGGCCTCGTCTCGAGTGGGGGCATGCACGTGCGCTTTCCTCCCGTGCTGCAGCAGTAGTGTCACGCTTCCTGTCACGTGGATCAAGGGATCTGTGGCTTTCCCTCGAGGCTGTCCCTCGAGGCTTTCCCACGAGGCTTTCCCACAGGGCTGTGCCACGTGCCACCTTGGTGTGAGTCGATCCTCGGCGTGAAAGACGAGCCGCTGAAGGGAAAAGAGGTTCCTCTGGAATGGACTGAGACATCTGGGGGACTCTTGGAAAGGTGGCACGACCCTGGAGTTCCTCTCGCCGTTCCTGTTGAGAGGGCCTCCTCTTGAGATGCAACGGGAACGCCGGGAACTCTTTACCGACGAAGCAGGGAAAGGATCCCTCATCTCGAGTTACGAGGCGGAAACGGGTCTCCTCTGGATGTGGGCGGGACCCTCGTGATTGCTCTCGAGTGGAGACGGGTATGTCGGGGAACTTCTTGATTTGCAGCAAGGGTGTGAAGGAGCCTTTGGAAGTTCCAGAGGTGAGGTGTGATCCGCCTCGTGACACCTAAGCAGAAATGGGCCTCATCTCGCCTGGAGGGGAGAACCTCCTGGATTTTCTCGAGTTGCGGCAGGTCTTCTCGAGTTACGACGGGGACCTCAGGGACCCGCTCTGGTGGCCTCAGCAAAGGCCATTCCCCATGCGAGTTGCTAGGGGACCTCTCGGGATTCCTCTCCCGTCCATGCCGGGGCCTCAGTCCTTGTGTGGAGTCGGGGCCGGAACCTGAGGATTCCTCTCCAGTGTTGCCATGGATCTTGGGGTGCTTCTGAGTCTCCCCAGGGGAGTCAGGCCTCGTCTCGAGTGGGGGCATGCACGTGCGCTTTCCTCCCGAGCTGCAGCAGTAGTGTCACGCTTCCTGTCACGTGGATCAAGGGATCTGTGGCTTTCCCTCGAGGCTGTCCCTCGAGGCTTTCCCACGAGGCTTTCCCACAGGGCTGTGCCACGTGCCACCTTGGTGTGAGTCGATCCTCGGCGTGAAAGACGAGCCGGTGAAGGGAAAAGAGGTTCCTCTGGAATGGACTGAGACATCTGGGGGACTCTTGGAAAGGTGGCACGACCCTGGAGTTCCTCTCGCCGTTCCTGTTGAGAGTGCCTCCTCTTGAGATGGGACGGAACGCCAGGAACTCTTTCCCGACGAAGCAGGGAAAGGATCCCTCATCTCGAGCTACGAGGCGGAAACGGGGCTCCTCTGGATGTGGGCGGGACCCTCGTGATTCCTCTCGAGTGGAGACGGGTATGTCGGGGAACTTCTTGATTTGCACCAAGGGTGTGAAGGAGCCTTTCGAAGTTCCAGAGGTGAGGTGTGATCCGCCTCGTGACACCTAAGCAGAAATGGGCCTCATCTCGCCTGGAGGGGAGAACCTCCTGGATTTTCTCGAGTTGCGGCAGGTCTTCTCGATTTACGACGGGGACCTCAGGGACCCGCTCTGGTGGCCTCAGGAAAGGCCAGTCCCCATGCGAGTTGCTAGGGGACCTCTCGGGATTCCTCTCCCGTCCATGCCGGGGCCTCAGTCCTTGTGTGGAGTCGGGGCCGGAACCTGAGGATTCCTCTCCAGTGTTGCCATGGATCTTGGGGTGATTCTGAGTCTCCCCAGGGGAGTCAGGCCTCGTCTCGAGTGGGGGCATGCACGTGCGCTTTCCTCCCGAGCTGCAGCAGTAGTGTCACCCTTCCTGTCACGTGGATCAAGGGATCTGTGGCTTTCCCTCGAGGCTGTCCCTCGAGGCTTTCCCACGAGGCTTTCCCACAGGGCTGTGCCACGTGCCACCTTGGTGTGAGTCGATCCTCGGCGTGAAAGACGAGCCGGTGAAGGGAAAAGAGGTTCCTCTGGAATGGACTGAGACATCTGGGGGACTCTTGGAATGGTGGCACGACCCTGGAGTTCCTCTCGCCGTTCCTGTTGAGAGGGCCCCCTCTTGAGATGCGATGGGAACGCCGGGAACTCTTTCCCGACAAAGCAGGGAAAGGATCCCTCATCTCGAGCTACGAGGCGGAAACGGGGCTCCTCTGGATGTGGGCGGGACCCTCGTGATTCCTCTCGAGTGGAGACGGGTATGTCGGGGAACTTCTTGATTTGCACCAAGGGTGTGAAGGAGCCTTTCGAAGTTCCAGAGGTGAGGTGTGATCAGCCTCGAGACGCCTCAGCGGAAATGGGCCTCATCTCGCCTGGAGGCGAGAACCTCCTGGATTTTCTCGAGTTGCGGCAGGTCTTCTCGAGTTACGACGGGGACCTCAGGGACCCGCTCTGGTGGCCTCAGGAAAGTCCAGTCCCCATGCGAGTTGCTAGGGGACCTCTCGGGATTCCTCTCCCGTCCATGCCGGGGCCTCAGTCCTTGTGTGGAGTCGGGGCCGGAACCTGAGGATTCCTCTCCAGTGTTGCCAAGATCTTGGGGTGATTCTGAGTATCCCCAGGGGAGTCAGGCCTCGTCTCGAGTGGGGGCATGCACGTGCGCTTTCCTCCCGAGCTGCAGCAGTAGTGTCTCGCTTCCTGTCATGTGGATCAAGGGATCTGTGGCTTTCCCTCGAGGCTGTCCCTCGAGGCTTTCCCACGAGGCTTTCCCACAGGGCTGTGCCACGTGCCACCTTGGTGTGAGTCGATCCTCGGCGTGAAAGACGAGCCGGTGAAGGGAAAAGAGGTTCCTCTGGAATGGACTGAGACATCTGGGGGACTCTTGGAAAGGTGGCACGACCCTGGAGTTCCTCTCGCCGTTACTGTTGAGAGGGCCTCCTCTTGAGATGCGACGGGAACGCCGGGAACTCTTTCCCGACGAAGCAGGGAAAGGATCCCTCATCTCGAGCTACGAGGCGGAAACGGGGCTCCTCTGGATGTGGGCGGGACCCTCGTGATTCCTCTCGAGTGGAGACGGGTATGTCGGGGAACTTCTTGATTTGCAGCAAGGGTGTGAAGGAGCCTTTCGAAGTTCCAGAGGTGAGGTGTGATCAGCCTCGAGACGCCTAGCGGAAATGGGCCTCATCTCGCCTGGAGGGGAGAACCTCCTGGATTTTCTCGAGTTGCGGCAGGTCTTCTCGAGTTACGACGGGGACCTCAGGGACCCGCTCTGGTGGCCTCAGGAAAGGCCAGTCCCCATGCGAGTTGCTAGGGGACCTCTCGGGATTCCTCTCCCGTCCATGCCGGGGCCTCAGTCCTTGTGTGGAGTCGGGGCCGGAACCTGAGGATTCCTCTCCAGTGTTGCCATGGATCTTGGGGTGCTTCTGAGTCTCCCCAGGGGAGTCAGGCCTCGTCTCGAGTGGGGCCATGCACGTGCGCTTTCCTCCCGAGCTGCAGCAGTAGTGTCACGCTTCCTGTCACGTGGATCAAGGGATCTGTGGCTTTCCCTCGAGGCTGTCCCTCGAGGCTTTCCCACGAGGCTTTCCCACAGGGCTGTGCCACGTGCCACCTTGGTGTGAGTCGATCCTCGGCGTGAAAGACGAGCCGGTGAAGGGAAAAGAGGTTCCTCTGGAATGGACTGAGACATCTGGGGGACTCTTGGAAAGGTGGCACGACCCTGGAGTTCCTCTCGCCGTTCCTGTTGAGAGGGCCTCCTCTTGAGATGCGACGGGAACGCCGGGAACTCTTTCCCGACGAAGCAGGGAAAGGATCCCTCATCTCGAGCTACGAGGCGGAAACGGGGCTCCTCTGGATGTGGGCGGGACCCTCGTGATTCCTCTCGAGTGGAGACGGGTATGTCGGGGAACTTCTTGATTTGCAGCAAGGGTGTGAAGGACCCTTTCGAAGTTCCAGAGGTGAGGTGTGATCAGCCTCGAGACGCCTAGCGGAAATGGGCCTCATCTCGCCTGGAGGGGAGAACCTCCTGGATTTTCTCGAGTTGCGGCAGGTCTTCTCGAGTTACGACGGGGACCTCAGGGACCCGCTCTGGTGGCCTCAGGAAAGGCCAGTCCCCATGCGAGTTGCTAGGGGACCTCTCGGGATTCCTCTCCCGTCCATGCCGGGGCCTCAGTCCTTGTGTGGAGTCGGGGCCGGAACCTGAGGATTCCTCAACAGTGTTGCCATGGATCTTGGGGTGCTTCTGAGTCTCCCCAGGGGAGTCAGGCCTCGTCTCGAGTGGGGGCATGCACGTGCGCTTTCCTCCCGAGCTGCAGCAGTAGTGTCACGCTTCCTGTCACGTGGATCAAGGGATCTGTGGCTTTCCCTCGAGGCTGTCCCTCGAGGCTTTCCCACGAGGCTTTCCCACAGTGCTGTGCCACGTGCCACCTTGGTGTGAGTCGATCCTCGGCGTGAAAGACGAGCCGGTGAAGGGAAAAGAGGTTCCTCTGGAATGGACTGAGACATCTGGGGGACTCTTGGAAAGGTGGCACGACCCTGGAGTTCCTCTCGCCGTTCCTGTTGAGAGGGCCTCCTCTTGAGATGGGACGGAACGCCAGGAACTCTTTCCCGAAGAAGCAGGGAAAGGATCCCTCATCTCGAGCTACGAGGCGGAAACGGGGCTCCTCTGGATGTGGGCGGGACCCTCGTGAATCCTCTCGAGTGGAGACGGGTATGTCGGGGAACTTCTTGATTTGCAGCAAGGGTGTGAAGAAGCCTTTGGAAGTTCCAGAGGTGAGGTGTGATCCGCCTCGTGACACCTAAGCAGAAATGGGCCTCATCTCGCCTGGAGGGGAGAACCTCCTGGATTTTCTCGAGTTGCGGCAGGTCTTCTCGAGTTACGACGGGGACCTCAGGGACCCGCTCTGGTGGCCTCAGCAAAGTCCAGTCCCCATGCGAGTTGCTAGGGGACCTCTCGGGATTCCTCTCCCGTCCATGCCGGGGCCTCAGTCCTTGTGTGGAGTCGGGGCCGGAACCTGAGGATTCCTCTCCAGTGTTGCCAAGATCTTGGGGTGATTCTGAGTATCCCCAGGGGAGTCAGGCCTCGTCTCGAGTGGGGGCATGCACGTGCGCTTTCCTCCCGAGCTGCAGTAGTAGTGTCACGCTTCCTGTCACGTGGATCAAGGGATCTGTGGCTTTCCCTCGAGGCTGTCCCTCGAGGCTTTCCCACGAGGCTTTCCCACAGGGCTGTGCCACGTGCCACCTTGGTGTGAGTCGATCCTCGGCGTGAAAGACGAGCCAGTGAAGGGAAAAGTGGTTCCTCTGGAATGGACTGAGACATCTGGGGGACTCTTGGAAAGGTGGCACGACCCTGGAGTTCCTCTCGCCGTTCCTGTTGAGAGTGCCTCCTCTTGAGATGGGACGGAACGCCAGGAACTCTTTCCCGACGAAGCAGGGAAAGGATCCCTCATCTCGAGCTACGAGGCGGAAACGGGGCTCCTCTGGATGTGGGCGGGACCCTCGTGATTCCTCTCGAGTGGAGACGGGTATGTCGGGGAACTTCTTGATTTGCAGCAAGGGTGTGAAGGAGCCTTTCGAAGTTCCAGAGGTGAGGTGTGATCCGCCTCGTGACACCTAAGCAGAAATGGGCCTCATCTCGCCTGGAGGGGAGAACCTCCTGGATTTTCTCGAGTTGCGGCAGGTCTTCTCGAGTTACGACGGGGACCTCAGGGACCCGCTCTGGTGGCCTCAGGAAAGGCCAGTCCCCATGCGAGTTGCTAGGGGACCTCTCGGGATTCCTCTCCCGTCCATGCCGGGGCCTCAGTCCTTGTGTGGAGTCGGGGCCGGAACCTGAGGATTCCTCTCCAGTGTTGCCATGGATCTTGGGGTGCTTCTGAGTCTCCCCAGGGGAGTCAGGCCTCGTCTCGAGTGGGGGCATGCACGTGCGCTTTCCTCCCGAGCTGCAGCAGTAGTGTCACGCTTCCTGTCACGTGGATCAAGGGATCTGTGGCTTTCCCTCGAGGCTGTCCCTCGAGGCTTTCCCACGAGGCTTTCCCACAGGGCTGTGCCACGTGCCACCTTGGTGTGAGTCGATCCTCGGCGTGAAAGACGAGCCGGTGAAGGGAAAAGAGGTTCCTCTGGAATGGACTGAGACATCTGGGGGACTCTTGGAATGGTGGCACGACCCTGGAGTTCCTCTCGCCGTTCCTGTTGAGAGGGCCCCCTCTTGAGATGCGACGGGAACGCCGGGAACTCTTTCCCGACAAAGCAGGGAAAGGATCCCTCATCTCGAGCTACGAGGCGGAAACGGGGCTCCTCTGGATGTGGGCGGGACCCTCTTGATTCCTCTCGAGTGGAGACGGGTATGTCGGGGAACTTCTTGATTTGCACCAAGGGTGTGAAGGAGCCTTTCGAAGTTCCAGAGGTGAGGTGTGATCAGCCTCGAGCCGCCTCAGTGGAAATGGGCCTCATCTCGCCTGGAGGGGAGAACCTCCTGGATTTTCTCGAGTTGCGGCAGGTCTTCTCGAGTTACGACGGGGACCTCAGGGACCCGCTCTGGTGGCCTCAGGAAAGTCCAGTCCCCATGCGAGTTGCTAGGGGACCTCTCGGGATTCCTCTCCCGTCCATGCCGGGGCCTCAGTCCTTGTGTGGAGTCGGGGCCGGAACCTGAGGATTCCTCTCCAGTGTTGCCAAGATCTTGGGGTGCTTCTGAGTCTCCCCAGGGGAGTCAGGCCTCGTCTCGAGTGGGGGCATGCACGTGCGCTTTCCTCCCGAGCTGCAGCAGTAGTGTCACGCTTCCTGTCACGTGGATCAAGGGATCTGTGGCTTTCCCTCGAGGCTGTCCCTCGAGGCTTTCCCACGAGGCTTTCCCACAGGGCTGTGCCACGTGCCACCTTGGTGTGAGTCGATCCTCGGCGTGAAAGACGAGCCGGTGAAGGGAAAAGAGGTTCCTCTGGAATGGACTGAGACATCTGGGGGACTCTTGGAAAGGTGGCACGACCCTGGAGTTCCTCTCGCCGTTCCTGTTGAGAGGGCCTCCTCTTGAGATGCGACGGGAACGCCGGGAACTCTTTCCCGACGAAGCAGGGAAAGGATCCCTCATCTCGAGCTACGAGGCGGAAACGGGGCTCCTCTGGATGTGGGCGGGACCCTCGTGATTCCTCTCGAGTGGAGACGGGTATGTCGGGGAACTTCTTGATTTGCAGCAAGGGTGTGAAGGACCCTTTCGAAGTTCCAGAGGTGAGGTGTGATCAGCCTCGAGACGCCTAGCGGAAATGGGCCTCATCTCGCCTGGAGGGGAGAACCTCCTGGATTTTCTCGAGTTGCGGCAGGTCTTCTCGAGTTACGACGGGGACCTCAGGGACCCGCTCTGGTGGCCTCAGGAAAGGCCAGTCCCCATGCGAGTTGCTAGGGGACCTCTCGGGATTCCTCTCCCGTCCATGCCGGGGCCTCAGTCCTTGTGTGGAGTCGGGGCCGGAACCTGAGGATTCCTCTCCAGTGTTGCCATGGATCTTGGGGTGCTTCTGAGTCTCCCCAGGGGAGTCAGGCCTCGTCTCGAGTGGGGGCATGCACGTGCGCTTTCCTCCCGAGCTGCAGCAGTAGTGTCACGCTTCCTGTCACGTGGATCAAGGGATCTGTGGCTTTCCCTCGAGGCTGTCCCTCGAGGCTTTCCCACGAGGCTTTCCCACAGGGCTGTGCCACGTGCCACCTTGGTGTGAGTCGATCCTCGGCGTGAAAGACGAGCCGGTGAAGGGAAAAGAGGTTCCTCTGGAATGGACTGAGACATCTGGGGGACTCTTGGAAAGGTGGCACGACCCTGGAGTTCCTCTCGCCGTTCCTGTTGAGAGGGCCTCCTCTTGAGATGCGACGGGAACGCCGGGAACTCTTTCCCGACGAAGCAGGGAAAGGATCCCTCATCTCGAGCTACGAGGCGGAAACGGGGCTCCTCTGGATGTGGGCGGGACCCTCGTGATTCCTCTCGAGTGGAGACGGCTAGGTCGGGGAACTTCTTGATTTGCACCAAGGGTGTGAAGGACCCTTTCGAAGTTCCAGAGGTGAGGTGTGATCAGCCTCGAGACGCCTCAGCGGAAATGGGCCTCATCTCGCCTGGAGGGGAGAACCTCCTGGATTTTCTCGAGTTGCGGCAGGTCTTCTCGAGTTACGACGGGGACCTCAGGGACCCGCTCTGGTGGCCTCAGGAAAGGCCAGTCCCCATGCGAGTTGCTAGGGGACCTCTCGGGATTCCTCTCCCGTCCATGCCGGGGCCTCAGTCCTTGTGTGGAGTCGGGGCCGGAACCTGAGGATTCCTCTCCAGTGTTGCCATGGATCTTGGGGTGCTTCTGAGTCTCCCCAGGGGAGTCAGGCCTCGTCTCGAGTGGGGGCATGCACGTGCGCTTTCCTCCCGAGCTGCAGCAGTAGTGTCACGCTTCCTGTCACGTGGATCAAGGGATCTGTGGCTTTCCCTCGAGGCTGTCCCTCGAGGCTTTCCCACGAGGCTTTCCAACAGGGCTGTGCCACGTGCCACCTTGGTGTGAGTCGATCCTCGGCGTGAAAGACGAGCCGGTGAAGGGAAAAGATGTTCCTCTGGAATGGACTGAGACATCTGGGGGACTCTTGGAATGGTGGCACGACCCTGGAGTTCCTCTCGCCGTTCCTGTTGAGAGGGCCCCCTCTTGAGATGCGACGGGAACGCCGGGAACTCTTTCCCGACGAAGCAGGGAAAGGATCCCTCATCTCGAGCTACGAGGCGGAAACGGGGCTCCTCTGGATGTGGGCGGGACCCTCGTGATTCCTCTCGAGTGGAGACGGGTATGTCGGGGAACTTCTTGATTTGCACCAAGGGTGTGAAGGAGCCTTTCGAAGTTCCAGAGGTGAGGTGTGATCAGCCTCGAGACGCCTCAGCGGAAATGGGCCTCATCTCGCCTGGAGGGGAGAACCTCCTGGATTTTCTCGAGTTGCGGCAGGTCTTCTCGAGTTACGACGGGGACCTCAGGGACCCGCTCTGGTGGCCTCAGGAAAGGCCAGTCCCCATGCGAGTTGCTAGGGGACCTCTCGGGATTCCTCTCCCGTCCATGCCGGGGCCTCAGTCCTTGTGTGGAGTCGGGGCCGGAACCTGAGGATTCCTCTCCAGTGTTGCCAAGATCTTGGGGTGATTCTGAGTATCCCCAGGGGAGTCAGGCCTCGTCTCGAGTGGGGTCATGCACGTGCGCTTTCCTCCCGAGCTGCAGCAGTAGTGTCACGCTTCCTGTCACGTGGATCAAGGGATCTGTGGCTTTCCCTCGAGGCTGTCCCTCGAGGCTTTCCCACGAGGCTTTCCCACAGGGCTGTGCCACGTGCCACCTTGGTGTGAGTCGATCCTCGGCGTGAAAGACGAGCCGGTGAAGGGAAAAGAGGTTCCTCTGGAATGGACTGAGACATCTGGGGGACTCTTGGAAAGGTGGCACGACCCTGGAGTTCCTCTCGCCGTTCCTGTTGAGAGGGCCTCCTCTTGAGATGCGACGGGAACGCCGGGAACTCTTTCCCAACGAAGCAGGGAAAGGATCCCTCATCTCGAGCTACGAGGCGGAAACGGGACTCCTCTGGATGTGGGCGGGACCCACGTGATTCCTCTCGAGTGGAGACGGGTATGTCGGGGAACTTCTTGATTTGCAGCAAGGGTGTGAAGGACCCTTTCGAAGTTCCAGAGGTGAGGTGTGATCAGCCTCGAGACGCCTAGCGGAAATGGGCCTCATCTCGCCTGGAGGGGAGAACCTCCTGGATTTTCTCGAGTTGCGGCAGGTCTTCTCGAGTTACGACGGGGACCTCAGGGACCCGCTCTGGTGGCCTCAGGAAAGGCCAGTCCCCATGCGAGTTGCTAGGGGACCTCTCGGGATTCCTCTCCCGTCCATGCCGGGGCCTCAGTCCTTGTGTGGAGTCGGGGCCGGAACCTGAGGATTCCTCTCCAGTGTTGCCATGGATCTTGGGGTGCTTCTGAGTCTCCCCAGGGGAGTCAGGCCTCGTCTCGAGTGGGGGCATGCACGTGCGCTTTCCTCCCGAGCTGCAGCAGTAGTGTCACGCTTCCTGTCACGTGGATCAAGGGATCTGTGGCTTTCCCTCGAGGCTGTCCCTCGAGGCTTTCCCACGAGGCTTTCCCAAAGGGCTGTGCCACGTGCCACCTTGGTGTGAGTCGATCCTCGGCGTGAAAGACGAGCCGGTGAAGGGAAAAGAGGTTCCTCTGGAATGGACTGAGACATCTGGGGGACTCTTGGTAAGGTGGCACGACCCTGGAGTTCCTCTCGCCGTTCCTGTTGAGAGGGCCTCCTCTTGAGATGCGACGGAACGCCAGGAACTCTTTCCCGACGAAGCAGGGAAAGGATCCCTCATCTCGAGCTACGAGGCGGAAACGGGGCTCCTCTGGATGTGGGCGGGACCCTCGTGATTCCTCTCGAGTGGAGACGGGTATGTCGGGGAACTTCTTGATTTGCACCAAGGGTGTGAAGGAGCCTTTCGAAGTTCCAGAGGTGAGGTGTGATCCGCCTCGTGACACCTAAGCAGAAATGGGCCTCATCTCGCCTGGAGGGGAGAACCTCCTGGATTTTCTCGAGTTGCGGCAGGTCTTCTCGAGTTACGACGGGGACCTCAGGGACCCGCTCTGGTGGCCTCATCAAAGGCCAGTCCCCATGCGAGTTGCTAGGGGACCTCTCGGGATTCCTCTCCCGTCCATGCCGGGGCCTCAGTCCTTGTGTGGAGTCGGGGCCGGAACCTGAGGATTCCTCTCCAGTGTTGCCATGGATCTTGGGGTGCTTCTGAGTCTCCCCAGGGGAGTCAGGCCTCGTCTCGAGTGGGGGCATGCACGTGCGCTTTCCTCCCGAGCTGCAGCAGTAGTGTCACGCTTCCTGTCACGTGGATCAAGGGATCTGTGGCTTTCCCTCGAGGCTGTCCCTCGAGGCTTTCCCACGAGGCTTTCCCACAGGGCTGTGCCACGTGCCACCTTGGTGTGAGTCGATCCTCGGCGTGAAAGACGAGCCGGTGAAGGGAAAAGAGGTTCCTCTGGAATGGACTGAGACATCTGGGGGACTCTTGGAATGGTGGCACGACCCTGGAGTTCCTCTCGCCGTTCCTGTTGAGAGGGCCCCCTCTTGAGATGCGACGGGAACGCCGGGAACTCTTTCCCGATGAAGCAGGGAAAGGATCCCTCATCTCGAGCTACGAGGCGGAAACGGGGCTCCTCTGGATGTGGGCGGGACCCTCGTGATTCCTCTCGAGTGGAGACGGGTATGTCGGGGAACTTCTTGATTTGCAGCAAGGGTGTGAAGGAGCCTTTCGAAGTTCCAGAGGTGAGGTGTGATCAGCCTCGAGACGCCTCAGCGGAAATGGGCCTCATCTCGCCTGGAGGGGAGAACCTCCTGGATTTTCTCGAGTTGCGGCAGGTCTTCTCGAGTTACGACGGGGACCTCAGGGACCCGCTCTGGTGGCCTCAGGAAAGTCCAGTCCCCATGCGAGTTGCTAGGGGACCTCTCGGGATTCCTCTCCCGTCCATGCCGGGGCCTCAGTCCTTGTGTGGAGTCGGGGCCGGAACCTGAGGATTCCTCTCCAGTGTTGCCAAGATCTTGGGGTGATTCTGAGTATCCCCAGGGGAGTCAGGCCTTGTCTCGAGTGGGGGCATGCACGTGCGCTTTCCTCCCGAGCTGCAGCAGTAGTGTCACGCTTCCTGTCACGTGGATCAAGGGATCTGTGGCTTTCCCTCGAGGCGGTCCCTCGAGGCTTTCCCACGAGGCTTTCCCACAGGGCTGTGCCACGTGCCACCTTGGTGTGAGTCGATCCTCGGCGTGAAAGACGAGCCGGTGAAGGGAAAAGAGGTTCCTCTGGAATGGACTGAGACATCTGGGGGACTCTTGGAAAGGTGGCACGACCCTGGAGTTCCTCTCGCCGTTCCTGTTGAGAGGGCCTCCTCTTGAGATGCGACGGGAACGCCGGGAACTCTTTCCCGACGAAGCAGGGAAAGGATCCCTCATCTCGAGCTACGAGGCGGAAACGGGGCTCCTCTGGATGTGGGCGGGACCCTAGTGATTCCTCTCGAGTGGAGACGGGTATGTCGGGGAACTTCTTGATTTGCAGCAAGGGTGTGAAGGACCCTTTCGAAGTTCCAGAGGTGAGGTGTGATCAGCCTCGAGACGCCTAGCGGAAATGGGCCTCATCTCGCCTGGAGGGGAGAACCTCCTGGATTTTCTCGAGTTGCGGCAGGTCTTCTCGAGTTACGACGGGGACCTCAGGGACCCGCTCTGGTGGCCTCAGGAAAGGCCAGTCCCCATGCGAGTTGCTAGGGGACCTCTCGGGATTCCTCTCCCGTCCATGCCGGGGCCTCAGTCCTTGTGTGGAGTCGGGGCCGGAACCTGAGGATTCCTCTCCAGTGTTGCCATGGACCTTGGGGTGCTTCTGAGTCTCCCCAGGGGAGTCAGGCCTCGTCTCGAGTGGGGGCATGCACGTGCGCTTTCCTCCCGAGCTGCAGCAGTAGTGTCACGCTTCCTGTCACGTGGATCAAGGGATCTGTGGCTTTCCCTCGAGGCTGTCCCTCGAGGCTTTCCCACGAGGCTTTCCCACAGGGCTGTGCCACGTGCCACCTTGGTGTAAGTCGATCCTCGGCGTGAAAGACGAGCCGGTGAAGGGAAAAGAGGTTCCTCTGGAATGGACTGAGACATCTGGGGGACTCTTGGAATGGTGGCACGACCCTGGAGTTCCTCTCGCCGTTCCTGTTGAGAGGGCCCCCTCTTGAGATGCGACGGGAACGCCGGGAACTCTTTCCCGATGAAGCAGGGAAAGGATCCCTCATCTCGAGCTACGAGGCGGAAACGGGGCTCCTCTGGATGTGGGCGGGACCCTCGTGATTCCTCTCGAGTGGAGACGGGTATGTCGGGGAACTTCTTGATTTGCACCAAGGGTGTGAAGGAGCCTTTCGAAGTTCCAGAGGTGAGGTGTGATCAGCCTCGAGCCGCCTCAGCGGAAATGGGCCTCATCTCGCCTGGAGGGGAGAACCTCCTGGATTTTCTCGAGTTGCGGCAGGTCTTCTCGAGTTACGACGGGGACCTCAGGGACCCGCTCTGGTGGCCTCAGGAAAGGCCAGTCCCCATGCGAGTTGCTAGGGGACCTCTCGGGATTCCTCTCCCGTCCATGCCGGGGCCTCAGTCCTTGTGTGGAGTCGGGGCCGGAACCTGAGGATTCCTCTCCAGTGTTGCCAAGATCTTGGGGTGCTTCTGAGTCTCCCCAGGGGAGTCAGGCCTCGTCTCGAGTGGGGGCATGCACGTGCGCTTTCCTCCCGAGCTGCAGCAGTAGTGTCACGCTTCCTGTCACGTGGATCAAGGGATCTGTGGCTTTCCCTCGAGGCTGTCCCTCGAGGCTTTCCCACGAGGCTTTCCCAAAGGGCTGTGCCACGTGCCACCTTGGTGTGAGTCGATCCTCGGCGTGAAAGACGAGCCGGTGAAGGGAAAAGAGGTTCCTCTGGAATGGACTGAGACATCTGGGGGACTCTTGGTAAGGTGGCACGACCCTGGAGTTCCTCTCGCCGTTCCTGTTGAGAGGGCCTCCTCTTGAGATGCGACGGAACGCCAGGAACTCTTTCCCGACGAAGCAGGGAAAGGATCCCTCATCTCGAGCTACGAGGCGGAAACGGGGCTCCTCTGGATGTGGGCGGGACCCTCGTGATTCCTCTCGAGTGGAGACGGGTATGTCGGGGAACTTCTTGATTTGCAGCAAGGGTGTGAAGGAGCCTTTCGAAGTTCCAGAGGTGAGGTGTGATCCGCCTCGTGACACCTAAGCAGAAATGGGCCTCATCTCGCCTGGAGGGGAGAACTTCCTGGATTTTCTCGAGTTGCGGCAGGTCTTCTCGAGTTACGACGGGGACCTCAGGGACCCGCTCTGGTGGCCTCATCAAAGGCCAGTCCCCATGCGAGTTGCTAGGGGACCTCTCGGGATTCCTCTCCCGTCCATGCCGGGGCCTCAGTCCTTGTGTGGAGTCGGGGCCGGAACCTGAGGATTCCTCTCCAGTGTTGCCATGGATCTTGGGGTGCTTCTGAGTCTCCCCAGGGGAGTCAGGCCTCGTCTCGAGTGGGGGCATGCACGTGCGCTTTCCTCCCGAGCTGCAGCAGTAGTGTCACGCTTCCTGTCACGTGGATCAAGGGATCTGTGGCTTTCCCTCGAGGCTGTCCCTCGAGGCTTTCCCACGAGGCTTTCCCACAGGGCTGTGCCACGTGCCACCTTGGTGTGAGTCGATCCTCGGCGTGAAAGACGAGCCGGTGAAGGGAAAAGAGGTTCCTCTGGAATGGACTGAGACATCTGGGGGACTCTTGGAATGGTGGCACGACCCTGGAGTTCCTCTCGCCGTTCCTGTTGAGAGGGCCCCCTCTTGAGATGCGATGGGAACGCCGGGAACTCTTTCCCGACAAAGCAGGGAAAGGATCCCTCATCTCGAGCTACGAGGCGGAAACGGGGCTCCTCTGGATGTGGGCGGGACCCTCGTGATTCCTCTCGAGTGGAGACGGGTATGTCGGGGAACTTCTTGATTTGCACCAAGGGTGTGAAGGAGCCTTTCGAAGTTCCAGAGGTGAGGTGTGATCAGCCTCGAGACGCCTCAGCGGAAATGGGCCTCATCTCGCCTGGAGGGGAGAACCTCCTGGATTTTCTCGAGTTGCGGCAGGTCTTCTCGAGTTACGACGGGGACCTCAGGGACCCGCTCTGGTGGCCTCAGGAAAGTCCAGTCCCCATGCGAGTTGCTAGGGGACCTCTCGGGATTCCTCTCCCGTCCATGCCGGGGCCTCAGTCCTTGTGTGGAGTCGGGGCCGGAACCTGAGGATTCCTCTCCAGTGTTGCCAAGATCTTGGGGTGATTCTGAGTATCCCCAGGGGAGTCAGGCCTTGTCTCGAGTGGGGGCATGCACGTGCGCTTTCCTCCCGAGCTGCAGCAGTAGTGTCACGCTTCCTGTCACGTGGATCAAGGGATCTGTGGCTTTCCCTCGAGGCGGTCCCTCGAGGCTTTCCCACGAGGCTTTCCCACAGGGCTGTGCCACGTGCCACCTTGGTGTGAGTCGATCCTCGGCGTGAAAGACGAGACGGTGAAGGGAAAAGAGGTTCCTCTGGAATGGACTGAGACATCTGGGGGACTCTTGGAAAGGTGGCACGACCCTGGAGTTCCTCTCGCCGTTCCTGTTGAGAGGGCCTCCTCTTGAGATGCGACGGGAACGCCGGGAACTCTTTCCCGACGAAGCAGGGAAAGGATCCCTCATCTCGAGCTACGAGGCGGAAACGGGGCTCCTCTGGATGTGGGCGGGACCCTAGTGATTCCTCTCGAGTGGAGACGGGTATGTCGGGGAACTTCTTGATTTGCAGCAAGGGTGTGAAGGACCCTTTCGAAGTTCCAGAGGTGAGGTGTGATCAGCCTCGAGACGCCTAGCGGAAATGGGCCTCATCTCGCCTGGAGGGGAGAACCTCCTGGATTTTCTCGAGTTGCGGCAGGTCTTCTCGAGTTACGACGGGGACCTCAGGGACCCGCTCTGGTGGCCTCAGGAAAGGCCAGTCCCCATGCGAGTTGCTAGGGGACCTCTCGGGATTCCTCTCCCGTCCATGCCGGGGCCTCAGTCCTTGTGTGGAGTCGGGGCCGGAACCTGAGGATTCCTCTCCAGTGTTGCCATGGATCTTGGGGTGCTTCTGAGTCTCCCCAGGGGAGTCAGGCCTCGTCTCGAGTGGGGGCATGCACGTGCGCTTTCCTCCCGAGCTGCAGCAGTAGTGTCACGCTTCCTGTCACGTGGATCAAGGGATCTGTGGCTTTCCCTCGAGGCTGTCCCTCGAGGCTTTCCCACGAGGCTTTCCCACAGGGCTGTGCCACGTGCCACCTTGGTGTGAGTCGATCCTCGGCGTGAAAGACGAGCCGGTGAAGGGAAAAGAGGTTCCTCTGGAATGGACTGAGACATCTGGGGGACTCTTGGAATGGTGGCACGACCCTGGAGTTCCTCTCGCCGTTCCTGTTGAGAGGGCCCCCTCTTGAGATGCGACGGGAACGCCGGGAACTCTTTCCCGATGAAGCAGGGAAAGGATCCCTCATCTCGAGCTACGAGGCGGAAACGGGGCTCCTCTGGATGTGGGCGGGACCCTCGTGATTCCTCTCGAGTGGAGACGGGTATGTCGGGGAACTTCTTGATTTGCACCAAGGGTGTGAAGGAGCCTTTCGAAGTTCCAGAGGTGAGGTGTGATCAGCCTCGAGCCGCCTCAGCGGAAATGGGCCTCATCTCGCCTGGAGGGGAGAACCTCCTGGATTTTCTCGAGTTGCGGCAGGTCTTCTCGAGTTACGACGGGGACCTCAGGGACCCGCTCTGGTGGCCTCAGGAAAGGCCAGTCCCCATGCGAGTTGCTAGGGGACCTCTCGGGATTCCTCTCCCGTCCATGCCGGGGCCTCAGTCCTTGTGTGGAGTCGGGGCCGGAACCTGAGGATTCCTCTCCAGTGTTGCCAAGATCTTGGGGTGCTTCTGAGTCTCCCCAGGGGAGTCAGGCCTCGTCTCGAGTGGGGGCATGCACGTGCGCTTTCCTCCCGAGCTGCAGCAGTAGTGTCACGCTTCCTGTCACGTGGATCAAGGGATCTGTGGCTTTCCCTCGAGGCTGTCCCTCGAGGCTTTCCCACGAGGCTTTCCCAAAGGGCTGTGCCACGTGCCACCTTGGTGTGAGTCGATCCTCGGCGTGAAAGACGAGCCGGTGAAGGGAAAAGAGGTTCCTCTGGAATGGACTGAGACATCTGGGGGACTCTTGGTAAGGTGGCACGACCCTGGAGTTCCTCTCGCCGTTCCTGTTGAGAGGGCCTCCTCTTGAGATGCGACGGAACGCCAGGAACTCTTTCCCGACGAAGCAGGGAAAGGATCCCTCATCTCGAGCTACGAGGCGGAAACGGGGCTCCTCTGGATGTGGGCGGGACCCTCGTGATTCCTCTCGAGTGGAGACGGGTATGTCGGGGAACTTCTTGATTTGCAGCAAGGGTGTGAAGGAGCCTTTCGAAGTTCCAGAGGTGAGGTGTGATCCGCCTCGTGACACCTAAGCAGAAATGGGCCTCATCTCGCCTGGAGGGGAGAACTTCCTGGATTTTCTCGAGTTGCGGCAGGTCTTCTCGAGTTACGACGGGGACCTCAGGGACCCGCTCTGGTGGCCTCATCAAAGGCCAGTCCCCATGCGAGTTGCTAGGGGACCTCTCGGGATTCCTCTCCCGTCCATGCCGGGGCCTCAGTCCTTGTGTGGAGTCGGGGCCGGAACCTGAGGATTCCTCTCCAGTGTTGCCATGGATCTTGGGGTGCTTCTGAGTCTCCCCAGGGGAGTCAGGCCTCGTCTCGAGTGGGGGCATGCACGTGCGCTTTCCTCCCGAGCTGCAGCAGTAGTGTCACGCTTCCTGTCACGTGGATCAAGGGATCTGTGGCTTTCCCTCGAGGCTGTCCCTCGAGGCTTTCCCACGAGGCTTTCCCACAGGGCTGTGCCACGTGCCACCTTGGTGTGAGTCGATCCTCGGCGTGAAAGACGAGCCGGTGAAGGGAAAAGAGGTTCCTCTGGAATGGACTGAGACATCTGGGGGACTCTTGGAATGGTGGCACGACCCTGGAGTTCCTCTCGCCGTTCCTGTTGAGAGGGCCCCCTCTTGAGATGCGATGGGAACGCCGGGAACTCTTTCCCGACAAAGCAGGGAAAGGATCCCTCATCTCGAGCTACGAGGCGGAAACGGGGCTCCTCTGGATGTGGGCGGGACCCTCGTGATTCCTCTCGAGTGGAGACGGGTATGTCGGGGAACTTCTTGATTTGCACCAAGGGTGTGAAGGAGCCTTTCGAAGTTCCAGAGGTGAGGTGTGATCAGCCTCGAGACGCCTCAGCGGAAATGGGCCTCATCTCGCCTGGAGGGGAGAACCTCCTGGATTTTCTCGAGTTGCGGCAGGTCTTCTCGAGTTACGACGGGGACCTCAGGGACCCGCTCTGGTGGCCTCAGGAAAGTCCAGTCCCCATGCGAGTTGCTAGGGGACCTCTCGGGATTCCTCTCCCGTCCATGCCGGGGCCTCAGTCCTTGTGTGGAGTCGGGGCCGGAACCTGAGGATTCCTCTCCAGTGTTGCCAAGATCTTGGGGTGATTCTGAGTATCCCCAGGGGAGTCAGGCCTTGTCTCGAGTGGGGGCATGCACGTGCGCTTTCCTCCCGAGCTGCAGCAGTAGTGTCACGCTTCCTGTCACGTGGATCAAGGGATCTGTGGCTTTCCCTCGAGGCGGTCCCTCGAGGCTTTCCCACGAGGCTTTCCCACAGGGCTGTGCCACGTGCCACCTTGGTGTGAGTCGATCCTCGGCGTGAAAGACGAGACGGTGAAGGGAAAAGAGGTTCCTCTGGAATGGACTGAGACATCTGGGGGACTCTTGGAAAGGTGGCACGACCCTGGAGTTCCTCTCGCCGTTCCTGTTGAGAGGGCCTCCTCTTGAGATGCGACGGGAACGCCGGGAACTCTTTCCCGACGAAGCAGGGAAAGGATCCCTCATCTCGAGCTACGAGGCGGAAACGGGGCTCCTCTGGATGTGGGCGGGACCCTAGTGATTCCTCTCGAGTGGAGACGGGTATGTCGGGGAACTTCTTGATTTGCAGCAAGGGTGTGAAGGACCCTTTCGAAGTTCCAGAGGTGAGGTGTGATCAGCCTCGAGACGCCTAGCGGAAATGGGCCTCATCTCGCCTGGAGGGGAGAACCTCCTGGATTTTCTCGAGTTGCGGCAGGTCTTCTCGAGTTACGACGGGGACCTCAGGGACCCGCTCTGGTGGCCTCAGGAAAGGCCAGTCCCCATGCGAGTTGCTAGGGGACCTCTCGGGATTCCTCTCCCGTCCATGCCGGGGCCTCAGTCCTTGTGTGGAGTCGGGGCCGGAACCTGAGGATTCCTCTCCAGTGTTGCCATGGATCTTGGGGTGCTTCTGAGTCTCCCCAGGGGAGTCAGGCCTCGTCTCGAGTGGGGGCATGCACGTGCGCTTTCCTCCCGAGCTGCAGCAGTAGTGTCACGCTTCCTGTCACGTGGATCAAGGGATCTGTGGCTTTCCCTCGAGGCTGTCCCTCGAGGCTTTCCCACGAGGCTTTCCCACAGGGCTGTGCCACGTGCCACCTTGGTGTGAGTCGATCCTCGGCGTGAAAGACGAGCCGGTGAAGGGAAAAGAGGTTCCTCTGGAATGGACTGAGACATCTGGGGGACTCTTGGAATGGTGGCACGACCCTGGAGTTCCTCTCGCCGTTCCTGTTGAGAGGGCCCCCTCTTGAGATGCGACGGGAACGCCGGGAACTCTTTCCCGATGAAGCAGGGAAAGGATCCCTCATCTCGAGCTACGAGGCGGAAACGGGGCTCCTCTGGATGTGGGCGGGACCCTCGTGATTCCTCTCGAGTGGAGACGGGTATGTCGGGGAACTTCTTGATTTGCACCAAGGGTGTGAAGGAGCCTTTCGAAGTTCCAGAGGTGAGGTGTGATCAGCCTCGAGCCGCCTCAGCGGAAATGGGCCTCATGTCGCCTGGAGGGGAGAACCTCCTGGATTTTCTCGAGTTGCGGCAGGTCTTCTCGAGTTACGACGGGGACCTCAGGGACCCGCTCTGGTGGCCTCAGGAAAGGCCAGTCCCCATGCGAGTTGCTAGGGGACCTCTCGGGATTCCTCTCCCGTCCATGCCGGGGCCTCAGTCCTTGTGTGGAGTCGGGGCCGGAACCTGAGGATTCCTCTCCAGTGTTGCCAAGATCTTGGGGTGCTTCTGAGTCTCCCCAGGGGAGTCAGGCCTCGTCTCGAGTGGGGGCATGCACGTGCCCTTTCCTCCCGAGCTGCAGCAGTAGTGTCACGCTTCCTGTCACGTGGATCAAGGGATCTGTGGCTTTCCCTCGAGGCTGTCCCTCGAGGCTTTCCCACGAGGCTTTCCCACAGGGCTGTGCCACGTGCCACCTTGGTGTGAGTCGATCCTCGGCGTGAAAGACGAGCCGGTGAAGGGAAAAGAGGTTCCTCTGGAATGGACTGAGACATCTGGGGGACTCTTGGAAAGGTGGCACGACCCTGGAGTTCCTCTCGCCGTTCCTGTTGAGAGGGCCTCCTCTTGAGATGCGACGGGAACGCCGGGAACTCTTTCCCAACGAAGCAGGGAAAGGATCCCTCATCTCGAGCTACGAGGCGGAAACGGGACTCCTCTGGATGTGGGCGGGACCCACGTGATTCCTCTCGAGTGGAGACGGGTATGTCGGGGAACTTCTTGATTTGCAGCAAGGGTGTGAAGGACCCTTTCGAAGTTCCAGAGGTGAGGTGTGATCAGCCTCGAGACGCCTAGCGGAAATGGGCCTCATCTCGCCTGGAGGGGAGAACCTCCTGGATTTTCTCGAGTTGCGGCAGGTCTTCTCGAGTTACGACGGGGTCCTCAGGGACCCGCTCTGGTGGCCTCAGGAAAGGCCAGTCCCCATGCGAGTTGCTAGGGGACCTCTCGGGATTCCTCTCCCGTCCATGCCGGGGCCTCAGTCCTTGTGTGGAGTCGGGGCCGGAACCTGAGGATTCCTCTCCAGTGTTGCCATGGATCTTGGGGTGCTTCTGAGTCTCCCCAGGGGAGTCAGGCCTCGTCTCGAGTGGGGGCATGCACGTGCGCTTTCCTCCCGAGCTGCAGCAGTAGTGTCACGCTTCCTGTCACGTGGATCAAGGGATCTGTGGCTTTCCCTCGAGGCTGTCCCTCGAGGCTTTCCCACGAGGCTTTCCCACAGGGCTGTGCCACGTGCCACCTTGGTGTGAGTCGATCCTCGGCGTGAAAGACGAGCCGGTGAAGGGAAAAGAGGTTCCTCTGGAATGGACTGAGACATCTGGGGGACTCTTGGAATGGTGGCACGACCCTGGAGTTCCTCTCGCCGTTCCTGTTGAGAGGGCCCCCTCTTGAGATGCGACGGGAACGCCGGGAACTCTTTCCCGACGAAGCAGGGAAAGGATCCTTCATCTCGAGCTACGAGGCGGAAACGGGGCTCCTCTGGATGTGGGCGGGACCCTCGTGATTCCTCTCGAGTGGAGACGGCTATGTCGGGGAACTTCTTGATTTGCACCAAGGGTGTGAAGGACCCTTTCGAAGTTCCAGAGGTGAGGTGTGATCAGCCTCGAGACGCCTCAGCGGAAATGGGCCTCATCTCGCCTGGAGGGGAGAACCTCCTGGATTTTCTCGAGTTGCGGCAGGTCTTCTCGAGTTACGACGGGGACCTCAGGGACCCGCTCTGGTGGCCTCAGGAAAGGCCAGTCCCCATGCGAGTTGCTAGGGGACCTCTCGGGATTCCTCTCCCGTCCATGCCGGGGCCTCAGTCCTTGTGTGGAGTCGGGGCCGGAACCTGAGGATTCCTCTCCAGTGTTGCCAAGATCTTGGGGTGATTCTGAGTCTCCCCAGGGGAGTCAGGCCTCGTCTCGAGTGGGGGCATGCACGTGCGCTTTCCTCCCGAGCTGCAGCAGTAGTGTCACGCTTCCTGTCACGTGGATCAAGGGATCTGTGGCTTTCCCTCGAGGCTGTCCCTCGAGGCTTTCCCACGAGGCTTTCCCACAGGGCTGTGCCACGTGCCACCTTGGTGTGAGTCGATCCTCGGCGTGAAAGACGAGCCGGTGAAGGGAAAAGAGGTTCCTCTGGAATGGACTGAGACATCTGGGGGACTCTTGGAAAGGTGGCACGACCCTGGAGTTCCTCTCGCCGTTCCTGTTGAGAGGGCCTCCTCTTGAGATGCGACGGGAACGCCGGGAACTCTTTCCCGACGAAGCAGGGAAAGGATCCCTCATCTCGAGCTACGAGGCGGAAACGGGACTCCTCTGGATGTGGGCGGGACCCACGTGATTCCTCTCGAGTGGAGACGGGTATGTCGGGGAACTTCTTGATTTGCAGCAAGGGTGTGAAGGACCCTTTCGAAGTTCCAGAGGTGAGGTGTGATCAGCCTCGAGACGCCTAGCGGAAATGGGCCTCATCTCGCCTGGAGGGGAGAACCTCCTGGATTTTCTCGAGTTGCGGCAGGTCTTCTCGAGTTACGACGGGGACCTCAGGGACCCGCTCTGGTGGCCTCAGGAAAGGCCAGTCCCCATGCGAGTTGCTAGGGGACCTCTCGGGATTCCTCTCCCGTCCATGCCGGGGCCTCAGTCCTTGTGTGGAGTCGGGGCCGGAACCTGAGGATTCCTCTCCAGTGTTGCCATGGATCTTGGGGTGCTTCTGAGTCTCCCCAGGGGAGTCAGGCCTCGTCTCGAGTGGGGGCATGCACGTGCGCTTTCCTCCCGAGCTGCAGCAGTAGTGTCACGCTTCCTGTCACGTGGATCAAGGGATCTGTGGCTTTCCCTCGAGGCTGTCCCTCGAGGCTTTCCCACGAGGCTTTCCCACAGGGCTGTGCCACGTGCCACCTTGGTGTGAGTCGATCCTCGGCGTGAAAGACGAGCCGGTGAAGGGAAAAGAGGTTCCTCTGGAATGGACTGAGACATCTGGGGGACTCTTGGAATGGTGGCACGACCCTGGAGTTCCTCTCGCCGTTCCTGTTGAGAGGGCCCCCTCTTGAGATGCGACGGGAACGCCGGGAACTCTTTCCCGATGAATCAGGGAAAGGATCCCTCATCTCGAGCTACGAGGCGGAAACGGGGCTCCTCTGGATGTGGGCGGGACCCTCGTGATTCCTCTCGAGTGGAGACGGGTATGTCGGGGAACTTCTTGATTTGCACCAAGGGTGTGAAGGAGCCTTTCGAAGTTCCAGAGGTGAGGTGTGATCAGCCTCGAGCCGCCTCAGCGGAAATGGGCCTCATCTCGCCTGGAGGGGAGAACCTCCTGGATTTTCTCGAGTTGCGGCAGGTCTTCTCGAGTTACGACGGGGACCTCAGGGACCCGCTCTGGTGGCCTCAGGAAAGGCCAGTCCCCATGCGAGTTGCTAGGGGACCTCTCGGGATTCCTCTCCCGTCCATGCCGGGGCCTCAGTCCTTGTGTGGAGTCGGGGCCGGAACCTGAGGATTCCTCTCCAGTGTTGCCAAGATCTTGGGGTGATTCTGAGTCTCCCCAGGGGAGTCAGGCCTCGTCTCGAGTGGGGGCATGCACGTGCGCTTTCCTCCCGAGCTGCAGCAGTAGTGTCACGCTTCCTGTCACGTGGATCAAGGGATCTGTGGCTTTCCCTCGAGGCTGTCCCTCGAGGCTTTCCCACGAGGCTTTCCCACAGGGCTGTGCCACGTGCCACCTTGGTGTGAGTCGATCCTCGGCGTGAAAGACGAGCCGGTGAAGGGAAAAGAGGTTCCTCTGGAATGGACTGAGACATCTGGGGGACTCTTGGAAAGGTGGCACGACCCTGGAGTTCCTCTCGCCGTTCCTGTTGAGAGGGCCTCCTCTTGAGATGCGACGGGAACGCCGGGAACTCTTTCCCAACGAAGCAGGGAAAGGATCCCTCATCTCGAGCTACGAGGCGGAAACGGGACTCCTCTGGATGTGGGCGGGACCCACGTGATTCCTCTCGAGTGGAGACGGGTATGTCGGGGAACTTCTTGATTTGCAGCAAGGGTGTGAAGGACCCTTTCGAAGTTCCAGAGGTGAGGTGTGATCAGCCTCGAGACGCCTAGCGGAAATGGGCCTCATCTCGCCTGGAGGGGAGAACCTCCTGGATTTTCTCGAGTTGCGGCAGGTCTTCTCGAGTTACGACGGGGTCCTCAGGGACCCGCTCTGGTGGCCTCAGGAAAGGCCAGTCCCCATGCGAGTTGCTAGGGGACCTCTCGGGATTCCTCTCCCGTCCATGCCGGGGCCTCAGTCCTTGTGTGGAGTCGGGGCCGGAACCTGAGGATTCCTCTCCAGTGTTGCCATGGATCTTGGGGTGCTTCTGAGTCTCCCCAGGGGAGTCAGGCCTCGTCTCGAGTGGGGGCATGCACGTGCGCTTTCCTCCCGAGCTGCAGCAGTAGTGTCACGCTTCCTGTCACGTGGATCAAGGGATCTGTGGCTTTCCCTCGAGGCTGTCCCTCGAGGCTTTCCCACGAGGCTTTCCCACAGGGCTGTGCCACGTGCCACCTTGGTGTGAGTCGATCCTCGGCGTGAAAGACGAGCCGGTGAAGGGAAAAGAGGTTCCTCTGGAATGGACTGAGACATCTGGGGGACTCTTGGAATGGTGGCACGACCCTGGAGTTCCTCTCGCCGTTCCTGTTGAGAGGGCCCCCTCTTGAGATGCGACGGGAACGCCGGGAACTCTTTCCCGACGAAGCAGGGAAAGGATCCTTCATCTCGAGCTACGAGGCGGAAACGGGGCTCCTCTGGATGTGGGCGGGACCCTCGTGATTCCTCTCGAGTGGAGACGGCTATGTCGGGGAACTTCTTGATTTGCACCAAGGGTGTGAAGGACCCTTTCGAAGTTCCAGAGGTGAGGTGTGATCAGCCTCGAGACGCCTCAGCGGAAATGGGCCTCATCTCGCCTGGAGGGGAGAACCTCCTGGATTTTCTCGAGTTGCGGCAGGTCTTCTCGAGTTACGACGGGGACCTCAGGGACCCGCTCTGGTGGCCTCAGGAAAGGCCAGTCCCCATGCGAGTTGCTAGGGGACCTCTCGGGATTCCTCTCCCGTCCATGCCGGGGCCTCAGTCCTTGTGTGGAGTCGGGGCCGGAACCTGAGGATTCCTCTCCAGTGTTGCCAAGATCTTGGGGTGATTCTGAGTCTCCCCAGGGGAGTCAGGCCTCGTCTCGAGTGGGGGCATGCACGTGCGCTTTCCTCCCGAGCTGCAGCAGTAGTGTCACGCTTCCTGTCACGTGGATCAAGGGATCTGTGGCTTTCCCTCGAGGCTGTCCCTCGAGGCTTTCCCACGAGGCTTTCCCACAGGGCTGTGCCACGTGCCACCTTGGTGTGAGTCGATCCTCGGCGTGAAAGACGAGCCGGTGAAGGGAAAAGAGGTTCCTCTGGAATGGACTGAGACATCTGGGGGACTCTTGGAAAGGTGGCACGACCCTGGAGTTCCTCTCGCCGTTCCTGTTGAGAGGGCCTCCTCTTGAGATGCGACGGGAACGCCGGGAACTCTTTCCCGACGAAGCAGGGAAAGGATCCCTCATCTCGAGCTACGAGGCGGAAACGGGACTCCTCTGGATGTGGGCGGGACCCACGTGATTCCTCTCGAGTGGAGACGGGTATGTCGGGGAACTTCTTGATTTGCACCAAGGGTGTGAAGGACCCTTTCGAAGTTCCAGAGGTGAGGTGTGATCAGCCTCGAGACGCCTAGCGGAAATGGGCCTCATCTCGCCTGGAGGGGAGAACCTCCTGGATTTTCTCGAGTTGCGGCAGGTCTTCTCGAGTTACGACGGGGTCCTCAGGGACCCGCTCTGGTGGCCTCAGGAAAGGCCAGTCCCCATGCGAGTTGCTAGGGGACCTCTCGGGATTCCTCTCCCGTCCATGCCGGGGCCTCAGTCCTTGTGTGGAGTCGGGGCCGGAACGTGAGGATTCCTCTCCAGTGTTGCCATGGATCTTGGGGTGCTTCTGAGTCTCCCCAGGGGAGTCAGGCCTCGTCTCGAGTGGGGGCATGCACGTGCGCTTTCCTCCCGAGCTGCAGCAGTAGTGTCACGCTTCCTGTCACGTGGATCAAGGGATCTGTGGCTTTCCCTCGAGGCTGTCCCTCGAGGCTTTCCCACGAGGCTTTCCCACAGGGCTGTGCCACGTGCCACCTTGGTGTGAGTCGATCCTCGGCGTGAAAGACGAGCCGGTGAAGGGAAAAGAGGTTCCTCTGGAATGGACTGAGACATCTGGGGGACTCTTGGAATGGTGGCACGACCCTGGAGTTCCTCTCGCCGTTCCTGTTGAGAGGGCCCCCTCTTGAGATGCGACGGGAACGCCGGGAACTCTTTCCCGACGAAGCAGGGAAAGGATCCTTCATCTCGAGCTACGAGGCGGAAACGGGGCTCCTCTGGATGTGGGCGGGACCCTCGTGATTCCTCTCGAGTGGAGACGGCTATGTCGGGGAACTTCTTGATTTGCACCAAGGGTGTGAAGGACCCTTTCGAAGTTCCAGAGGTGAGGTGTGATCAGCCTCGAGACGCCTCAGCGGAAATGGGCCTCATCTCGCCTGGAGGGGAGAACCTCCTGGATTTTCTCGAGTTGCGGCAGGTCTTCTCGAGTTACGACGGGGACCTCAGGGACCCGCTCTGGTGGCCTCAGGAAAGGCCAGTCCCCATGCGAGTTGCTAGGGGACCTCTCGGGATTCCTCTCCCGTCCATGCCGGGGCCTCAGTCCTTGTGTGGAGTCGGGGCCGGAACCTGAGGATTCCTCTCCAGTGTTGCCAAGATCTTGGGGTGATTCTGAGTCTCCCCAGGGGAGTCAGGCCTCGTCTCGAGTGGGGGCATGCACGTGCGCTTTCCTCCCGAGCTGCAGCAGTAGTGTCACGCTTCCTGTCACGTGGATCAAGGGATCTGTGGCTTTCCCTCGAGGCTGTCCCTCGAGGCTTTCCCACGAGGCTTTCCCACAGGGCTGTGCCACGTGCCACCTTGGTGTGAGTCGATCCTCGGCGTGAAAGACGAGCCGGTGAAGGGAAAAGAGGTTCCTCTGGAATGGACTGAGACATCTGGGGGACTCTTGGAAAGGTGGCACGACCCTGGAGTTCCTCTCGCCGTTCCTGTTGAGAGGGCCTCCTCTTGAGATGCGACGGGAACGCCGGGAACTCTTTCCCAACGAAGCAGGGAAAGGATCCCTCATCTCGAGCTACGAGGCGGAAACGGGACTCCTCTGGATGTGGGCGGGACCCACGTGATTCCTCTCGAGTGGAGACGGGTATGTCGGGGAACTTCTTGATTTGCAGCAAGGGTGTGAAGGACCCTTTCGAAGTTCCAGAGGTGAGGTGTGATCAGCCTCGAGACGCCTAGCGGAAATGGGCCTCATCTCGCCTGGAGGGGAGAACCTCCTGGATTTTCTCGAGTTGCGGCAGGTCTTCTCGAGTTACGACGGGGTCCTCAGGGACCCGCTCTGGTGGCCTCAGGAAAGGCCAGTCCCCATGCGAGTTGCTAGGGGACCTCTCGGGATTCCTCTCCCGTCCATGCCGGGGCCTCAGTCCTTGTGTGGAGTCGGGGCCGGAACCTGAGGATTCCTCTCCAGTGTTGCCATGGATCTTGGGGTGCTTCTGAGTCTCCCCAGGGGAGTCAGGCCTCGTCTCGAGTGGGGGCATGCACGTGCGCTTTCCTCCCGAGCTGCAGCAGTAGTGTCACGCTTCCTGTCACGTGGATCAAGGGATCTGTGGCTTTCCCTCGAGGCTGTCCCTCGAGGCTTTCCCACGAGGCTTTCCCACAGGGCTGTGCCACGTGCCACCTTGGTGTGAGTCGATCCTCGGCGTGAAAGACGAGCCGGTGAAGGGAAAAGAGGTTCCTCTGGAATGGACTGAGACATCTGGGGGACTCTTGGAATGGTGGCACGACCCTGGAGTTCCTCTCGCCGTTCCTGTTGAGAGGGCCCCCTCTTGAGATGCGACGGGAACGCCGGGAACTCTTTCCCGACGAAGCAGGGAAAGGATCCTTCATCTCGAGCTACGAGGCGGAAACGGGGCTCCTCTGGATGTGGGCGGGACCCTCGTGATTCCTCTCGAGTGGAGACGGCTATGTCGGGGAACTTCTTGATTTGCACCAAGGGTGTGAAGGACCCTTTCGAAGTTCCAGAGGTGAGGTGTGATCAGCCTCGAGACGCCTCAGCGGAAATGGGCCTCATCTCGCCTGGAGGGGAGAACCTCCTGGATTTTCTCGAGTTGCGGCAGGTCTTCTCGAGTTACGACGGGGACCTCAGGGACCCGCTCTGGTGGCCTCAGGAAAGGCCAGTCCCCATGCGAGTTGCTAGGGGACCTCTCGGGATTCCTCTCCCGTCCATGCCGGGGCCTCAGTCCTTGTGTGGAGTCGGGGCCGGAACCTGAGGATTCCTCTCCAGTGTTGCCAAGATCTTGGGGTGATTCTGAGTCTCCCCAGGGGAGTCAGGCCTCGTCTCGAGTGGGGGCATGCACGTGCGCTTTCCTCCCGAGCTGCAGCAGTAGTGTCACGCTTCCTGTCACGTGGATCAAGGGATCTGTGGCTTTCCCTCGAGGCTGTCCCTCGAGGCTTTCCCACGAGGCTTTCCCACAGGGCTGTGCCACGTGCCACCTTGGTGTGAGTCGATCCTCGGCGTGAAAGACGAGCCGGTGAAGGGAAAAGAGGTTCCTCTGGAATGGACTGAGACATCTGGGGGACTCTTGGAAAGGTGGCACGACCCTGGAGTTCCTCTCGCCGTTCCTGTTGAGAGGGCCTCCTCTTGAGATGCGACGGGAACGCCGGGAACTCTTTCCCAACGAAGCAGGGAAAGGATCCCTCATCTCGAGCTACGAGGCGGAAACGGGACTCCTCTGGATGTGGGCGGGACCCACGTGATTCCTCTCGAGTGGAGACGGGTATGTCGGGGAACTTCTTGATTTGCAGCAAGGGTGTGAAGGACCCTTTCGAAGTTCCAGAGGTGAGGTGTGATCAGCCTCGAGACGCCTAGCGGAAATGGGCCTCATCTCGCCTGGAGGGGAGAACCTCCTGGATTTTCTCGAGTTGCGGCAGGTCTTCTCGAGTTACGACGGGGTCCTCAGGGACCCGCTCTGGTGGCCTCAGGAAAGGCCAGTCCCCATGCGAGTTGCTAGGGGACCTCTCGGGATTCCTCTCCCGTCCATGCCGGGGCCTCAGTCCTTGTGTGGAGTCGGGGCCGGAACCTGAGGATTCCTCTCCAGTGTTGCCATGGATCTTGGGGTGCTTCTGAGTCTCCCCAGGGGAGTCAGGCCTCGTCTCGAGTGGGGGCATGCACGTGCGCTTTCCTCCCGAGCTGCAGCAGTAGTGTCACGCTTCCTGTCACGTGGATCAAGGGATCTGTGGCTTTCCCTCGAGGCTGTCCCTCGAGGCTTTCCCACGAGGCTTTCCCACAGGGCTGTGCCACGTGCCACCTTGGTGTGAGTCGATCCTCGGCGTGAAAGACGAGCCGGTGAAGGGAAAAGAGGTTCCTCTGGAATGGACTGAGACATCTGGGGGACTCTTGGAATGGTGGCACGACCCTGGAGTTCCTCTCGCCGTTCCTGTTGAGAGGGCCCCCTCTTGAGATGCGACGGGAACGCCGGGAACTCTTTCCCGACGAAGCAGGGAAAGGATCCTTCATCTCGAGCTACGAGGCGGAAACGGGGCTCCTCTGGATGTGGGCGGGACCCTCGTGATTCCTCTCGAGTGGAGACGGCTATGTCGGGGAACTTCTTGATTTGCACCAAGGGTGTGAAGGACCCTTTCGAAGTTCCAGAGGTGAGGTGTGATCAGCCTCGAGACGCCTCAGCGGAAATGGGCCTCATCTCGCCTGGAGGGGAGAACCTCCTGGATTTTCTCGAGTTGCGGCAGGTCTTCTCGAGTTACGACGGGGACCTCAGGGACCCGCTCTGGTGGCCTCAGGAAAGGCCAGTCCCCATGCGAGTTGCTAGGGGACCTCTCGGGATTCCTCTCCCGTCCATGCCGGGGCCTCAGTCCTTGTGTGGAGTCGGGGCCGGAACCTGAGGATTCCTCTCCAGTGTTGCCAAGATCTTGGGGTGATTCTGAGTCTCCCCAGGGGAGTCAGGCCTCGTCTCGAGTGGGGGCATGCACGTGCGCTTTCCTCCCGAGCTGCAGCAGTAGTGTCACGCTTCCTGTCACGTGGATCAAGGGATCTGTGGCTTTCCCTCGAGGCTGTCCCTCGAGGCTTTCCCACGAGGCTTTCCCACAGGGCTGTGCCACGTGCCACCTTGGTGTGAGTCGATCCTCGGCGTGAAAGACGAGCCGGTGAAGGGAAAAGAGGTTCCTCTGGAATGGACTGAGACATCTGGGGGACTCTTGGAAAGGTGGCACGACCCTGGAGTTCCTCTCGCCGTTCCTGTTGAGAGGGCCTCCTCTTGAGATGCGACGGGAACGCCGGGAACTCTTTCCCGACGAAGCAGGGAAAGGATCCCTCATCTCGAGCTACGAGGCGGAAACGGGACTCCTCTGGATGTGGGCGGGACCCACGTGATTCCTCTCGAGTGGAGACGGGTATGTCGGGGAACTTCTTGATTTGCAGCAAGGGTGTGAAGGACCCTTTCGAAGTTCCAGAGGTGAGGTGTGATCAGCCTCGAGACGCCTAGCGGAAATGGGCCTCATCTCGCCTGGAGGGGAGAACCTCCTGGATTTTCTCGAGTTGCGGCAGGTCTTCTCGAGTTACGACGGGGACCTCAGGGACCCGCTCTGGTGGCCTCAGGAAAGGCCAGTCCCCATGCGAGTTGCTAGGGGACCTCTCGGGATTCCTCTCCCGTCCATGCCGGGGCCTCAGTCCTTGTGTGGAGTCGGGGCCGGAACCTGAGGATTCCTCTCCAGTGTTGCCATGGATCTTGGGGTGCTTCTGAGTCTCCCCAGGGGAGTCAGGCCTCGTCTCGAGTGGGGGCATGCACGTGCGCTTTCCTCCCGAGCTGCAGCAGTAGTGTCACGCTTCCTGTCACGTGGATCAAGGGATCTGTGGCTTTCCCTCGAGGCTGTCCCTCGAGGCTTTCCCACGAGGCTTTCCCACAGGGCTGTGCCACGTGCCACCTTGGTGTGAGTCGATCCTCGGCGTGAAAGACGAGCCGGTGAAGGGAAAAGAGGTTCCTCTGGAATGGACTGAGACATCTGGGGGACTCTTGGAATGGTGGCACGACCCTGGAGTTCCTCTCGCCGTTCCTGTTGAGACGGCCCCCTCTTGAGATGCGACGGGAACGCCGGGAACTCTTTCCCGATGAAGCAGGGAAAGGATCCCTCATCTCGAGCTACGAGGCGGAAACGGGGCTCCTCTGGATGTGGGCGGGACCCTCGTGATTCCTCTCGAGTGGAGACGGGTATGTCGGGGAACTTCTTGATTTGCACCAAGGGTGTGAAGGAGCCTTTCGAAGTTCCAGAGGTGAGGTGTGATCAGCCTCGAGCCGCCTCAGCGGAAATGGGCCTCATCTCGCCTGGAGGGGAGAACCTCCTGGATTTTCTCGAGTTGCGGCAGGTCTTCTCGAGTTACGACGGGGACCTCAGGGACCCGCTCTGGTGGCCTCAGGAAAGGCCAGTCCCCATGCGAGTTGCTAGGGGACCTCTCGGGATTCCTCTCCCGTCCATGCCGGGGCCTCAGTCCTTGTGTGGAGTCGGGGCCGGAACCTGAGGATTCCTCTCCAGTGTTGCCAAGATCTTGGGGTGATTCTGAGTCTCCCCAGGGGAGTCAGGCCTCGTCTCGAGTGGGGGCATGCACGTGCGCTTTCCTCCCGAGCTGCAGCAGTAGTGTCACGCTTCCTGTCACGTGGATCAAGGGATCTGTGGCTTTCCCTCGAGGCTGTCCCTCGAGGCTTTCCCACGAGGCTTTCCCACAGGGCTGTGCCACGTGCCACCTTGGTGTGAGTCGATCCTCGGCGTGAAAGACGAGCCGGTGAAGGGAAAAGAGGTTCCTCTGGAATGGACTGAGACATCTGGGGGACTCTTGGAAAGGTGGCACGACCCTGGAGTTCCTCTCGCCGTTCCTGTTGAGAGGGCCTCCTCTTGAGATGCGACGGGAACGCCGGGAACTCTTTCCCAACGAAGCAGGGAAAGGATCCCTCATCTCGAGCTACGAGGCGGAAACGGGACTCCTCTGGATGTGGGCGGGACCCACGTGATTCCTCTCGAGTGGAGACGGGTATGTCGGGGAACTTCTTGATTTGCAGCAAGGGTGTGAAGGACCCTTTCGAAGTTCCAGAGGTGAGGTGTGATCAGCCTCGAGACGCCTAGCGGAAATGGGCCTCATCTCGCCTGGAGGGGAGAACCTCCTGGATTTTCTCGAGTTGCGGCAGGTCTTCTCGAGTTACGACGGGGACCTCAGGGACCCGCTCTGGTGGCCTCAGGAAAGGCCAGTCCCCATGCGAGTTGCTAGGGGACCTCTCGGGATTCCTCTCCCGTCCATGCCGGGGCCTCAGTCCTTGTGTGGAGTCGGGGCCGGAACCTGAGGATTCCTCTCCAGTGTTGCCATGGATCTTGGGGTGCTTCTGAGTCTCCCCAGGGGAGTCAGGCCTCGTCTCGAGTGGGGGCATGCACGTGCGCTTTCCTCCCGAGCTGCAGCAGTAGTGTCACGCTTCCTGTCACGTGGATCAAGGGATCTGTGGCTTTCCCTCGAGGCTGTCCCTCGAGGCTTTCCCACGAGGCTTTCCCACAGGGCTGTGCCACGTGCCACCTTGGTGTGAGTCGATCCTCGGCGTGAAAGACGAGCCGGTGAAGGGAAAAGAGGTTCCTCTGGAATGGACTGAGACATCTGGGGGACTCTTGGAATGGTGGCACGACCCTGGAGTTCCTCTCGCCGTTCCTGTTGAGAGGGCCCCCTCTTGAGATGCGACGGGAACGCCGGGAACTCTTTCCCGACGAAGCAGGGAAAGGATCCCTCATCTCGAGCTACGAGGCGGAAACGGGGCTCCTCTGGTGTGGGCGGGACCCTCGTGATTCCTCTCGAGTGGAGACGGCTATGTCGGGGAACTTCTTGATTTGCACCAAGGGTGTGAAGGAGCCTTTCGAAGTTCCAGAGGTGAGGTGTGATCAGCCTCGAGACGCCTCAGCGGAAATGGGCCTCATCTCGCCTGGAGGGGAGAACCTCCTGGATTTTCTCGAGTTGCGGCAGGTCTTCTCGAGTTACGACGGGGACCTCAGGGACCCGCTCTGGTGGCCTCAGGAAAGGCCAGTCCCCATGCGAGTTGCTAGGGGACCTCTCGGGATTCCTCTCCCGTCCATGCCGGGGCCTCAGTCCTTGTGTGGAGTCGGGGCCGGAACCTGAGGATTCCTCTCCAGTGTTGCCAAGATCTTGGGGTGATTCTGAGTCTCCCCAGGGGAGTCAGGCCTCGTCTCGAGTGGGGGCATGCACGTGCGCTTTCCTCCCGAGCTGCAGCAGTAGTGTCACGCTTCCTGTCACGTGGATCAAGGGATCTGTGGCTTTCCCTCGAGGCTGTCCCTCGAGGCTTTCCCACGAGGCTTTCCCACAGGGCTGTGCCACGTGCCACCTTGGTGTGAGTCGATCCTCGGCGTGAAAGACGAGCCGGTGAAGGGAAAAGAGGTTCCTCTGGAATGGACTGAGACATCTGGGGGACTCTTGGAAAGGTGGCACGACCCTGGAGTTCCTCTCGCCGTTCCTGTTGAGAGGGCCTCCTCTTGAGATGCGACGGGAACGCCGGGAACTCTTTCCCAACGAAGCAGGGAAAGGATCCCTCATCTCGAGCTACGAGGCGGAAACGGGACTCCTCTGGATGTGGGCGGGACCCACGTGATTCCTCTCGAGTGGAGACGGGTATGTCGCGGAACTTCTTGATTTGCAGCAAGGGTGTGAAGGACCCTTTCGAAGTTCCAGAGGTGAGGTGTGATCAGCCTCGAGACGCCTAGCGGAAATGGGCCTCATCTCGCCTGGAGGGGAGAACCTCCTGGATTTTCTCGAGTTGCGGCAGGTCTTCTCGAGTTACGACGGGGACCTCAGGGACCCGCTCTGGTGGCCTCAGGAAAGGCCAGTCCCCATGCGAGTTGCTAGGGGACCTCTCGGGATTCCTCTCCCGTCCATGCCGGGGCCTCAGTCCTTGTGTGGAGTCGGGGCCGGAACCTGAGGATTCCTCTCCAGTGTTGCCATGGATCTTGGGGTGCTTCTGAGTCTCCCCAGGGGAGTCAGGCCTCGTCTCGAGTGGGGGCATGCACGTGCGCTTTCCTCCCGAGCTGCAGCAGTAGTGTCACGCTTCCTGTCACGTGGATCAAGGGATCTGTGGCTTTCCCTCGAGGCTGTCCCTCGAGGCTTTCCCACGAGGCTTTCCCACAGGGCTGTGCCACGTGCCACCTTGGTGTGAGTCGATCCTCGGCGTGAAAGACGAGCCGGTGAAGGGAAAAGAGGTTCCTCTGGAATGGACTGAGACATCTGGGGGACTCTTGGAAAGGTGGCACGACCCTGGAGTTCCTCTCGCCGTTCCTGTTGAGAGGGCCTCCTCTTGAGATGCGACGGGAACGCCGGGAACTCTTTCCCAACGAAGCAGGGAAAGGATCCCTCATCTCGAGCTACGAGGCGGAAACGGGACTCCTCTGGATGTGGGCGGGACCCACGTGATTCCTCTCGAGTGGAGACGGGTATGTCGGGGAACTTCTTGATTTGCAGCAAGGGTGTGAAGGACCCTTTCGAAGTTCCAGAGGTGAGGTGTGATCAGCCTCGAGACGCCTAGCGGAAATGGGCCTCATCTCGCCTGGAGGGGAGAACCTCCTGGATTTTCTCGAGTTGCGGCAGGTCTTCTCGAGTTACGACGGGGTCCTCAGGGACCCGCTCTGGTGGCCTCAGGAAAGGCCAGTCCCCATGCGAGTTGCTAGGGGACCTCTCGGGATTCCTCTCCCGTCCATGCCGGGGCCTCAGTCCTTGTGTGGAGTCGGGGCCGGAACCTGAGGATTCCTCTCCAGTGTTGCCATGGATCTTGGGGTGCTTCTGAGTCTCCCCAGGGGAGTCAGGCCTCGTCTCGAGTGGGGGCATGCACGTGCGCTTTCCTCCCGAGCTGCAGCAGTAGTGTCACGCTTCCTGTCACGTGGATCAAGGGATCTGTGGCTTTCCCTCGAGGCTGTCCCTCGAGGCTTTCCCACGAGGCTTTCCCACAGGGCTGTGCCACGTGCCACCTTGGTGTGAGTCGATCCTCGGCGTGAAAGACGAGCCGGTGAAGGGAAAAGAGGTTCCTCTGGAATGGACTGAGACATCTGGGGGACTCTTGGAATGGTGGCACGACCCTGGAGTTCCTCTCGCCGTTCCTGTTGAGAGGGCCCCCTCTTGAGATGCGACGGGAACGCCGGGAACTCTTTCCCGACGAAGCAGGGAAAGGATCCCTCATCTCGAGCTACGAGGCGGAAACGGGGCTCCTCTGGTGTGGGCGGGACCCTCGTGATTCCTCTCGAGTGGAGACGGCTATGTCGGGGAACTTCTTGATTTGCACCAAGGGTGTGAAGGAGCCTTTCGAAGTTCCAGAGGTGAGGTGTGATCAGCCTCGAGACGCCTCAGCGGAAATGGGCCTCATCTCGCCTGGAGGGGAGAACCTCCTGGATTTTCTCGAGTTGCGGCAGGTCTTCTCGAGTTACGACGGGGACCTCAGGGACCCGCTCTGGTGGCCTCAGGAAAGGCCAGTCCCCATGCGAGTTGCTAGGGGACCTCTCGGGATTCCTCTCCCGTCCATGCCGGGGCCTCAGTCCTTGTGTGGAGTCGGGGCCGGAACCTGAGGATTCCTCTCCAGTGTTGCCAAGATCTTGGGGTGATTCTGAGTCTCCCCAGGGGAGTCAGGCCTCGTCTCGAGTGGGGGCATGCACGTGCGCTTTCCTCCCGAGCTGCAGCAGTAGTGTCACGCTTCCTGTCACGTGGATCAAGGGATCTGTGGCTTTCCCTCGAGGCTGTCCCTCGAGGCTTTCCCACGAGGCTTTCCCACAGGGCTGTGCCACGTGCCACCTTGGTGTGAGTCGATCCTCGGCGTGAAAGACGAGCCGGTGAAGGGAAAAGAGGTTCCTCTGGAATGGACTGAGACATCTGGGGGACTCTTGGAAAGGTGGCACGACCCTGGAGTTCCTCTCGCCGTTCCTGTTGAGAGGGCCTCCTCTTGAGATGCGACGGGAACGCCGGGAACTCTTTCCCAACGAAGCAGGGAAAGGATCCCTCATCTCGAGCTACGAGGCGGAAACGGGACTCCTCTGGATGTGGGCGGGACCCACGTGATTCCTCTCGAGTGGAGACGGGTATGTCGGGGAACTTCTTGATTTGCAGCAAGGGTGTGAAGGACCCTTTCGAAGTTCCAGAGGTGAGGTGTGATCAGCCTCGAGACGCCTAGCGGAAATGGGCCTCATCTCGCCTGGAGGGGAGAACCTCCTGGATTTTCTCGAGTTGCGGCAGGTCTTCTCGAGTTACGACGGGGACCTCAGGGACCCGCTCTGGTGGCCTCAGGAAAGGCCAGTCCCCATGCGAGTTGCTAGGGGACCTCTCGGGATTCCTCTCCCGTCCATGCCGGGGCCTCAGTCCTTGTGTGGAGTCGGGGCCGGAACCTGAGGATTCCTCTCCAGTGTTGCCATGGATCTTGGGGTGCTTCTGAGTCTCCCCAGGGGAGTCAGGCCTCGTCTCGAGTGGGGGCATGCACGTGCGCTTTCCTCCCGAGCTGCAGCAGTAGTGTCACGCTTCCTGTCACGTGGATCAAGGGATCTGTGGCTTTCCCTCGAGGCTGTCCCTCGAGGCTTTCCCACGAGGCTTTCACACAGGGCTGTGCCACGTGCCACCTTGGTGTGAGTCGATCCTCGGCGTGAAAGACGAGCCGGTGAAGGGAAAAGAGGTTCCTCTGGAATGGACTGAGACATCTGGGGGACTCTTGGAAAGGTGGCACGACCCTGGAGTTCCTCTCACCGTTCCTGTTGAGAGGGCCTCCTCTTGAGATGCGACGGGAACGCCGGGAACTCTTTCCCGACGAAGCAGGTAAAGGATCCCTCATCTCGAGCTACGAGGCGGAAACGGGGCTCCTCTGGATGTGGGCGGGACCCTCGTGATTCCTCTCGAGTGGAGACGGGTATGTCGGGGAACTTCTTGATTTGCAGCAAGGGTGTGAAGGACCCTTTCGAAGTTCCAGAGGTGAGGTGTGATCAGCCTCGAGACGCCTAGCGGAAATGGGCCTCATCTCGCCTGGAGGGGAGAACCTCCTGGATTTTCTCGAGTTGCGGCAGGTCTTCTCGAGTTACGACGGGGACCTCAGGGACCCGCTCTGGTGGCCTCAGGAAAGGCCAGTCCCCATGCGAGTTGCTAGGGGACCTCTCGGGATTCCTCTCCCGTCCATGCCGGGGCCTCAGTCCTTGTGTGGAGTCGGGGCCGGAACCTGAGGATTCCTCTCCAGTGTTGCCATGGATCTTGGGGTGCTTCTGAGTCTCCCCAGGGGAGTCAGGCCTCGTCTCGAGTGGGGGCATGCACGTGCGCTTTCCTCCCGAGCTGCAGCAGTAGTGTCACGCTTCCTGTCACGTGGATCAAGGGATCTGTGGCTTTCCCTCGAGGCTGTCCCTCGAGGCTTTCCCACGAGGCTTTCCCACAGGGCTGTGCCACGTGCCACCTTGGTGTGAGTCGATCCTCGGCGTGAAAGACGAGCCGGTGAAGGGAAAAGAGGTTCCTCTGGAATGGACTGAGACATCTGGGGGACTCTTGGAATGGTGGTACGACCCTGGAGTTCCTCTCGCCGTTCCTGTTGAGAGGGCCCCCTCTTGAGATGCGACGGGAACGCCGGGAACTCTTTCCCGACGAAGCAGGGAAAGGATCCCTCATCTCGAGCTACGAGGCGGAAACGGGGCTCCTCTGGATGTGGGCAGGACCCTCGTGATTCCTCTCGAGTGGAGACGGGTATGTCGGGGAACTTCTTGATTTGCACCAAGGGTGTGAAGGAGCCTTTCGAAGTTCCAGAGGTGAAGTGTGATCAGCCTCGAGACGCCTCAGCGGAAATGGGCCTCATCTCGCCTGGAGGGGAGAACCTCCTGGATTTTCTCGAGTTGCGGCAGGTCTTCTCGAGTTACGACGGGGACCTCAGGGACCCGCTCTGGTGGCCTCAGGAAAGGCCAGTCCCCATGCGAGTTGCTAGGGGACCTCTCGGGATTCCTCTCCCGTCCATGCCGGGGCCTCAGTCCTTGTGTGGAGTCGGGGCCGGAACCTGAGGATTCCTCTCCAGTGTTGCCATGGATCTTGGGGTGCTTCTGAGTCTCCCCAGGGGAGTCAGGCCTCGTCTCGAGTGGGGGCATGCACGTGCGCTTTCCTCCCGAGCTGCAGCAGTAGTGTCACGCTTCCTGTCACGTGGATCAAGGGATCTGTGGCTTTCCCTCGAGGCTGTCCCTCGAGGCTTTCCCACGAGGCTTTCCCACAGGGCTGTGCCACGTGCCACCTTGGTGTGAGTCGATCCTCGGCGTGAAAGACGAGCCGGTGAAGGGAAAAGAGGTTCCTCTGGAATGGACTGATACATCTGGGGGACTCTTGGAAAGGTGGCACGACCCTGGAGTTCCTCTCGCCGTTCCTGTTGAGAGGGCCTCCTCTTGAGATGCGACGGAACGCCAGGAACTCTTTCCCGACGAAGCAGGGAAAGGATCCCTCATCTCGAGCTACGAGGCGGAAACGGGGCTCCTCTGGATGTGGGCGGGACCCTCGTGATTCCTCTCGAGTGGAGACGGGTATGTCGGGGAACTTCTTGATTTGCAGCAAGGGTGTGAAGAAGCCTTTGGAAGTTCCAGAGGTGAGGTGTGATCCGCCTCGTGACACCTAAGCAGAAATGGGCCTCATCTCGCCTGGAGGGGAGAACCTCCTGGATTTTCTCGAGTTGCGGCAGGTCTTCTCGAGTTACGACGGGGACCTCAGGGACCCGCTCTGGTGGCCTCAGGAAAGGCCAGTCCCCATGCGAGTTGCTAGGGGACCTCTCGGGATTCCTCTCCCGTCCATGCCGGGGCCTCAGTCCTTGTGCGGAGTCGGGGCCGGAACCTGAGGATTCCTCTCCAGTGTTGCCATGGATCTTGGGGTGCTTCTGAGTCTCCCCAGGGGAGTCAGGCCTCGTCTCGAGTGGGGGCATGCACGTGCGCTTTCCTCCCGAGCTGCAGCAGTAGTGTCACGCTTCCTGTCACGTGGATCAAGGGATCTGTGGCTTTCCCTCGAGGCTGTCCCTCGAGGCTTTCCCACGAGGCTTTCCCACAGGGCTGTGCCACGTGCCACCTTGGTGTGAGTCGATCCTCGGCGTGAAAGACGAGCCGGTGAAGGGAAAAGAGGTTCCTCTGGAATGGACTGAGACATCTGGGGGACTCTTGGAATGGTGGCACGACCCTGGAGTTCCTCTCGCCGTTCCTGTTGAGAGGGCCCCCTCTTGAGATGCGACGGGAACGCCGGGAACTCTTTCCCGATGAAGCAGGGAAAGGATCCCTCATCTCGAGCTACGAGGCGGAAACGGGGCTCCTCTGGATGTGGGCGGGACCCTCGTGATTCCTCTCGAGTGGAGACGGGTATGTCGGGGAACTTCTTGATTTGCACCAAGGGTGTGAAGGAGCCTTTCGAAGTTCCAGAGGTGAGGTGTGATCAGCCTCGAGACGCCTCAGCGGAAATGGGCCTCATCTCGCCTGGAGGGGAGAACCTCCTGGATTTTCTCGAGTTGCGGCAGGTCTTCTCGAGTTACGACGGGGACCTCAGGGACCCGCTCTGGTGGCCTCAGGAAAGGCCAGTCCCCATGCGAGTTGCTAGGGGACCTCTCGGGATTCCTCTCCCGTCCATGCCGGGGCCTCAGTCCTTGTGTGGAGTCGGGGCCAGAACCTGAGGATTCCTCTCCAGTGTTGCCAAGATCTTGGGGTGATTCTGAGTATCCCCAGGGGAGTCAGGCCTCGTCTCGAGTGGGGGCATGCACGTGCGCTTTCCTCCCGAGCTGCAGCAGTAGTGTCACGCTTCCTGTCACGTGGATCAAGGGATCTGTGGCTTTCCCTCGAGGCTGTCCCTCGAGGCTTTCCCACGAGGCTTTCCCACAGGGCTGTGCCACGTGCCACCTTGGTGTGAGTCGATCCTCGGCGTGAAAGATGAGCCGGTGAAGGGAAAAGAGGTTCCTCTGGAATGGACTGAGACATCTGGGGGACTCTTGGAAAGGTGGCACGACCCTGGAGTTCCTCTCGCCGTTCCTGTTGAGAGGGCCTCCTCTTGAGATGCGACGGGAACGCCGGGAACTCTTTCCCGACGAAGCAGGGAAAGGATCCCTCATCTCGAGCTACGAGGCGGAAACGGGGCTCCTCTGGATGTGGGCGGGACCCTCGTGATTCCTCTCGAGTGGAGACGGGTATGTCGGGGAACTTCTTGATTTGCAGCAAGGGTGTGAAGGACCCTTTCGAAGTTCCAGAGGTGAGGTGTGATCAGCCTCGAGACGCCTAGCGGAAATGGGCCTCATCTCGCCTGGAGGGGAGAACCTCCTGGATTTTCTCGAGTTGCGGCAGGTCTTCTCGAGTTACGACGGGGACCTCAGGGACCCGCTCTGGTGGCCTCAGGAAAGGTCAGTCCCCATGCGAGTTGCTAGGGGACCTCTCGGGATTCCTCTCCCGTCCATGCCGGGGCCTCAGTCCTTGTGTGGAGTCGGGCCCGGAACCTGAGGATTCCTCTCCAGTGTTGCCATGGATCTTGGGGTGCTTCTGAGTCTCCCCAGGGGAGTCAGGCCTCGTCTCGAGTGGGGGCATGCACGTGCGCTTTCCTCCCGAGCTGCAGCAGTAGTGTCACGCTTCCTGTCACGTGGATCAAGGGATCTGTGGCTTTCCCTCGACGCTGTCCCTCGAGGATTTCCCACGAGGCTTTCCCACAGGGCTGTGCCACGTGCCACCTTGGTGTGAGTCGATCCTCGGCGTGAAAGACGAGCCGGTGAAGGGAAAAGAGGTTCCTCTGGAATGGACTGAGACATCTGGGGGACTCTTGGAATGGTGGCACGACCCTGGAGTTCCTCTCGCCGTTCCTGTTGAGAGGGCCTCCTCTTGAGATGCGACGGGAACGCCAGGAACTCTTTCCCGACGAAGCAGGGAAAGGATCCCTCATCTCGAGCTACGAGGCGGAAACGGGGCTCCTCTGGATGTGGGCGGGACCCTCGTGATTCCTCTCGAGTGGAGACGGGTATGTCGGGGAACTTCTTGATTTGCACCAAGGGTGTGAAGGAGCCTTTCGAAGTTCCAGAGGTGAGGTGTGATCAGCCTCGAGACGCCTCAGCGGAAATGGGCCTCATCTCGCCTGGAGGGGAGAACCTCCTGGATTTTCTCGAGTTGCGGCAGGTCTTCTCGAGTTACGACGGGGACCTCAGGGACCCGCTCTGGTGGCCTCAGGAAAGGCCAGTCCCCATGCGAGTTGCTAGGGGACCTCTCGGGTTTCCTCTCCCGTCCATGCCGGGGCCTCAGTCCTTGTGTGGAGTCGGGGCCGGAACCTGAGGATTCCTCTCCAGTGTTGCCAAGATCTTGGGGTGCTTCTGAGTATCCCCAGGGGAGTCAGGCCTCGTCTCGAGTGGGGGCATGCACGTGCGCTTTCCTCCCGAGCTGCAGCAGTAGTGTCTCGCTTCCTGTCACGTGGATCAAGGGATCTGTGGCTTTCCCTCGAGGCTGTCCCTCGAGGCTTTCCCACGAGGCTTTCCCACAGGGCTGTGCCACGTGCCACCTTGGTGTGAGTCGATCCTCGGCGTGAAAGACGAGCCGGTTAAGGGAAAAGAGGTTCCTCTGGAATGGACTGAGACATCTGGGGGACTCTTGGAAAGATGGCACGACCCTGGAGTTCCTCTCGCCGTTCCTGTTGAGAGGGCCTCCTCTTGAGATGCGACGGGAACGCCGGGAACTCTTTCCCGACGAAGCAGGGAAAGGATCCCTCATCTCGAGCTACGAGGCGGAAACGGGACTCCTCTGGATGTGGGCGGGACCCTCGTGATTCCTCTCGAGTGGAGACGGGTATGTCGGGGAACTTCTTGATTTGCAGCAAGGGTGTGAAGGACCCTTTCGAAATTCCAGAGGTGAGGTGTGATCAGCCTCGAGACGCCTAGCGGAAATGGGCCTCATCTCGCCTGGAGGGGATAACCTCCTGGATTTTCTCGAGTTGCGGCAGGTCTTCTCGAGTTACGACGGGGACCTCAGGGACCCGCTCTGGTGGCCTCAGGAAAGGCCAGTCCCCATGCGAGTTGCTAGGGGACCTCTCGGGATTCCTCTCCCGTCCATGCCGGGGCCTCAGTCCTTGTGTGGAGTCGGGCCCGGAACCTGAGGATTCCTCTCCAGTGTTGCCATGGATCTTGGGGTGCTTCTGAGTCTCCCCAGGGGAGTCAGGCCTCGTCTCGAGTGGGGGCATGCACGTGCGCTTTCCTCCCGAGCTGCAGCAGTAGTGTCACGCTTCCTGTCACGTGGATCAAGGGATCTGTGGCTTTCCCTCGAGGCTGTCCCTCGAGGCTTTCCCACGAGGCTTTCCCACAGGGCTGTGCCACGTGCCACCTTGGTGTGAGTCGATCCTCGGCGTGAAAGACGAGCCGGTGAAGGGAAAAGAGGTTCCTCTGGAATGGACTGAGACATCTGCGGGACTCTTGGAATGGTGGCACGACCCTGGAGTTCCTCTCGCCGTTCCTGTTGAGAGGGCCTCCTCTTGAGATGCGACGGGAACGCCGGGAACTCTTTCCCGACGAAGCAGGGAAAGGATCCCTCATCTCGAGCTACGAGGCGGAAACGGGGCTCCTCTGGATGTGGGCGGGACCCACGTGATTCCTCTCGAGTGGAGACGGGTATGTCGGGGAACTTCTTGATTTGCACCAAGGGTGTGAAGGACCCTTTCGAAGTTCCAGAGGTGAGGTGTGATCAGCCTCGAGACGCCTCAGCGGAAATGGGCCTCATCTCGCCTGGAGGGGAGAACCTCCTGGATTTTCTCGAGTTGCGGCAGGTCTTCTCGAGTTACGACGGGGACCTCAGGGACCCGCTCTGGTGGCCTCAGGAAAGTCCTGTCCCCATGCGAGTTGCTAGGGGACCTCTCGGGATTCCACTCCCGTCCATGGCGGGGCCTCAGTCCTTGTGTGGAGTCGGGCCCGGAACCTGAGGATTCCTCTCCAGTGTTGCCATGGATCTTGGTGTGCTTCTGAGTCTCCCCAGGGGAGTCAGGCCTCGTCTCGAGTGGGGCCATGCACGTGCGCTTTCCTCCCGAGCTGCAGCAGTAGTGTCACGCTTCCTGTCACGTGGATCAAGGGATCTGTGGCTTTCCCTCGAGGCTGTCCCTCGAGGCTTTCCCACGAGGCTTTCCCACAGGGCTGTGCCACGTGCCACCTTGGTGTGAGTCGATCCTCGGCGTGAAAGACGAGCCGGTGAAGGGAAAAGAGGTTCCTCTGGAATGGACTGAGACATCTGGGGGACTCCTGGAAAGGTGGCACGACCCTGGAGTTCCTCTCGCCGTTCCTGTTGAGAGGGCCTCCTCTTGAGATGCGACGGGAATGCCGGGAACTCTTTCCCGACGAAGCAGGGACAGGATCCCTCATCTCGAGCTACGAGGCGGAAACGGGGCTCCTCTGGATGTTGGCGGGACCCACGTGATTCCTCTCGAGTGGAGACGGGTATGTCGGGGAACTTCTTGATTTGCAGCAAGGGTGTGAAGGAGCCTTTCGAAGTTCCAGAGGTGAGGTGTGATCCGCCTCGTGACACCTCAGCAGAAATGGGCCTCATCTCGCCTGGAGGGGAGAACCTCCTGGATTTTCTCGAGTTGCGGCAGGTCTTCTCGAGTTACGACGGGGACCTCAGGGACCCGCTCTGGTGGCCTCAGCAAAGGCCAGTCCCCATGCGAGTTGCTAGGGGACCTCTCGGGATTCCTCTCCCGTCCATGCCGGGGCCTCAGTCCTTGTGTGGAGTCGGGGCCGGAACCTGAGGATTCCTCTCCAGTGTTGCCATGGATCTTGGGGTGCTTCTGAGTCTCCCCAGGGGAGTCAGGCCTCGTCTCGAGTGGGGGCATGCACGTGCCCTTTCCTCCCGAGCTGCAGCAGTAGTGTCACGCGGATCAAGGGATCTGTGGCTTTCACTCGAGGCTGTCCCTCGAGGCTTTCCCACGAGGCTTTCCCACAGGGCTGTGCCACGTGCCACCTTGGTGTGAGTCGATCCTCGGCGTGAAAGACGAGCCGGTGAAGGGAAAAGAGGTTCCTCTGGAATGGACTGAGACATCTGGGGGACTCTTGGAAAGGTGGCACGACCCTGGAGTTCCTCTCGCCATTCCTGTTGAGAGGGCCTCCTCTTGAGATGCGACGGGAACGCCGGGAACTCTTTCCCGACGAAGCAGGGAAAGGATCCCTCATCTCGAGCTACGAGGCGGAAACGAGGCTCCTCTGGATGTGGGCGGGACCCTCGTGATTCCTCTCGAGTGGAGACGGGTATGTCGGGGAACTTCTTGATTTGCACCAAGGGTGTGAAGGACGTTTTCGAAGTTCCAGAGGTGAGGTGTGATCAGCCTCGAGATGCCTAGCGGAAATGGGCCTCATCTCGCCTGGAGGGGAGAACCTCCTGGATTTTCTCGAGTTGCGGCAGGTCTTCTCGAGTTAAGACGGGGACCTCAGGGACCCGTTCTGGTGGCCTCAGGAAAGGCCTGTCCCCATGCGAGTTGCTAGGGGACCTCTCGGGATTCCACTCCCGTCCATGGCGGGGCCTCAGTCCTTGTGTGGAGTCGGGGCCGGAACCTGAGGATTCCTCTCCAGTGTTGCCATGGATCTTGGGGTGCTTCTGAGTCTCCCCAGGGGAGTCAGGCCTCGTCTCGAGTGGGGGCATGCACGTGCGCTTTCCTCCCGAGCTGCAGCAGTAGTGTCACGCTTCCTGTCACGTGGATCAAGGGATCTGTGGCTTTCCCTCGAGGCTGTCCCTCGAGGCTTTCCCACGAGGCTTTCCCACAGGGCTGTGCCACGTGCCACCTTGGTGTGAGTCGATCCTCGGCGTGAAAGACGAGCCGGTGAAGGGAAAAGAGGTTCCTCTGGAATGGACTGAGACATCTGGGGGACTCTTGGAATGGTGGCACGACCCTGGAGTTCCTCTCGCCGTTCCTGTTGAGAGGGCCCCCTCTTGAGATGCGACGGGAACGCCGGGAACTCTTTCCCGACGAAGCAGGGAAAGGATCCCTCATCTCGAGCTACGAGGCGGAAACGGGGCTCCTCTGGATGTGGGCGGGACCCTCGTGATTCCTCTCGAGTGGAGACGGGTATGTCGGGGAACTTCTTGATTTGCACCAAGGGTGTGAAGGAGCCTTTCGAAGTTCCAGAGGTGAGGTGTGATCAGCCTCGAGACGCCTCAGCGGAAATGGGCCTCATCTCGCCTGGAGGGGAGAACCTCCTGGATTTTCTCGAGTTGCGGCAGGTCTTCTCGAGTTACGACGGGGACCTCAGGGACCCGCTCTGGTGGCCTCAGGAAAGGCCAGTCCCCATGCGAGTTGCTAGGGGACCTCTCGGGATTCCTCTCCCGTCCATGCCGGGGTCTCAGTCCTTGTGTGGAGTCGGGGCCGGAACCTGAGGATTCCTCTCCAGTGTTGCCAAGATCTTGGGGTGATTCTGAGTATCCCCAGGGGAGTCAGGCCTCGTCTCGAGTGGGGCATGCACGTGCGCTTTCCTCCCGAGCTGCAGCAGTAGTGTCACGCTTCCTGTCACGTGGATCAAGGGATCTGTGGCTTTCCCTCGAGGCTGTCCCTCGAGGCTTTCCCACGAGGCTTTCCCACAGGGCTGTGCCACGTGCCACCTTGGTGTGAGTCGATCCTCGGCGTGAAAGACGAGCCGGTGAAGGGAAAAGAGGTTCCTCTGGAATGGACTGAGACATCTGGGGGACTCTTGGAAAGGTGGCACGACCCTGGAGTTCCTCTCGCCGTTCCTGTTGAGAGGGCCTCCTCTTGAGATGCGACGGGAACGCTGGGAACTCTTTCCCGACGAAGCAGGGAAAGGATCCCTCATCTCGAGCTACGAGGCGGAAACGGGGCTCCTCTGGATGTGGGCGGGACCCTCGTGATTCCTCTCGAGTGGAGACGGGTATGTCGGGGAACTTCTTGATTTGCAGCAAGGGTGTGAAGGACCCTTTCGAAGTTCCAGAGGTGAGGTGTGATCAGCCTCGAGACGCCTAGCGGAAATGGGCCTCATCTCGCCTGGAGGGGAGAACCTCCTGGATTTTCTCGAGTTGCGGCAGGTCTTCTCGAGTTACGACGGGGACCTCAGGGACCCGCTCTGGTGGCCTCAGGAAAGGCCAGTCCCCATGCGAGTTGCTAGGGGACCTCTCGGGATTCCTCTCCCGTCCATGCCGGGGCCTCAGTCCTTGTGTGGAGTCGGGCCCGGAACCTGAGGATTCCTCTCCAGTGTTGCCATGGATCTTGGGGTGCTTCTGAGTCTCCCCAGGGGAGTCAGGCCTCGTCTCGAGTGGGGGCATGCACGTGCGCTTTCCTCCCGAGCTGCAGCAGTAGTGTCACGCTTCCTGTCACGTGGATCAAGGGATCTGTGGCTTTCCCTCGAGGCTGTCCCTCGAGGCTTTCCCACGAGGCTTTCCCACAGGGCTGTGCCACGTGCCACCTTGGTGTGAGTCGATCCTCGGCGTGAAAGACGAGCCGGTGAAGGGAAAAGAGGTTCCTCTGGAATGGACTGAGATATCTGGGGGACTCTTGGAATGGTGGCACGACCCTGGAGTTCCTCTCGCCGTTCCTGTTGAGAGGGCCCCCTCTTGAGATGCGACGGGAACGCCGGGAACTCTTTCCCGACGAAGCAGGGAAAGGATCCCTCATCTCGAGCTACGAGGCGGAAACGGGGCTCCTCTGGATGTGGGCGGGACCCTCGTGATTCCTCTCGAGTGGAGACGGGTATGTCGGGGAACTTCTTGATTTGCACCAAGGGTGTGAAGGAGCCTTTCGAAGTTCCAGAGGTGAGGTGTGATCAGCCTCGAGACGCCTCAGCGGAAATGGGCCTCATCTCGCCTGGAGGGGAGAACCTCCTGGATTTTCTCGAGTTGCGGCAGGTCTTCTCGAGTTACGATGGGGACCTCAGGGACCCGCTCTGGTGGCCTCAGGAAAGGCCAGTCCCCATGCGAGTTGCTAGGGGACCTCTCGGGATTCCTCTCCCGTCCATGCCGGGGCCTCAGTCCTTGTGTGGAGTCGGGGCCGGAACCTGAGGATTCCTCTCCAGTGTTGCCAAGATCTTGGGGTGCTTCTGAGTATCCCCAGGGGAGTCAGGCCTCGTCTCGAGTGGGGACATGCACGTGCGCTTTCCTCCCGAGCTGCAGCAGTAGTGTCACGCTTCCTGTCACGTGGATCAAGGGATCTGTGGCTTTCCCTCGAGGCTGTCCCTCGAGGCTTTCCCACGAGGCTTTCCCACAGGGCTGTACCACGTGCCACCTTGGTGTGAGTCGATCCTCGGCGTGAAAGACGAGCCGGTGAAGGGAAAAGAGGTTCCTCTGGAATGGACTGAGACATCTGGGGGACTCTTGGAATGGTGGCACGACCCTGGAGTTTCTCTCGCCGTTCCTGTTGAGAGGGCCCCCTCTTGAGATGCGACGGGAACGCCGGGAACTCTTTCCCGACGAAGCAGGGAAAGGATCCCTCATCTCGAGCTACGAGGCGGAAACGGGGCTCCTCTGGATGTGGGCGGGACTCTCGTGATTCCTCTCGAGTGGAGACGGGTATGTCGGGGAACTTCTTGATTTGCACCAAGGGTGTGAAGGACCCTTTCGAAGTTCCAGAGGTGAGGTGTGATCAGCCTCGAGACGCCTCAGCGGAAATGGGCCTCATCTCGCCTGGAGGGGAGAACCTCCTGGATTTTCTCGAGTTGCGGCAGGTCTTCTCGAGTTACGACGGGGACCTCAGGGACCCGCTCTGGTGGCCTCAGGAAAGGCCAGTCCCCATGCGAGTTGCTAGGGGACCTCTCGGGATTCCTCTCCCGTCCATGCCGGGGCCTCAGTCCTTGTGTGGAGTCGGGGCCGGAACCTGAGGATTCCTCTCCAGTGTTGCCAAGATCTTGGGGTGCTTCTGAGTATCCCCAGGGGAGTCAGGCCTCGTCTCGAGTGGGGGCATGCACGTGCGCTTTCCTCCCGAGCTGCAGCAGTAGTGTCACGCTTCCTGTCACGTGGATCAAGGGATCTGTGGCTTTCCCTCGAGGCTGTCCCTCGAGGCTTTCCCACGAGGCTTTCCCACAGGGCTGTGCCACGTGCCACCTTGGTGTGAGTCGATCCTCGGCGTGAAAGACGAGCCGGTGAAGGGAAAAGAGGTTCCTCTGGAATGGACTGAGACATCTGGGGGACTCTTGGAAAGGTGGCACGACCCTGGAGTTCCTCTCGCCGTTCCTGTTGAGAGGGCCTCCTCTTGAGATGCGACGGGAACGCCGGGAACTCTTTCCCGACGAAGCAGGGAAAGGATCCCTCATCTCGAGCTACGAGGCGGAAACGGGACTCCTCTGGATGTGGGCGGGACCCTCGTGATTCCTCTCGAGTGGAGACGGGTATGTCGGGGAACTTCTTGATTTGCAGCAAGGGTGTGAAGGACCCTTTCGAAGTTCCAGAGGTGAGGTGTGATCAGCCTCGAGACGCCTAGCGGAAATGGGCCTCATCTCGCCTGGAGGGGAGAACCTCCTGGATTTTCTCGAGTTGCGGCAGGTCTTCTCGAGTTACGACGGGGACCTCAGGGACCCGCTCTGGTGGCCTCAGGAAAGGCCAGTCCCCATGCGAGTTGCTAGGGGACCTCTCGGGATTCCTCTCCCGTCCATGCCGGGGCCTCAGTCCTTGTGTGGAGTCGGGCCCGGAACCTGAGGATTCCTCTCCAGTGTTGCCATGGATCTTGGGGTGCTTCTGAGTCTCCCCAGGGGAGTCAGGCCTCGTCTCGAGTGGGGGCATGCACGTGCGCTTTCCTCCCGAGCTGCAGCAGTAGTGTCACGCTTCCTGTCACGTGGATCAAGGGATCTGTGGCTTTCCCTCGAGGCTGTCCCTCGAGGCTTTCCCACGAGGCTTTCCCACAGGGCTGTGCCACGTGCCACCTTGGTGTGAGTCGATCCTCGGCGTGAAAGACGAGCCGGTGAAGGGAAAAGAGGTTCCTCTGGAATGGACTGAGATATCTGGGGGACTCTTGGAATGGTGGCACGACCCTGGAGTTCCTCTCGCCGTTCCTGTTGAGAGGGCCCCCTCTTGAGATGCGACGGGAACGCCGGGAACTCTTTCCCGACGAAGCAGGGAAAGGATCCCTCATCTCGAGCTACGAGGCGGAAACGGGGCTCCTCTGGATGTGGGCGGGACTCTCGTGATTCCTCTCGAGTGGAGACGGGTATGTCGGGGAACTTCTTGATTTGCACCAAGGGTGTGAAGGACCCTTTCGAAGTTCCAGAGGGGAGGTGTGATCAGCCTCGAGACGCCTCAGCGGAAATGGGCCTCATCTCGCCTGGAGGGGAGAACCTCCTGGATTTTCTCGAGTTGCGGCAGGTCTTCTCGAGTTACGACGGGGACCTCAGGGACCCGCTCTGGTGGCCTCAGGAAAGGCCAGTCCCCATGCGAGTTGCTAGGGGACCTCTCGGGATTCCTCTCCCGTCCATGCCGGGGCCTCAGTCCTTGTGTGGAGTCGGGGCCGGAACCTGAGGATTCCTCTCCAGTGTTGCCAAGATCTTGGGGTGCTTCTGAGTATCCCCAGGGGAGTCAGGCCTCGTCTCGAGTGGGGGCATGCACGTGCGCTTTCCTCCCGAGCTGCAGCAGTAGTGTCACGCTTCCTGTCACGTGGATCAAGGGATCTGTGGCTTTCCCTCGAGGCTGTCCCTCGAGGCTTTCCCACGAGGCTTTCCCACAGGGCTGTGCCACGTGCCACCTTGGTGTGAGTCGATCCTCGGCGTGAAAGACGAGCCGGTGAAGGGAAAAGAGGTTCCTCTGGAATGGACTGAGACATCTGGGGGACTCTTGGAAAGGTGGCACGACCCTGGAGTTCCTCTCGCCGTTCCTGTTGAGAGGGCCTCCTCTTGAGATGCGACGGGAACGCCGGGAACTCTTTCCCGACGAAGCAGGGAAAGGATCCCTCATCTCGAGCTACGAGGCGGAAACGGGACTCCTCTGGATGTGGGCGGGACCCTCGTGATTCCTCTCGAGTGGAGACGGGTATGTCGGGGAACTTCTTGATTTGCAGCAAGGGTGTGAAGGACCCTTTCGAAGTTCCAGAGGTGAGGTGTGATCAGCCTCGAGACGCCTAGCGGAAATGGGCCTCATCTCGCCTGGAGGGGAGAACCTCCTGGATTTTCTCGAGTTGCGGCAGGTCTTCTCGAGTTCCTGGATTTTCTCGAGTTGCGGCAGGTCTTCTCGAGTTACGACGGGAACCTCAGGGACCCGCTCTGGTGGCCTCAGGAAAGGCCAGTCCCCATGCGAGTTGCTAGGGGACCTCTCGGGATTCCTCTCCCGTCCATGCCGGGGTCTCAGTCCTTGTGTGGAGTCGGGGCCGGAACCTGAGGATTCCTCTCCAGTGTTGCCAAGATCTTGGGGTGATTCTGAGTATCCCCAGGGGAGTCAGGCCTCGTCTCGAGTGGGGGCATGCACGTGCGCTTTCCTCCCGAGCTGCAGCAGTAGTGTCACGCTTCCTGTCACGTGGATCAAGGGATCTGTGGCTTTCCCTCGAGGCTGTCCCTCGAGGCTTTCCCACGAGGCTTTCCCACAGGGCTGTGCCACGTGCCACCTTGGTGTGAGTCGATCCTCGGCGTGAAAGACGAGCCGGTGAAGGGAAAAGAGGTTCCTCTGGAATGGACTGAGACATCTGGGGGACTCTTGGAAAGGTGGCACGACCCTGGAGTTCCTCTCGCCGTTCCTGTTGAGAGGGCCTCCTCTTGAGATGCGACGGGAACGCCGGGAACTCTTTCCCGACGAAGCAGGGAAAGGATCCCTCATCTCGAGCTACGAGGCGGAAACGGGGCTCCTCTGGATGTGGGCGGGACCCTCGTGATTCCTCTCGAGTGGAGACGGGTATGTCGGGGAACTTCTTGATTTGCAGCAAGGGTGTGAAGGACCCTTTCGAAGTTCCAGAGGTGAGGTGTGATCAGCCTCGAGACGCCTAGCGGAAATGGGCCTCATCTCGCCTGGAGGGGAGAACCTCCTGGATTTTCTCGAGTTGCGGCAGGTCTTCTCGAGTTACGACGGGGACCTCAGGGACCCGCTCTGGTGGCCTCAGGAAAGGCCAGTCCCCATGCGAGTTGCTAGGGGACCTCTCGGGATTCCTCTCCAGTCCATGCCGGGGCCTCAGTCCTTGTGTGGAGTCGGGCCCGGAACCTGAGGATTCCTCTCCAGTGTTGCCATGGATCTTGGGGTGCTTCTGAGTCTCCCCAGGGGAGTCAGGCCTCGTCTCGAGTGGGGGCATGCACGTGTGCTTTCCTCCCGAGCTGCAGCAGTAGTGTCACGCTTCCTGTCACGTGGATCAAGGGATCTGTGGCTTTCCCTCGAGGCTGTCCCTCGAGGCTTTCCCACGAGGCTTTCCCACAGGGCTGTGCCACGTGCCACCTTGGTGTGAGTCGATCCTCGGCGTGAAAGACGAGCCGGTGAAGGGAAAAGAGGTTCCTCTGGAATGGACTGAGACATCTCCGGGACTCTTGGAATGGTGGCACGACCCTGGAGTTCCTCTCGCCGTTCCTGTTGAGAGGGCCTCCTCTTGAGATGCGATGGGAACGCCGGGAACTCTTTCCCGACGAAGCAGGGAAAGGATCCCTCATCTCGAGCTACGAGGCGGAAACGGGGCTCCTCTGGATGTGGGCGGGACCCACGTGATTACTCTCGAGTGGAGACGGGTATGTCGGGGAACTTCTTGATTTGCAGCAAGGGTGTGAAGGAGCCTTTCGAAGTTCCAGAGGTGAGGTGTGATCCGCCTCGTGACACCTCAGCAGAAATGGGCCTCATCTCGCCTGGAGGGGAGAACCTCCTGGATTTTCTCGAGTTGCGGCAGGTCTTCTCGAGTTACGACGGGGACCTCAGGGACCCGCTCTGGTGGCCTCAGGAAAGGCCAGTCCCCATGCGAGTTGCTAGGGGACCTCTCGGGATTCCTCTCCCGTCCATGCCGGGGCCTCAGTCCTTGTGTGGAGTCGGGGCCGGAACCTGAGGATTCCTCTCCAGTGTTGCCACGGATCTTGGGGTGCTTCTGAGTCTCCCCAGGGGAGTCAGGCCTCGTCTCGAGTGGGGGCATGCATGTGCGCTTTCCTCCCGAGCTGCAGCAGTAGTGTCACGCGGATCAAGGGATCTGGCTTTCCCTCGAGGCTGTCCCTCGAGGCTTTCCCACGAGGCTTTCCCACAGGGCTGTGCCACGTGCCACCTTGGTGTGAGTCGATCCTCGGCGTGAAAGACGAGCCGGTGAAGGGAAAAGAGGTTCCTCTGGAATGGACTGAGACATCTGGGGGACTCTTGGAAAGGTGGCACGACCCTGGAGTTCCTCTCGCCGTTCCTGTTGAGAGGGCCTCCTCTTGAGATGCGACGGGAACGCCGGGAACTCTTTCCCGACGAAGCAGGGAAAGGATCCCTCATCTCGAGCTACGAGGCGGAAACGGGGCTCCTCTGGATGTGGGCGGGACCCACGTGATTCCTCTCGAGTGGAGACGGGTATGTCGGGGAACTTCTTGATTTGCACCAAGGGTGTGAAGGACGTTTTCGAAGTTCCAGAGGTGAGGTGTGATCAGCCTCGAGACGCCTCAGCGGAAATGGGCCTCATCTCGCCTGGAGGGGAGAACCTCCTGGATTTTCTCGAGTTGCGGCAGGTCTTCTCGAGTTACGACGGGGACCTCAGGGACCCGCTCTGGTGGCCTCAGGAAAGGCCTGTCCCCATGCGAGTTGCTAGGGGACCTCTCGGGATTCCACTCCGGTCCATGGCGGGGCCTCAGTCCTTGTGTGGAGTCGGGGCCGGAACCTGAGGATTCCTCTCCAGTGTTGCCATGGATCTTGGGGTGCTTCTGAGTCTCCCCAGGGGAGTCAGGCCTCGTCTCGAGTGGGGGCATGCACGTGCGCTTTCCTCCCGAGCTGCAGCAGTAGTGTCACGCTTCCTGTCCCGTGGATCAAGGGATCTGTGGCTTTCCCTCGAGGCTGTCCCTCGAGGCTTTCCCACGAGGCTTTCCCACAGGGCTGTGCCACGTTCCACCTTGGTGTGAGTCGATCCTCGGCGTGAAAGACGAGCCGGTGAAGGGAAAACAGGTTCCTCTGGAATGGACTGAGACATCTGGGGGACTCTTGGAATGGTGGCACGACCCTGGAGTTCCTCTCGCCGTTCCTGTTGAGAGGGCCTCCTCTTGAGATGCGACGGGAACGCCGGGAACTCTTTCCCGACGAAGCAGGGACAGGATCCCTCATCTCGAGCTACGAGGCGGAAACGGGGCTCCTCTGGATGTGGGCGGGACCCTCGTGATTCCTCTCGAGTGGAGACGGGTATGTCGGGGAACTTCTTGATTTGCATCAAGGGTGTGAAGGAGCCTTTCGAAGTTCCAGAGGTGAGGTGTGATCCGCCTTGTGACACCTCAGCAGAAATGGGCCTCATCTCGCCTGGAGGGGAGAACCTCCTGGATTTTCTCGAGTTGCGGCAGGTCTTCTCGAGTTACGACGGGGACCTCAGGGACCCGCTCTGGTGGCCTCAGGAAAGGCCAGTCCCCATGTGAGTTGCTAGGGGACCTCTCGGGATTCCTCTCCCGTCCATGCCGGGGCCTAAGACCTAGTGTGGAGTCGGGGCCGGAACCTGAGGATTCCTCTCCAGTGTTGCCATGGATCTTGGGGTGCTTCTGAGTCTCCCCAGGGGAGTCAGGCCTCGTCTCGAGTGGGGGCATGCACGTGCGCTTTCCTCCCGAGCTGCAGCAGTAGTGTCACGCTTCCTGTCACGTGGATCAAGGGATCTGTGTCTTTCCCTCGAGGCTGTCCCTCGAGGCTTTCCCACGAGGCTTTCCCACAGGGCTGTGCCACGTGCCACCTTGGTGTGAGTCGATCCTCGGCGTGAAAGACGAGCTGGTGAAGGGAAAAGAGGTTCCTCTGGAATGGACTGAGACATCTGGGGGACTCTTGAAAGGTGGCACGACCCTGGAGTTCCTCTCGCCGTTCCTGTTGAGAGGGCCTCCTCTTGAGATGCGACGGGAACGCCGGGAACTCTTTCCCGACGAAGCAGGGACAGGATCCCTCATCTCGAGCTACGAGGCCGAAACGGGGCTCCTCTGAATGTGTGCGGGACCCTCGTGATTCCTCTCGAGTGGAGACGGGTATGTCGGGGAACTTCTTGATTTGCACCAAGGGTGTGAAGGACCCTTTCGAAGTTCCAGAGGGGAGGTGTGATCAGCCTCGAGACGCCTCAGCGGAAATGGGCCTCATCTCGCCTGGAGGGGAGAACCTCCTGGATTTTCTCGAGTTGCGGCAGGTCTTCTCGAGTTACGACGGGGACCTCAGGGACCCGCTCTGGTGGCCTCAGGAAAGGCCAGTCCCCATGCGAGTTGCTAGGGGGCCTCTCGGGATTCCTCTCCCGTCCATGCCGGGGCCTCAGTCCTTGTGTGGAGTCGGGGCTGGAACCTGAGGATTCCTCTCCAGTGTTGCCATGGATCTTGGGGTGCTTCTGAGTCTCCCCAGGGGAGTCAGGCCTCGTCTCGAGTGGGGGCATGCACGTGCGCTTTCCTCCCGAGCTGCAGCAGTAGTGTCACGCTTCCTGTCACGTGGATCAAGGGATCTGTGGCTTTCCCTCGAGGCTGTCCCTCGAGGCTTTCCCACGAGGCTTTCCCACAGGGCTGTGCCACGTGCCACCTTGGTGTGAGTCGATCCTCGGCGTGAAAGACGAGCCGGTGAAGGGAAAACAGGTTCCTCTGGAATGGACTGAGACATCTGGGGGACTCTTGGAATGGTGGCACGACCCTGGAGTTCCTCTCGCCGTTCCTGTTGAGAGGGCCTCCTCTTGAGATGCGACGGGAACGCCGGGAACTCTTTCCCGACGAAGCAGGGACAGGATCCCTCATCTCGAGCTACGAGGCGGAAACGGGGCTCCTCTGGATGTGGGCGGGACCCTCGCGATTCCTCTCGAGTGGAGACGGGTATGTCGGGGAACTTCTTGATTTGCACCAAGGGTGTGAAGGACCCTTTCGAAGTTCCAGAGGGGAGGTGTGATCCGCCTTGTGACACCTCGGCAGAAATGGGCCTCATCTCGCCTGCAGGGGAGAACCTCCTGGATTTTCTCGAGTTGCGGCAGGTCTTCTCGAGTTACGACGGGGACCTCAGGGACCCGCTCTGGTGGCCTCAGGAAAGGCCAGTCCCCATGCGAGTTGCTAGGGGACCTCTCGGGATTCCTCTCCCGTCCATGCCGGGGCCTCAGTCCTTGTGTGGAGTCGGGCCCGGAACCTGAGGATTCCTCTCCAGTGTTGCCATGGATCTTGGGGTGCTTCTGAGTCTCCCCAGGGGAGTCAGGCCTCGTCTCGAGTGGGGGCATGCACGTGCGCTTTCCTCCCGAGCTGCAGCAGTAGTGTCACGCTTCCTGTCACGTGGATCAAGGGATCTGTGGCTTTCCCACGAGGCTTTCCCACAGGGCTGTGCCACGTGCCACCTTGGTGTGAGTCGATCCTCGGCGTGAAAGACGAGCCGGTGAAGGGAAAAGAGGTTCCTCTGGAATGGACTGAGACATCTGGGGTCTCTTGGAAAGGTGGCCCGACCCTGGAGTTCCTCTCGCCATTCCTGTTGAGAGGGCCTCCTCTTGAGATGCGACGGGAACGCCGGGAACTCTTTCCCGACGAAGCAGGGACAGGATCCCTCATTTCGAGCTACGAGGCCGAAAAGGGGCTCCTCTGAAAGTGTGCGGGACCCTCGTGATTCCTCTCGAGTGGAGACGGGTATGTCGGGGAACTTCTTGATTTGCAGCAAGGGTGTGAAGAAGCCTTTCGAAGTTCCAGAGGTGAGGTGTGATCCGCCTCGTGACACCTCAGCAGAAATGGGCCTCATCTCGCCTGGAGGGGAGAACCTCCTGGATTTTCTCGAGTTGCGGCAGGTCTTCTCGAGTTACGACGGGGACCTCAGGGACCCGCTCTGGTGGCCTCAGGAAAGGCCAGTCCCCATGCGAGTTGCTAGGGGACCTCTCGGGATTCCTCTCCCGTCCATGCCGGGGCCTCAGTCCTTGTGTGGAGTCGGGGCCGGAACCTGAGGATTCCTCTCCAGTGTTGCCATGGATCTTGGGGTGCTTCTGAGTCTCCCCAGGGGAGTCAGGCCTCGTCTCGAGTGGGGGCATGCACGTGCACTTTCCTCCCGAGCTGCAGCAGTAGTGTCACGCTTCCTGTCACGTGGATCAAGGAATCTGTGTCTTTCCCTAGAGGCTGTCCCTCGAGGCTTTCCCACGAGGCTTTCCCACAGGGCTGTGCCACGTGCCACCTTGGTGTGAGTCGATCCTCGGCGTGAAAGACGAGCCGGTGAAGGGAAAAGAGGTTCCTCTGGAATGGACTGAGACATCTGGGGGACTCATGGAAAGGTGGCACGACCCTGGAGTTCCTCTCGCCGTTCCTGTTGAGAGGGCCTCCTCTTGAGATGCGACGGGAACGCCGGGAACTCTTTCCCGACGAAGCAGGGAAAGGATCCCTCATCTCGAGCTACGAGGCGGAAACGGGGCTCCTCTGGATGTGGGCGGGTCCCTCGTGATTCCTCTCGAGTGGAGACGGGTATGTCGGGGAACTTCTTGATTTGCAGCAAGGGTGTGAAGGAGCCTTTCGAAGTTCCAGAGGTGAGATGTGATCAGCCTCGAGACGCCTCAGCAGAAATGGGCCTCATCTCGCCTGGAGGGGAGAACCTCCTGGATTTTCTCGAGTTGTGGCAGGTCTTCTCGAGTTACGAAAGGGACCTCAGGGACCCGCTCTGGTGGCCTCAGGAAAGGCCAGTCCCCATGCGAGTTGCTAGGGGGCCTCTCGGGATTCCTCTCCCGTCCATGCCGGGGCCTCAGTCCTTGTGTGGAGTCGGGGCCGGAACCTGAGGATTCCTCTCCAGTGTTACCACGGATCTTGCGGTGCTTCTGAGTCTCCCCAGGGGAGTCAGGCCTCGTCTCGAGTGGGGGCATGCACGTGCGCTTTCCTCCCGAGCTGCAGCAGTAGTGTCACGCTTCCTTTCACGTGGATCAAGGGATCTGTGGCTTTCCCTCGAGGCTGTCCCTTGAGGCTTTCCCACGAGGCTTTCCCACAGGTCTGTGCCACGTGCCACCTTGGTGTGAGTCGATCCTCGGCGTGAAAGACGAGCCGGTGAAGGGAAAAGAGGTTCCTCTGGAATGGACTGAGACATCTGGGGGACTCTTGGAATGGTGGCACGACCCTGGAGTTCCTCTCGCCGATCCTGTTGAGAGGGCCTCCTCTTGAGATGCGACGGGAACGCCGGGAACTCTTTCCCGACGAAGCAGGGAAAGGATCCCTCATCTCGAGCTACGAGGCGGAAACGGGGCTCCTCTGGATGTGGGCGGGACCCTCGTGATTCCTCTCGAGTGGAGACGGGTATGTCGGGGAACTTCTTGATTTGCACCAAGGGTGTGAAGGACCCTTTCGAAGTTCCAGAGGGGAGGTGTGATCAGCCTCGAGACGCCTCAGCGGAAATGGGCCTCATCTCGCCTGGAGGGGAGAACCTCCTGGATTTTCTCGAGTTGCGGCAGGTCTTCTCGAGTTACGACGGGGACCTCAGGGACCCGCTCTGGTGGCCTCAGGAAAGGCCAGTCCCCATGCGAGTTGCTAGGGGGCCTCTCGGGATTCCTCTCCCGTCCATGCCGGGGCCTCAGTCCTTGTGTGGAGTCGGGGCCGGAACCTGAGGATTCCTCTCCAGTGTTGCCACGGATCTTGGGGTGCTTCTGAGTATCCCCAGGGGAGTCGGGCCTCGTCTCGAGTGGGGGCATGCACGTGCGCTTTCCTCCCGAGCTGCAGCAGTAGTGTCACGCTTCCTGTCACGTGGATCAAGGGATCTGTGGCTTTCCCTCGAGGCTGTCCCTCGAGGCTTTCCCACGAGGCTTTCCCACAGGGCTGTGCCACGTGCCACCTTGGTGGGAGTCGATCCTCGGCGGGTAAGACGAGCAGGTGAAGGGAAAACAGGTTCCTCTGGAATGGACTGAGACATCTGGGGGACTCTTGGAATGGTGGCACGACCCTGGAGTTCCTCTCGCCGTTCCTGTTGAGAAGGCCTCCTCTTGAGATGCGACGGGAACCCCGGGAACTCTTTCCCGACGAAGCAGGGAAAGGATCCCTCATCTCGAGCTACGAGGCGGAAACGGGGCTCCTCTGGATGTGGGCGGGACCCTCGTGATTCCTCTCGAGTGGAGACGGGTATGTCGGGGAACTTCTTGATTTGCACCAAGTGTGTGAAGGACCCTTTCGAAGTTCCAGAGGTGAGGTGTGATCAGCCTCGAGACGCCTCAGCGGAAATGGGCCTCATCTCGCCTGGAGGGGAGAACCTCCTGGATTTTCTCGAGTTGCGGCAGGTCTTCTCGAGTTACGACGGGGACCTCAGGGACCCGCTCTGGTGGCCTCAGGAAAGGCCAGTCCCCATGCGAGTTGCTAGGGGACCTCTCGGGATTCCTCTCCCGTCCATGCCGGGGCCTCAGTCCTTGTGTGGAGTCGGGCCCGGAACCTGAGGATTCCTCTCCAGTGTTGCCATGGATCTTGGGGTGCTTCTGAGTCTCCCCAGGGGAGTCAGGCCTCGTCTCGAGTGGGGGCATGCACGTGCGCTTTCCTCCCGAGCTGCAGCAGTAGTGTCACGCTTCCTGTCACGTGGATCAAGGAATCTGTGGCTTTCCCTAGAGGCTGTCCCTCGAGGCTTTCCCACGAGGCTTTCCCACAGGGCTGTGCCACGTGCCACCTTGGTGTGAGTCGATCCTCGGCGTGAAAGACGAGCCGGTGAAGGGAAAAGAGGTTCCTCTGGAATGGACTGAGACATCTGGGGGACTCATGGAAAGGTGGCACAACCCTGGAGTTCCTCTCGCCATTCCTGTTGAGAGGGCCTCCTCTTGAGATGCGACGGGAACGCCGGGAACTCTTTCCCGACGAAGCAGGGAAAGGATCCCTCATCTCGAGCTACGAGGCGGAAACGGGGCTCCTCTGGATGTGGGCGGGTCCCAGGTGATTCCTCTCGAGTGGAGACGGGTATGTCGGGGAACTTCTTGATTTGCAGCAAGGGTGTGAAGGAGCCTTTCGAAGTTCCAGAGGGGAGATGTGATCAGCCTCGAGACGCCTCAGCAGAAATGGGCCTCATCTCGCCTGGAGGGGAGAACCTCCTGGATTTTCTCGAGTTGCGGCAGGTCTTCTCGAGTTACGACGGGGACCTCAGGGACCCGCTCTGGTGGCCTCAGGAAAGGCCAGTCCCCAAGCGAGTTGCTAGGGGGCCTCTCGGGATTCCTCTCCCGTCCATGCCGGGGCCTCAGTCCTTGTGTGGAGTCGGGGCCGGAACCTGAGGATTCCTCTCCAGTGTTGCCACGGATCTTGGGGTGCTTCTGAGTATCCCCAGGGGAGTCGGGCCTCGTCTCGAGTGGGGGCATGCACGTGCGCTTTCCTCCCGAGCTGCAGCAGTAGTGTCACGCTTCCTGTCACGTGGATCAAGGGATCTGTGGCTTTCCCTCGAGGCTGTCCCTCGAGGCTTTCCCACGAGGCTTTCCCACAGGGCTGTGCCACGTGCCACCTTGGTGGGAGTCGATCCTCGGCGGGTAAGACGAGCAGGTGAAGGGAAAACAGGTTCCTCTGGAATGGACTGAGACATCTGGGGGACTCTTGGAATGGTGGCACGACCCTGGAGTTCCTCTCGCCGTTCCTGTTGAGAGGGCCTCCTCTTGAGATGCGACGGGAACGCCGGGAACTCTTTCCCGACGAAGCAGGGAAAGGATCCCTCATCTCGAGCTACGAGGCGGAAACGGGGCTCCTCTGGATGTGGGCGGGACCCTCGTGATTCCTCTCGAGTGGAGACGGGTATGTCGGGGAACTTCTTGATTTGCACCAAGTGTGTGAAGGACCCTTTCGAAGTTCCAGAGGTGAGGTGTGATCAGCCTCGAGACGCCTCAGCGGAAATGGGCCTCATCTCGCCTGGAGGGGAGAACCTCCTGGATTTTCTCGAGTTGCGGCAGGTCTTCTCGAGTTACCACGGGGACCTCAGGGACCCGCTCTGGTGGCCTCAGGAAAGGCCAGTCCCCATGCGAGTTGCTAGGGGACCTCTCGGGATTCCTCTCCCGTCCATGCCGGGGCCTCAGTCCTTGTGTGGAGTCGGGGCCGGAACCTGAGGATTCCTCTCCAGTGTTGCCATGGATCTTGGGGTGCTTCTGAGTCTCCCCAGGGGAGTCAGGCCTCGTCTCGAGTGGGGGCATGCACGTGCGCTTTCCTCCCGAGCTGCAGCAGTAGAGTCACGCTTCCTGTCACGTGGATCAAGGGATCTGTGTCTTTCCCTCGAGGCTGTCCCTCGAGGCTTTCCCACGAGGCTTTCCCACAGGGCTGTGCCACGTGCCACCTTGGTGTGAGTCGATCCTCGCCGTGAAAGACGAGCCGGTGAAGGGAAAACAGGTTCCTCTGGAATGGACTGAGACATCTGGGGGACTCTTGGAATGGTGGCACGACCCTGGAGTTCCTCTCGCCGTTCCTGTTGAGAGGGCCTCCTCTTGAGATGCGACGGGAACGCCGGGAACTCTTTCCCGACGAAGCAGGGAAAGGATCCCTCATCTCGAGCTACGTGGCCGAAACGAGGCTCCTCTGGATGTGGGCGGGACCCTCGTGATTCCTCTCGAGTGGAGACGGGTATGTCGGGGAACTTCTTGATTTGCAGCAAGGGTGTGAAGGAGCCTTTCGAAGTTCCAGAGGTGAGATGTGATCAGCCTCGAGACGCCTCAGCAGAAATGGGCCTCATCTCGCCTGGAGGGGAGAACCTCCTGGATTTTCTCGAGTTGTGGCAGGTCTTCTCGAGTTACGAAAGGGACCTCAGGGACCCGCTCTGGTGGCCTCAGGAAAGGCCAGTCCCCATGCGAGTTGCTAGGGGGCCTCTCGGGATTCCTCTCCCGTCCATGCCGGGGCCTCAGTCCTTGTGTGGAGTCGGGGCCGGAACCTGAGGATTCCTCTCCAGTGTTACCACGGATCTTGCGGTGCTTCTGAGTCTCCCCAGGGGAGTCAGGCGTCGTATCGAGTGGGGGCATGCACGTGCGCTTTCCTCCCGAGCTGCAGCAGTAGTGTCACACTTCCTTTCACGTGGATCAAGGGATCTGTGGCTTTCCCTCGAGACTGTCCCTTGAGGCTTTCCCACGAGGCTTTCCCACAGGTCTGTGCCACGTGCCACCTTGGTGTGAGTCGATCCTCGGCGTGAAAGACGAGCCGGTGAAGGGAAAAGAGGTTCCTCTGGAATGGACTGAGACATCTGGGGGACTCTTGGAATGGTGGCACGACCCTGGAGTTCCTCTCGCCGTTCCTGTTGAGAGGGCCTCCTCTTGAGATGCGACGGGAACGCCGGGAACTCTTTCCCGACGAAGCAGGGACAGGATCCCTCATCTCGAGCTACGAGGCGGAAACGGGGCTCCTCTGGATGTGGGCGGGACCCTCGTGATTCCTCTCGAGTGGAGACGGGTATGTCGGGGAACTTCTTGATTTGCAGCAAGGTTGTGAAGGAGCCTTTCGAAGTTCCAGAGGTGAGATGTGATCAGCCTCGAGACGCCTCAGCAGAAATGGGCCTCATCTCGCCTGGAGGGGAGAACCTCCTGGATTTTCTCGAGTTGTGGCAGGTCTTCTCGAGTTACGAAAGGGACCTCAGGGACCCGCTCTGGTGGCCTCAGGAAAGGCCAGTCCCCATGCGAGTTGCTAGGGGACCTCTCGGGATTCCTCTCCCGTCCATGCCGGGGCCTCAGTCCTTGTGTGGAGTCGGGGCCGGAACCTGAGGATTCCTCTCCAGTGTTACCACGGATCTTGCGGTGCTTCTGAGTCTCCCCAGGGGAGTCAGGCCTCGTCTCGAGTGGGGGCATGCACGTGCGCTTTCCTCCCGAGCTGCAGCAGTAGTGTCACGCTTCCTTTCACGTGGATCAAGGGATCTGTGGCTTTCCCTCGAGGCTGTCCCTCGAGGCTTTCCCACGAGGCTTTCCCACAGGGCTGTGCCACGTGCCACCTTGGTGGGAGTGGATCCTCGGCGGGTAAGACGAGCAGGTGAAGGTTAAACAGGTTCCTCTGGAATGGACTGAGACATCTGGGGGACTCTTGGAATGGTGGCACGACCCTGGAGTTCCTCTCGCCGTTCCTGTTGAGAGGGCCTCCTCTTGAGATGCGACGGGAACGCCGGGAACTCTTTCCCGACGAAGCAGGGAAAGGATCCCTCATCTCGAGCTACGAGGCGGAAACGGGGCTCCTCTGGATGTGGGCGGGACCCTCGTGATTCCTCTCGAGTGGAGACGGGTATGTCGGGGAACTTCTTGATTTGCACCAAGTGTGTGAAGGACCCTTTCGAAGTTCCAGAGGTGAGGTGTGATCAGCCTCGAGACGCCTCAGCGGAAATGGGCCTCATCTCGCCTGGAGGGGAGAACCTCCTGGATTTTCTCGAGTTGCGGCAGGTCTTCTCGAGTTACGACGGGGACCTCAGGGACCCGCTCTGGTGGCCTCAGGAAAGGCCAGTCCCCATGCGAGGTGCTAGGGGACCTCTCGGGATTCCTCTCCCGTCCATGCCGGGGCCTCAGTCCTTGTGTGGAGTCGGGGCCGGAACCTGAGGATTCCTCTCCAGTGTTGCCATGGATCTTGGGGTGCTTCTGAGTCTCCCCAGGGGAGTCAGGCCTCGTCTCGAGTGGGGGCATGCACGTGCGCTTTCCTCCCGAGCTTCAGCAGTAGAGTCACGCTTCCTGTCACGTGGATCAAGGGATCTGTGTCTTTCCCTCGAGGCTGTCCCTCGAGGCTTTCCCACGAGGCTTTCCCACAGGGCTGTGCCACGTGCCACCTTGGTGTGAGTCGATCCTCGGCGTGAAAGACGAGCCGGTGAAGGGAAAACAGGTTCCTCTGGAATGGACTGAGACATCTGGGGGACTCTTGGAATGGTGGCACGACCCTGGAGTTCCTCTCGCCGTTCCTGTTGAGAGGGCCTCCTCTTGAGATGCGACGGGAACGCCGGGAACTCTTTCCCGACGAAGCAGGGACAGGATCCCTCATCTCGAGCTACGCGGCCGAAACGGGGCTCCTCTCGATGTGGGCGGGACCCTCGTGATTCCTCTCGAGTGGAGACGGGTATGTCGGGGAACTTCTTGATTTGCAGCAAGGGTGTGAAGAAGCCTTTCGAAGTTCCAGAGGTGAGGTGTGATCCGCCTCGTGACACCTCAGCAGAAATGGGCCTCATCTCGCCTGGAGGGGAGAACCTCCTGGATTTTCTCGAGTTGCGGCAGGTCTTCTCGAGTTACGACGGGGACCTCAGGGACCCGCTCTGGTGGCCTCAGGAAAGGCCAGTCCCCATGCGAGTTGCTAGGGGACCTCTCGGGATTCCTCTCCCGTCCATGCCGGGGCCTCAGTCCTTGTGTGGAGTCGGGGCCGGAACCTGAGGATTCCTCTCCAGTGTTGCCATGGATCTTGGGGTGCTTCTGAGTCTCCCCAGGAGAGTCAGGCCTCGTCTCGAGTGGGGGCATGCACGTGCGCTTTCCTCCCGAGCTGCAGCAGTAGTGTCACGCTTCCTGTCACGTGGATCAAGGGATCTGTGGCTTTCCCTCGAGGCTGTCCCTCGAGGCTTTCCCACGAGGCTTTCCCACAGGGCTGTGCCACGTGCCACCTTGGTGGGAGTGGATCCTCGGCGGGTAAGACGAGCAGGTGAAGGGAAAACAGGTTCCTCTGGAATGGACTGAGACATCTGGGGGACTCTTGGAATGGTGGCACGACCCTGGAGTTCCTCTCGCCGTTCCTGTTGAGAGGGCCTCCTCTTGAGATGCGACGGGAACGCCGGGAACTCTTTCCCGACGAAGCAGGGAAAGGATCCCTCATCTCGAGCTACGAGGCGGAAACGGGGCTCCTCTGGATGTGGGCGGGACCCTCGTGATTCCTCTCGAGTGGAGACGGGTATGTCGGGGAACTTCTTGATTTGCACCAAGTGTGTGAAGGACCCTTTCGAAGTTCCAGAGGTGAGGTGTGATCAGCCTCGAGACGCCTCAGCGGAAATGGGCCTCATCTCGCCTGGAGGGGAGAACCTCCTGGATTTTCTCGAGTTGCGGCAGGTCTTCTCGAGTTACGACGGGGACCTCAGGGACCCGCTCTGGTGGCCTCAGGAAAGGCCAGTCCCCATGCGAGGTGCTAGGGGACCTCTCGGGATTCCTCTCCCGTCCATGCCGGGGCCTCAGTCCTTGTGTGGAGTCGGGGCCGGAACCTGAGGATTCCTCTCCAGTGTTGCCATGGATCTTGGGGTGCTTCTGAGTCTCCCCAGGGGAGTCAGGCCTCGTCTCGAGTGGGGGCATGCACGTGCGCTTTCCTCCCGAGCTTCAGCAGTAGAGTCACGCTTCCTGTCACGTGGATCAAGGGATCTGTGTCTTTCCCTCGAGGCTGTCCCTCGAGGCTTTCCCACGAGGCTTTCCCACAGGGCTGTGCCACGTGCCACCTTGGTGTGAGTCGATCCTCGGCGTGAAAGACGAGCCGGTGAAGGGAAAACAGGTTCCTCTGGAATGGACTGAGACATCTGGGGGACTCTTGGAATGGTGGCACGACCCTGGAGTTCCTCTCGCCGTTCCTGTTGAGAGGGCCTCCTCTTGAGATGCGACGGGAACGCCGGGAACTCTTTCCCGACGAAGCAGGGACAGGATCCCTCATCTCGAGCTACGCGGCCGAAACGGGGCTCCTCTCGATGTGGGCGGGACCCTCGTGATTCCTCTTGAGTGGAGACGGGTATGTCGGGGAACTTCTTGATTTGCAGCAAGGGTGTGAAGAAGCCTTTCGAAGTTCCAGAGGTGAGGTGTGATCCGCCTCGTGACACCTCAGCAGAAATGGGCCTCATCTCGCCTGGAGGGGAGAACCTCCTGGATTTTCTCGAGTTGCGGCAGGTCTTCTCGAGTTACGACGGGGACCTCAGGGACCCGCTCTGGTGGCCTCAGGAAAGGCCAGTCCCCATGCGAGTTGCTAGGGGACCTCTCGGGATTCCTCTCCCGTCCATGCCGGGGCCTCAGTCCTTGTGTGGAGTCGGGGCCGGAACCTGAGGATTCCTCTCCAGTGTTGCCATGGATCTTGGGGTGCTTCTGAGTCTCCCCAGGAGAGTCAGGCCTCGTCTCGAGTGGGGGCATGCACGTGCGCTTTCCTCCCGAGCTGCAGCAGTAGTGTCACGCTTCCTGTCACGTGGATCAAGGAATCTGTGTCTTTCCCTAGAGGCTGTCCCTCGAGGCTTTCCCACGAGGCTTTCCCACAGGGCTGTGCCACGTACCACCTTGGTGTGAGTCGATCCTCGGCGTGAAAGACGAGCCGGTGAAAGGAAAAGAGGTTCCTCTGGAATGGACTGAGACATCTGGGGGACTCATGGAAAGGTGGCACGACCCTGGAGTTCCTCTCGCCGTTCCTGTTGAGAGGGCCTCCTCTTGAGATGCGACGGGAACGCCGGGAACTCTTTCCCGACGAAGCAGGGAAAGGATCCCTCATCTCGAGCTACGAGGCGGAAACGGGGCTCCTCTGGATGTGGGCGGGTCCCTCGTGATTCCTCTCGAGTGGAGACGGGTATGTCGGGGAACTTCTTGATTTGCAGCAAGGGTGTGAAGGAGCCTTTCGAAGTTCCAGAGGTGAGGTGTGATCCGCCTTGTGACACCTCAGCAGAAATGGGCCTCATCTCGCCTGCAGGGGAGAACCTCCTGGATTTTCTCGAGTTGCGGCAGGTCTTCTCGAGTTACGACGGGGACCTCAGGGACCCGCTCTGGTGGCCTCAGGAAAGGGCAGTCCCCATGCGAGTTGCTAGGGGACCTCTCGGGATTCCTCTCCCGTCCATGCCGGGGCCTCAGTCCTTGTGTGGAGTCGGGCCCGGAACCTGAGGATTCCTCTCCAGTGTTGCCATGGATCTTGGGGTGCTTCTGAGTCTCCCCAGGGGAGTCAGGCCTCGTCTCGAGTGGGGGCATGCACGTGCGCTTTCCTCCCGAGCTGCAGCAGTAGTGTCACGCTTCCTGTCACATGGATCAAGGGATCTGTGGCTTTCCCTCGAGGCTGTCCCTCGAGGCTTTCCCACGAGGCTTTCCCACAGGGCTGTGCCACGTGCCACCTTGGTGTGAGTCGATCCTCGGCGTGAAAGACGAGCCGGTGAAGGGAAAACAGGTTCCTCTGGAATGGACTGAGACATCTGGGGGACTCTTGGAAAGGTGGCCCGACCCTGGAGTTCCTCTCGCCATTACTGTTGAGAGGGCCTCCTCTTGAGATGCGACGGGAACGCCGGGAACTCTTTCCCGACGAAGCAGGGACAGGATCCCTCATTTCGAGCTACGAGGCCGAAACGGGGCTCCTCTGGATGTGTGCGGGACCCTCGTGATTCCTCTCGAGTGGAGACGGGTATGTCGGGGAACTTCTTGATTTGCAGCAAGGGTGTGAAGAAGCCTTTCGAAGTTCCAGAGGTGAGGTGTGATCCGCCTCGTGACACCTCAGCAGAAATGGGCCTCATCTCGCCTGGAGGGGAGAACCTCCTGGATTTTCTCGAGTTGCGGCAGGTCTTCTCGAGTTACGACGGGGACCTCAGGGACCCGCTCTGGTGGCCTCAGGAAAGGCCTGTCCCCATGCGAGTTGCTAGGGGGCCTCTCGGGATTCCTCTCCCGTCCATGCCGAGGCCGCTGTCCTTGTGTGGAGTCGGGGCCGGAACCTGAGGATTCCTCTCCAGTGTTCCATGGATCTTGGGGTGCTTCTGAGTCTCCCCAGGGGAGTCAGGCCTCGTCTCGAGTGGGGGCATGCACGTGCGCTTTCCTCCCGAGCTGCAGCAGTAGTGTCACGCTTCCTTTCACGTGGATCAAGGGATCTGTGGCTTTCCCTCGAGGCTGTCCCTTGAGGCTTTCCCACGAGGCTTTCCCACAGGTCTGTGCCACGTGCCACCTTGGTGTGAGTCGATCCTCGGCGTGAAAGACGAGCCGGTGAAGGGAAAAGAGGTTCCTCTGGAATGGACTGAGACATCTGGGGGACTCTTGGAATGGTGGCACGACCCTGGAGTTCCTCTCGCCGTTCCTGTTGAGAGGGCCTCCTCTTGAGATGCGACGGGATCGCCGGGAACTCTTTCCCGACGAAGCAGGGAAAGGATCCCTCATCTCGAGCTACGAGGCGGAAACGGGGCCCCTCTGGATGTGGGCGGGACCCTCGTGATTCCTCTCGAGTGGAGACGGGTATGTCGGGGAACTTCTTGATTTGCACCAAGGGTGTGAAGGACCCTTTCGAAGTTCCAGAGGTGAGGTGTGATCAGCCTCGAGACGCCTCAGCGGAAATGGGCCTCATCTCGCCTGGAGGGGAGAACCTCCTGGATTTTCTCGAGTTGCGGCAGGTCTTCTCGAGTTACGACGGGGACCTCAGGGACCCGCTCTGGTGGCCTCAGGAAAGGCCAGTCCCCGTGCGAGTTGCTAGGGGGCCTCTCGGGATTCCTCTCCCGTCCATGCCGGGGCCTCAGTCCTTGTGTGGAGTCGGGGCTGGAACCTGAGGATTCCTCTCCAGTGTTGCCATGGATCTTGGGGTGCTTCTGAGTCTCCCCAGGGGAGTCAGGCCTCGTCTCGAGTGGGGGCATGCACGTGCGCTTTCCTCCCGAGCTGCAGCAGTAGTGTCATGCTTCCTGTCACGTGGATCAAGGGATCTGTGGCTTTCCCTCGAGGCTGTCCCTCGAGGATTTCCCACGAGGCTTTCCCACAGGGCTGTGCCACGTGCCACCTTCGTGTGAGTCGATCCTCGGCGTGAAAGACGAGCCGGTGAAGGGAAAACAGGTTCCTCTGGAATGGACTGAGACATCTGGGGGACTCTTGGAATGGTGGCACGACCCTGGAGTTCCTCTCGCCGTTCCTGTTGAGAGGGCCTCCTCTTGAGATGCGACGGGAACGCCGGGAACTCTTTCCCGACGAAGCAGGGACAGGATCCCTCATCTCGAGCTACGAGGCCGAAACGGGGCTCCTCTGGATGTGGGCGGGACCCTCGTGATTCCTCTCGAGTGGAGACGGGTATGTCGGGGAACTTCTTGATTTGCACCAAGGGTGTGACGGACCCTTTCGAAGTTCCAGAGGGGAGGTGTGATCAGCCTTGAGACGCCTCAGCGGAAATGGGCCTCATTTCTCCTGGAGGGGAGAACCTCCTGGATTTTCTCGAGTTGCGGCAGGTCTTCTCGAGTTACGACGGGGACCTCAGGGACCTGCTCTGGTGGCCTCAGGAAAGGCCAGTCCCCATGTGAGTTGCTAGGGGGCCTCTCGGGATTCCTCTCCCGTCCATGCCGGGGCCTCAGTCCTTGTGTGGAGTCGGGGCTGGAACCTGAGGATTCCTCTCCAGTGTTGCCATGGATCTTGGGGTGCTTCTGAGTCTCCCCAGGGGAGTCAGGCCTCGTCTCGAGTGGGGGCATGCACGTGCGCTTTCCCCCGAGCTGCAGCAGTAGTGTCACGCTTCCTGTCACGTGGATCAAGGGATCTGTGGCTTTCCCTCGAGGCTGTCCCTCGAGGATTTCCCACGAGGCTTTCCCACAGGGCTGTGCCACGTGCCACCTTGGTGTGAGTCGATCCTCGGCGTGAAAGACGAGCCGGTGAAGGGAAAAGAGGTTCCTCTGGAATGGACTGAGACATATGGGGGACTCTTGGAATGGTGGCACGACCCTGGAGTTCCTCTCGCCGTTCCTGTTGAGAGGGCCTCCTCTTGAGATGCGACGGGAACGCCGGGAACTCTTTCCCGACGAAGCAGGGACAGGATCCCTCATCTCGAGCTACGAGGCCGAAACGGGGCTCCTCTGGATGTGGGCGGGACCCTCGTGATTCCTCTCGAGTGGAGACGGGTATGTCGCGGAACTTCTTGATTTGCAGCAAGGGTGTGAAGGAGCCTTTCGAAGTTCCAGAGGTGAGGTGTGATCCGCCTTGTGACACCTCAGCAGAAATGGGCCTCATCTCGCCTGCAGGGGAGAACCTCCTGGATTTTCTCGAGTTGCGGCAGGTCTTCTCGAGTTACGACGGGGACCTCAGGGACCCGCTCTGGTGGCCTCAGGAAAGGCCAGTCCCCATGCGAGTTGCTAGGGGACCTCTCGGGTTTCCTCTCCCGTCCATGCCGGGGCCTCAGTCCTTGTGTGGAGTCGGGCCCGGAACCTGAGGATTCCTCTCCAGTGTTGCCATGGATCTTGGGGTGCTTCTGAGTCTCCCCAGGGGAGTCAGGCCTCGTCTCGAGTGGGGGCATGCACGTGCGCTTTCCTCCCGAGCTGCAGCAGTAGTGTCACGCTTCCTGTAACGTGGATCAAGGGATCTGTGGCTTTCCCTCGGGGCTGTCCCTCGAGGCTTTCCCACGAGGCTTTCCCACAGGGCTGTGCCACGTGCCCCCTTGGTGGGAGTCGATCCTCGGCGTGAAAGACGAGCCGGTGAAGGGAAAAGAGGTTCCTCTGGAATGGACTGAGACATCTGGGGGACTCTTGGAATGGTGGCACGACCCTGGAGTTCCTCTCGCCGTTCCTGTTGAGAGGGCCTCCTCTTGAGATGCGACGGCAACGCCGGGAACTCTTTCCCGACGAAGCAGGGAAAGGATCCCTCATCTCGAGCTACGAGGAGGAAACGGGGCTCCTCTGGATGTGGGCGGGACCCTCGTGATTCCTCTCGAGTGGAGACGGGTATGTCGGGGAACTTCTTGATTTGCACCAAGGGTGTGAAGGACCCTTTCGAAGTTCCAGAGGTGAGGTGTGATCAGCCTCGAGACGCCTCAGCGGAAATGGGCCTCATCTCGCCTGGAGGGGAGAACCTCCTGGATTTTCTCGAGTTGCGGCAGGTCTTCTCGAGTTACGACGGGGACCTCAGGGACCCGCTCTGGTGGCCTCAGGAAAGGCCAGTCCCCATGCGAGTTGCTAGGGGTCCTCTCGGGATTCCTCTCCCGTCCATGCCGGGGCCTCAGTCCTTGTGTGGAGTCGGGCCCGGAACCTGAGGATTCCTCTCCAGTGTTGCCATGGATCTTGGGGTGCTTCTGAGTCTCCCCAGGGGAGTCAGGCCTCGTCTCGAGTGGGGGCATGCACGTGTGCTTTCCTCCCGAGCTGCAGCAGTAGTGTCACGCTTCCTGTCACGTGGATCAAGGGATCTGTGTCTTTCCCTCGAGGCTGTCCCTCGAGGCTTTCCCACGAGGCTTTCCCACAGATCTGTGCCACGTGCCACCTTGGTGGGAGTCGATCCTCGGCGTGAAAGACGAGCCGGTGAAGGGAAAAGAGGTTCCTCTGGAATGGACTGAGACATCTGGGGGACTCTTGGAATGGTGGCACGACCCTGGAGTTCCTCTCGCCGTTCCTGTTGAGAGGGCCTCCTCTTGAGATGCGACGGGAACGCCGGGAACTCTTTCCCGACGAAGCAGGGACAGGATCCCTCATCTCGAGCTACGAGGCCGAAACGGGGCTCCTCTGAATGTGTGCGGGACCCTCGTGATTCCTCTCGAGTGGAGACGGGTATGTCGGGGAACTTCTTGATTTGCAGCAAGGGTGTGAAGAAGCCTTTCGAAGTTCCAGAGGTGAGGTGTGATCCGCCTCGTGACACCTCAGCAGAAATGGGCCTCATCTCGCCTGGAGGGGAGAACCTCCTGGATTTTCTCGAGTTGCGGCAGGTCTTCTCGAGTTACGACGGGGACCTCAGGGACCCGCTCTGGTGGCCTCAGGAAAGGCCAGTACCCATGCGAGTTGCTAGGGGGCCTCTCGGGATTCCTCTCCCGTCCATGCCGGGGCCTCAGTCCTTGTGTGGAGTCGGGGCTGGAACCTGAGGATTCCTCTCCAGTGTTGCCACGGATCTTGCGGTGCTTCTGAGTCTCCCCAGGGGAGTCAGGCCTCGTCTCGAGTGGGGGCATGCACGTGCGCTTTCCTCCCGAGCTGCAGCAGTAGTGTCACGCTTCCTTTCACGTGGATCAAGGGATCTGTGGCTTTCCCTCGAGGCTGTCCCTTGAGGCGTTCCCACGAGGCTTTCCCACAGGTCTGTGCCACGTGCCACCTTGGTGTGAGTCGATCCTCGGCGTGAAAGACGAGCCGGTGAAGGGAAAAGAGGTTCCTCTGGAATGGACTGAGACATCTGGGGGACTCTTGGAATGGTGGCACGACCCTGGAGTTCCTCTCGACGTTCCTGTTGAGAGGGCCTCCTCTTGAGATGCGACGGGAACGCCGGTAACTCTTTCCCGACGAAGCAGGGAAAGGATCCCTCATCTCGAGCTATGAGGCGGAAACGGGGCTCCTCTGGATGTGGGCGGGACCCTCGTGATTCCTCTCGAGTGGAGACGGGTATGTCGGGGAACTTCTTGATTTGCACCAAGGGTGTGAAGGACCCTTTCGAAGTTCCAGAGGGGAGGTGTGATCAGCCTCGAGACGCCTCAGCGGAAATGGGCCTCATCTCGCCTGGAGGGGAGAACCTCCTGGATTTTCTCGAGTTGCGGCAGGTCTTCTCGAGTTACGACGGGGACCTCAGGGACCCGCTCTGGTGGCCTCAGGAAAGGCCAGTCCCCATGCGAGTTGCTAGGGGGCCTCTCGGGATTCCTCTCCCGTCCATGCCGGGGCCTCAGTCCTTGTGTGGAGTCGGGGCCGGAACCTGAGGATTCCTCTCCAGTGTTACCACGGATCTTGCGGTGCTTCTGAGTCTCCCCAGGGGAGTCAGGCCTCGTCTCGAGTGGGGGCATGCACGTGCGCTTTCCTCCCGAGCTGCAGCAGTAGTGTCACGCTTCCTTTCACGTGGATCAAGGGATCTGTGGCTTTCCCTCGAGGCTGTCCCTTGAGGCTTTCCCACGAGGCTTTCCCACAGGTCTGTGCCACGTGCCACCTTGGTGTGAGTCGATCCTCGGCGTGAAAGACGAGCCGGTGAAGGGAAAAGAGGTTCCTCTGGAATGGACTGAGACATCTGGGGGACTCTTGGAATGGTGGCACGACCCTGGAGTTCCTCTCGCCGTTCCTGTTGAGAGGGCCTCCTCTTGAGATGCGACGGGAACGCCGGGAACTCTTTCCCGACGAAGCAGGGAAAGGATCCCTCATCTCGAGCTACGAGGCGGAAACGGGGCTCCTCTGGATGTGGGCGGGACCCTCGTGATTCCTCTCGAGTGGAGACGGGTATGTCGGGGAACTTCTTGATTTGCACCAAGGGTGTGAAGGACCCTTTCGAAGTTCCAGAGGGGAGGTGTGATCAGCCTCGAGACGCCTCAGCGGAAATGGGCCTCATCTCGCCTGGAGGGGAGAACCTCCTGGATTTTCTCGAGTTGCGGCAGGTCTTCTCGAGTTACGACGGGGACCTCAGGGACCCGCTCTGGTGGCCTCAGGAAAGGCCAGTCCCCATGCGAGTTGCTAGGGGGCCTCTCGGGATTCCTCTCCCGTCCATGCCGGGGCCTCAGTCCTTGTGTGGAGTCGGGGCCGGAACCTGAGGATTCCTCTCCAGTGTTGCCACGGATCTTGGGGTGCTTCTGAGTATCCCCAGGGGAGTCGGGCCTCGTCTCGAGTGGGGGCATGCACGTGCGCTTTCCTCCCGAGCTGCAGCAGTAGTGTCACGCTTCCTGTCACGTGGATCAAGGGATCTGTGGCTTTCCCTCGAGGCTGTCCCTCGAGGCTTTCCCACGAGGCTTTCCCACAGGGCTGTGCCACGTGCCACCTTGGTGGGAGTGGATCCTCGGCGGGTAAGACGAGCAGGTGAAGGTTAAACAGGTTCCTCTGGAATGGACTGAGACATCTGGGGGACTCTTGGAATGGTGGCACGACCCTGGAGTTCCTCTCGCCGTTCCTGTTGAGAGGGCCTCCTCTTGAGATGCGACGGGAACGCCGGGAACTCTTTCCCGACGAAGCAGGGAAAGGATCCCTCATCTCGAGCTACGAGGCGGAAACGGGGCTCCTCTGGATGTGGGCGGGACCCTCGTGATTCCTCTCGAGTGGAGACGGGTATGTCGGGGAACTTCTTGATTTGCACCAAGTGTGTGAAGGACCCTTTCGAAGTTCCAGAGGTGAGGTGTGATCAGCCTCGAGACGCCTCAGCGGAAATGGGCCTCATCTCGCCTGGAGGGGAGAACCTCCTGGATTTTCTCGAGTTGCGGCAGGTCTTCTCGAGTTACGACGGGGACCTCAGGGACCCGCTCTGGTGGCCTCAGGAAAGGCCAGTCCCCATGCGAGGTGCTAGGGGACCTCTCGGGATTCCTCTCCCGTCCATGCCGGGGCCTCAGTCCTTGTGTGGAGTCGGGGCCGGAACCTGAGGATTCCTCTCCAGTGTTGCCATGGATCTTGGGGTGCTTCTGAGTCTCCCCAGGGGAGTCAGGCCTCGTCTCGAGTGGGGGCATGCACGTGCGCTTTCCTCCCGAGCTTCAGCAGTAGAGTCACGCTTCCTGTCACGTGGATCAAGGGATCTGTGTCTTTCCCTCGAGGCTGTCCCTCGAGGCTTTCCCACGAGGCTTTCCCACAGGGCTGTGCCACGTGCCACCTTGGTGTGAGTCGATCCTCGGCGTGAAAGACGAGCCGGTGAAGGGAAAACAGGTTCCTCTGGAATGGACTGAGACATCTGGGGGACTCTTGGAATGGTGGCACGACCCTGGAGTTCCTCTCGCCGTTCCTGTTGAGAGGGCCTCCTCTTGAGATGCGACGGGAACGCCGGGAACTCTTTCCCGACGAAGCAGGGACAGGATCCCTCATCTCGAGCTACGCGGCCGAAACGGGGCTCCTCTCGATGTGGGCGGGACCCTCGTGATTCCTCTCGAGTGGAGACGGGTATGTCGGGGAACTTCTTGATTTGCAGCAAGGGTGTGAAGAAGCCTTTCGAAGTTCCAGAGGTGAGGTGTGATCCGCCTCGTGACACCTCAGCAGAAATGGGCCTCATCTCGCCTGGAGGGGAGAACCTCCTGGATTTTCTCGAGTTGCGGCAGGTCTTCTCGAGTTACGACGGGGACCTCAGGGACCCGCTCTGGTGGCCTCAGGAAAGGCCAGTCCCCATGCGAGTTGCTAGGGGACCTCTCGGGATTCCTCTCCCGTCCATGCCGGGGCCTCAGTCCTTGTGTGGAGTCGGGGCCGAAACCTGAGGATTCCTCTCCAGTGTTGCCATGGATCTTGGGGTGCTTCTGAGTCTCCCCAGGAGAGTCAGGCCTCGTCTCGAGTGGGGGCATGCACGTGCGCTTTCCTCCCGAGCTGCAGCAGTAGTGTCACGCTTCCTGTCACGTGGATCAAGGAATCTGTGTCTTTCCCTAGAGGCTGTCCCTCGAGGCTTTCCCACGAGGCTTTCCCACAGGGCTGTGCCACGTACCACCTTGGTGTGAGTCGATCCTCGGCGTGAAAGACGAGCCGGTGAAAGGAAAAGAGGTTCCTCTGGAATGGACTGAGACATCTGGGGGACTCATGGAAAGGTGGCACGACCCTGGAGTTCCTCTCGCCGTTCCTGTTGAGAGGGCCTCCTCTTGAGATGCGACGGGAACGCCGGGAACTCTTTCCCGACGAAGCAGGGAAAGGATCCCTCATCTCGAGCTACGAGGCGGAAACGGGGCTCCTCTGGATGTGGGCGGGTCCCTCGTGATTCCTCTCGAGTGGAGACGGGTATGTCGGGGAACTTCTTGATTTGCAGCAAGGGTGTGAAGGAGCCTTTCGAAGTTCCAGAGGTGAGGTGTGATCCGCCTTGTGACACCTCAGCAGAAATGGGCCTCATCTCGCCTGCAGGGGAGAACCTCCTGGATTTTCTCGAGTTGCGGCAGGTCTTCTCGAGTTACGACGGGGACCTCAGGGACCCGCTCTGGTGGCCTCAGGAAAGGCCAGTCCCCATGCGAGTTGCTAGGGGGCCTCTCGGGATTCCTCTCCCGTCCATGCCGGGGCCTCAGTCCTTGTGTGGAGTCGGGGCCGGAACCTGAGGATTCCTCTCCAGTGTTGCCACGGATCTTGGGGTGCTTCTGAGTATCCCCAGGGGAGTCGGGCCTCGTCTCGAGTGGGGGCATGCACGTGCGCTTTCCTCCCGAGCTGCAGCAGTAGTGTCACGCTTCCTGTCACGTGGATCAAGGGATCTGTGGCTTTCCCTCGAGGCTGTCCCTCGAGGCTTTCCCACGAGGCTTTCCCACAGGGCTGTGCCACGTGCCACCTTGGTGGGAGTGGATCCTCGGCGGGTAAGACGAGCAGGTGAAGGGAAAACAGGTTCCTCTGGAATGGACTGAGACATCTGGGGGACTCTTGGAATGGTGGCACGACCCTGGAGTTCCTCTCGCCGTTCCTGTTGAGAGGGCCTCCTCTTGAGATGCGACGGGAACGCCGGGAACTCTTTCCCGACGAAGCAGGGAAAGGATCCCTCATCTCGAGCTACGAGGCGGAAACGGGGCTCCTCTGGATGTGGGCGGGACCCTCGTGATTCCTCTCGAGTGGAGACGGGTATGTCGGGGAACTTCTTGATTTGCACCAAGTGTGTGAAGGACCCTTTCGAAGTTCCAGAGGTGAGGTGTGATCAGCCTCGAGACGCCTCAGCGGAAATGGGCCTCATCTCGCCTGGAGGGGAGAACCTCCTGGATTTTCTCGAGTTGCGGCAGGTCTTCTCGAGTTACGACGGGGACCTCAGGGACCCGCTCTGGTGGCCTCAGGAAAGGCCAGTCCCCATGCGAGGTGCTAGGGGACCTCTCGGGATTCCTCTCCCGTCCATGCCGGGGCCTCAGTCCTTGTGTGGAGTCGGGGCCGGAACCTGAGGATTCCTCTCCAGTGTTGCCATGGATCTTGGGGTGCTTCTGAGTCTCCCCAGGGGAGTCAGGCCTCGTCTCGAGTGGGGGCATGCACGTGCGCTTTCCTCCCGAGCTTCAGCAGTAGAGTCACGCTTCCTGTCACGTGGATCAAGGGATCTGTGTCTTTCCCTCGAGGCTGTCCCTCGAGGCTTTCCCACGAGGCTTTCCCACAGGGCTGTGCCACGTGCCACCTTGGTGTGAGTCGATCCTCGGCGTGAAAGACGAGCCGGTGAAGGGAAAACAGGTTCCTCTGGAATGGACTGAGACATCTGGGGGACTCTTGGAATGGTGGCACGACCCTGGAGTTCCTCTCGCCGTTCCTGTTGAGAGGGCCTCCTCTTGAGATGCGACGGGAACGCCGGGAACTCTTTCCCGACGAAGCAGGGACAGGATCCCTCATCTCGAGCTACGCGGCCGAAACGGGGCTCCTCTCGATGTGGGCGGGACCCTCGTGATTCCTCTCGAGTGGAGACGGGTATGTCGGGGAACTTCTTGATTTGCAGCAAGGGTGTGAAGAAGCCTTTCGAAGTTCCAGAGGTGAGGTGTGATCCGCCTCGTGACACCTCAGCAGAAATGGGCCTCATCTCGCCTGGAGGGGAGAACCTCCTGGATTTTCTCGAGTTGCGGCAGGTCTTCTCGAGTTACGACGGGGACCTCAGGGACCCGCTCTGGTGGCCTCAGGAAAGGCCAGTCCCCATGCGAGTTGCTAGGGGACCTCTCGGGATTCCTCTCCCGTCCATGCCGGGGCCTCAGTCCTTGTGTGGAGTCGGGGCCGGAACCTGAGGATTCCTCTCCAGTGTTGCCATGGATCTTGGGGTGCTTCTGAGTCTCCCCAGGAGAGTCAGGCCTCGTCTCGAGTGGGGGCATGCACGTGCGCTTTCCTCCCGAGCTGCAGCAGTAGTGTCACGCTTCCTGTCACGTGGATCAAGGAATCTGTGTCTTTCCCTAGAGGCTGTCCCTCGAGGCTTTCCCACGAGGCTTTCCCACAGGGCTGTGCCACGTACCACCTTGGTGTGAGTCGATCCTCGGCGTGAAAGACGAGCCGGTGAAAGGAAAAGAGGTTCCTCTGGAATGGACTGAGACATCTGGGGGACTCATGGAAAGGTGGCACGACCCTGGAGTTCCTCTCGCCGTTCCTGTTGAGAGGGCCTCCTCTTGAGATGCGACGGGAACGCCGGGAACTCTTTCCCGACGAAGCAGGGAAAGGATCCCTCATCTCGAGCTACGAGGCGGAAACGGGGCTCCTCTGGATGTGGGCGGGTCCCTCGTGATTCCTCTCGAGTGGAGACGGGTATGTCGGGGAACTTCTTGATTTGCAGCAAGGGTGTGAAGGAGCCTTTCGAAGTTCCAGAGGTGAGGTGTGATCCGCCTTGTGACACCTCAGCAGAAATGGGCCTCATCTCGCCTGCAGGGGAGAACCTCCTGGATTTTCTCGAGTTGCGGCAGGTCTTCTCGAGTTACGACGGGGACCTCAGGGACCCGCTCTGGTGGCCTCAGGAAAGGGCAGTCCCCATGCGAGTTGCTAGGGGACCTCTCGGGATTCCGCTCCCGTCCATGCCGGGGCCTCAGTCCTTGTGTGGAGTCGGGCCCGGAACCTGAGGATTCCTCTCCAGTGTTGCCATGGATCTTGGGGTGCTTCTGAGTCTCCCCAGGGGAGTCAGGCCTCGTCTCGAGTGGGGGCATGCACGTGCGCTTTCCTCCCGAGCTGCAGCAGTAGTGTCACGCTTCCTGTCACATGGATCAAGGGATCTGTGGCTTTCCCTCGAGGCTGTCCCTCGAGGCTTTCCCACGAGGCTTTCCCACAGGGCTGTGCCACGTGCCACCTTGGTGTGAGTCGATCCTCGGCGTGAAAGACGAGCCGGTGAAGGGAAAAGAGGTTCCTCTGGAATGGACTGAGACATCTGGGGGACTCTTGGAAAGGTGGCCCGACCCTGGAGTTCCTCTCGCCATTACTGTTGAGAGGGCCTCCTCTTGAGATGCGACGGGAACGCCGGGAACTCTTTCCCGACGAAGCAGGGACAGGATCCCTCATTTCGAGCTACGAGGCCGAAACGGGGCTCCTCTGGATGTGTGCGGGACCCTCGTGATTCCTCTCGAGTGGAGACGGGTATGTCGGGGAACTTCTTGATTTGCAGCAAGGGTGTGAAGAAGCCTTTCGAAGTTCCAGAGGTGAGGTGTGATCCGCCTCGTGACACCTCAGCAGAAATGGGCCTCATCTCGCCTGGAGGGGAGAACCTCCTGGATTTTCTCGAGTTGCGGCAGGTCTTCTCGAGGTACGACGGGGACCTCAGGGACCCGCTCTGGTGGCCTCAGGAAAGGCCTGTCCCCATGCGAGTTGCTAGGGGGCCTCTCGGGATTCCTCTCCCGTCCATGCCGAGGCCGCTGTCCTTGTGTGGAGTCGGGGCCGGAACCTGAGGATTCCTCTCCAGTGTTCCATGGATCTTGGGGTGCTTCTGAGTCTCCCCAGGGGAGTCAGGCCTCGTCTCGAGTGGGGGCATGCACGTGCGCTTTCCTCCCGAGCTGCAGCAGTAGTGTCACGCTTCCTGTCACGTGGATCAAGGGATCTGTGGCTTTCCCTCGGGGCTGTCCCTCGAGGCTTTCCCACGAGGCTTTCCCACAGGGCTGTGCCACGTGCCACCTTGGTGGGAGTCGATCCTCGGCGTGAAAGACGAGCCGGTGAAGGGAAAAGAGGTTCCTCTGGAATGGACTGAGACATCTGGGGGACTCTTGGAATGGTGGCACGACCCTGGAGTTCCTCTCGCCGTTCCTGTTGAGAGGGCCTCCTCTTGAGATGCGACGGCAACGCCGGGAACTCTTTCCCGACGAAGCAGGGAAAGGATCCCTCATCTCGAGCTACGAGGAGGAAACGGGGCTCCTCTGGATGTGGGCGGGACCCTCGTGATTCCTCTCGAGTGGAGACTGGTATGTCGGGGAACTTCTTGATTTGCACCAAGGGTGTGAAGGACCCTTTCGAAGTTCCAGAGGTGAGGTGTGATCAGCCTCGAGACGCCTCAGCGGAAATGGGCCTCATCTCGCCTGGAGGGGAGAACCTCCTGGATTTTCTCGAGTTGCGGCAGGTCTTCTCGAGTTACGACGGGGACCTCAGGGACCCGCTCTAGTGGCCTCAGGAAAGGCCAGTCCCCATGCGAGTTGCTAGGGGTCCTCTCGGGATTCCTCTCCCGTCCATGCCGGGGCCTCAGTCCTTGTGTGGAGTCGGGCCCGGAACCTGAGGATTCCTCTCCAGTGTTGCCATGGATCTTGGGGTGCTTCTGAGTCTCCCCAGGGGAGTCAGGCCTCGTCTCGAGTGGGGGCTTGCACGTGTGCTTTCCTCCCGAGCTGCAGCAGTAGTGTCACGCTTCCTGTCACGTGGATCAAGGGATCTGTGTCTTTCCCTCGAGGCTGTCCCTCGAGGCTTTCCCACGAGGCTTTCCCACAGATCTGTGCCACGTGCCACCTTGGTGGGAGTAGTTCCTCGGAGTGAAAGACGAGCCGGTGAAGGGAAAAGAGGTTCCTCTGGAATGGACTGAGACATCTGGGGGACTCTTGGAATGGTGGCACGACCCTGGAGTTCCTCTCGCCGTTCCTGTTGAGAGGGCCTCCTCTTGAGATGCGACGGGAACGCCGGGAACTCTTTCCCGACGAAGCAGGGACAGGATCCCTCATCTCGAGCTACGAGGCCGAAACGGGGCTCCTCTGAATGTGTGCGGGACCCTCGTGATTCCTCTCGAGTGGAGACGGGTATGTCGGGGAACTTCTTGATTTGCAGCAAGGGTGTGAAGAAGCCTTTCGAAGTTCCAGAGGTGAGGTGTGATCCGCCTCGTGACACCTCAGCAGAAATGGGCCTCATCTCGCCTGGAGGGGAGAACCTCCTGGATTTTCTCGAGTTGCGGCAGGTCTTCTCGAGTTACGACGGGGACCTCAGGGACCCGCTCTGGTGGCCTCAGGAAAGGCCAGTACCCATGCGAGTTGCTAGGGGGCCTCTCGGGATTCCTCTCCCGTCCATGCCGGGGCCTCAGTCCTTGTGTGGAGTCGGGGCTGGAACCTGAGGATTCCTCTCCAGTGTTGCCACGGATCTTGCGGTGCTTCTGAGTCTCCCCAGGGGAGTCAGGCCTCGTCTCGAGTGGGGGCATGCACGTGCGCTTTCCTCCCGAGCTGCAGCAGTAGTGTCACGCTTCCTTTCACGTGGATCAAGGGATCTGTGGCTTTCCCTCGAGGCTGTCCCTTGAGGCGTTCCCACGAGGCTTTCCCACAGGTCTGTGCCACGTGCCACCTTGGTGTGAGTCGATCCTCGGCGTGAAAGACGAGCCGGTGAAGGGAAAAGAGGTTCCTCTGGAATGGACTGAGACATCTGGGGGACTCTTGGAATGGTGGCACGACCCTGGAGTTCCTCTCGACGTTCCTGTTGAGAGGGCCTCCTCTTGAGATGCGACGGGAACGCCGGTAACTCTTTCCCGACGAAGCAGGGAAAGGATCCCTCATCTCGAGCTATGAGGCGGAAACGGGGCTCCTCTGGATGTGGGCGGGACCCTCGTGATTCCTCTCGAGTGGAGACGGGTATGTCGGGGAACTTCTTGATTTGCACCAAGGGTGTGAAGGACCCTTTCGAAGTTCCAGAGGGGAGGTGTGATCAGCCTCGAGACGCCTCAGCGGAAATGGGCCTCATCTCGCCTGGAGGGGAGAACCTCCTGGATTTTCTCGAGTTGCGGCAGGTCTTCTCGAGTTACGACGGGGACCTCAGGGACCCGCTCTGGTGGCCTCAGGAAAGGCCAGTCCCCATGCGAGTTGCTAGGGGGCCTCTCGGGATTCCTCTCCCGTCCATGCCGGGGCCTCAGTCCTTGTGTGGAGTCGGGGCCGGAACCTTAGGATTCCTCTCCAGTGTTGCCACGGATCTTGGGGTGCTTCTGAGTATCCCCAGGGGAGTCGGGCCTCGTCTCGAGTGGGGGCATGCACGTGCGCTTTCCTCCCGAGCTGCAGCAGTAGTGTCACGCTTCCTGTCACGTGGATCAAGGGATCTGTGGCTTTCCCTCGAGGCTGTCCCTCGAGGCTTTCCCACGAGGCTTTCCCACAGGGCTGTGCCACGTGCCACCTTGGTGTGAGTCGATCCTCGGCGTGAAAGACGAGCCGGTGAAGGGAAAAGAGGTTCCTCTGGAATGGACTGAGACATCTGGGGGACTCTTGGAATGGTGGCACGACCCTGGAGTTCCTCTCGCCGTTCCTGTTGAGAGGGCCTCCTCTTGAGATGCGACGGGAACGCCGGGAACTCTTTCCCGACGAAGCAGGTAAAGGATCCCTCATCTCGAGCTACGAGGAGGAAACGGGGCTCCTCTGGATGTGGGCGGGACCCTCGTGATTCCTCTCGAGTGGAGACGGGTATGTCGGGGAACTTCTTGATTTGCAGCAAGGGTGTGAAGGACCCTTTCGAAGTTCCAGAGGTGAGGTGTGATCAGCCTCGAGACGCCTCAGCGGAAATGGGCCTCATCTCGCCTGGAGGGGAGAACCTCCTGGATTTTCTCGAGTTGCGGCAGGTCTTCTCGAGTTACGACGGGGACCTCAGGGACCCGCTCTGGTGGCCTCAGGAAAGGCCAGTCCCCATGCGAGTTGCTAGGGGTCCTCTCGGGATTCCTCTCCCGTCCATGCCGGGGCCTCAGTCCTTGTGTGGAGTCGGGGCCGGAACCTGAGGATTCCTCTCCAGTGTTGCCATGGATGTTGGGGTGCTTCTGAGTCTCCCCAGGGGAGTCAGGCCTCGTCTCGAGTGGGGGCATGCACGTGCGATTTCCTCCCGAGCTGCAGCAGTAGTGTCACGCTTCCTGTCACGTGGATCAAGGGATCTGTGGCTTTCCCTCGAGGCTGTCCCTCGAGGCTTTCCCACGAGGCTTTCCCACAGGGCTGTGCCACGTGCCACCTTGGTGGGAGTCGATCCTCGGCGTGAAAGACGAGCCGGTGAAGGGAAAAGAGGTTCCTCTGGAATGGACTGAGACATCTGGGGGACTCTTGGAATGGTGGCACGACCCTGGAGTTCCTCTCGCCATTCCTGTTGAGAGGGCCTCCTCTTGAGATGCGACGGCAACGCCGGGAACTCTTTCCCGACGAAGCAGGGAAAGGATCCCTCATCTCGAGTTACGAGGAGGAAACGGGGCTCCTCTGGATGTGGGCGGGACCCTCGTGATTCCTCTCGAGTGGAGACGGGTATGTCGGGGAACTTCTTGATTTGCACCAAGGGTGTGAAGGACCCTTTCGAAGTTCCAGAGGTGAGGTGTGATCAGCCTCGAGACGCCTCAGCGGAAATGGGCCTCATCTCGCCTGGAGGGGAGAACCTCCTGGATTTTCTCGAGTTGCGGCAGGTCTTCTCGAGTTACGACGGGGACCTCAGGGACCCGCTCTGGTGGCCTCAGGAAAGGCCAGTCCCCATGCGAGTTGCTAGGGGTCCTCTCGGGATTCCTCTCCCGTCCATGCCGGGGCCTCAGTCCTTGTGTGGAGTCGGGCCCGGAACCTGAGGATTCCTCTCCAGTGTTGCCATGGATCTTGGGGTGCTTCTGAGTCTCCCCAGGGGAGTCAGGCCTCGTCTCGAGTGGGGGCATACACGTGTGCTTTCCTCCCGAGCTGCAGCAGTAGTGTCACGCTTCCTGTCACGTGGATCAAGGGATCTGTGTCTTTCCCTCGAGGCTGTCCCTCGAGGCTTTCCCACGAGGCTTTCCCACAGATCTGTGCCACGTGCCACCTTGGTGGGAGTAGTTCCTCGGAGTGAAAGACGAGCCGGTGAAGGGAAAAGAGGTTCCTCTGGAATGGACTGAGACATCTGGGGGACTCTTGGAATGGTGGCACGACCCTGGAGTTCCTCTCGCCGTTCCTGTTGAGAGGGCCTCCTCTTGAGATGCGACGGGAACGCCGGGAACTCTTTCCCGACGAAGCAGGGACAGGATCCCTCATCTCGAGCTACGAGGCCGAAACGGGGCTCCTCTGAATGTGTGCGGGACCCTCGTGATTCCTCTCGAGTGGAGACGGGTATGTCGGGGAACTTCTTGATTTGCAGCAAGGGTGTGAAGAAGCCTTTCGAAGTTCCAGAGGTGAGGTGTGATCCGCCTCGTGACACCTCAGCAGAAATGGGCCTCATCTCGCCTGGAGGGGAGAACCTTCTGGATTTTCTCGAGTTGCGGCAGGTCTTCTCGAGTTACGACGGGGACCTCAGGGACCCGCTCTGGTGGCCTCAGGAAAGGCCAGTCCCCATGCGAGTTGCTAGGGGGCCTCTCGGGATTCCTCTCCCGTCCATGCCGGGGCCTCAGTCCTTGTGTGGAGTCGGGGCCGGAACCTGAGGATTCCTCTCCAGTGTTGCCACGGATCTTGCGGTGCTTCTGAGTCTCCCCAGGGGAGTCAGGCCTCGTCTCGAGTGGGGGCATGCACGTGCGCTTTCCTCCCGAGCTGCAGCAGTAGTGTCACGCTTCCTTTCACGTGGATCAAGGGATCTGTGGCTTTCCCTCGAGGCTGTCCCTTGAGGCGTTCCCACGAGGCTTTCCCACAGGTCTGTGCCACGTGCCACCTTGGTGTGAGTCGATCCTCGGCGTGAAAGACGAGCCGGTGAAGGGAAAAGAGGTTCCTCTGGAATGGACTGAGACATCTGGGGGACTCTTGGAATGGTGGCACGACCCTGGAGTTCCTCTCGCCGTTCCTGTTGAGAGGGCCTCCTCTTGAGATGCGACGGGAACGCCGGGAACTCTTTCCCGACGAAGCAGGGAAAGGATCCCTCATCTCGAGCTACGAGGCGGAAACGGGGCTCCTCTGGATGTGGGCGGGACCCTCGTGATTCCTCTCGAGTGGAGACGGGTATGTCGGGGAACTTCTTGATTTGCACCAAGGGTGTGAAGGACCCTTTCGAAGTTCCAGAGGGGAGGTGTGATCAGCCTCGAGACGCCTCAGCGGAAATGGGCCTCATCTCGCCTGGAGGGGAGAACCTCCTGGATTTTCTCGAGTTGCGGCAGGTCTTCTCGAGTTACGACGGGGACCTCAGGGACCCGCTCTGGTGGCCTCAGGAAAGGCCAGTCCCCATGCGAGTTGCTAGGGGGCCTCTCGGGATTCCTCTCCCGTCCATGCCGGGGCCTCAGTCCTTGTGTGGAGTCGGGGCCGGAACCTGAGGATTCCTCTCCAGTGTTGCCACGGATCTTGGGGTGCTTCTGAGTATCCCCAGGGGAGTCGGGCCTCGTCTCGAGTGGGGGCATGCACGTGCGCTTTCCTCCCGAGCTGCAGCAGTAGTGTCACGCTTCCTGTCACGTGGATCAAGGGATCTGTGGCTTTCCCTCGAGGCTGTCCCTCGAGGCTTTCCCACGAGGCTTTCCCACAGGGCTGTGCCACGTGCCACCTTGGTGGGAGTCGATCCTCGGCGTGAAAGACGAGCCGGTGAAGGGAAAAGAGGTTCCTCTGGAATGGACTGAGACATCTGGGGGACTCTTGGAATGGTGGCACGACCTTGGAGTTCCTCTCGCCGTTCCTGTTGAGAGGGCCTCCTCTTGAGATGCGACGGGAACGCCGGGAACTCTTTCCCGACGAAGCAGGGAAAGGATCCCTCATCTCGAGCTACGAGGAGGAAACGGGGCTCCTCTGGATGTGGGCGGGACCCTCGTGATTCCTCTCGAGTGGAGACGGGTATGTCGGGGAACTTCTTGATTTGCACCAAGGGTGTGAAGGACCCTTTCGAAGTTCCAGAGGTGAGGTGTGATCAGCCTCGAGACGCCTCAGCGGAAATGGGCCTCATCTCGCCTGGAGGGGAGAACCTCCTGGATTTTCTCGAGTTGCGGCAGGTCTTCTCGAGTTACGACGGGGACCTCAGGGACCCGCTCTGGTGGCCTCAGGAAAGGCCAGTCCCCATGCGAGTTGCTAGGGGTCCTCTCGGGATTCCTCTCCCGTCCATGCCGGGGCCTCAGTCCTTGTGTGGAGTCGGGCCCGGAACCTGAGGATTCCTCTCCAGTGTTGCCATGGATCTTGGGGTGCTTCTGAGTCTCCCCAGGGGAGTCAGGCCTCGTCTCGAGTGGGGGCATGCACGTGTGCTTTCCTCCCGAGCTGCAGCAGTAGTGTCACGCTTCCTGTCACGTGGATCAAGGGATCTGTGTCTTTCCCTCGAGGCTGTCCCTCGAGGCTTTCCCACGAGGCTTTCCCACAGATCTGTGCCACGTGCCACCTTGGTGGGAGTAGTTCCTCGGAGTGAAAGACGAGCCGGTGAAGGGAAAAGAGGTTCCTCTGGAATGGACTGAGACATCTGGGGGACTCTTGGAATGGTGGCACGACCCTGGAGTTCCTCTCGCCGTTCCTGTTGAGAGGGCCTCCTCTTGAGATGCGACGGGAACGCCGGGAACTCTTTCCCGACGAAGCAGGGACAGGATCCCTCATCTCGAGCTACGAGGCCGAAACGGGGCTCCTCTGAATGTGTGCGGGACCCTCGTGATTCCTCTCGAGTGGAGACGGGTATGTCGGGGAACTTCTTGATTTGCAGCAAGGGTGTGAAGAAGCCTTTCGAAGTTCCAGAGGTGAGGTGTGATCCGCCTCGTGACACCTCAGCAGAAATGGGCCTCATCTCGCCTGGAGGGGAGAACCTCCTGGATTTTCTCGAGTTGCGACAGGTCTTCTCGAGTTACGACGGGGACCTCAGGGACCCGCTCTGGTGGCCTCAGGAAAGGCCAGTCCCCATGCGAGTTGCTAGGGGGCCTCTCGGGATTCCTCTCCCGTCCATGCCGGGGCCTCAGTCCTTGTGTGGAGTCGGGGCTGGAACCTGAGGATTCCTCTCCAGTGTTGCCACGGATCTTGGGGTGCTTCTGAGTATCCCCAGGGGAGTCGGGCCTCGTCTCGAGTGGGGGCATGCACGTGCGCTTTCCTCCCGAGCTGCAGCAGTAGTGTCACGCTTCCTGTCACGTGGATCAAGGGATCTGTGGCTTTCCCTCGAGGCTGTCCCTCGAGGCTTTCCCACGAGGCTTTCCCACAGGGCTGTGCCACGTGCCACCTTGGTGGGAGTCGATCCTCGGCGTGAAAGACGAGCCGGTGAAGGGAAAAGAGGTTCCTCTGGAATGGACTGAGACATCTGGGGGACTCTTGGAATGGTGGCACGACCCTGGAGTTCCTCTCGCCGTTCCTGTTGAGAGGGCCTCCTCTTGAGATGCGACGGGAACGCCGGGAACTCTTTCCCGACGAAGCAGGGAAAGGATCCCTCATCTCGAGCTACGAGGAGGAAACGGGGCTCCTCTGGATGTGGGCAGGACCCTCGTGATTCCTCTCGAGTGGAGACGGGTATGTCGGGGAACTTCTTGATTTGCACCAAGGGTGTGAAGGACCCTTTCGAAGTTCCAGAGGTGAGGTGTGATCAGCCTCGAGACGCCTCAGCGGAAATGGGCCTCATCTCGCCTGGAGGGGAGAACCTCCTGGATTTTCTCGAGTTGCGGCAGGTCTTCTCGAGTTACGACGGGGACCTCAGGGACCCGCTCTGGTGGCCTCAGGAAAGGCCAGTCCCCATGCGAGTTGCTAGGGGTCCTCTCGGGATTCCTCTCCCGTCCATGCCGGGGCCTCAGTCCTTGTGTGGAGTCGGGCCCGGAACCTGAGGATTCCTCTCCAGTGTTGCCATGGATCTTGGGGTGCTTCTGAGTCTCCCCAGGGGAGTCAGGCCTCGTCTCGAGTGGGGGCATGCACGTGTGCTTTCCTCCCGAGCTGCAGCAGTAGTGTCACGCTTCCTGTCACGTGGATCAAGGGATCTGTGTCTTTCCCTCGAGGCTGTCCCTCGAGGCTTTCCCACGAGGCTTTCCCACAGATCTGTGCCACGTGCCACCTTGGTGGGAGTAGTTCCTCGGAGTGAAAGACGAGCCGGTGAAGGGAAAAGAGGTTCCTCTGGAATGGACTGAGACATCTGGGGGACTCTTGGAATGGTGGCACGACCCTGGAGTTCCTCTCGCCGTTCCTGTTGAGAGGGCCTCCTCTTGAGATGCGACGGGAACGCCGGGAACTCTTTCCCGACGAAGCAGGGACAGGATCCCTCATCTCGAGCTACGAGGCCGAAACGGGGCTCCTCTGAATGTGTGCGGGACCCTCGTGATTCCTCTCGAGTGGAGACGGGTATGTCGGGGAACTTCTTGATTTGCAGCAAGGGTGTGAAGAAGCCTTTCGAAGTTCCAGAGGTGAGGTGTGATCCGCCTCGTGACACCTCAGCAGAAATGGGCCTCATCTCGCCTGGAGGGGAGAACCTCCTGGATTTTCTCGAGTTGCGACAGGTCTTCTCGAGTTACGACGGGGACCTCAGGGACCCGCTCTGGTGGCCTCAGGAAAGGCCAGTCCCCATGCGAGTTGCTAGGGGGCCTCTCGGGATTCCTCTCCCGTCCATGCCGGGGCCTCAGTCCTTGTGTGGAGTCGGGGCCGGAACCTGAGGATTCCTCTCCAGTGTTGCCACGGATCTTGCGGTGCTTCTGAGTCTCCCCAGGGGAGTCAGGCCTCGTCTCGAGTGGGGGCATGCACGTGCGCTTTCCTCCCGAGCTGCAGCAGTAGTGTCACGCTTCCTGTCACGTGGATCAAGGGATCTGTGGCTTTCCCTCGAGGCTGTCCCTTGAGGCTTTCCCACGAGGCTTTCCCACAGGTCTGTGCCACGTGCCACCTTGGTGTGAGTCGATCCTCGGCGTGAAAGACGAGCCGGTGAAGGGAAAAGAGGTTCCTCTGGAATGGACTGAGACATCTGGGGGACTCTTGGAATGGTGGCACGACCCTGGAGTTCCTCTCGCCGTTCCTGTTGAGAGGGCCTCCTCTTGAGATGCGACGGGAACGCCGGGAACTCTTTCCCGACGAAGCAGGGAAAGGATCCCTCATCTCGAGCTACGAGGCGGAAACGGGGCTCCTCTGGATGTGGGCGGGACCCTCGTGATTCCTCTCGAGTGGAGACGGGTATGTCGGGGAACTTCTTGATTTGCACCAAGGGTGTGAAGGACCCTTTCGAAGTTCCAGAGGGGAGGTGTGATCAGCCTCGAGACGCCTCAGCGGAAATGGGCCTCATCTCGCCTGGAGGGGAGAACCTCCTGGATTTTCTCGAGTTGCGGCAGGTCTTCTCGAGTTACGACGGGGACCTCAGGGACCCGCTCTGGTGGCCTCAGGAAAGGCCAGTCCCCATGCGAGTTGCTAGGGGGCCTCTCGGGATTCCTCTCCCGTCCATGCCGGGGCCTCAGTCCTTGTGTGGAGTCGGGGCCGGAACCTGAGGATTCCCCTCCAGTGTTGCCACGGATCTTGGGGTGCTTCTGAGTATCCCCAGGGGAGTCGGGCCTCGTCTCGAGTGGGGGCATGCACGTGCGCTTTCCTCCCGAGCTGCAGCAGTAGTGTCACGCTTCCTGTCACGTGGATCAAGGGATCTGTGGCTTTCCCTCGAGGCTGTCCCTCGAGGCTTTCCCACGAGGCTTTCCCACAGGGCTGTGCCACGTGCCACCTTGGTGGGAGTCGATCCTCGGCGTGAAAGACGAGCCGGTGAAGGGAAAAGAGGTTCCTCTGGAATGGACTGAGACATCTGGGGGACTCTTGGAATGGTGGCACGACCCTGGAGTTCCTCTCGCCGTTCCTGTTGAGAGGGCCTCCTCTTGAGATGCGACGGGAATGCCGGGAACTCTTTCCCGACGAAGCAGGGAAAGGATCCCTCATCTCGAGCTACGAGGAGGAAACGGGGCTCCTCTGGATGTGGGCGGGACCCTCGTGATTCCTCTCGAGTGGAGACGGGTATGTCGGGGAACTTCTTGATTTGCACCAAGGGTGTGAAGGACCCTTTCGAAGTTCCAGAGGTGAGGTGTGATCAGCCTCGAGACGCCTCAGCGGAAATGGGCCTCATCTCGCCTGGAGGGGAGAACCTCCTGGATTTTCTCGAGTTGCGGCAGGTCTTCTCGAGTTACGACGGGGACCTCAGGGACCCGCTCTGGTGGCCTCAGGAAAGGCCAGTCCCCATGCGAGTTGCTAGGGGTCCTCTCGGGATTCCTCTCCCGTCCATGCCGGGGCCTCAGTCCTTGTGTGGAGTCGGGGCCGGAACCTGAGGATTCCTCTCCAGTGTTGCCATGGATCTTGGGGTGCTTCTGAGTCTCCCCAGGGGAGTCAGGCCTCGTCTCGAGTGGGGGCATGCACGTGCGCTTTCCTCCCGAGCTGCAGCAGTAGTGTCACGCTTCCTGTCACGTGGATCAAGGGATCTGTGGCTTTCCCTCGAGGCTGTCCCTCGAGGCTTTCCCACGAGGCTTTCCCACAGGGCTGTGCCACGTGCCACCTTGGTGGGAGTCGATCCTCGGCGTGAAAGACGAGCCGGTGAAGGGAAAAGAGGTTCCTCTGGAATGGACTGAGACATCTGGGGGACTCTTGGAATGGTGGCACGACCCTGGAGTTCCTCTCGCCGTTCCTGTTGAGAGGGCCTCCTCTTGAGATGCGACGGGAACGCCGGGAACTCTTTCCCGACGAAGCAGGGAAAGGATCCCTCATCTCGAGCAACGAGGAGGAAACGGGGCTCCTCTGGATGTGGGCGGGACCCTCGTGATTCCTCTCGAGTGGAGACGGGTATGTCGGGGAACTTCTTGATTTGCACCAAGGGTGTGAAGGACCCTTTCGAAGTTCCAGAGGTGAGGTGTGATCAGCCTCGAGACGCCTCAGCGGAAATGGGCCTCATCTCGCCTGGAGGGGAGAACCTCCTGGATTTTCTCGAGTTGCGGCAGGTCTTCTCGAGTTACGACGGGGACCTCAGGGACCCGCTCTGGTGGCCTCAGGAAAGGCCAGTCCCCATGCGAGTTGCTAGGGGTCCTCTCGGGATTCCTCTCCCGTCCATGCCGGGGCCTCAGTCCTTGTGTGGAGTCGGGGCCGGAACCTGAGGATTCCTCTCCAGTGTTGCCATGGATCTTGGGGTGCTTCTGAGTCTCCCCAGGGGAGTCAGGCCTCGTCTCGAGTGGGGGCATGCACGTGCGCTTTCCTCCCGAGCTGCAGCAGTAGTGTCACGCTTCCTGTCACGTGGATCAAGGGATCTGTGGCTTTCCCTCGAGGCTGTCCCTCGAGGCTTTCCCACGAGGCTTTCCCACAGGGCTGTGCCACGTGCCACCTTGGTGGGAGTCGATCCTCGGCGTGAAAGACGAGCCGGTGAAGGGAAAAGAGGTTCCTCTGGAATGGACTGAGACATCTGGGGGACTCTTGGAATGGTGGCACGACCCTGGAGTTCCTCTCGCCGTTCCTGTTGAGAGGGCCTCCTCTTGAGATGCGACGGGAACGCCGGGAACTCTTTCCCGACGATGCAGGGAAAGGATCCCTCATCTCGAGCTACGAGGCGGAAACGGGGCTCCTCTGGATGTGGACGGGACCCTCGTGATTCCTCTCGAGTGGAGACGGGTATGTCGGGGAACTTCTTGATTTGCACCAAGGGTGTGAAGGACCCTTTCGAAGTTCCAGAGGGGAGGTGTGATCAGCCTCGAGACGCCTCAGCGGAAATGGGCCTCATCTCGCCTGGAGGGGAGAACCTCCTGGATTTTCTCGAGTTGCGGCAGGTCTTCTCGAGTTACGACGGGGACCTCAGGGACCCGCTCTGGTGGCCTCAGGAAAGGCCAGTCCCCATGCGAGTTGCTAGGGGGCCTCTCGGGATTCCTCTCCCGTCCATGCCGGGGCCTCAGTCCTTGTGTGGAGTCGGGGCCGGAACCTGAGGATTCCCCTCCAGTGTTGCCACGGATCTTGGGGTGCTTCTGAGTATCCCCAGGGGAGTCGGGCCTCGTCTCGAGTGGGGGCATGCACGTGCGCTTTCCTCCCGAGCTGCAGCAGTAGTGTCACGCTTCCTGTCACGTGGATCAAGGGATCTGTGGCTTTCCCTCGAGGCTGTCCCTCGAGGCTTTCCCACGAGGCTTTCCCACAGGGCTGTGCCACGTGCCACCTTGGTGGGAGTCGATCCTCGGCGTGAAAGACGAGCCGGTGAAGGGAAAAGAGGTTCCTCTGGAATGGACTGAGACATCTGGGGGACTCTTGGAATGGTGGCACGACCCTGGAGTTCCTCTCGCCGTTCCTGTTGAGAGGGCCTCCTCTTGAGATGCGACGGGAACGCCGGGAACTCTTTCCCGACGAAGCAGGGAAAGGATCCCTCATCTCGAGCTACGAGGAGGAAACGGGGCTCCTCTGGATGTGGGCGGGACCCTCGTGATTCCTCTCGAGTGGAGACGGGTATGTCGGGGAACTTCTTGATTTGCACCAAGGGTGTGAAGGACCCTTTCGAAGTTCCAGAGGTGAGGTGTGATCAGCCTCGAGACGCCTCAGCGGAAATGGGCCTCATCTCGCCTGGAGGGGAGAACCTCCTGGATTTTCTCGAGTTGCGGCAGCTCTTCTCGAGTTACGACGGGGACCTCAGGGACCCGCTCTGGTGGCCTCAGGAAAGGCCAGTCCCCATGCGAGTTGCTAGGGGTCCTCTCGGGATTCCTCTCCCGTCCATGCCGGGGCCTCAGTCCTTGTGTGGAGTCGGGGCCGGAACCTGAGGATTCCTCTCCAGTGTTGCCATGGATCTTGGGGTGCTTCTGAGTCTCCCCAGGGGAGTCAGGCCTCGTCTCGAGTGGGGGCATGCACGTGCGCTTTCCTCCCGAGCTGCAGCAGTAGTGTCACTCTTCCTGTCACGTGGATCAAGGGATCTGTGGCTTTCCCTCGAGGCTGTCCCTCGAGGCTTTCCCACGAGGCTTTCCCACAGGGCTGTGCCACGTGCCACCTTGGTGGGAGTCGATCCTCGGCGTGAAAGACGAGCCGGTGAAGGGAAAAGAGGTTCCTCTGGAATGGACTGAGACATCTGGGGGACTCTTGGAATGGTGGCACGACCCTGGAGTTCCTCTCGCCGTTCCTGTTGAGAGGGCCTCCTCTTGAGATGCGACGGGAACGCCGGGAACTCTTTCCCGACGAAGCAGGGAAAGGATCCCTCATCTCGAGCTACGAGGCGGAAACGGGGCTCCTCTGGATGTGGGCGGGACCCTCGTGATTCCTCTCGAGTGGAGACGGGTATGTCGGGGAACTTCTTGATTTGCACCAAGGGTGTGAAGGACCCTTTCGAAGTTCCAGAGGTGAGGTGTGATCAGCCTCGAGACGCCTCAGCGGAAATTGGCCTCATCTCGCCTGGAGGGGAGAACCTCCTGGATTTTCTCGAGTTGCGGCAGGAGGCCAGTCCCCATGCGAGTTGCTAGGGGTCCTCTCGGGATTCCTCTCCCGTCCATGCCGGGGCCTCAGTCCTTGTGTGGAGTCGGGGCCGGAACCTGAGGATTCCTCTCCAGTGTTGCCACGGATCTTGGGGTGCTTCTGAGTATCCCCAGGGGAGTCGGGCCTCGTCTCGAGTGGGGGGCATGCACGTGCGCTTTCCTCCCGAGCTGCAGCAGTAGTGTCACGCTTCCTGTCACGTGGATCAAGGGATCTGTGGCTTTCCCTCGAGGCTGTCCCTCGAGGCTTTCCCACGAGGCTTTCCCCACAGGGCTGTGCCACGTGCCACCTTGGTGGGAGTCGATCCTCGGCGTGAAAGACGAGCCGGTGAAGGGAAAAAGAGGTTCCTCTGGAATGGACTGAGACATCTGGGGGACTCTTGGAATGGTGGCACGACCCTGGAGTTCCTCTCGCCGTTCCTGTTGAGAGGGCCTCCTCTTGAGATGCGACGGGAACGCCGGGAACTCTTTTCCCGACGAAGCAGGGAAAGGATCCCTCATCTCGAGCAACGAGGAGGAAACGGGGCTCCTCTGGATGTGGGGCGGGACCCTCGTGATTCCTCTCGAGTGGAGACGGGTATGTCGGGGGAACTTCTTGATTTTGCACCAAGGGTGTGAAGGACCCTTTCGAAGTTCCAGAGGTGAGGTGTGATCAGCCTCGAGACGCCTCAGCGGAAATGGGCCCTCATCTCGCCTGGAGGGGAGAACCTCCTGGATTTTCTCGAGTTGCGGCAGGTCTTCTCGAGTTACGACGGGGACCTCAGGGACCCGCTCTGGTGGCCTCAGGAAAGGCCAGTCCCCATGCGAGTTGCTAGGGGTCCTCTCGGGATTCCTCTCCCGTCCCATGCCGGGGGCCTCAGTCCTTGTGTGGAGTCGGGGCCCGGAACCTGAGGATTCCTCTCCAGTGTTGCCATGGGATCTTGGGGGTGCTTCTGAGTCTCCCCAGGGGAGTCAGGCCTCGTCTCGAGTGGGGGCATGCACGTGCGCTTTCCTCCCGAGCTGCAGCAGTAGTGTCACGCTTCCTGTCACGTGGATCAAGGGATCTGTGGCTTTCCCTCGAGGCTGTCCCTCGAGGCTTTCCCACGAGGCTTTCCCACAGGGCTGTGCCACGTGCCACCTTGGTGGGAGTCGATCCTCGGCGTGAAAGACGAGCCGGTGAAGGGAAAAGAGGTTCCTCTGGAATGGACTGAGACATCTGGGGGACTCTTGGAATGGTGGCACGACCCTGGAGTTCCTCTCGCCGTTCCTGTTGAGAGGGCCTCCTCTTGAGATGCGACGGGAACGCCGGGAACTCTTTCCCGACGATGCAGGGAAAGGATCCCTCATCTCGAGCTACGAGGCGGGAAACGGGGCCTCCTCTGGATGTGGACGGGACCCTCGTGATTCCTCTCGAGTGGAGACGGGTATGTCGGGGGAACTTCTTGATTTGCACCAAGGGTGTGAAGGACCCTTTCGAAGTTCCAGAGGGGAGGTGTGATCAGCCTCGAGACGCCCTCAGCGGAAATGGGGCCTCATCTCGCCTGGAGGGGAGAACCTCCTGGATTTTCTCGAGTTGCGGCAGGTCTTCTCGAGTTACGACGGGGACCTCAGGGACCCGCTCTGGTGGCCTCAGGAAAGGCCAGTCCCCATGCGAGTTGCTAGGGGGCCTCTCGGGATTCCTCTCCCGTCCATGCCGGGGCCTCAGTCCTTGTGTGGAGTCGGGGCCAGGAACCTGAGGATTCCTCTCCAGTGTTGCCACGGATCTTGGGGTGCTTCTGAGTATCCCCAGGGGAGTCAGGCCTCGTCTCGAGTGGGGGCATGCACGTGCGCTTTCCTCCCGAGCTGCAGCAGTAGTGTCACGCTTCCTGTCACGTGGATCAAGGGATCTGTGGCTTTCCCTCGAGGCTGTCCCTCGAGGCTTTCCCCACGAGGCTTTCCCACAGGGCTGTGCCACGTGCCACCTTGGTGGGAGTCGATCCTCGGCGTGAAAGACGAGCCGGTGAAGGGAAAAGAGGTTCCTCTGGAATGGACTGAGACATCTGGGGGACTCTTGGAATGGTGGCACGACCCTGGAGTTCCTCTCGCCGTTCCTGTTGAGAGGGCCTCCTCTTGAGATGCGACGGGAACGCCGGGAACTCTTTCCCGACGAAGCAGGGAAAGGATCCCTCATCTCGAGCTACGAGGAGGAAACGGGGCTCCTCTGGATGTGGGCGGGACCCTCGTGATTCCTCTCGAGTGGAGACGGGTATGTCGGGGAACTTCTTGATTTGCACCAAGGGTGTGAAGGACCCTTTCGAAGTTCCAGAGGTGAGGTGTGATCAGCCTCGAGGACGCCTCAGCGGAAATGGGCCTCATCTCGCCTGGAGGGGAGAACCTCCTGGATTTTCTCGAGTTGCGGCAGCTCTTCTCGACTTACGACGGGGACCTCAGGGACCCGCTCTGGTGGCCTCAGGAAAGGCCAGTCCCCATGCGAGTTGCTAAGGGGTCCTCTCGGGATTCCTCTCCCGTCCATGCCGGGGGCCCTCAGTCCTTGTGTGGAGTCGGGGGCCGGAACCTGAGGATTCCTTCTCCAGTGTTGCCATGGGATCTTGGGGGTGCTTCTGAGTCTCCCCAGGGGAGTCAGGCCTCGTCTCGAGTGGGGGCATGCACGTGCGCTTTTCCTCCCGAGCTGCAGCAGTAGTGTCACGCTTCCTGTCACGTGGATCAAGGGATCTGTGGCTTTCCCTCGAGGCTGTCCCTCGAGGCTTTCCCACGAGGCTTTCCCACAGGGCTGTGCCACGTGCCACCTTGGTGGGAGTCGATCCTCGGCGTGAAAGACGAGCCGGTGAAGGGAAAAGAGGGTTCCTCTGGAATGGACTGAGACATCTGGGGGACTCTTGGAATGGTGGCACGACCCTGGAGTTCCTCTCGCCGTTCCTGTTGAGAGGGCCCTCCTCTTGAGATGCGACGGCAACGCCGGGAACTCTTTCCCGACGAAGCAGGGAAAGGATCCCTCATCTCGAGCTACGAGGAGGAAACGGGGCTCCTCTGGATGTGGGCGGGACCCTCGTGATTCCTCTCGAGTGGAGACGGGTATGTCGGGGGAACTTCTTGATTTGCACCAAGGGTGTGAAGGACCCTTTCGAAGTTCCAGAGGTGAGGTGTGATCAGCCTCGAGACGCCTCAGCGGAAATGGGCCTCATCTCGCCTGGAGGGGGAGAACCTCCTGGATTTTCTCGAGTTGCGTTGCGGCAGGTCTTCTCGAGTTACGACGGGGACCTCAGGGACCCGCTCTGGTGGCCTCAGGAAAGGCCAGTCCCCATGCGAGTTGCTAGGGGTCCTCTCGGGATTCCTCTCCCGTCCATGCCGGGGCCTCAGTCCTTGTGTGGAGTCGGGCCCAGAACCTGAGGATTCCTCTCCAGTGTTGCCATGGATCTTGGGGTGCTTCTGAGTCTCCCCAGGGGAGTCAGGCCTCGTCTCGAGTGGGGGCATGCACGTGTGCTTTCCTCCCGAGCTGCAGCAGTAGTGTCACGCTTCCTGTCACGTGGATCAAGGGATCTGTGTCTTTCCCTCGAGGCTGTCCCTCGAGGCTTTCCCACGAGGCTTTCCCACAGATCTGTGCCACGTGCCACCTTGGTGGGAGTAGTTCCTCGGAGTGAAAGACGAGCCGGTGAAGGGAAAAGAGGTTCCTCTGGAATGGACTGAGACATCTGGGGGACTCTTGGAATGGTGGCACGACCCTGGAGTTCCTCTCGCCGTTCCTGTTGAGAGGGCCTCCTCTTGAGATGCGACGGGAACGCCGGGAACTCTTTCCCGACGAAGCAGGGACAGGATCCCTCATCTCGAGCTACGAGGCCGAAACGGGGCTCCTCTGAATGTGTGCGGGACCCTCGTGATTCCTCTCGAGTGGAGACGGGTATGTCGGGGAACTTCTTGATTTGCAGCAAGGGTGTGAAGAAGCCTTTCGAAGTTCCAGAGGTGAGGTGTGATCCGCCTCGTGACACCTCAGCAGAAATGGGCCTCATCTCGCCTGGAGGGGAGAACCTCCTGGATTTTCTCGAGTTGCGGCAGGTCTTCTCGAGTTACGACGGGGACCTCAGGGACCCGCTCTGGTGGCCTCAGGAAAGGCCAGTCCCCATGCGAGTTGCTAGGGGGCCTCTCGGGATTCCTCTCCCGTCCATGCCGGGGCCTCAGTCCTTGTGTGGAGTCGGGGCCGGAACCTGAGGATTCCTCTCCAGTGTTGCCACGGATCTTGCGGTGCTTCTGAGTCTCCCCAGGGGAGTCAGGCCTCGTCTCGAGTGGGGGCATGCACGTGCGCTTTCCTCCCGAGCTGCAGCAGTAGTGTCACGCTTCCTTTCACGTGGATCAAGGGATCTGTGGCTTTCCCTCGAGGCTGTCCCTCGAGGCTTTCCCACGAGGCTTTCCCACAGGGCTGTGCCACGTGCCACCTTGGTGGGAGTCGATCCTCGGCGTGAAAGACGAGCCGGTGAAGGGAAAAGAGGTTCCTCTGGAATGGACTGAGACATCTGGGGGACTCTTGGAATGGTGGCACGACCCTGGAGTTCCTCTCGCCGTTCCTGTTGAGAGGGCCTCCTCTTGAGATGCGACGGCAACGCCGGGAACTCTTTCCCGACGAAGCAGGGAAAGGATCCCTCATCTCGAGCTACGAGGAGGAAACGGGGCTCCTCTGGATGTGGGCGGGACCCTCGTGATTCCTCTCGAGTGGAGACGGGTATGTCGGGGAACTTCTTGATTTGCACCAAGGGTGTGAAGGACCCTTTCGAAGTTCCAGAGGTGAGGTGTGATCAGCCTCGAGACGCCTCAGTGGAAATGGGCCTCATCTCGCCTGGAGGGGAGAACCTCCTGGATTTTCTCGAGTTGCGGCAGGTCTTCTCGAGTTACGACGGGGACCTCAGGGACCCGCTCTGGTGGCCTCAGGAAAGGCCAGTCCCCATGCGAGTTGCTAGGGGTCCTCTCGGGATTCCTCTCCCGTCCATGCCGGGGCCTCAGTCCTTGTGTGGAGTCGGGGCCGGAACCTGAGGATTCCTCTCCAGTGTTGCCATGGATCTTGGGGTGCTTCTGAGTCTCCCCAGGGGAGTCAGGCCTCGTCTCGAGTGGGGGCATGCACGTGTGCTTTCCTCCCGAGCTGCAGCAGTAGTGTCACGCTTCCTGTCACGTGGATCAAGGGATCTGTGTCTTTCCCTCGAGGCTATCCCTCGAGGCTTTCCCACGAGGCTTTCCCACAGATCTGTGCCACGTGCCACCTTGGTGGGAGTAGTTCCTCGGAGTGAAAGACGAGCCGGTGAAGGGAAAAGAGGTTCCTCTGGAATGGACTGAGACATCTGGGGGACTCTTGGAATGGTGGCACGACCCTGGAGTTCCTCTCGCCGTTCCTGTTGAGAGGGCCTCCTCTTGAGATGCGACGGGAACGCCGGGAACTCTTTCCCGACGAAGCAGGGACAGGATCCCTCATCTCGAGCTACGAGGCCGAAACGGGGCTCCTCTGAATGTGTGCGGGACCCTCGTGATTCCTCTCGAGTGGAGACGGGTATGTCGGGGAACTTCTTGATTTGCAGCAAGGGTGTGAAGAAGCCTTTCGAAGTTCCAGAGGTGAGGTGTGATCCGCCTCGTGACACCTCAGCAGAAATGGGCCTCATCTCGCCTGGAGGGGAGAACCTCCTGGATTTTCTCGAGTTGCGGCAGGTCTTCTCGAGTTACGACGGGGACCTCAGGGACCCGCTCTGGTGGCCTCAGGAAAGGCCAGTCCCCATGCGAGTTGCTAGGGGGCCTCTCGGGATTCCTCTCCCGTCCATGCCGGGGCCTCAGTCCTTGTGTGGAGTCGGGGCCGGACCTGAGGATTCCTCTCCAGTGTTGCCACGGATCTTGGGGTGCTTCTGAGTATCCCCAGGGGAGTCGGGCCTCGTCTCGAGTGGGGGCATGCACGTGCGCTTTCCTCCCGAGCTGCAGCAGTAGTGTCACGCTTCCTGTCACGTGGATCAAGGGATCTGTGGCTTTCCCTCGAGGCTGTCCCTCGAGGCTTTCCCACGAGGCTTTCCCACAGGGCTGTGCCACGTGCCACCTTGGTGGGAGTCGATCCTCGGCGTGAAAGACGAGCCGGGTGAAGGGAAAAGAGGTTCCTCTGGAATGGACTGAGACATCTGGGGGACTCTTGGAATGGTGGCACGACCCTGGAGTTCCTCTCGCCGTTCCTGTTGAGAGGGCCTCCTCTTGAGATGCGACGGGAACGCCGGGAACTCTTTCCCGACGAAGCAGGGAAAGGATCCCTCATCTCGAGCTACGAGGAGGAAACGGGGCTCCTCTGGATGTGGGCGGGACCCTCGTGAATCCTCTCGAGTGGAGACGGGTATGTCGGGGAACTTCTTGATTTGCACCAAGGGTGTGAAGGACCCTTTCGAAGTTCCAGAGGTGAGGTGTGATCAGCCTCGAGACGCCTCAGTGGAAATGGGCCTCATCTCGCCTGGAGGGGAGAACCTCCTGGATTTTCTCGAGTTGCGGCAGGTCTTCTCGAGTTACGACGGGGACCTCAGGGACCCGCTCTGGTGGCCTCAGGAAAGGCCAGTCCCCATGCGAGTTGCTAGGGGTCCTCTCGGGATTCCTCTCCCGTCCATGCCGGGGCCTCAGTCCTTGTGTGGAGTCGGGGCCGGAACCTGAGGATTCCTCTCCAGTGTTGCCATGGATCTTGGGGTGCTTCTGAGTCTCCCCAGGGGAGTCAGGCCTCGTCTCGAGTGGGGGCATGCACGTGCGCTTTCCTCCCGAGCTGCAGCAGTAGTGTCACGCTTCCTGTCACGTGGATCAAGGGATCTGTGGCTTTCCCTCGAGGCTGTCCCTCGAGGCTTTCCCACGAGGCTTTCCCACAGGGCTGTGCCACGTGCCACCTTGGTGGGAGTCGATCCTCGGCGTGAAAGACGAGCCGATGAAGGGAAAAGAGGTTCCTCTGGAATGGACTGAGACATCTGGGGGACTCTTGGAATGGTGGCACGACCCTGGAGTTCCTCTCGCCGTTCCTGTTGAGAGGGCCTCCTCTTGAGATGCGACGGGAACGCCGGGAACTCTTTCCCGACGAAGCAGGGACAGGATAACTCATCTCGAGCTACGAGGCCGAAACGGGGCTCCTCTGGATGTGGGCGGGACCCTCGTGATTCCTCTCGAGTGGAGACGGGTATGTCGGGGGAACTTCTTGATTTGCAGCAAGGGTGTGAAGGAGCCTTTCGAAGTTCCAGAGGTGAGGTGTGATCCGCTTCGTGACACCTCAGCAGAAATGGGCCTCATCTCGCCTGGAGGGGAGAACCTCCTGGATTTTCTCGAGTTGCGGCAGCTCTTCTCGACTTATGACGGGGACCTCAGGGACCCGCTCTGGTGGCCTCAGGAAAGGCTAGTCCCCATGCGAGTTGCTTGGGGACCTCTCGGGATTCCTCTCCCGTCCATGCCGGGGCCTCAGTCCTTGTGTGGAGTCGGGGCCGGAACCTGAGGATTCCTCTCCAGTGTTGCCATGGATCTTGGGGTGCTTCTGTGTCTCCCCAGGGGAGTAAGGCCTCGTCTCGAGTGGGGGCATGCACGTGCGCTTTCCTCCCGAGCTTCAGCAGTAGGTGTCACGCTTCCTGTCACGTGGATCAAGGGATCTGTGGCTTTCCCTCGAGGCTGTCAATCGAGGCTTTCCCAGGAGGCTTTACCACAGGGCTGTGCCACGTGCCACCTTGGTGTGAGTCGATCCTCGGCGTGAAAGACGAGCCGGTGAAGGGAAAAGAGGTTCCTCTGGAATGGACTGAGACATCTGGGGGACTCTTGGAATGGTGGCACGACCCTGGAGATCCTCTCGCAGTTCCTGTTGAGAGGGCCTCCTCTTGAGATGCGACGGGAACGCCGGGAACTCTTTCCCGACGAAGCAGGGACAGGATCCCTCATCTCGAGCTACGAGGAGGAAACGGGGCTCCTCTGGATGTGGGCGGGACCCTCGTGATTCCTCTCGAGTGGAGACGGGTATGTCGGGGAACTTCTTGATTTGCACCAAGGGTGTGAAGGACCCTTTCGAAGTTCCAGAGGGGAGGTGTGATCAGCCTCGAGACGCCTCAGCGGAAATGGGCCTCATCTCGCCTGGAGGGGAGAACCTCCTGGATTTTCTCGAGTTGCGGCAGGTCTTCTCGAGTTACGACGGGGACCTCAGGGACCCGCTCTGGTGGCCTCAGGAAAGGCCAGTCCCCGTGCGAGTTGCTAGGGGGCCTCTCGGGATTCCTCTCCCGTCCATGCCGGGGCCTCAGTCCTTGTGTGGAGTCGGGGCCGGAACCTGAGGATTCCTCTCCAGTGTTGCCATGGATCTTGGGGTGCTTCTGAGTCTCCCCAGGGGAGTCAGGCCTCGTCTCGAGTGGGGGCATGCACGTGCGCTTTCCTCCCGAGCTGCAGCAGTAGTGTCACGCTTCCTGTCACGTGGATCAAGGGATCTGTGGCTTTCCCTCGAGGCTGTCCCTCGAGGCTTTCCCACGAGGCTTTCCCACAGGGCTGTGCCACGTGCCACCTTGGTGGGAGTCGATCCTCGGCGTGAAAGACGAGCCGGTGAAGGGAAAAGAGGTTCCTCTGGAATGGACTGAGACATCTGGGGGACTCTTGGAATGGTGGCACGACCCTGGAGTTCCTCTCGCCGTTCCTGTTGAGAGGGGCCTCCTCTTGAGATGCGACGGCAACGCCGGGAACTCTTTCCCGACGAAGCAGGGAAAGGATCCCTCATCTCGAGCTACGAGGAGGAAACGGGGCTCCTCTGGATGTGGGCGGGACCCTCGTGATTCCTCTCGAGTGGAGACGGGTATGTCGGGGAACTTCTTGATTTGCACCAAGGGTGTGAAGGACCCTTTCGAAGTTCCAGAGGTGAGGTGTGATCAGCCTCGAGACGCCTCAGCGGAAATGGGCCTCATCTCGCCTGGAGGGGAGAACCTCCTGGATTTTCTCGAGTTGCGGCAGGTCTTCTCGAGTTACGACGGGGACCTCAGGGACCCGCTCTGGTGGCCTCAGGAAAGGCCAGTCCCCATGCGAGTTGCTAGGGGTCCTCTCGGGATTCCTCTCCCGTCCATGCCGGGGCCTCAGTCCTTGTGTGGAGTCGGGCCCAGAACCTGAGGATTCCTCTCCAGTGTTGCCATGGATCTTGGGGTGCTTCTGAGTCTCCCCAGGGGAGTCAGGCCTCGTCTCGAGTGGGGGCATGCACGTGTGCTTTCCTCCCGAGCTGCAGCAGTAGTGTCACGCTTCCTGTCACGTGGATCAAGGGATCTGTGTCTTTCCCTCGAGGCTGTCCCTCGAGGCTTTCCCACGAGGCTTTCCCACAGATCTGTGCCACGTGCCACCTTGGTGGGAGTAGTTCCTCGGAGTGAAAGACGAGCCGGTGAAGGGAAAAGAGGTTCCTCTGGAATGGACTGAGACATCTGGGGGACTCTTGGAATGGTGGCACGACCCTGGAGTTCCTCTCGCCGTTCCTGTTGAGAGGGCCTCCTCTTGAGATGCGACGGGAACGCCGGGAACTCTTTCCCGACGAAGCAGGGACAGGATCCCTCATCTCGAGCTACGAGGCCGAAACGGGGCTCCTCTGAATGTGTGCGGGACCCTCGTGATTCCTCTCGAGTGGAGACGGGTATGTCGGGGAACTTCTTGATTTGCAGCAAGGGTGTGAAGAAGCCTTTCGAAGTTCCAGAGGTGAGGTGTGATCCGCCTCGTGACACCTCAGCAGAAATGGGCCTCATCTCGCCTGGAGGGGAGAACCTCCTGGATTTTCTCGAGTTGCGGCAGGTCTTCTCGAGTTACGACGGGGACCTCAGGGACCCGCTCTGGTGGCCTCAGGAAAGGCCAGTCCCCATGCGAGTTGCTAGGGGGCCTCTCGGGATTCCTCTCCCGTCCATGCCGGGGCCTCAGTCCTTGTGTGGAGTCGGGGCCGGAACCTGAGGATTCCTCTCCAGTGTTGCCACGGATCTTGCGGTGCTTCTGAGTCTCCCCAGGGGAGTCAGGCCTCGTCTCGAGTGGGGGCATGCACGTGCGCTTTCCTCCCGAGCTGCAGCAGTAGTGTCACGCTTCCTTTCACGTGGATCAAGGGATCTGTGGCTTTCCCTCGAGGCTGTCCCTCGAGGCTTTCCACGAGGCTTTCCCACAGGGCTGTGCCACGTGCCACCTTGGTGGGAGTCGATCCTCGGCGTGAAAGACGAGCCGGTGAAGGGAAAAGAGGTTCCTCTGGAATGGACTGAGACATCTGGGGGACTCTTGGAATGGTGGCACGACCCTGGAGTTCCTCTCGCCGTTCCTGTTGAGAGGGCCTCCTCTTGAGATGCGACGGCAACGCCGGGAACTCTTTCCCGACGAAGCAGGGAAAGGATCCCTCATCTCGAGCTACGAGGAGGAAACGGGGCTCCTCTGGATGTGGGCGGGACCCTCGTGATTCCTCTCGAGTGGAGACGGGTATGTCGGGGAACTTCTTGATTTGCACCAAGGGTGTGAAGGACCCTTTCGAAGTTCCAGAGGTGAGGTGTGATCAGCCTCGAGACGCCTCAGTGGAAATGGGCCTCATCTCGCCTGGAGGGGAGAACCTCCTGGATTTTCTCGAGTTGCGGCAGGTCTTCTCGAGTTACGACGGGGACCTCAGGGACCCGCTCTGGTGGCCTCAGGAAAGGCCAGTCCCCATGCGAGTTGCTAGGGGTCCTCTCGGGATTCCTCTCCCGTCCATGCCGGGGCCTCAGTCCTTGTGTGGAGTCGGGGCCGGAACCTGAGGATTCCTCTCCAGTGTTGCCATGGATCTTGGGGTGCTTCTGAGTCTCCCCAGGGGAGTCAGGCCTCGTCTCGAGTGGGGGCATGCACGTGTGCTTTCCTCCCGAGCTGCAGCAGTAGTGTCACGCTTCCTGTCACGTGGATCAAGGGATCTGTGTCTTTCCCTCGAGGCTATCCCTCGAGGCTTTCCCACGAGGCTTTCCCACAGATCTGTGCCACGTGCCACCTTGGTGGGAGTAGTTCCTCGGAGTGAAAGACGAGCCGGTGAAGGGAAAAGAGGTTCCTCTGGAATGGACTGAGACATCTGGGGGACTCTTGGAATGGTGGCACGACCCTGGAGTTCCTCTCGCCGTTCCTGTTGAGAGGGCCTCCTCTTGAGATGCGACGGGAACGCCGGGAACTCTTTCCCGACGAAGCAGGGACAGGATCCCTCATCTCGAGCTACGAGGCCGAAACGGGGCTCCTCTGAATGTGTGCGGGACCCTCGTGATTCCTCTCGAGTGGAGACGGGTATGTCGGGGAACTTCTTGATTTGCAGCAAGGGTGTGAAGAAGCCTTTCGAAGTTCCAGAGGTGAGGTGTGATCCGCCTCGTGACACCTCAGCAGAAATGGGCCTCATCTCGCCTGGAGGGGAGAACCTCCTGGATTTTCTCGAGTTGCGGCAGGTCTTCTCGAGTTACGACGGGGACCTCAGGGACCCGCTCTGGTGGCCTCAGGAAAGGCCAGTCCCCATGCGAGTTGCTAGGGGGCCTCTCGGGATTCCTCTCCCGTCCATGCCGGGGCCTCAGTCCTTGTGTGGAGTCGGGGCCGGAACTTCCCAGTGTTGCCACGGATCTTGGGGTGCTTCTGAGTATCCCCAGGGGAGTCGGGGCCTCGTCTCGAGTGGGGGCATGCACGTGCGCTTTCCTCCCGAGCTGCAGCAGTAGTGTCACGCTTCCTGTCACGTGGATCAAGGGATCTGTGGCTTTCCCTCGAGGCTGTCCCTCGAGGCTTTCCCACGAGGCTTTCCCACAGGGCTGTGCCACGTGCCACCTTGGTGGGAGTCGATCCTCGGCGTGAAAGACGAGCCGGTGAAGGGAAAAGAGGTTCCTCTGGAATGGACTGAGACATCTGGGGGACTCTTGGAATGGTGGCACGACCCTGGAGTTCCTCTCGCCGTTCCTGTTGAGAAGGGCCTCCTCTTGAGATGCGACGGGAACGCCGGGAACTCTTTCCCGACGAAGCAGGGAAAGGATCCCTCATCTCGAGCTACGAGGAGGAAACGGGGCTCCTCTGGATGTGGGCGGGACCCTCGTGAATCCTCTCGAGTGGAGACGGGTATGTCGGGGGAACTTCTTGATTTGCACCAAGGGTGTGAAGGACCCTTTCGAAGTTCCAGAGGGTGAGGTGTGATCAGCCTCGAGACGCCTCAGTGGAAATGGGCCTCATCTCGCCTGGAGGGGGAGAACCTCCTGGATTTTCTCGAGTTGCGGCAGGTCTTCTCGAGTTACGACGGGGACCTCAGGGACCCGCTCTGGTGGCCTCAGGAAAGGCCAGTCCCCATGCGAGTTGCTAGGGGTCCTCTCGGGATTCCTCTCCGTCCATGCCGGGGCCTCAGTCCTTGTGTGGAGTCGGGGGCCGGAACCTGAGGATTCCTCTCCAGTGTTGCCATGGATCTTGGGGTGCTTCTGAGTCTCCCCAGGGGAGTCAGGCCTCGTCTCGAGTGGGGGCATGCACGTGCGCTTTCCTCCCGAGCTGCAGCAGTAGTGTCACGCTTCCTGTCACGTGGATCAAGGGATCTGTGGCTTTCCCTCGAGGCTGTCCCTCGAGGCTTTCCCACGAGGCTTTCCCACAGGGCTGTGCCACGTGCCACCTTGGTGGGAGTCGATCCTCGGCGTGAAAGACGAGCCGATGAAGGGAAAAGAGGTTCCTCTGGAATGGACTGAGACATCTGGGGGACTCTTGGAATGGTGGCACGACCCTGGAGTTCCTCTCGCCGTTCCTGTTGAGAGGGCCTCCTCTTGAGATGCGACGGGAACGCCGGGAACTCTTTCCCGACGAAGCAGGGACAGGATAACTCATCTCGAGCTACGAGGCCGAAACGGGGCTCCTCTGGATGTGGGCGGGACCCTCGTGATTCCTCTCGAGTGGAGACGGGTATGTCGGGGAACTTCTTGATTTGCAGCAAGGGTGTGAAGGAGCCTTTCGAAGTTCCAGAGGTGAGGTGTGATCCGCTTCGTGACACCTCAGCAGAAATGGGCCTCATCTCGCCTGGAGGGGGAGAACCTCCTGGATTTTTCTCGAGTTGCGGCAGCTCTTCTCGACTTATGACGGGGGACCTCAGGGACCCGCTCTGGTGGCCTCAGGAAAGGCTAGTCCCCATGCGAGTTGCTTGGGGACCTCTCGGGATTCCTCTCCCGTCCATGCCGGGGGCCTCAGTCCTTGTGTGGAGTCGGGGCCGGAACCTGAGGATTCCTCTCCAGTGTTGCCATGGATCTTGGGGTGCTTCTGTGTCTCCCCAGGGGGAGTAAGGCCTCGTCTCGAGTGGGGGCATGCACGTGCGCTTTCCTCCCGAGCTTCAGCAGTAGTGTCACGCTTCCTGTCACGTGGATCAAGGGATCTGTGGCTTTTCCCTCGAGGCTGTCAATCGAGGCTTTCCCAGGAGGCTTTACCACAGGGCTGTGCCACGTGCCACCTTGGTGTGAGTCGATCCTCGGCGTGAAAGACGAGCCGGTGAAGGGAAAAGAGGTTCCTCTGGAATGGACTGAGACATCTGGGGGACTCTTGGAATGGTGGCACGACCCTGGAGATCCTCTCGCAGTTCCTGTTGAGAGGGCCTCCTCTTGAGATGCGACGGGAACGCCGGGAACTCTTTCCCGACGAAGCAGGGACAGGATCCCTCATCTCGAGCTACGAGGAGGAAACGGGGCTCCTCTGGATGTGGGCGGGACCCTCGTGATTCCTCTCGAGTGGAGACGGGTATGTCGGGGAACTTCTTGATTTGCACCAAGGGTGTGAAGGACCCTTTCGAAGTTCCAGAGGGGAGGTGTGATCAGCCTCGAGACGCCTCAGCGGAAATGGGCCTCATCTCGCCTGGAGGGGAGAACCTCCTGGATTTTCTCGAGTTGCGGCAGGTCTTCTCGAGTTACGACGGGGACCTCAGGGACCCGCTCTGGTGGCCTCAGGAAAGGCCAGTCCCCGTGCGAGTTGCTAGGGGGCCTCTCGGGATTCCTCTCCCGTCCATGCCGGGGCCTCAGTCCTTGTGTGGAGTCGGGGCCGGAACCTGAGGATTCCTCTCCAGTGTTGCCACGGATCTTGCGGTGCTTCTGAGTCTCCCCAGGGGAGTCAGGCCTCGTCTCGAGTGGGGGCATGCACGTGCGCTTTCCTCCCGAGCTGCAGCAGTAGTGTCACGCTTCCTTTCACGTGGATCAAGGGATCTGTGGCTTTCCCTCGAGGCTGTCCCTTGAGGCTTTCCCACGAGGCTTTCCCACAGGTCTGTGCCACGTGCCACCTTGGTGTGAGTCGATCCTCGGCGTGAAATACGAGCCGGTGAAGGGAAAAGAGGTTCCTCTGGAATGGACTGAGACATCTGGGGGACTCTTGGAATGGTGGCACGACCCTGGAGTTCCTCTCGCCGTTCCTGTTGAGAGGGCCTCCTCTTGAGATGCGACGGGAACGCCGGGAACTCTTTCCCGACGAAGCAGGGAAAGGATCCCTCATCTTGAGCTACGAGGCGGGAAACGGGGCTCCTCTGGATGTGGGCGGGACCCTCGTGATTCCTCTCGAGTGGAGACGGCTATGTCGGGGAACTTCTTGATTTGCACCAAGGGTGTGAAGGACCCTTTCGAAGTTCCAGAGGTGAGGTGTGATCAGCCTCGAGACGCCTCAGTGGAAATGGGCCTCATCTCGCCTGGAGGGGAGAACCTCCTGGATTTTCTCGAGTTGCGGCAGGTCTTCTCGAGTTACGACGGGGACCTCAGGGACCCGCTCTGGTGGCCTCAGGAAAGGCCAGTCCCCATGCGAGTTGCTAGGGGTCCTCTCGGGATTCCTCTCCCGTCCATGCCGGGGCCTCAGTCCTTGTGTGGAGTCGGGGCCGGAACCTGAGGATTCCTCTCCAGTGTTGCCATGGATCTTGGGGTGCTTCTGAGTCTCCCCAGGGGAGTCAGGCCTCGTCTCGAGTGGGGGCATGCACGTGCGCATTCCTCCCGAGCTGCAGCAGTAGTGTCACGCTTCCTGTCACGTGGATCAAGGGATCTGTGGCTTTCCCTCGAGGCTGTCCCTCGAGGCTTTCCCACGAGGCTTTCCCACAGGGCTGTGCCACGTGCCACCTTGGTGGGAGTCGATCCTCGGCGTGAAAGACGAGCCGGTGAAGGGAAAAGAGGTTCCTCTGGAATGGACTGAGACATCTGGGGGACTCTTGGAATGGTGGCACGACCCTGGAGTTCCTCTCGCCGTTTCTGTTGAGAGGGCCTCCTCTTGAGATGCGACGGCAACGCCGGGAACTCTTTCCCGACGAAGCAGGGAAAGGATCCCTCATCTCGAGCTACGAGGAGGAAACGGGGCTCCTCTGGATGTGGGCGGGACCCTCGTGATTCCTCTCGAGTGGAGACGGGTATGTCGGGGAACTTCTTGATTTGCACCAAGGGTGTGAAGGACCCTTTCGAAGTTCCAGAGGTGAGGTGTGATCAGCCTCGAGACGCCTCAGCGGAAATGGGCCTCATCTCGCCTGCCGGGGAGAACCTCCTGGATTTTCTCGAGTTGTGGCAGGTCTTCTCGAGTTACGACGGGGACCTCAGGGACCCGCTCTGGTGGCCTCAGGAAAGGCCAGTCCCCATGCGAGTTGCTAGGGGTCCTCTCGGGATTCCTCTCCCGTCCATGCCGGGGCCTCAGTCCTTGTGTGGAGTCGGGCCCGGAACCTGAGGATTCCTCTCCAGTGTTGCCATGGATCTTGGGGTGCTTCTGAGTCTCCCCAGGGGAGTCAGGCCTCGTCTCGAGTGGGGGCATGCACGTGTGCTTTCCTCCCGAGCTGCAGCAGTAGTGTCACGCTTCCTGTCACGTGGATCAAGGGATCTGTGGCTTTCCCTCTAGGCTGTCCCTCGAGGCTTTCACACGAGGCTTTCCCACAGATCTGTGCCACGTGCCACCTTGGTGGGAGTAGTTCCTCGGAGTGAAAGACGAGCCGGTGAAGGGAAAAGAGGTTCCTCTGGAATGGACTGAGACATCTGGGGGACTCTTGGAATGGTGGCACGACCCTGGAGTTCCTCTCGCCGTTCCTGTTGAGAGGGCCTCCTCTTGAGATGCGACGGGAACGCCGGGAACTCTTTCCCGACGAAGCAGGGACAGGATAACTCATCTCGAGCTACGAGGCCGAAACGGGGCTCCTCTGGATGTGGGCGGGACCCTCGTGATTCCTCTCGAGTGGAGACGGGTATGTCGGGGAACTTCTTGATTTGCAGCAAGGGTGTGAAGGAGCCTTTCGAAGTTCCAGAGGTGAGGTGTGATCCGCTTCGTGACACCTCAGCAGAAATGGGCCTCATCTCGCCTGGAGGGGAGAACCTCCTGGATTTTCTCGAGTTGCGGCAGCTCTTCTCGACTTACGACGGGGACCTCAGGGACCCGCTCTGGTGGCCTCAGGAAAGGCTAGTCCCCATGCGAGTTGCTTGGGGACCTCTCGGGATTCCTCTCCCGTCCATGCCGGGGCCTCAGTCCTTGTGTGGAGTCGGGGCCGGAACCTGAGGATTCCTCTCCAGTGTTGCCATGGATCTTGGGGTGCTTCTGTGTCTCCCCAGGGGAGTCAGGCCTCGTCTCGAGTGGGGGCATGCACGTGCGCTTTCCTCCCGAGCTGCAGCAGTAGTGTCACGCTTCCTGTCACGTGGATCAAGGGATCTGTGGCTTTCCCTCGAGGCTGTCCCTCGAGGCTTTCCCACGAGGCTTTCCCACAGGGCTGTGCCACGTGCCACCTTGGTGTGAGTCGATCCTCGGCGTGAAAGACGAGCCGGTGAAGGGAAAAGAGGTTCCTCTGGAATGGACTGAGACATCTGGGGGACTCTTGGAATGGTGGCACGACCCTGGAGATCCTCTCGCAGTTCCTGTTGAGAGGGCCTCCTCTTGAGATGCGACGGGAACGCCGGGAACTCTTTCCCGACGAAGCAGGGACAGGATCCCTCATCTCGAGCTACGAGGAGGAAACGGGGCTCCTCTGGATGTGGGCGGGACCCTCGTGATTCCTCTCGAGTGGAGACGGGTATGTCGGGGAACTTCTTGATTTGCACCAAGGGTGTGAAGGACCCTTTCGAAGTTCCAGAGGGGAGGTGTGATCAGCCTCGAGACGCCTCAGCGGAAATGGGCCTCATCTCGCCTGGAGGGGAGAACCTCCTGGATTTTCTCGAGTTGCGGCAGGTCTTCTCGAGTTACGACGGGGACCTCAGGGACCCGCTCTGGTGGCCTCAGGAAAGGCCAGTCCCCGTGCGAGTTGCTAGGGGGCCTCTCGGGATTCCTCTCCCGTCCATGCCGGGGCCTCAGTCCTTGTGTGGAGTCGGGGCCGGAACCTGAGGATTCCTCTCCAGTGTTGCCACGGATCTTGCGGTGCTTCTGAGTCTCCCCAGGGGAGTCAGGCCTCGTCTCGAGTGGGGGCATGCACGTGCGCTTTCCTCCCGAGCTGCAGCAGTAGTGTCACGCTTCCTTTCACGTGGATCAAGGGATCTGTGGCTTTCCCTCGAGGCTGTCCCTTGAGGCTTTCCCACGAGGCTTTCCCACAGGTCTGTGCCACGTGCCACCTTGGTGTGAGTCGATCCTCGGCGTGAAAGACGAGCCGGTGAAGGGAAAAGAGGTTCCTCTGGAATGGACTGAGACATCTGGGGGACTCTTGGAATGGTGGCACGACCCTGGAGTTCCTCTCGCCGTTCCTGTTGAGAGGGCCTCCTCTTGAGATGCGACGGGAACGCCGGGAACTCTTTCCCGACGAAGCAGGGAAAGGATCCCTCATCTTGAGCTACGAGGCGGAAACGGGGCTCCTCTGGATGTGGGCGGGACCCTCGTGATTCCTCTCGAGTGGAGACGGCTATGTCGGGGAACTTCTTGATTTGCACCAAGGGTGTGAAGGACCCTTTCGAAGTTCCAGAGGGGAGGTGTGATCAGCCTCGAGACGCCTCAGCGGAAATGGGCCTCATCTCGCCTGGAGGGGAGAACCTCCTGGATTTTCTCGAGTTGCGGCAGGTCTTCTCGAGTTACGACGGGGACCTCAGGGACCCGCTCTGGTGGCCTCAGGACAGGCCAGTCCCCATGCGAGTTGCTAGGGGGCCTCTCGGGATTCCTCTCCCGTCCATGCCGGGGCCTCAGTCCTTGTGTGGAGTCGGGGCCGGAATCTGAGGATTCCTCTCCAGTGTTGCCACGGATCTTGGGGTGCTTCTGAGTATCACCAGGGGAGTCGGGCCTCGTCTCGAGTGGGGGCATGCACGTGCGCTTTCCTCCCGAGCTGCAGCAGTAGTGTCACGCTTCCTGTCACGTGGATCAAGGGATCTGTGGCTTTCCCTCGAGGCTGTCCCTCGAGGCTTTCCCACGAGGCTTTCCCACAGGGCTGTGCCACGTGCCACCTTGGTGGGAGTCGATCCTCGGCGTGAAAGACGAGCCGGTGAAGGGAAAAGAGGTTCCTCTGGAATGGACTGAGACATCTGGGGGACTCTTGGAATGGTGGCACGACCCTGGAGTTCCTCTCGCCGTTCCTGTTGAGAGGGCCTCCTCTTGAGATGCGACGGGAACGCCGGCAACTCTTTCCCGACGAAACAGGGAAAGGATCCCTCATCTCGAGCTACGAGGAGGAAACGGGGCTCCTCTGGATGTGGGCGGGACCCTCGTGATTCCTCTCGAGTGGAGACGGGTATGTCGGGGAACTTCTTGATTTGCACCAAGGGTGTGAAGGACCCTTTCGAAGTTCCAGAGGTGAGGTGTGATCAGCCTCGAGACGCCTCAGCGGAAATGGGCCTCATCTCGCCTGGAGGGGAGAACCTCCTGGATTTTCTCGAGTTGCGGCAGGTCTTCTCGAGTTACGACGGGGACCTCAGGGACCCGCTCTGGTGGCCTCAGGAAAGGCCAGTCCCCATGCGAGTTGCTAGGGGTCCTCTCGGGATTCCTCTCCCGTCCATGCCGGGGCCTCAGTCCTTGTGTGGAGTCGGGGCCGGAACCTGAGGATTCCTCTCCAGTGTTGCCATGGATCTTGGGGTGCTTCTGAGTCTCCCCAGGGGAGTCAGGCCTCGTCTCGAGTGGGGGCATGCACGTGCGCTTTCCTCCCGAGCTGCAGCAGTAGTGTCACGCTTCCTGTCACGTGGATCAAGGGATCTGTGGCTTTCCCTCGAGGCTGTCCCTCGAGGCTTTCCCACGAGGCTTTCCCACAGGGCTGTGCCACGTGCCACCTTGGTGGGAGTCGATCCTCGGCGTGAATGACGAGCTGGTGAAGGGAAAAGAGGTTCCTCTGGAATGGACTGAGACATCTGGGGGACTCTTGGAATGGTGGCACGACCCTGGAGTTCCTCTCGCCGTTCCTGTTGAGAGGGCCTCCTCTTGAGATGCGACGGGAACGCCGGGAACTCTTTCCCGACGAAGCAGGGAAAGGATCCCTCATCTCGAGCTACGAGGAGGAAACGGGGCTCCTCTGGATGTGGGCGGGACCCTCGTGATTCCTCTCGAGTGGAGACGGGTATGTCGGGGAACTTCTTGATTTGCACCAAGGGTGTGAAGGACCCTTTCGAAGTTCCAGAGGTGAGGTGTGATCAGCCTCGAGACGCCTCAGCGGAAATGGGCCTCATCTCGCCTGGAGGGGAGAACCTCCTGGATTTTCTCGAGTTGCGGCAGGTCTTCTCGAGTTACGACGGGGATCTCAGGGACCCGCTCTGGTGGCCTCAGGAAAGGCCAGTCCCCATGCGAGTTGCTAGGGGTCCTCTCGGGATTCCTCTCCCGTCCATGCCGGGGCCTCAGTCCTTGTGTGGAGTCGGGCCCGGAACCTGAGGATTCCTCTCCAGTGTTGCCATGGATCTTGGGGTGCTTCTGAGTCTCCCCAGGGGAGTCAGGCCTCGTCTCGAGTGGGGGCATGCACGTGTGCTTTCCTCCCGAGCTGCAGCAGTAGTGTCACGCTTCCTGTCACGTGGATCAAGGGATCTGTGTCTTTCCCTCGAGGCTGTCCCTCAAGGCTTTCCCACGTGGCTTTCCCACAGATCTGTGCTACGTGCCACCTTTGGTGGGAGTCGTTCCTCGGAGTGAACGACGAGCCGGTGAAGGGAAAAGAGGTTCCTCTGGAATGGACTGAGACATCTGGGGGACTCTTGGAATGGTGGCACGACCCTGGAGTTCCTCTCGCCGTTCCTGTTGAGAGGGCCTCCTCTTGAGATGCGACGGGAACGCCGGGAACTCTTTCCCGACGAAGCAGGGACAGGATCCCTCATCTCGAGCTACGAGGCCGAAACGGGGCTCCTCTGGATGTGGGCGGGACCCTCGTGATTCCTCTCGAGTGGAGAGGGGTATGTCGGGGAACTTCTTGATTTGCAGCAAGGGTGTGAAGGAGCCTTTCGAAGTTCCAGAGGTGAGGTGTGATCCGCTTCGTGACACCTCAGCAGAAATGGGCCTCATCTCGCCTGGATGGGAGAACCTCCTGGATTTTCTCGAGTTGCGGCAGCTCTTCTCGACTTACGACGGGGACCTCAGGGACCCGCTCTGGTGGCCTCAGGAAAGGCTAGTCCCCATGCGAGTTGCTTGGGGACCTCTCGGGATTCCTCTCCCGTCCATGCCGGGGCCTCAGTCCTTGTGTGGAGTCGGGGCCGGAACCTGAGGATTCCTCTCCAGTGTTGCCATGGATCTTGGGGTGCTTCTGTGTCTCCCCAGGGGAGTCAGGCCTCGTCTCGAGTGGGGGCATGCACGTGCGCTTTCCTCCCGAGCTGCAGCAGTAGTGTCACGCTTCCTGTCACGTGGATCAAGGGATCTGTGGCTTTCCCTCGAGGCTGTCCCTCGAGGCTTTCCCAGGAGGCTTTACCACAGGGCTGTGCCACGTGCCACCTTGGTGTGAGTCGATCCTCGGCGTGAAAGACGAGCCGGTGAAGGGAAAAGAGGTTCCTCTGGAATGGACTGAGACATCTGGTGGACTCTTGGAATGGTGGCACGACCCTGGAGTTCCTCTCGCAGTTCCTGTTGAGAGGGCCTCCTCTTGAGATGCGACGGGAACGCCGGGAACTCTTTCCCGACGAAGCAGGGAAAGGATCCCTCATCTCGAGCTACGAGGAGGAAACGGGGCTCCTCTGGATGTGGGCGGGACCCTCGTGATTCCTCTCGAGTGGAGACGGGTATGTCGGGGAACTTCTTGATTTGCACCAAGGGTGTGAAGGACCCTTTCGAAGTTCCAGAGGGGAGGTGTGATCAGCCTCGAGACGCCTCAGCGGAAATGGGCCTCATCTCGCCTGGAGGGGAGAACCTCCTGGATTTTCTCGAGTTGCGGCAGGTCTTCTCGAGTTACGACGGGGACCTCAGGGACCCGCTCTGGTGGCCTCAGGAAAGGCCAGTCCCCGTGCGAGTTGCTAGGGGGCCTCTCGGGATTCCTCTCCCGTCCATGCCGGGGCCTCAGTCCTTGTGTGGAGTCGGGGCTGGAACCTGAGGATTCCTCTCCAGTGTTGCCATGGATCTTGGGGTGCTTCTGAGTCTCCCCAGGGGAGTCAGGCTTCGTCTCGAGTGGGGGCATGCTCGTGCGCTTTCCTCCCGAGCTGCAGCAGTAGTGTCACGCTTCCTGTCACGTGGATCAAGGGATCTGTGGCTTTCCCTCGAGGCTGTCCCTCGAGGATTTCCCACGAGGCTTTCCCACAGGGCTGTGCCACGTGCCACCTTCGTGTGAGTCGATCCTCGGCGTGAAAGACGAGCCGGTGAAGGGAAAACAGTTTCCTCTGGAATGGACTGAGACATCTGGGGGACTCTTGGAATGGTGGCACGATCCTGGAGTTCCTCTCGCCATTCCTGTTGAGAGGGCCTCCTCTTGAGATGCGACGGGAACGCCGGGAACTCTTTCCCGACGAAGCAGGGACAGGATCCCTCATCTCGAGCTACGAGGCCGAAACGGGGCTCCTCTGGATGTGGGCGGGACCCTCGTGATTCCTCTCGAGTGGAGACGGCTAGGTCGGGGAACTTCTTGATTTGCACCAAGGGTGTGAAGGAGCCTTTCGAAGTTCCAGAGGTGAGGTGTGATCCGCCTCGTGACACCTCAGCAGAAATGGGCCTCATCTCGCCTGGAGGGGAGAACCTCCTGGATTTTCTCGAGTTGCGGCAGGTCTTCTCGAGTTACGAAGGGGACCTCAGGGACCCGCTCTGGTGGCCTCAGGAAAGGCCAGTCCCCATGCGAGTTGCTAGGGGGCCTCTCGGGATTCCTCTCCCGTCCATGCCGGGGCCTCAGTCCTTGTGTGGAGTCGGGGCCGGAACCTGAGGATTCCTCTCCAGTGTTGCCACGGTTCTTGCGGTGCTTCTGAGTCTCCCCAGGGGAGTCAGGCCTCGTCTCGAGTGGGGGCATGCACGTGCGCTTTTCTCCCGAGCTGCAGCAGTAGTGTCACGCTTCCTTTCACGTGGATCAAGGGATCTGTGGCTTTCCCTCGAGGCTGTCCCTTGAGGCTTTCCCACGAGGCTTTCCCACAGGTCTGTGCCACGTGCCACCTTGGTGTGAGTCGATCCTCGGCGTGAAAGACGAGCCGGTGAAGGGAAAAGAGTTTCCTCTGGAATGGACTGAGACATCTGGGGGACTCTTGGAATGGTGGCACGACCCTGGAGTTCCTCTCGCCGTTCCTGTTGAGAGGGCCTCCTCTTGAGATGCGACGGGAACGCCGGGAACTCTTTCCCGACGAAGCAGGGAAAGGATCCCCCATCTCGAGCTACGAGGCGGAAACGGGGCTCCTCTGGATGTGGGCGGGACCCTCGTGATTCCTCTCGAGTGGAGACGGGTATGTCGGGGAACTTCTTGATTTGCACCAAGGGTGTGAAGGACCCTTTCGAAGTTCCAGAGGGGAGGTGTGATCAGCCTCGAGACGCCTCAGCGGAAATGGGCCTCATCTCGCCTGGAGGGGAGAACCTCCTGGATTTTCTCGAGTTGCGGCAGGTCCTCTAGAGTTACGACGGGGACCTCAGGGACCCGCTCTGGTGGCCTCAGGAAAGGCCAGTCCCCATGCGAGTTGCTAGGGGGCCTCTCGGGATTCCTCTCCCGTCCATGCCGGGGCCTCAGTCCTTGTGTGGAGTCGGCGCCGGAACCTGAGGATTCCTCTCCAGTGTTGCCACGGATCTTGGGGTGCTTCTTAGTATCCCCAGGGGAGTCGGGCCTCGTCTCGAGTGGGGGCATGCACGTGCGCTTTCCTCCCGAGCTGCAGCAGTAGTGTCACGCTTCCTGTCACGTGGATCAAGGGATCTGTGGCTTTCCCTCGAGGCTGTCCCTCGAGGCTTTCCCACGAGGCTTTCCCACAGGGCTGTGCCACGTGCCACCTTGGTGTGAGTCGATCCTCGGCGTGAAAGACGAGCCGGTGAAGGGAAAAGAGGTTCCTGTGGAATGGACTGAGACATCTGGGGGACTCTTGGAATGGTGGCACGACCCTGGAGTTCCTCTCGCCGTTCCTGTTGAGAGGGCCTCCTCTTGAGATGCGACGGGAACGCCGGGAACTCTTTCCCGACGAAGCAGGGACAGGATCCCTCATCTCGAGCTACGAGGCCGAAACGGGGCTCCTCTGGATGTGGGCGGGACCCTCGTGATTCCTCTCGAGTGGAGACGGGTATGTCGGGGTACTTCTTGATTTGCAGCAAGGGTGTGAAGGAGCCTTTCGAAGTTCCAGAGGTGAGGTGTGATCCGCCTTGTGACACCTCAGCAGAAATGGGCCTCATCTCGCCTGCAGGGGAGAACCTCCTGCATTTTCTCGACTTGCGGCAGGTCTTCTCGAGTTACGACGGGGACCTCAGGGACCCGCTCTGGTGGCCTCAGGAAAGGCCAGTCCCCATGCGAGTTGCTAGGGGACCTCTCGGGATTCCTCTCCCGTCCATGCCGGGGCCTCAGTCCTTGTGTGGAGTCGGGCCCGGAACCTGAGGATTCCTCTCCAGTGTTGCCATGGATCTTGGGGTGCTTCTGAGTCTCCCCAGGGGAGTCAGGCCTCGTCTCGAGTGGGGGCATGCACGTGCGCTTTCCTCCCGAGCTGCAGCAGTAGTGTCACGCTTCCTGTCACGTGGATCAAGGGATCTGTGGCTTTCCCTCGAGGCTGTCCCTCGAGGCTTTCCCACGAGGCTTTCCCACAGGGCTGTGCCACGTGCCACCTTGGTGTGAGTCGATCCTCGGCGTGAAAGACGAGCCGGTGAAGGGAAAAGAGGTTCCTCTGGAATGGACTGAGACATCTGGGGGACTCTTGGAAAGGTGGCCCGACCCTGGAGTTCCTCTCGCCATTCCTGTTGAGAGGGCCTCCTCTTGAGATGCGACGGGAACGCCGGGAACTCTTTCCCGACGAAGCAGGGAAAGGATCCCTCATCTCGAGCTACGAGGCGGAAACGGGGCTCCTCTGGATGTGGGCGGGTCCCTCGTGATTCCTCTCGAGTGGAGACGGGTATGTCGGGGAACTTCTTGATTTGCAGCAAGGGTGTGAAGGAGCCTTTCGAAGTTCCAGAGGTGAGATGTGATCAGCCTCGAGACGCCTCAGCAGAAATGGGCCTCATCTCGCCTGGAGGGGAGAACCTCCTGGATTTTCTCGAGTTGCGGCAGGTCTTCTCGAGTTACGAAGGGGACCTCAGGGACCCGCTCTGGTGGCCTCAGGAAAGGCCAGTCCCCATGCGAGTTGCTAGGGGTCCTCTCGGGATTCCTCTCCCGTCCATGCCGGGGCCTCAGTCCTTGTGTGGAGTCGGGCCCGGAACCTGAGGATTCCTCTCCAGTGTTGCCATGGATCTTGGGGTGCTTCTGAGTCTCCCCAGGGGAGTCAGGCCTCGTCTCGAGTGGGGGCATGCACGTGCGCTTTCCTCCCGGGCTGCAGCAGTAGAGTCACGCTTCCTGTCACGTGGATCAAGGGATCTGTGTCTTTCCCTCGAGGCTGTCCCTCGAGGCTTTCCCACGAGGCTTTCCCACAGGGCTGTGACACGTGCCACCTTGGTGTGAGTCGATCCTCGGCGTGAAAGACGAGCCGGTGAAGGGAAAAGAGGTTCCTCTGGAATGGACTGAGACATCTGGGGGACTCTTGGAATGGTGGCACGACCCTGGAGTTCCTCTCGCCGTTCCTGTTGAGAGGGCCTCCTCTTGAGATGCGACGGGAACGCCGGGAACTCTTTCCCGACGAAGCAGGGACAGGATCCCTCATCTCGAGCTACGAGGCGGAAACGGGGCTCCTCTGGATGTGGGCGGGACCCTCGTGATTCCTCTCGAGTGGAGACGGGTATGTCGGGGAACTTATTGATTTGCAGCAAGGGTGTGAAGGAGCCTTTCGAAGTTCCAGAGGTGAGGTGTGATCCGCTTCGTGACACCTCAGCAGAAATGGGCCTCATCTCGCCTGGAGGGGAGAACCTCCTGGATTTTCTCGAGTTGCGGCAGGTCTTCTCGAGTTACGACGGGGACCTCAGGGACCCGCTCTGGTGGCCTCAGGAAAGGCTAGTCCCCATGCGAGTTGCTTGGGGACCTCTCGGGATTCCTCTCCCGTCCATGCCGGGGCCTCAGTCCTTGTGTGGAGTCGGGGCCGGAACCTGAGGATTCCTCTCCAGTGTTGCCATGGATCTTGGGGTGCTTCTGAGTCTCCCCAGGGGAGTCAGGCCTCGTCTCGAGTGGGGGCATGCACGTGCGCTTTCCTCCCGAGCTGCAGCAGTAGTGTCACGCTTCCTTTCACGTGGATCAAGGGATCTGTGGCTTTCCCTCGAGGCTGTCCCTCGAGGCTTTCCCACGAGGCTTTGCCACAGGTCTGTGCCACGTGCCACCTTGGTGTGAGTCGATCCTCGGCGTGAAAGACGAGCCGGTGAAGGGAAAAGAGGTTCCTCTGGAATGGACTGAGACATCTGGGGGACTCTTGGAATGGTGGCACGACCCTGGAGTTCCTCTCGCCGTTCCTGTTGAGAGGGCCTCCTCTTGAGATGCGACGGGAACGCCGGGAACTCTTTCCCGACGAAGCAGGGAAAGGATCCCTCATCTCGAGCTACGAGGCGGAAACGGGGCTCCTCTGGATGTGGGCGGGACCCTCGTGATTCCTCTCGAGTGGAGACGGGTATGTCGGGGAACTTCTTGATTTGCACCAAGGGTGTGAAGGACCCTTTCGAAGTTCCAGAGGGGAGGTGTGATCAGCCTCGAGACGCCTCAGCGGAAATGGGCCTCATCTCGCCTGGAGGGGAGAACCTCCTGGATTTTCTCGAGTTGCGGCAGGTCTTCTCGAGTTACGACGGGGACCTCAGGGACCCGCTCTGGTGGCCTCAGGAAAGGCTAGTCCCCATGCGAGTTGCTTGGGGACCTCTCGGGATTCCTCTCCCGTCCATGCCGGGGCCTCAGTCCTTGTGTGGAGTCGGGGCCGGAACCTGAGGATTCCTGTCCAGTGTTGCCATGGATCTTGGGGTGCTTCTGTGTCTCCCCAGGGGAGTCAGGCCTCGTCTCGAGTGGGGGCATGCACGTGCGCTTTCCTCCCGAGCTGCAGCAGTAGAGTCACGCTTCCTGTCACGTGGATCAAGGGATCTGTGGCTTTCCCTCGAGGCTGTCCCTCGAGGCTTTCCCACGAGGCTTTCCCACAGGGCTGTGCCACGTGCCACCTTGGTGGGAGTCGATCCTCGGCGTGAAAGACGAGCCGGTGAAGGGAAAAGAGGTTCCTCTGGAATGGACTGAGACATCTGGGGGACTCTTGGAATGGTGGCACGACCCTGGAGTTCCTCTCGCCGTTCCTGTTGAGAGGGCCTCCTCTTGAGATGCGACGGGAACGCCGGGAACTCTTTCCCGACGAAGCAGGGACAGGATCCCTCATCTCGAGCTACGAGGCCGAAACGGGGCTCCTCTGGATGTGGGCGGGACCCTCGTGATTCCTCTCGAGTGGAGACGGGTATGTCGGGGAACTTATTGATTTGCAGCAAGGGTGTGAAGGAGCCTTTCGAAGTTCCAGAGGTGAGGTGTGATCCGCTTCGTGACACCTCAGCAGAAATGGGCCTCATCTCGCCTGGAGGGGAGAACCTCCTGGATTTTCTCGAGTTGCGGCAGGTCTTCTCGAGTTACGACGGGGACCTCAGGGACCCGCTCTGGTGGCCTCAGGAAAGGCTAGTCCCCATGCGAGTTGCTTGGGGACCTCTCGGGATTCCTCTCCCGTCCATGCCGGGGCCTCAGTCCTTGTGTGGAGTCGGGCCCGGAACCTGAGGATTCCTCTCCAGTGTTGCCATGGATCTTGGGGTGCTTCTGAGTCTCCCCAGGGGAGTCAGGCCTCGTCTCGAGTGGGGGCATGCACGTGCGCTTTCCTCCCGAGCTGCAGCAGTAGTGTCACGCTTCCTTTCACGTGGATCAAGGGATCTGTGGCTTTCCCTCGAGGCTGTCCCTCGAGGCTTTCCCACGAGGCTTTGCCACAGGTCTGTGCCACGTGCCACCTTGGTGTGAGTCGATCCTCGGCGTGAAAGACGAGCCGGTGAAGGGAAAAGAGGTTCCTCTGGAATGGACTGAGACATCTGGGGGACTCTTGGAATGGTGGCACGACCCTGGAGTTCCTCTCGCCGTTCCTGTTGAGAGGGCCTCCTCTTGAGATGCGACGGGAACGCCGGGAACTCTTTCCCGACGAAGCAGGGAAAGGATCCCTCATCTCGAGCTACGAGGCGGAAACGGGGCTCCTCTGGATGTGGGCGGGACCCTCGTGATTCCTCTCGAGTGGAGACGGGTATGTCGGGGAACTTCTTGATTTGCACCAAGGGTGTGAAGGACCCTTTCGAAGTTCCAGAGGGGAGGTGTGATCAGCCTCGAGACGCCTCAGCGGAAATGGGCCTCATCTCGCCTGGAGGGGAGAACCTCCTGGATTTTCTCGAGTTGCGGCAGGTCTTCTCGAGTTACGACGGGGACCTCAGGGACCCGCTCTGGTGGCCTCAGGAAAGGCTAGTCCCCATGCGAGTTGCTTGGGGACCTCTCGGGATTCCTCTCCCGTCCATGCCGGGGCCTCAGTCCTTGTGTGGAGTCGGGGCCGGAACCTGAGGATTCCTGTCCAGTGTTGCCATGGATCTTGGGGTGCTTCTGTGTCTCCCCAGGGGAGTCAGGCCTCGTCTCGAGTGGGGGCATGCACGTGCGCTTTCCTCCCGAGCTGCAGCAGTAGAGTCACGCTTCCTGTCACGTGGATCAAGGGATCTGTGGCTTTCCCTCGAGGCTGTCCCTCGAGGCTTTCCCACGAGGCTTTCCCACAGGGCTGTGCCACGTGCCACCTTGGTGGGAGTCGATCCTCGGCGTGAAAGACGAGCCGGTGAAGGGAAAAGAGGTTCCTCTGGAATGGACTGAGACATCTGGGGGACTCTTGGAATGGTGGCACGACCCTGGAGTTCCTCTCGCCGTTCCTGTTGAGAGGGCCTCCTCTTGAGATGCGACGGGAACGCCGGGAACTCTTTCCCGAAGAAGCAGGGACAGGATCCCTCATCTCGAGCTACGAGGCCGAAACGGGGCTCCTCTGGATGTGGGCGGGACCCTCGTGATTCCTCTCGAGTGGAGACGGGTATGTCGGGGAACTTATTGATTTGCAGCAAGGGTGTGAAGGAGCCTTTCGAAGTTCCAGAGGTGAGGTGTGATCCGCTTCGTGACACCTCAGCAGAAATGGGCCTCATCTCGCCTGGAGGGGAGAACCTCCTGGATTTTCTCGAGTTGCGGCAGGTCTTCTCGAGTTACGACGGGGACCTCAGGGACCCGCTCTGGTGGCCTCAGGAAAGGCTAGTCCCCATGCGAGTTGCTTGGGGACCTCTCGGGATTCCTCTCCCGTCCATGCCGGGGCCTCAGTCCTTGTGTGGAGTCGGGGCCGGAACCTGAGGATTCCTCTCCAGTGTTGCCATGGATCTTGGGGTGCTTCTGAGTCTCCCCAGGGGAGTCAGGCCTCGTCTCGAGTGGGGGCATGCACGTGCGCTTTCCTCCCGAGCTGCAGCAGTAGTGTCACGCTTCCTGTCACGTGGATCAAGGGATCTGTGGCTTTCCCTCGAGGCTGTCCCTCGAGGCTTTCCCAGGAGGCTTTCCCACAGGGCTGTACCACGTGCCACCTTGGTGTGAGTCGATCCTCGGCGTGAAAGACGAGCCGGTGAAGGGAAAAGAGGTTCCTCTGGAATGGACTGAGACATCTGGGGGACTCTTGGAATGGTGGCACGACCCTGGAGTTCCTCTCGCCGTTCCTGTTGAGAGGGCCTCCTCTTGAGATGCGACGGGAACGCCGGGAACTCTTTCCCGACGAAGCAGGGAAAGGATCCCTCATCTCGAGCTACGAGGCCGAAACGGGGCTCCTCTGGATGTGGGCGGGACCCTCGTGATTCCTCTCGAGTGGAGACGGGTATGTCGGGGAACTTCTTGATTTGCACCAAGGGTGTGAAGGACCCTTTCGAAGTTCCAGAGGTGAGGTGTGATCAGCCTCGAGACGCCTCAGCGGAAATGGGCCTCATCTCGCCTGGAGGGGAGAACCTCCTGGATTTTCTCGAGTTGCGGCAGGTCTTCTCGAGTTACGACGGGGACCTCAGGGACCCGCTCTGGTGGCCTCAGGAAAGGCCAGTCCCCATGCGAGTTGCTAGGGGACCTCTCGGGATTCCTCTCCCGTCCATGCCGGGGCCTCAGTCCTTGTGTGGAGTCGGGCCCGGAACCTGAGGATTCCTCTCCAGTGTTGCCATGGATCTTGGGGTGCTTCTGAGTCTCCCCAGGGGAGTCAGGCCTCGTCTCGAGTGGGGGCATGCACGTGCGCTTTCCTCCCGAGCTGCAGCAGTAGAGTCACGCTTCCTGTCACGTGGATCAAGGGATCTGTGGCTTTCCCTCGAGGCTGTCCCTCGAGGCTTTCCCACGAGGCTTTCCCACAGGGCTGTGCCACGTGCCACCTTGGTGGGAGTCGATCCTCGGCGTGAAAGACGAGCCGGTGAAGGGAAAAGAGGTTCCTCTGGAATGGACTGAGACATCTGGGGGACTCTTGGAATGGTGGCACGACCCTGGAGTTCCTCTCGCCGTTCCTGTTGAGAGGGCCTCCTCTTGAGATGCGACGGGAACGCCGGGAACTCTTTCCCGACGAAGCAGGGAAAGGATCCCTCATCTCGATCTACGAGGCGGAAACGGGGCTCCTCTGGATGTGGGCGGGACCCTCGTGATTCCTCTCGAGTGGAGACGGGTATGTCGGGGAACTTCTTGATTTGCACCAAGGGTGTGAAGGACCCTTTAGAAGTTCCAGAGGGGAGGTGTGATCAGCCTCGAGACGCCTCAGCGGAAATGGGCCTCATCTCGCCTGGAGGCGAGAACCTCCTGGATTTTCTCGAGTTGCGGCAGGTCTTCTCGAGTTACGACGGGGACCTCAGGGACCCGCTCTGGTGGCCTCAGGAAAGGCCAGTCCCCATGCGAGTTGCTAGGGGGCCTCTCGGGATTCCTCTCCCGTCCATGCCGGGGCCTCAGTCCTTGTGTGGAGTCGGGGCCGGAACCTGAGGATTCCTCTCCAGTGTTGCCATGGATCTTGGGGTGCTTCTGAGTCTCCCCAGGGGAGTCAGGCCTCGTCTCGAGTGGGGGCATGCACGTGCGCTTTCCTCCCGAGCTGCAGCAGTAGTGTCACGCTTCCTGTCACGTGGATCAAGGGATCTGTGGCTTTCCCTCGAGGCTGTCCCTCGAGGCTTTCCCACGAGGCTTTCCCACAGGGCTGTGCCACGTGCCACCTTGGTGGGAGTCGATCCTCGGCGTGAAAGACGAGCCGGTGAAGGGAAAAGAGGTTCCTCTGGAATGGACTGAGACATCTGGGGGACTCTTGGAATGGTGGCACGACCCTGGAGTTCCTCTCGCCGTTCCTGTTGAGAGGGCCTCCTCTTGAGATGCGACGGGAACGCCGGGAACTCTTTCCCGACGAAGCAGGGAAAGGATCCCTCATCTCGAGCTACGAGGCGGAAACGGGGCTCCTCTGGATGTGGGCGGGACCCTCGTGATTCCTCTCGAGTGGAGACGGGTATGTCGGGGAACTTCTTGATTTGCACCAAGGGTGTGAAGGACCCTTTCGAAGTTCCAGAGGTGAGGTGTGATCAGCCTCGAGACGCCTCAGCGGAAATGGGCCTCATCTCGCCTGGAGGGGAGAACCTCCTGGATTTTCTCGAGTTGCGGCAGGTCTTCTCGAGTTACGACGGGGACCTCAGGGACCCGCTCTGGTGGCCTCAGGAAAGGCCAGTCCCCATGCGAGTTGCTAGGGGCCATCTCGGGATTCCTCTCCCGTCCATGCCGGGGCCTCAGTCCTTGTGTGGAGTCGGGGCCGGAACCTGAGGATTCCTCTCCAGTGTTGCCATGGATCTTGGGGTGCTTCTGAGTCTCCCCAGGGGAGTCAGGCCTCGTCTCGAGTGGGGGCATGCACGTGCGCTTTCCTCCCGAGCTGCAGCAGTAGAGTCACGCTTCCTGTCACGTGGATCAAGGGATCTGTGTCTTTCCCTCGAGGCTGTCCCTCGAGGCTTTCCCACGAGGCTTTCCCACAGGGCTGTGCCACGTGCCACCTTGGTGGGAGTCGATCCTCGGCGTGAAAGACGAGCCGGTGAAGGGAAAACAGGTTCCTCTGGAATGGACTGAGACATCTGGGGGACTCTTGGAATGGTGGCACGACCCTGGAGTTCCTCTCGCCGTTCCTGTTGAGAGGGCCTCCTCTTGAGATGCGACGGGAACGCCGGGAACTCTTTCCCGACGAAGCAGGGAAAGGATCCCTCATCTCGATCTACGAGGCGGAAACGGGGCTCCTCTGGATGTGGGCGGGACCCTCGTGATTCCTCTCGAGTGGAGACGGGTATGTCGGGGAACTTCTTGATTTGCACCAAGGGTGTGAAGGACCCTTTAGAAGTTCCAGAGGGGAGGTGTGATCAGCCTCGAGACGCCTCAGCGGAAATGGGCCTCATCTCGCCTGGAGGCGAGAACCTCCTGGATTTTCTCGAGTTGCGGCAGGTCTTCTCGAGTTACGACGGGGACCTCAGGGACCCGCTCTGGTGGCCTCAGGAAAGGCCAGTCCCCATGCGAGTTGCTAGGGGGCCTCTCGGGATTACTCTCCCGTCCATGCCGGGGCCTCAGTCCTTGTGTGGAGTCGGGGCCGGAACCTGAGGATTCCTCTCCAGTGTTGCCATGGATCTTGGGGTGCTTCTGAGTCTCCCCAGGGGAGTCAGGCCTCGTCTCGAGTGGGGGCATGCACGTGCGCTTTCCTCCCGAGCTGCAGCAGTAGTGTCACGCTTCCTGTCACGTGGATCAAGGGATCTGTGGCTTTCCCTCGAGGCTGTCCCTCGAGGCTTTCCCACGAGGCTTTCCCACAGGGCTGTGCCACGTGCCACCTTGGTGGGAGTCGATCCTCGGCGTGAAAGACGAGCCGGTGAAGGGAAAAGAGGTTCCTCTGGAATGGACTGAGACATCTGGGGGACTCTTGGAATGGTGGCACGACCCTGGAGTTCCTCTCGCCGTTCCTGTTGACAGGGCCTCCTCTTGAGATGCGACGGGAACGCCGGGAACTCTTTCCCGACGAAGCAGGGAAAGGATCCCTCATCTCGAGCTACGAGGAGGAAACGGGGCTCCTCTGGATGTGGGCGGGACCCTCGTGATTCCTCTCGAGTGGAGACGGGTAAGTCGGGGAACTTCTTGATTTGCACCAAGTGTGTGAAGGACCCTTTCGAAGTTCCAGAGGTGAGGTGTGATCAGACTCGAGACGCCTCAGCGGAAATGGGCCTCATCTCGCCTGGAGGGGAGAACCTCCTGGATTTTCTCGAGTTGCGGCAGGTCTTCTCGAGTTACGACGGGGACCTCAGGGACCCGCTCTGGTGGCCTCAGGAAAGGCCAGTCCCCATGCGAGTTGCTAGGGGACCTTTCCGGCTTCCTCTCCCGTCCATGCCGGGGCCTCAGTCCTTGTGTGGAGTCGGGGCCGGAACCTGAGGATTCCTCTCCAGTGTTGCCATGGATCTTGGGGTGCATCTGAGTCTCCCCAGCGGAGTCAGGCCTCGTCTCGAGTGGGGGCATGCACGAGCGCTTTCCTCCCGAGCTGCAGCAGTAGAGTCACGCTTCCTGTCACGTGGATCAAGGGATCTGTGTCTTTCCCTCGAGGCTGTCCCTCGAGGCTTTCCCACGAGGCTTTCCCACAGGGCTGTGCCACGTGCCACCTTGGTGGGAGTCGATCCTCGGCGTGAAAGACGAGCCGGTGAAGGGAAAAGAGGTTCCTCTGGAATGGACTGAGACATCTGGGGGACTCTTGGAATGGTGGCACGACCCTGGAGTTCCTCTCGCCGTTCCTGTTGAGAGGGCCTCCTCTTGAGATGCGACGGGAACGCCGGGAACTCTTTCCCGACGAAGCAGGGACAGGATCCCTCATCTCGAGCTACGAGGCGGAAACGGGGCTCCTCTGGATGTGGGCGGGACCCTCGTGATTCCTCTCGAGTGGAGACGGGTATGTCGGGGAACTTCTTGATTTGCAGCAAGGGTGTGAAGGAGCCTTTCGAAGTTCCAGAGGTGAGGTGTGATCCGCTTCGTGACACCTCAGCAGAAATGGGCCTCATCTCGCCTGGAGGGGAGAACCTCCTGGATTTTCTCGAGTTGCGGCAGGTCTTCTCGAGTTACGACGGGGACCTCAGGGACCCGCTCTGGTGGCCTCAGGAAAGGCCAGTCCCCATGCGAGTTGCTAGGGGACCTCTCGGGATTCCTCTCCCGTCCATGCCGGGGCCTCAGTCCTTGTGTGGAGTCGGGGCCGGAACCTGAGGATTCCTCTCCAGTGTTGCCATGGATCTTGGGGTGCTTCTGAGTCTCCCCAGGGGAGTCAGGCCTCGTCTCGAGTGGGGGCATGAACGTGCGCTTTCCTCCCGAGCTGCAGCAGTAGTGTCACGCTTCCTGTCACGTGGATCAAGGGATCTGTGGCTTTCCCTCGAGGCTGTCCCTCGAGGCTTTCCCACGAGGCTTTCCCACAGGGCTGTGCCACGTGCCACCTTGGTGTGAGTCGATCCTCGGCGTGAAAGACGAGCCGGTGAAGGGAAAAGAGGTTCCTCTGGAATGGACTGAGACATCTGGGGGACTCTTGGAATGGTGGCACGACCCTGGAGTTCCTCTCGCCGTTCCTGTTGAGAGGGCCTCCTCTTGAGATGCGACGGGAACGCCGGGAACTCTTTCCTGACGAAGCAGGGAAAGGATCCCTCATCTCGAGCTACGAGGCGGAAACGGGGCTCCTCTGGATGTGGGCGGGACCCTCGTGATTCCTCTCGAGTGGAGACGGCTAGGTCGGGGAACTTCTTGATTTGCACCAAGGGTGTGAAGGACCCTTTCGAAGTTCCAGAGGTGAGGTGTGATCAGCCTCGAGACGCCTCAGAGGAAATGGGCCTCATCTCGCCTGGAGGGGAGAACCTCCTGGATTTTATCGAGTGCGGCAGGTCTTCTCGAGTTACGAAGGGGACCTCAGGGACCCACTCTGGTGGCCTCAGGAAAGGCCAGTCCCCATGCGAGTTGCTAGGGGGCCTCTCGGGATTCCTCTCCCGTCCAAGCCGGGGCCTCAGTCCTTGTGTGGAGTCGGGGCCGGAACCTGAGGATTCCTCTCCAGTGTTGCCATGGATCTTGGGGTGCTTCTGAGTCTCCCCAGGGGAGTCAAGCCTCGTCTCGAGTGGGGGCATGCAGGTGCGCTTTCCTCCCGAGCTGCAGCAGTAGTGTCACGCTTGTGTCACGTGGATCAAGGGATCTGTGGCTTTCCCTCGAGGCTGTCCCTCGAGGCTTTCCCACGAGGCTTTCCTACAGGGCTGTGCCACGTGCCACCTTGGTGTGAGTCGATCCTCGGCGTGAAACACGAGCCGGTGAAGGGAAAAGAGGTTCCTCTGGAATGGACTGAGACATCTGGGGGACTCTTGGAAAGGTGGCACGACCCTGGAGTTCCTCTCGCCGTTCCTGTTGAGAGGGCCTCCTCTTGAGATGCGACGGGAACGCCGGGAACTCTTTCCCGACGAAGCCGGGACAGGATCCCTCTACTCGAGCTACGAGGCGGAAACGGGGCTCCTCTGGATGTGGGCCGGACCCTCGTGATTCCTCTCGAGTGGAGACGGGTATGTCGGGGAACTTCTTGATTTGCAGCAAGGGTGTGAAGGAGCCTATCGAAGTTCCAGAGGTGAGGTGTAATCCTCCTCGTGAAACCTCAGCAGAAATGGGCCTCATCTCGCCTGGAGGGGATAACCTCCTGGATTTTCTTGAGTTGCGGCAGGTCTTCTCGAGTTACGACGGGGACCTCAGGGACCCGCTCTGGTGGCCTCAGGAAAGGCCAGTCCCCATGCGATTTGCTAGGGGACCTCTCGGGATTCCTCTCCCGTCCATGCCGGGGCCTCAGTCCTTGTGTGGAGTCGGGCCCGGAACCTGAGGATTCCTCTCCAGTGTTGCCATGGATCTTGGGGTGCTTCTGAGTCTCCCCAGGGGAGTCAGGCCTCGTCTCGAGTGGGGGCATGAACGTGCGTTTTCCTCCCGAGCTGCAGCAGTAGTGTCACGCTTCCTGTCACGTGGATCAAGGGATCTGTGGCTTTCCCTCGAGGCTGTCCCTCGAGGCTTTCCCACGAGGCTTTCCCACAGGGCTGTGCCACGTGCCACCTTGGTGTGAGTCGATCCTCGGCGTGAAAGACGAGCCGGTGAAGGGAAAAGAGGTTCCTCTGGAATGGACTGAGACATCTGGGGGACTCTTGGAATGGTGGCACGACCCTGGAGTTCCTCTCGCCGTTCCTGTTGAGAGGGCCTCCTCTTGAGATGCGACGGGAACGCCGGGAACTCTTTCCCGACGAAGCAGGGAAAGGATCCCTCATCTCAAGCTACGAGGCGGAAACGGGGCTCCTCTGGATGTGGGCGGGACCCTCGTGATTCCTCTCGAGTGGAGACGGCTAGGTCGGGGAACTTCTTGATTTGCACCAAGGGTGTGAAGGACCCTTTCGAAGTTCCAGAGGTGAGGTGTGATCAGCCTCGAGACGCCTCAGAGGAAATGGGTCTCATCTCGCCTGGAGTGGAGAACCTCCTGGATTTTATCGAGTGCGGCAGGTCTTCTCGAGTTACCACGGGGACCTCAGGGACCCGCTCTGGTGGCCTCAGGAAAGGCCAGTCCCCATGCGAGTTGCTAGGGGACCTCTCGGGATTCCTCTCCCGTCAATGCCGGGGCCTCAGTCCTTGTGTGGAGTCGGGGCCAGAACCTGAGGATTCCTCTCCAGTGTTGCCATGGATCTTGGGGTGCTTCTGAGTCTCCCCAGGGGAATCAGGCCTCGTCTCGAGTGGGGGCATGCACGTGCGCTTTCCTCCCGAGCTGCAGCAGTAGTGTCACGCTTCCTGTCACGTGGATCAAGGGATCTGCGGTTTTCCCTCGAGGCTTTCCCACGAGGCTTTCCCACAGGGCTGTGCCACGTGCCACCTTGGTGTGAGTCGATCCTCGGCGTGAAACACGTGCCGGTGAAGGGAAAAGAGGTTCCTCTGGAATGGACTGAGACATCTGGGGGACTCTTGGAATGGTGGCACGACCTTGGAGTTCCTCTCGCCGATCCTGTTGAGAGGGCCTCCTCTTGAGATGCGACGGGAACGCCGGGAACTCTTTCCCGACGAAGCAGGTAAAGGATCCCTCATCTCGAGCTACGAGGCGGAAACGGGGCTCCTCTGGATGTGGGCGGGACCCTCGTGTTTCCTTTCGAGTGGAGGCGGGTATGTCGGGGAACTTCTTGACTTGCACCAAGGGTGTGAAGGAGCCTTTCGAAGTTCCAGAGGTGAGATGTGATCAGCCTCGAGACGCCTCAGCAGAAATGGGCCTCATCTCGCCTGGAGGGGAGAACATCCTGGATTTTCTCGAGTTGCGGCAGGTCTTCTCGAGTTACGAAGGGGACCTCAGGGACCCGCTCTGGTGGCCTCAGGAAAGGCCAGTCCCCATGCGAGTTGCTAGGGGACCTCTCGGGATTCCTCTCCCGTCCATGCCGGGGCCTCAGTCCTTGTGTGGAGTCGGGGCCAGAACCTGAGGATTCCTCTCCAGTGTTGCCATGGATCTTGGGGTGCTTCTGAGTCTCCCCAGGGGAGTCAGGCCTCGTCTCGAGTGGGGGCATGCACGTGCGCTTTCCTCCCGAGCTGCAGCAGTAGTGTCACGCTTCCTGTCACGTGGATCAAGGGATCTGTGGCTTTCCCTCGAGGCTGTCCCTCGAGGCTTTCCCACGAGGCTTTCCCACAGGGCTGTGCCACGTGCCACCTTGGTGTGAGTCGATCCTCGGCGTGAAAGACGAGCCGGTGAAGGGAAAAGAGGTTCCTCTGGAATGGACTGAGACATCTGGGGGACTCTTGGAAAGGTGGCACGACCCTGGAGTTCCTCTCGCCGTTCCTGTTGAGAGGGCCTCCTCTTGAGATGCGACGGGAACGCCGGGAACTCTTTCCCGACGAAGCAGGGAAAGGATCCCTCATCTCGAGCTACGAGGCGGAAACGGGGCTCCTCTGGATGTGGGCGGGTCCCTCGTGATTCCTCTCGTGTGGAGACGGGTATGTCGGGGAACTTCTTGATTTGCACCAAGGGTGTGAAGGAGCCTTTCGAAGTTCCAGAGGTGAGATGTGATCAGCCTCGAGACGCCTCAGCAGAAATGGGCCTCATCTCGCCTGGAGGGGAGAACCTCCTGGATTTTCTCGAGTTGCGGCAGGTCTTCTCGAGTTACGAAGGGGACCTCAGGGACCCGCTCTGGTGGCCTCAGGAAAGGCCAGTCCCCATGCGAGTTGCTAGGGGGCCTCTCGGGATTCCTCTCCCGTCCATGCCGGGGCCTCAGTCCTTGTGTGGAGTTGGGGCCGGAACCTGAGGATTCCTCTCCAGTGTTGCCATGGATCTTGGGGTGCTTCTGAGTCTCCCCAGGGGAGTCAGGCCTCGTCTCGAGTGGGGGCATGCACGTGCGCTTTCCTCCCGAGCTGCAGCAGTAGTGTCACGCTTCCTGTCACGTGGATCAAGGGATCTGTGGCTTTCCCTCGAGGCTGTCCCTCGAGGCTTTCCCACGAGGCTTTCCCACAGGGCTGTGCCACGTGCCACCTTGGTGTGAGTCGATCCTCGGCGTGAAAGACGAGCCGGTGAAGGGAAAAGAGGTTCCTCTGGAATGGACTGAGACATCTGGGGGACTCTTGGAAAGGTGGCACGACCCTGGAGTTCCTCTCGCCGTTCCTGTTGAGAGGGCCTCCTCTTGAGATGCGACGGGAACGCCGGGAACTCTTTCCCGACGAAGCAGGGAAAGGATCCCTCATCTCGAGCTACGAGGCGGAAACGGGGCTCCTCTGGATGTGGGCGGGACCCTCGTGATTCCTCTCGTGTGGAGACGGGTATGTCGGGGAACTTCTTGATTTGCACCAAGGGTGTGAAGGAGCCTTTCGAAGTTCCAGAGGTGAGATGTGATCAGCCTCGAGACGCCTCAGCAGAAATGGGCCTCATCTCGCCTGGAGGGGAGAACCTCCTGGATTTTCTCGAGTTGCGGCAGGTCTTCTCGAGTTACGAAGGGGACCTCAGGGACCCGCTCTGGTGGCCTCAGGAAAGGCCAGTCCCCATGCGAGTTGCTAGGGGGCCTCTCGGGATTCCTCTCCCGTCCATGCCGGGGCCTCAGTCCTTGTGTGGAGTCGGGGCCGGAACCTGAGGATTCCTCTCCAGTGTTGCCATGGATCTTGGGGTGCTTCTGAGACTCCCCAGGGGAGTCAAGCCTCGTCTCGAGTGGGGGCATGCACGTGCGCTTTCCTCCCGAGCTGCAGCAGTAGTGTCACGCTTGTGTCACGTGGATCAAGGGATCTGTGGCTTTCCCTCGAGGCTGTCCCTCGAGGCTTTCCCACGAGGCTTTCCTACAGGGCTGTGCCACGTGCCACCTTGGTGTGAGTCGATCCTCGGCGTGAAACACGAGCCGGTGAAGGGAAAAGAGGTTCCTCTGGAATGGACTGAGACATCTGGGGGACTCTTGGAAAGGTGGCACGACCCTGGAGTTCCTCTCGCCGTTCCTGTTGAGAGGGCCTCCTCTTGAGATGCGACGGGAACGCCGGGAACTCTTTCCCGACGAAGCCGGGACAGGATCCCTCATCTCGAGCTACGAGGCCGAAACGGGGCTCCTCTGGATGTGGGCGGGACCCTCGTGATTCCTCTCGAGTGGAGACGGGTATGTCGGGGAACTTCTTGATTTGCAGCAAGGGCGTGAAGGACCCTTTCGAAGTTCCAGAGGTGAGGTGTAATCCTCCTCGTGAAACCTCAGCAGAAATGGGCCTCATCTCGCCTGGAGGGGATAACCTCCTGGATTTTCTCGAGTTGCGGCAGGTCTTCTCGAGTTACGACGGGGACCTCAGGGACCCGCTCTGGTGGCCTCAGGAAAGGCCAGTCCCCATGCGATTTGCTAGGGGACCTCTCGGGATTCCTCTCCCGTCCATGCCGGGGCCTCAGTCCTTGTGTGGAGTCGGGCCCGGAACCTGAGGATTCCTCTCCAGTGTTGCCATGGATCTTGGGGTGCTTCTGAGTCTCCCCAGGGGAGTCAGGCCTCGTCTCGAGTGGGGGCATGAACGTGCGTTTTCCTCCCGAGCTGCAGCAGTAGTGTCACGCTTCCTGTCACGTGGATCAAGGGATCTGTGGCTTTCCCTCGAGGCTGTCCCTCGAGGCTTTCCCACGAGGCTTTCCCACAGGGCTGTGCCACGTGCCACCTTGGTGTGAGTCGATCCTCGGCGTGAAAGACGAGCCGGTGAAGGGAAAAGAGGTTCCTCTGGAATGGACTGAGACATCTGGGGGACTCTTGGAATGGTGGCACGACCCTGGAGTTCCTCTCGCCGTTCCTGTTGAGAGGGCCTCCTCTTGAGATGCGACGGGAACGCCGGGAACTCTTTCCCGACGAAGCAGGGAAAGGATCCCTCATCTCAAGCTACGAGGCGGAAACGGGGCTCCTCTGGATGTGGGCGGGACCCTCGTGATTCCTCTCGAGTGGAGACGGGTATGTCGGGGAACTTCTTGATTTGCACCAAGGGTGTGAAGGACCCTTTCGAAGTTCCAGAGGTGAGGTGTGATCAGCCTCGAGACGCCTCAGAGGAAATGGGTCTCATCTCGCCTGGAGTGGAGAACCTCCTGGATTTTATCGAGTGCGGCAGGTCTTCTCGAGTTACCACGGGGACCTCAGGGACCCGCTCTGGTGGCCTCAGGAAAGGCCAGTCCCCATGCGAGTTGCTAGGGGACCTCTCGGGATTCCTCTCCCGTCAATGCCGGGGCCTCAGTCCTTGTGTGGAGTCGGGGCCAGAACCTGAGGATTCCTCTCCAGTGTTGCCATGGATCTTGGGGTGCTTCTGAGTCTCCCCAGGGGAATCAGGCCTCGTCTCGAGTGGGGGCATGCACGTGCGCTTTCCTCCCGAGCTGCAGCAGTAGTGTCACGCTTCCTGTCACGTGGATCAAGGGATCTGCGGTTTTCCCTCGAGGCTTTCCCACGAGGCTTTCCCACAGGGCTGTGCCACGTGCCACCTTGGTGTGAGTCGATCCTCGGCGTGAAACACGTGCCGGTGAAGGGAAAAGAGGTTCCTCTGGAATGGACTGAGACATCTGGGGGACTCTTGGAATGGTGGCACGACCTTGGAGTTCCTCTCGCCGATCCTGTTGAGAGGGCCTCCTCTTGAGATGCGACGGGAACGCCGGGAACTCTTTCCCGACGAAGCAGGTAAAGGATCCCTCATCTCGAGCTACGAGGCGGAAACGGGGCTCCTCTGGATGTGGGCGGGACCCTCGTGTTTCCTTTCGAGTGGAGGCGGGTATGTCGGGGAACTTCTTGACTTGCACCAAGGGTGTGAAGGAGCCTTTCGAAGTTCCAGAGGTGAGATGTGATCAGCCTCGAGACGCCTCAGCAGAAATGGGCCTCATCTCGCCTGGAGGGGAGAACATCCTGGATTTTCTCGAGTTGCGGCAGGTCTTCTCGAGTTACGAAGGGGACCTCAGGGACCCGCTCTGGTGGCCTCAGGAAAGGCCAGTCCCCATGCGAGTTGCTAGGGGACCTCTCGGGATTCCTCTCCCGTCCATGCCGGGGCCTCAGTCCTTGTGTGGAGTCGGGGCCAGAACCTGAGGATTCCTCTCCAGTGTTGCCATGGATCTTGGGGTGCTTCTGAGTCTCCCCAGGGGAGTCAGGCCTCGTCTCGAGTGGGGGCATGCACGTGCGCTTTCCTCCCGAGCTGCAGCAGTAGTGTCACGCTTCCTGTCACGTGGATCAAGGGATCTGTGGCTTTCCCTCGAGGCTGTCCCTCGAGGCTTTCCCACGAGGCTTTCCCACAGGGCTGTGCCACGTGCCACCTTGGTGTGAGTCGATCCTCGGCGTGAAAGACGAGCCGGTGAAGGGAAAAGAGGTTCCTCTGGAATGGACTGAGACATCTGGGGGACTCTTGGAAAGGTGGCACGACCCTGGAGTTCCTCTCGCCGTTCCTGTTGAGAGGGCCTCCTCTTGAGATGCGACGGGAACGCCGGGAACTCTTTCCCGACGAAGCACGGAAAGGATCCCTCATCTCGAGCTACGAGGCGGAAACGGGGCTCCTCTGGATGTGGGCGGGTCCCTCGTGATTCCTCTCGTGTGGAGACGGGTATGTTGGGGAACTTCTTGATTTGCACCAAGGGTGTGAAGGAGCCTTTCGAAGTTCCAGAGGTGAGATGTGATCAGCCTCGAGACGCCTCAGCAGAAATGGGCCTCATCTCGCCTGGAGGGGAGAACCTCCTGGATTTTCTCGAGTTGCGGCAGGTCTTCTCGAGTTACGAAGGGGACCTCAGGGACCCGCTCTGGTGGCCTCAGGAAAGGCCAGTCCCCATGCGAGTTGCTAGGGGGCCTCTCGGGATTCCTCTCCCGTCCATGCCGGGGCCTCAGTCCTTGTGTGGAGTTGGGGCCGGAACCTGAGGATTCCTCTCCAGTGTTGCCATGGATCTTGGGGTGCTTCTGAGTCTCCCCAGGGGAGTCAGGCCTCGTCTCGAGTGGGGGCATGCACGTGCGCTTTCCTCCCGAGCTGCAGCAGTAGTGTCACGCTTCCTGTCACGTGGATCAAGGGATCTGTGGCTTTCCCTCGAGGCTGTCCCTCGAGGCTTTCCCACGAGGCTTTCCCACAGGGCTGTGCCACGTGCCACCTTGGTGTGAGTCGATCCTCGGCGTGAAAGACGAGCCGGTGAAGGGAAAAGAGGTTCCTCTGGAATGGACTGAGACATCTGGGGGACTCTTGGAAAGGTGGCACGACCCTGGAGTTCCTCTCGCCGTTCCTGTTGAGAGGGCCTCCTCTTGAGATGCGACGGGAACGCCGGGAACTCTTTCCCGACGAAGCAGGGAAAGGATCCCTCATCTCGAGCTACGAGGCGGAAACGGGGCTCCTCTGGATGTGGGCGGGACCCTCGTGATTCCTCTCGTGTGGAGACGGGTATGTCGGGGAACTTCTTGATTTGCACCAAGGGTGTGAAGGAGCCTTTCGAAGTTCCAGAGGTGAGATGTGATCAGCCTCGAGACGCCTCAGCAGAAATGGGCCTCATCTCGCCTGGAGGGGAGAACCTCCTGGATTTTCTCGAGTTGCGGCAGGTCTTCTCGAGTTACGAAGGGGACCTCAGGGACCCGCTCTGGTGGCCTCAGGAAAGGCCAGTCCCCATGCGAGTTGCTAGGGGGCCTCTCGGGATTCCTCTCCCGTCCATGCCGGGGCCTCAGTCCTTGTGTGGAGTCGGGGCCGGAACCTGAGGATTCCTCTCCAGTGTTGCCATGGATCTTGGGGTGCTTCTGAGACTCCCCAGGGGAGTCAAGCCTCGTCTCGAGTGGGGGCATGCACGTGCGCTTTCCTCCCGAGCTGCAGCAGTAGTGTCACGCTTGTGTCACGTGGATCAAGGGATCTGTGGCTTTCCCTCGAGGCTGTCCCTCGAGGCTTTCCCACGAGGCTTTCCTACAGGGCTGTGCCACGTGCCACCTTGGTGTGAGTCGATCCTCGGCGTAAAAGACGAGCCGGTGAAGGTAAAAGAGGTTCCTCTGGAATGGACTAGGACATCTGGGGGACTGTTGGAAAGGTGGCACGACCCTGGAGTTCCTCTCGCCGTTCCTGTTGAGAGGGCCTCCTCTTGAGATGCGACGGGAACGCCGGGAACTCTTTCCCGACGAAGCAGGGACAGGATCCCTCATCTCGAGCTACGAGGCCGAAACGGGGCTCCTCTGGATGTGGGCGGGACCCTCGTGATTCCTCTCGAGTGGAGACGGGTATGTCGGGGAACTTCTTGATTTGCAGCAAGGGTGTGAAGGAGCCCTTCGAAGTTCCAGAGGTGAGGTGTGATCCTCCTCGTGACACCTCAGCAGAAATGGGCCTCATCTCGCCTGGAGGGGATAACCTCCTGGATTTTCTCGAGTTGCGGCAGGTCTTCTCGAGTTACGACTGGGACCTCAGGGACCCGCTCTGGTGGCCTCAGGAAAGGCCAGTCCCCATGCGAGTTGCTAGGGGACCTCTCGGGATTCCTCTCCCGTCCATGCCGGGGCCTCACTCCTTGTGTGGAGTCGGGCCCGGAACCTGAGGATTCCTCTCCAGTGTTGCCATGGATCTTGGGGTGCTTCTGAGTCTCCCCAGGGGAGTCAGGCCTCGTCTCGAGTGGGGGCATGCACGTGCGCTTTCATCCCGAGCTGCAGCAGTAGTGTCACGCTTCCTGTCACGTGGATCAAGGGATCTGTGGCTTTCCCTCGAGGCTGTCCCTCGAGGCTTTCCCAGGAGGCTTTCCCACAGGGCTGTGCCACGTGCCACCTTGGTGTGAGTCGATCCTCGGCGTGAAAGACGAGCCGGTGAAGGGAAAAGAGTTTCCTCTGGAATGGACTGAGACATCTGGGGGACTCTTGGAAAGGTGGCACGACCCTGGAGTTCCTCTCGCCGTTCCTGTTGAGAGGGCCTCCTCTTGAGATGCGACGGGAACGCCGGGAACTCTTTCCCGACGAAGCAGGGAAAGGATCCCTCATCTCGAGCTACGAGGCGGAAACGGGGCTCCTCTGGATGTGGGCGGGTCCCTCGTGATTCCTCTCGAGTGGAGACGGCTATGTCGGGGAACTTCTTGATTTGCACCAAGGGTGTGAAGGAGCCTTTCGAAGTTCCAGAGGTGAGATGTGATCAGCCTCGAGACGCCTCAGCAGAAATGGGCCTCATCTCGCCTGGAGGGGAGAACCTCCTGGATTTTCTCGAGTTGCGGCAGGTCTTCTCGAGTTACGAAGGGGACCTCAGGGACCCGCTCTGGTGGCCTCAGGAAAGGCCAGTCCCCATACGAGTTCCTAGGGGACCTCTCGGGATTCCTCTCCCGTCCATGCCGGGGCCTCAGTCCTTGTGTGGAGTCGGGGCCGGAACCTGACGATTCCTCTCCAGTGTTGCCATGGATCTTGGGGTGCTTCTGAGTCTCCCCAGGGGAGTCAGGCCTCGTCTCGAGTGGGGGCATGCACGTGCGCTTTCCTCCCGAGCTGCAGCAGTAGTGTCACGCTTGTGTCACGTGGATCAAGGGATCTGTGGCTTTCCCTCGAGGCTGTCCCTCGAGGCTTTCCCACGAGGCTTTCCCACAGGGCTGTGCCACGTGCCACCTTGGTGGGAGTCGATCCTCGGCGTGAAAGACGAGCCGGTGAAGGGAAAAGAGGTTCCTCTGGAATGGACTGAGACATCTGGGGGACTCTTGGAATGGTGGCACGACCCTGGAGTTCCTCTCGCCATTCCTGTTGAGAGGGCCTCCTCTTGAGATGCGACGGGAACGCCGGGAACTCTTTCCCGACGAAGCAGGGACAGGATCCCTCATCTCGAGCTACGAGGCCGAAACGGGGCTCCTCTGGATGTGGGCGGGACCCTCGTGATTCCTCTCGAGTGGAGACGGGTATGTCGGGGAACTTCTTGATTTGCAGCAAGGGTGTGAAGGAGCCTTTCGAAGTTCCAGAGGTGAGGTGTGATCCGCTTCGTGACACCTCAGCAGAAATGGGCCTCATCTCGCCTTGAGGGGAGAACCTCCTGGATTCTCTCGAGTTGCGGCAGGTCTTCTCGAGTTACGACGGGGACCTCAGGGACCCGCTCTGGTGGCCTCAGGAAAGGCTAGTCCCCATGCGAGTTGCTTGGGGACCTCTCGGGATTCCTCTCCCGTCCATGCCGGGGCCTCAGTCCTAGTGTGGAGTCGGTGCCAGAACCTGAGGATTCCTCTCCAGTGTTGCCATGGATCTTGGTGTGCTTCTGAGTCTCCCCAGGGGAGTCAGGCCTCGTCTCGAGTGGGGGCATGCACGTGCGCTTTCCTCCCGAGCTGCAGCAGTAGTGTCACGCTTCCTGTCACGTGGATCAAGGGATCTGTGGCTTTCCCTCGAGGCTGTCCCTCGAGGCTTTCCCACGAGGCTTTCCCACAGGGCTGTGCCACGTGCCACCTTGGTGTGAGTCGATCCTCGGCGTGAAAGACGAGCCGGTGAAGGGAAAAGAGGTTCCTCTGGAATGGACTGAGACATCTGGGGGACTCTTGGAAAGGTGGCACGACCCTGGAGTTCCTCTCGCCGTTCCTGTTGAGAGGGCCTCCTCTTGAGATGCGACGGGAACGCCGGGAACTCTTTCCCGACGAAGCAGGGAAAGGATCCCTCATCTCGAGCTACGAGGCCGAAACGGGGCTCCTCTGGATGTGGGCGGGACCCTCGTGATTCCTCTCGAGTGGAGACGGGTATGTCGGGGAACTTCTTGATTTGCAGCAAGGGTGTGAAGGAGCCTATCGAAGTTCCAGAGGTGAGGTGTAATCCTCCTCGTGAAACCTCAGCAGAAATGGGCCTCATCTCGCCTGGAGGGGATAACCTCCTGGATTTTCTCGAGTTGCGGCAGGTCTTCTCGAGTTACGACGGGGACCTCAGGGACCCGCTCTGGTGGCCTCAGGAAAGGCCAGTCCCCATGCGAGTTGCTAGGGGACCTCTCGGGATTCCTCTCCCGTCCATGCCGGGGCCTCAGTCCTTGTGTGGAGTCGGGCCCGGAAACTGAGGATTCCTCTCCAGTGTTGCCATGGATCTTGGGGTGCTTCTGAGTCTCCCCAGGGGAGTCAGGCCTCGTCTCGAGTGGGGGCATGAACGTGCGTTTTCCTCCCGAGCTGCAGCAGTAGTGTCACGCTTCCTGTCACGTGGATCAAGGGATCTGTGGCTTTCCCTCGAGGCTGTCCCTCGAGGCTTTCCCACGAGGCTTTCCCACAGGGCTGTGCCACGTGCCACCTTGGTGTGAGTCGATCCTCGGCGTGAAAGACGAGCCGGTGAAGGGAAAAGAGGTTCCTCTGGAATGGACTGAGACATCTGGGGGACTCTTGGAATGGTGGCACGACCCTGGAGTTCCTCTCGCCGTTCCTGTTGAGAGGGCCTCCTCTTGAGATGCGACGGGAACGCCGGGAACTCTTTCCCGACGAAGCAGGGAAAGGATCCCTCATCTCAAGCTACGAGGCGGAAACGGGGCTCCTCTGGATGTGGGCGGGACCCTCGTGATTCCTCTCGAGTGGAGACGGCTAGGTCGGGGAACTTCTTGATTTGCACCAAGGGTGTGAAGGACCCTTTCGAAGTTCCAGAGGTGAGGTGTGATCAGCCTCGAGACGCCTCAGAGGAAATGGGCCTCATCTCGCCTGGAGTGGAGAACCTCCTGGATTTTATCGAGTGCGGCAGGTCTTCTCGAGTTACCACGGGGACCTCAGGGACCCGCTCTGGTGGCCTCAGGAAAGGCCAGTCCCCATGCGAGTTGCTAGGGGACCTCTCGGGATTCCTCTCCCGTCCATGCCGGGGCCTCAGTCCTTGTGTGGAGTCGGGGCCAGAACATGAGGATTCCTCTCCAGTGTTGCCATGGATCTTGGGGTGCTTCTGAGTCTCCCCAGGGGAATCAGGCCTCGTCTCGAGTGGGGGCATGCACGTGCGCTTTCCTCCCGAGCTGCAGCAGTAGTGTCACGCTTCCTGTCACGTGGATCAAGGGATCTGCGGTTTTCCCTCGAGGCTTTCCCACGAGGCTTTCCCACAGGGCTGTGCCACGTGCCACATTGGTGTGAGTCGATCCTCGGCGTGAAACACGTGCCGGTGAAGGGAAAAGAGGTTCCTCTGGAATGGACTGAGACATCTGGGGGACTCTTGGAATGGTGGCACCACCTTGGAGTTCCTCTCGCCGATCCTGTTGAGAGGGCCTCCTCTTGAGATGCGACGGGAACGCCGGGAACTCTTTCCCGACGAAGCAGGTAAAGGATCCCTCATCTCGAGCTACGAGGCGGAAACGGGGCTCCTCTGGATGTGGGCGGGACCCTCGTGTTTCCTTTCGAGTGGAGGCGGGTATGTCGGGGAACTTCTTGACTTGCACCAAGGGTGTGAAGGAGCCTTTCGTAGTTCCATAGGTGAGATGTGATCAGCCTCGAGACGCCTCAGCAGAAATGGGCCTCATCTCGCCTGGAGGGGAGAACATCCTGGATTTTCTCGAGTTGCGGCAGGTCTTCTCGAGTTACGACGGGGACCTCAGGGACCCGCTCTGGTGGCCTCAGGAAAGGCCAGTCCCCATGCGAGTTGCTAGGGGACCTCTCGGGATTCCTCTCCCTTCCATGCCGGGGCCTCAGTCCTTGTGTGGAGTCGGGGCCGGAACCTGAGGATTCCTCTCCAGTGTTGCCATGGATCTTGGGGTGCTTCTGAGTCTCCCCAGGGGAGTCAGGCCTCGTCTCGAGTGGGGGCATGCACGTGCGCTTTCCTCCCGAGCTGCAGCAGTAGTGTCACGCTTCCTGTCACGTTGATCAAGGGATCTGTGGCTTTCCCTCGAGGCTTTCCCACGAGGCTTTCCCACAGGGCTGTGCCACGTGCCACCTTGGTGTGAGTCGATCCTCGGCGTGAAAGACGAGCCGGTGAAGGGAAAAGAGGTTCCTCTGGAATGGACTGAGACATCTGGGGGACTGTTGGAAAGGTGGCACGACCCTGGAGTTCCTCTCGCCGTTCCTGTTGAGAGGGCCTCCTCTTGAGATGCGACGGGAACGCCGGGAACTCTTTCCCGACGAAGCAGGGAAAGGATCCCTCATCTCGAGCTATGAGGCGGAAACGGGGCTCCTCTGGATGTGGGCGGGTCCCTCGTGATTCCTCTCCTGTGGAGACGGGTATGTCGGGGAACTTCTTGATTTGTACCAAGGGTGTGAAGGAGCCTTTCGAAGTTCCAGAGGTGAGATGTGATCAGCTTTGAGACGCCTCAGCAGAAATGGGCCTCATCTCGCCTGGAGGGGAGAACCTCCTGGATTTTCTCGAGTTGCGGCAGGTCTTCTCGAGTTACGAAGGGGACCTCAGTGACCCGCTCTGGTGGCCTCAGGAAAGGCCAGTCCCCATGCGAGTTGCTAGGGGGCCTCTCGGGATTCCTCTCCCGTCCATGCCGGGGCCTCAGTCCTTGTGTGGAGTTGGGGCCGGAACCTGAGGATTCCTCTCCAGTGTTGCCATGGATCTTGGGGTGCTTCTGAGTCTCCCCAGGGGAGTCAAGCCTCGTCTCGAGTGGGGGCATGCACGTGCGCTTTCCTCCCGAGCTGCAGCAGTAGTGTCACGCTTGTGTCACGTGGATCAAGGGATCTGTGGCTTTCCCTCGAGGCTGTCCCTCGAGGCTTTCCCACGAGGCTTTCCTACAGGGCTGTGCCACGTGCCACCTTGGTGTGAGTCGATCCTCGGCGTGAAAGACGAGCCGGTGAAGGGAAAAGAGGTTCCTCTGGAATGGACTGAGACATCTGGGGGACTCTTGTAAAGGTGGCACGACCCTGGAGTTCCTCTGGCCGTTCCTGTTGAGAGGGCCTCCCCTTGAGATGCGACGGGAACGCCGGGAACTCTTTCCCGATGAAGCAGGGACAGGATCCCTCATCTCGAGCTACGAGGCCGAAACGGGGCTCCTCTGGATGTGGGCGGGACCCTCGTGATTCCTCTCGAGTGGAGACGGGTATGTCGGGGAACTTCTTGATTTGCAGCAAGGGTGTGAAGGAGCCTTTCGAAGTTCCAGAGGTGAGGTGTGATCCTCCTCGTGACACCTCAGCAGAAATGGGCCTCATCTCGCCTGGAGGGGATAACCTCCTGGATTTTCTCGAGTTGCGGCAGGTCTTCTCGAGTTACGACGGGGACCTCAGGGACCCGCTCTGGTGGCCTCAGGAAAGGCCAGTCCCCATGCGAGTTGCTAGGGGACCTCTCGGGTTTCCTCTCCCGTCCATGCCGGGGCCTCAGTCCTTGTGTGGAGTCGGGCCCGGAACCTGAGGATTCCTCTCCAGTGTTACCATGGATCTTGGGGTGCTTCTGAGTCTCCCCAGGGGAGTCAGGCCTCGTCTCGAGTGGGGGCATGAACGTGCGTTTTCCTCCCGAGCTGCAGCAGTAGTGTCACGCTTCCTGTCACGTGGATCAAGGGATCTGTGGCTTTCCCTCGAGGCTGTCCCTCGAGGCTTTCCCACGAGGCTTTCCCACAGGGCTGTGCCACGTGCCACCTTGGTGTGAGTCGATCCTCGGCGTGAAAGACGAGCCGGTGAAGGGAAAAGAGGTTCCTCTGGAATGGACTGACACATCTGGGGGACTCTTGGAATGGTGGCACAACCCTGGAGTTCCTCTCGCCGTTCCTGTTGAGAGGGCCTCCTCTTGAGATGCGACGGGAACGCCGGGAACTCTTTTCGGACGAAGCAGGGAAAGGATCCCTCATCTCGAGCTACGAGGCGGAAACGGGGCTCCTCTGGATGTGGGCGGGACCCTCGTGATTCCTCTCCAGTGGAGACGGCTAGGTCGGGGAACTTCTTGATTTGCACCAAGGGTGTGAAGGACCCTTTCGAAGTTCCAGAGGTGAGGTGTGATCAGCCTCGAGACGCCTCAGAGGAAATGGGCCTCATCTCGCCTGGAGGGGAGAACCTCCTGGATTTTATCGAGTGCGGCAGGTCTTCTCGAGTTACCACGGGGACCTCAGGGACCCGCTCTGGTGGCCTCAGGAAAGGCCAGTCCCCATGCGAGTTGCTAGGGGACCTCTCGGGATTCCTCTCCCGTCCATGCCGGGGCCTCAGTCCTTGTGTGGAGTCGGGGCCAGAACCTGAGGATTCCTCTCCAGTGTTGCCATGGATCTTGGGGTGCTTCTGAGTCTCCCCAGGGGAGTCAGGCCTCGTCCCGAGTGGGGGCATGCACGTGCGCTTTCCTCCCGACCTGCAGCAGTAGGGTCACGCTTCCTGTCACGTGGATCAAGGGATCTGTGGCTTTCCCTCGAGGCTTTCAATCGAGGCTTACACACGAGGCTTTCCCACAGGGCTGTGCCACGTGCCACCTTGGTGTGAGTCGATCCTCGGCGTGAAAGATGAGCCGGTGAAGGGAAAAGAGGTTTCTCTGGAATGGACTGAGACATCTGGGGTTTCTTGGAATGGTGGCACGACCCTGGAGTTCCTCTCGCCGTTCCTGTTGAGAGGGCCTCCTCTTGAGATGCGACGGGAACGCCGGGAACTCTTTCCCGACGAAGCAGGGAAAGGATCCCTCATCTCGAGCTACGAGGCGGAAACGGGGCTCCTCTGGATGTGGGCGGGACCCTCGTGATTCCTCTCGAGTGGAGACGGGTATGTAGGGGAACTTCTTGAGTTGCACCAAGGGTGTGAAGGACCCTTTCGAAGTTCCAGAGGTGAGGTGTGATCAGCCTCGAGACGCCTCAGCGGCAATGGGCCTCATCTCGCCTGGAGGGGAGAACCTCCTGGATTTTCTCGAGTGGCGGCAGGTCTTCTCGATTTACCACGGGGACCTCAGGGACCCGCTCTGGTGGCCTCAGGAAAGGCCAGTCCCCATGCGAGTTGCTAGGGGACCTCTCTGGATTCCTCACCCGTCCATGCCGGGGCCTAAGTCCTTGTGTGGAGTCGGGACCGGAACCTGAGGATTCCTCTCCAGTGTTGCCATGGATCTTGGGGTGCTTCTGAGTCTTCCCAGGGGAGTCAGGCCTCGTCTCGAGTGGGGCCATGCACGTGCGCTTTCCTCCCGAGCTGCAGCAGTAGTGTCACGCTTCCTGTCACGTGGATCAAGGGATCTGTGGCTTTCCCTCGAGGCTGTCCCTCGAGGCTTTCCCAGGAGGCTTTCCCAAAGGGCTGTGCCACGTGCCACCTTGGTGTGAGTCGATCCTCGGCGTGAAAGACGAGCAGGTGAAGGGAAAAGAGGATCCTCTATAATGGACTGAGACATCTGGGGGACTCTTTGAATGGTGGCTCGACCCTGGAGTTCCTCTCGCCGTTCCTGTTGAGAGGGCCTCCTCTTGAGATGGGACGGGAACGCCGGGAACTCTTTCCCGACGAAGCAGGGAAAGGATCCCTCATCTCGAGCTACGAGGCGGAAACGGGGCTCCTCTGGATGTGGGTGGGATCCTCGTGTTTCCTCTCGAGTGGAGACGGTTATGTCGGGGAACTTCTTGATTTGCACCAAGGGTGTGAAGGACCCTTTCGAAGTTCCAGAGGTGAGGTGTGATCAGCCTCGAGACGCCTCAGCGGAAATGGGCCTCATCTCGCCTGGAGGGGAGAACCTCCTGGATTTTCTCGAGTTGTGGCAGGTCTTCTCGAGTTACGACGGGGACCTCAGGGACCCGCTCTGGTGGCCTCAGGAAAGGCCAGTCCCCATGCGAGTTGCTAGGAGCCATCTCGGGATTCCTCTCCCGTCCATGCCGTGGCCTAATACCCTGTGTGGAGTCGGGGCCGGAACCTGAGGATTCCTCTCCAGTGTTGCCATGGATCTTGGGGTGCTGCTGAGTCTCCCCAGGGGAGTCAGGCCTCGTCCCGAGTGGTGGCATGCACGTGCGCTTTCCTCCCGAGCTGCAGCAGTAGTGTCACGCTTCCTGTCACGTGGATCAAGGGATCTGTGGCTTTCCCTTGAGGCTGTCCCTCGAGGCTGTCCCACGAGGCTTTCCCACAGGGCTGTGCCACGTGCCACCTTGTTTGAGTCGATCCTCGGCGTGAAAGACGAGCCGGTGAAGGGAAAAGAGGTTCCTCTGGAATGGACTGAGACATCTAGGGGACTCTTGGAATGGTGGCACGACCCAGGAGTTCCTCTCGCCGTTCCTGTTGAGAGGGCCTCCTCTTGAGATGGGACGGGAACACCGGGAACTCTTTCCCGACGAAGCAGGGAAAGGATCCCTCATCTCGAGCTACGAGGCGGAAACGGGGCTTCTCTGGATGTGGGCGGGACCCTCGTGTTTCCTCTCGAGTGGAGACGGGTATGTCGGGGAACTTCTTGATTTGCACCAAGGGTGTGAAGGACCCTTTCGAAGTTCCAGAGGTGAGGTGTGATCAGCCTCGAGACGCCTCAGCGGAAATGGGCCTCATCTCGTCAGGAGGGGAGAAACTCCTGGATTTTCTCGAGTTTCGGCAGGTCTTCTCGAGTTACGACGGGGACCTCAGGGACCCGCTCTGGTGGCCTCAGGAAAGGCCAGTCGCCATGCGAGTTGCTAGGGGCCATCTCGGGATTCCTCTCCCGTCGATGCCGGGGCCTAAGACCTTGTGTGGAGTCGGGGCCGGAACCTGAGGATTCCTCTCCAGTGTTGACATGGATCTCGGGGTGCCTCTGAGTCTCCCCAGGGGAGTCAGGCCTCGTCTCGAGTTGGGGCATGCACGTGCCCTTCCCTCCCGAACTGCAGCAGTAGGGTCAGGCTTCCTGTCACGTGGATCAAGGTATCTGTGGCTTTCCCTCAAGGCTTTCCTTTGAGGCTTTCACACGAGTCTTTCGCACAGGGCCATGCCAAGTGCCACCTTGGTGTGAGTCGATCCTCGGCGTGAAAGACGAGCCGGTGAAGGGAAAAGAGTTTGCTCTGGAATGGACTGAGACATCTGGGGGACTCTTGGAATGGTGGCACGACCCCGGAGTTCCTCTCTCCGTTCCGGTTGAGAGGGCCTCCTCTTGAGATGCGACGGGAACGCCGGGAATTCTTTCCCGACGAAGCAGGGAAAGGATCCCTCACCTCGAGCTACGAGGCGGAAACGGGGCTCTTCTGGATGTGGGCGGGTCCCTCGTGTTTCCTCTCGAGTGGAGACGGGTATGTCGGGGAACTTCTTGAGTTGCACCAAGGGTGTGAAGGACCCTTTCGACGTTCCAGAGGTGAGGTGTGATTAGCCGCGAGAAGCCTCTGCGGAAATGGGCCTCATCTCGCCTGCAGGGGAGAACGTCCTGGATATTCTCGAGTTGCGGCAGGTTTTCTCGAGTTACGACGGGGACCTCAGGGACCCGCTCTGGTGGCCTCAGGAAGGGCCAGGCACCATGCGAGCTGCTAGAGGCCATCTCGGGATTCCTCTCCCGTCGATGCCGGGGCCTAAGACCTTCTGTGGAGTAGGGGCCGGAACCTGAGCATTCCTTTCCAGTGTTGACATCGATTTTGGGGTGCCTCTTAGTCTCCCCAGGGGAGTCAGGCCTCGTCTCGAGTTGGGGCATGCACGTGCGCTTCCCTCCCGAGCTGCAGCAGTAGGGTCAGGCTTCCTGTCACGTGGATCAAGGTATCTGTGGCTTTCCCTCAAGGCTTTCCCTCGAGGCTTTCCCACGAGGCTTTCCCACAGGGCTGTGCCAAATGCCACCTTGGTGTGAGTCGATCCTCGGCGTGAAAGACGAGCCGGTGAAGGGAAAAGAGGTTCCTCTGGAATGGACTGAGACATCTGGGGGACTCTTGGAATGGTGGCACGACCCTGGAGTTCCTCTCGCCTTTCCTGATGAGAGGGCCTCCTCTTGAGATGCGACGGGAACGCCGGGAATTCTTTCCCGACGAAGCAGGGAAAGGATCCCTCACCTCGAGCTACGAGGCAGAAACGGGGCTCCTCTGGATGTGGGTGGGACCCTCGTCTTTCCTCTCGAGCGGAGACGGGTATGTCGGGGAACTTCTTGAGTTGCACCAAGGGTGTGAAGGACCCTTTCGACCTTCCAGACGTGAGGTGTAATTAGCCCCGAGAAGCCTCATCGGAAATTGGCCTCTTCTCGCATGGAGGGGAGAACCTCCTGGATTTTCTCGAGTTGCGGCAGGTCTTCTCGAATTACGACGGGGACCTCAGGGACCCGCTCTGGTGGCCTCAGGAAGGGCCAGTCCCCATGTGAGTTGCTAGGGGCCATCTCGGGATTCCTCTCCCGTCGATGCCGGGGCCTAAGACCTTGTGTGGAGTCGGGGCCGGAAGCTGAGGATTCCTCCCCAGTGTTGACATGGATCTTGGGGTGCCTCTGAGTCTCCCCAGGGGAGTCAGGCCTCATCTCGAGTGGGGGCATCCACGTGCGCTTCCCTCCCGAGCTGCAGCAGTAGGGTCACGCTTCCTGTCACGTGGATCAAGGGATCTGTGGCTTTCCCTCGAGGCTGTCCCTCGAGGCTTTCCCACAGGGCTGTGCCAAGTGCCACCTTGGTGTGAGTCGATCCTCGGCGTGAAAGACGAGCCGGTGAATGGAAAAGAGGTTCCTCCGGAATGGACTGAGACATCTGGGGGACTCTTGGAATGGTGGCACGACCCTGGATTTCCTCTCGGCGTTGCTGTTCAGAGGGCCTCCTCTTCAGTTGCGACGGGAATGCCGGGAATTCTTTCCCGCCGAAGCAGGGAAAGGATCCCTCACCTCGAGCTACGAGGCGGAAACGGGGCTCCTCTGGATGTGGGCGGGACCCTCGTGTTTCCTCTCGAGTGGAGATGGGTATGTAGGGGAACTTCTTGAGTTGCACCCAGGGTGTGAAGGGCCCTTTCGAAGTTCCAGAGGTGAGGTGTGATTAGCCACGAGAAGTCTCTGCGGAAATGGGCCTCCTCTCGCATGGAGGGGAGAACCTCCTGGATTTTCTCGAGTTGCGGCAGGTCTTCTCGAGTTACCACGGGGACCTCAGGGACCCGCTCTGGTGGCCTCAGGAAGGGCCAGTCCCCAAGTGAGTTGCTAGGGGCCATCTCGGGATTCCTCTCCTGTCGATGCCGGGGCCTAAAACCTTGTGTGGAGTCGGGGCCGGAACCTGAGCATTCCTTTCCAGTGTTGACATGGATTTTGGGGTGCCTCTGAGTCTCCCCAGGGGAGTCAGGCCAAGTCTCGTGTGGGGGCATGCACGTGCGCTTCCCTCCCGAGCTGCAGCAGTAGGGTCTTGCTTCCTGTCACGTGAATCAAGGGATCTGTGGCTTTCCCTCGAGGCTTTCCCACGAGGCTTTCCCACAGGGCTGTGCCAAGTGCCACCTTGGTGTGAGTCGATCCTCGGCGTGAAAGACGAGCCGGTGAAGGGAAAAGAGGTTCCTCTGGAATGGACTGAGACATCTGGGGGACTCTTGGAATGGTGGCACGACCCTGGAGTTCCTCTCGCCGTTCCTGTTGAGAGGGCCTCCTCTTGAGATGAGACGGGAACGCCGGGAATTCTTTCCCGACGAAGCAGGGAAAGGATCCGTCACCTCGAGCTACTAGGCGGAAACGGGGCTCCTCTGGATGTGGGCGGGACCCTCGTGTTTCCTCTCGAGTGGAGACGGGTATGTCGGGGAACTTCTTGAGTTGCACCCAGGGTGTGAAGGACCCTTTCGAAGTTCCAGAGGTGAGGTGTGATTAGCCCCGAGAAGCCTCTGCGGAAATGGGCCTCATCTCGGCTGCAGGGGAGAACGTCCTGGATATTCTCGAGGTGCGGCAGGTTTTCTCGAGTTACGACGGGGACCTCAGGGACCCGCTCTGGTGGCCTCAGGAAGGGCCAGTCCCCATGCGAGTTGCTAGGGGCCATCTCGGGATTCCTCTCCCGTCGATGCCGGGGCCTAAGACCTTGTGTGGAGTCGGGGCCGGAACCTGAGGATTCCTCTCCAGTGTTGACATGGATCTCGGGGTGCCTCTGAGTCTCCCCAGGGGAGTCAGGCCTCGTCTCGAGTTGGGGCATGCACGTGCCCTTCCCTCCCGAACTGCAGCAGTAGGGTCAGGCTTCCTGTCACGTGGATCAAGGTATCTGTGGCTTTCCCTCAAGGCTTTCCTTTGAGGCTTTCACACGAGTCTTTCGCACAGGGCCATGCCAAGTGCCACCTTGGTGTGAGTCGATCCTCGGCGTGAAAGACGAGCCGGTGAAGGGAAAAGAGTTTGCTCTGGAATGGACTGAGACATCTGGGGGACTCTTGGAATGGTGGCACGACCCCGGAGTTCCTCTCTCCGTTCCGGTTGAGAGGGTCTCCTCTTGAGATGCGACGGGAACGCCGGGAATTCTTTCCCGACGAAGCAGGGAAAGGATCCCTCACCTCGAGCTACGAGGCGGAAACGGGGCTCCTCTGGATGTGGGCGGGTCCCTCGTGTTTCCTCTCGAGTGGAGACGGGTATGTCGGGGAACTTCTTGAGTTGCACCAAGGGTGTGAAGGACCCTTTCGACGTTCCAGAGGTGAGGTGTGATTAGCCGCGAGAAGCCTCTGCGGAAATGGGCCTCATCTCGCCTGCAGGGGAGAACGTCCTGGATATTCTCGAGTTGCGGCAGGTTTTCTCGAGTTACGACGGGGACCTCAGGGACCCGCTCTGGTGGCCTCAGGAAGGGCCAGGCACCATGCGAGTTGCTAGAGGCCATCTCGGGATTCCTCTCCTGTCAATGCCGGGGCCTAAGACCTTGTGTGGAGTAGGGGCCGGAACCTGAGCATTCCTTTCCAGTGTTGACATCGATTTTGGGGTGCCTCTTAGTCTCCCCAGGGGAGTCAGGCCTCGTCTCGAGTGGGGGCATGCACGTGCGCTTCCCTCCCGAGCTGCAGCAGTAGGGTCAGGCTTCCTGTCACGTGGATCAAGGTATCTGTGGCTTTCCCTCAAGGCTTTCCCTCGAGGCTTTCCCACGAGGCTTTCCCACAGGGCTGTGCCAAATGCCACCTTGGTGTGAGTCGATCCTCGGCGTGAAAGACGAGCCGGTGAAGGGAAAAGAGGTTCCTCTGGAATGGACTGAGACATCTGGGGGACTCTTGGAATGGTGGCACGACCCTGGAGTTCCTCTCGCCTTTCCTGATGAGAGGGCCTCCTCTTGAGATGCGACGGGAACGCCGGGAATTCTTTCCCGACGAAGCAGGGAAAGGATCCGTCACCTCGAGCTACGAGGCAGAAACGGGGCTCCTCTGGATGTGGGTGGGACCCTCGTCTTTCCTCTCGAGCGGAGACGGGTATGTCGGGGAACTTCTTGAGTTGCACCAAGGGTGTGAAGGACCCTTTCGACCTTCCAGACGTGAGGTGTAATTAGCCACGAGAAGCCTCATCGGAAATTGGCCTCTTCTCGCATGGAGGGGAGAACCTCCTGGATTTTCTCGAGTTGCGGCAGGTCTTCTCGAATTACGACGGGGACCTCAGGGACCCGCTCTGGTGGCCTCAGGAAGGGCCAGTCCCCATGTGAGTTGCTAGGGGCCATCTCGGGATTCCTCTCCCGTCGATGCCGGGGCCTAAGACCTTGTGTGGAGTCGGGGCCGGAAGCTGAGGATTCCTCCCCAGTGTTGACATGGATCTTGGGGTGCCTCTGAGTCTCCCCAGGGGAGTCAGGCCTCATCTCGAGTGGGGGCATCCACGTGCGCTTCCCTCCCGAGCTGCAGCAGTAGGGTCACGCTTCCTGTCACGTGGATCAAGGGATCTGTGGCTTTCCCTCGAGGCTGTCCCTCGAGGCTTTCCCACGGGGCTGTGCCAAGTGCCACCTTGGTGTGAGTCGATCCTCGGCGTGAAAGACGAGCCGGTGAAGGGAAAAGAGGTTCCTCTGGAATGGACTGAGACATCTGGGGGACTCTTGGAATGGTGGCACGACCCTGGAGTTCCTCTCGCCGTTCCTGTTGAGAGGGCCTCCTCTTGAGATGAGACGGGAACGCCGGGAATTCTTTCCCGACGAAGCAGGGAAAGGATCCGTCACCTCGAGCTACTAGGCGGAAACGGGGCTCCTCTGGATGTGGGCGGGACCCTCGTGTTTCCTCTCGAGTGGAGACGGGTATGTCGGGGAACTTCTTGAGTTGCACCCAGGGTGTGAAGGACCCTTTCGAAGTTCCAGAGGTGAGGTGTGATTAGCCCCGAGAAGCCTCTGCGGAAATGGGCCTCATCTCGGCTGCAGGGGAGAACGTCCTGGATATTCTCGAGGTGCGGCAGGTTTTCTCGAGTTACGACGGGGACCTCAGGGACCCGCTCTGGTGGCCTCAGGAAGGGCCAGTCCCCATGCGAGTTGCTAGGGGCCATCTCGGGATTCCTCTCCCGTCGATGCCGGGGCCTAAGACCTTGTGTGGAGTCGGGGCCGGAACCTGAGCATTCCTTTCCAGTGTTGACATCGATTTTGGGGTGCCTCTTAGTCTCCCCAGGGGAGTCAGGCCTCGTCTCGAGTTGGGGCATGCACGTGCGCTTCCCTCCCGAGCTGCAGCAGTACGGTCAGGCTTCCTGTCACGTGAATCAAGGGATCTGTGGCCTTCCCTCGAGGCTTTCCCTCGAGGCTTTCCCACGAGGCTTTCCCACAGGGCTGTGCCAAATGCCACCTTGGTGTGAGTCGATCCTCGGCGTGAAAGACGAGCCGGTGAAGGGAAAAGAGATTCCTCTGGAATGGACTGAGACATCTGGGGGGCTCTTGGAATGGTGGCACGACCCCGGAGTTCCTCTCGCCTTTCCTGATGAGAGGGCCTCCTCTTGAGATGCGACGGGAACGCCGGGAATTCTTTCCCGACGAAGCAGGGAAAGGATCCCTCACCTCGAGCTACGAGGCAGAAACGGGGCTCCTCTGGATGTGGGCGGGACCCTCGTGTTTCCTCTCGAGTGGAGACGGGTATGTCGGGGAACTTCTTGAGTTGCACCAAGGGTGTGAAGGACCCTTTCGACCTTCCAGACGTGAGGTGTGATTAGCCCCGAGAAGCCTCATCGGAAATTGGCCTCTTCTCGCATGGAGGGGAGAACCTCCTGGATTTTCTCGAGTTGCGGCAGGTCTTCTCGAATTACGACGGGGACCTCAGGGACCCGCTCTGGTGGCCTCAGGAAGGGCCAGTCCCCATGCGAGTTGCTAGGGGCCATCTCGGGATTCCTCTCCCGTCGATGCCGGGGCCTAAGACCTTGTGTGGAGTCGGGGCCGGAAGCTGAGGATTCCTCTCCAGTGTTGACATGGATCTTGGGGTGCCTCTGAGTCTCCCCAGGGGAGTCAGGCCTCTTCTCGAGTGGGGGCATGCACGTGCGCTTTCCTCCCGAGCTGCAGCTGTAGGGTCACGCTTCCTGTCACGTGGATCAAGGGATCTGTGGCTTTCCCTCGAGGCTGTCCCTCGAGGCTTTCCCACGAGGCTTTCCCACAGGGCTGTGCCAAGTGCCACCTTGGTGTGAGTCGATCCTCGGCGTGAAAGACGAGCCGGTGAAGGGAAAAGAGGTTCCTCTGGAATGGACTGAGACATCTGGGGGACTCTTGGAATGGTGGCACGACCCTGGAGTTCCTCTCGGCGTTGCTGTTCAGAGGGCCTCCTCTTCAGTTGCGACGGGAATGCCGGGAATTCTTTCCCGCCGAAGCAGGGAAAGGATCCCTCACCTCGAGCTACGAGGCGGAAACGGGGCTCCTCTGGATGTGGGCGGGACCCTCGTGTTTCCTCTCGAGTGGAGATGGGTATGTCGGGGAACTTCTTGAGTTGCACCCAGGGTGTGAAGGGCCCTTTCGAAGTTCCAGAGGTGAGGTGTGATTAGCCACGAGAAGTCTCTGCGGAAATGGGCCTCCTCTCGCCTGCAGGGGAGAACCTCCTGGACATTCTCGAGGTGCGGCAGGTCTTCTCGAGTTACGACGGGGACCTCAGGGACCCGCTCTGGTGGCCTCAGGAAGGGCCAGGCCCCATGCGAGTTGCTAGGGGCCATCTCGGGATTCCGCTCCCGTCCATGCCGGGGCCTAAGACCTTGTGTGGAGTCGGCGCCGGAAACTGAGCATTCCTGTCCAGTGTTGACATGGATCTTGGGGTGCCTCTAAGTCTCCCCAGGGGAGTCAGGCCTCGTCTCGAGTGGGGGCATGCACGTGAGCTTTCCTCCCGAGCTGCAGCAGTAGGGTCACGCTTCCTGTCACGTGGATCAAGGGATCTGTGGCTTTCCCTCGAGGCTTTCCCTCGAGGCTTTCCCACGAGGCTTTCCCACAGGGCTGTGCCAAGTGCCACCTTGGTGTGAGTCGATCCTCAGCTTGAAAGACGAGCCAGTGAAGGGAAAAGGGTTTCCTCTGGAATGGACTGAGACATCTGGGGGACTCTTGCAATGGTGGCACGACCCTGGAGTTCCTCTCGCCTTTCCTGTTGAGAGGGCCTCCTCTTGAGATGCGACGGGAACGCCGGGAATTCTTTCCCGACGAAGCAGGGAAAGGATCCCTCACCTCGAGCTACGAGGCGGAAACGGGGCTCCTCTGGATGTGGGCGGGACCCTCGTGTTTCCTCTCGAGTGGAGACGGGTATGTCGGGGAACTTCTTGAGTTGCACCAAGGGTGTGAAGGACCCTTTCGACGTTCCAGAGGTGAGGTGTGATTAGCCCCGAGAAGCCTCTGCGGAAATGGGCCTCATCTCGCCTGCAGGGGTGAACCTCCTGGATTTTCTCGAGTTGCGGCAGGTCTTCTCGAGTTACGACGGGGACCTCAGGGACCCGCTCTGGTGGCCTCAGGAAGGGCCAGTCCCCATGCGAGTTGCTAGGGGCCACTCGGGATTCCTCTCCCATCTATGCCGGGGCCTAAGACCTTGTGTGGAGTCGGGGCCGGAACCTGAGGATTCCTCTCCAGTGTTGACAAAATCTTGGGGTGCCTCTGAGTCTCCCCAGGGGAGTCAGGCCTCGTCTCCAGTGGGGGCATGCATGTGCGCTTCCCTCCCGAGTTGCAGCAGTAGGGTCACGCTTCCTGTCACGTGGATCAAGGGATCTGTGGCTTTCCCTAGAGGCTTTCCCTCGAGGCTTTCCCACGAGGCTTTCCCTCGAGGCTTTCCCACAGGGCTGTGCCAAGTGCCACCTTGGTGTGAGTCGATCCTCAGCGTGAAAGACGAGCCGGTGAAGGGAAAAGAGGTTCATCTGGAATGGACAGAGACATCTGGGGGACTCTTGGAATGGTGGCACGACCCTGGAGTTCCTCTCGCCGTTCCTGTTGAGAGGGCCTCCTCTTGAGATGCGACGGGAACGCCGGGAATTCTTTCGCAACGAAGCAGGGAAAGGATCCGTCACCTCGAGCTACGAGGCGGAAACGGGGCTCATCTGGATGTGGGCGGGACCCTCGTGTTTCCTCTCGAGTGGAGACGGGTATGTCGGGGAACTTCTTGAGTTGCACCAAGGGTGTGAAGGACCCTTTCGACGTTCCAGAGGTGAGGTGTGATTAGCCCCGAGAAGCCTCTGCGGAAATGGGCATCCTCTCGCCTGCAGGGGAGAACCTCCTGGATATTCTCGAGTTGTGGCAGGTCTTCTCGAGTTACGACGGGGACCTCAGGGACCCGCTCTGGTGGCCTCAGGAAGGGCCAGTCTCCATGCGAGTTGCTAGGGGCCATCTCGAGATTCCTCTCCCGTCGATGCCGGGGCCTAAGACCTTGTGTGGAATCGGCGCCGGAAACTGAGCAATCCTCTGGAGTGTTGACATGGATCTTGGGGTGCCTCTAAGTCTCCCCAGGGGAGTCAGGCCTCGTTTCGAGTGGGGGCATGCACGTGAGCTTTCCTCCCGAGCTGCAGCAGTAGGGTCACGCTTCCTGTCACGTGGATCAAGGGATCTGTGGCTTTCCCTCGAGGCTTTCCCTCGAGGCTTTCCCACGAGGCTTTCCCACAGGGCTGTGCCAAGTGCCACCTTGGTGGGAGTCGATCCTCGGCGTGAAAGACGAGCCGGTGAAGGGAAAAAGGGTTCCTCTGGAATGGACTGAGACATCTGGGGGACAATTGCAATGGTGGCACGACCCTGGAGTTCCTCTCGCCGTTCCTGTTGAGAGGGCCTCCTCTTGAGATGCGACGGGAACGCCGGGAATTCTTTCCCGACGAAGCAGGGAAAGGATCCCTCACCTCGAGCTACGAGGCGGAAACGGGGCTCCTCTGGATGTGGGCGGGACCCTCGTGTTTCCTCTCGAGTGGAGACGGGTATGTCGGGGAACTTCTTGAGTTGCACCAAGGGTGTGAAGGACCCTTTCGACGTTCCAGAGGAGAGGTGTGATTAGCCCCGAGAAGCCTCTGTGGAAATGGGCCTCCTCTCGCATGGAGGGGAGAACCTCCTGGATTTTCTCGAGTTGCGGCAGGTCTTCTCGAGTTACGACGGGGACCTCAGGGACCCGCTCTGGTGGCCTCAGGAAGGGCCAGTCCCCATGCGAGTTGCTAGGGTTCATCTCGGGATTCCTCTCCCGTCCATGCCGGGGTCTCAGACCTTGTGTGGAGTCGGGGCCGGAGCCTGAGCATTCCTCTCCAGTGTTTACATGGATTTTGGGGTGCCTCTGAGTCTCCTCAGGGGAGTCAGGCCTCGTCTCGAGTGGGGGCATGCATGTGCGCTTCCCTCCCGAGCTGCAGCAGTAGGGTCAGGCTTCCTTAACGTGAGTCAAGGGATCTGTGGCTTTCCCTCGTGGCTTTCCTTCGAGGCTTTCCCACGAGGCTTTCCCACAGGGCTGTGCAAAGTGCCACCTTTGTGTGAGTCGATCCTCGGCGTGAAAGACGAGCCGGTGAAGGGAAAAGAGGTTCCTCTGGAATGGACTGAGACATCTGGGGGACTCTTGGAATGGTGGCACGACCCTGGAGTTCCTCTCGCCGTTCCTGTTCAGAGGGCCTCCTCTTCAGTTGCGACGGGAACGCCGGGAATTCTTTCCAGACGAAGCAGGGAAAGGATCCCTCACCTCGAGCTACGAGGCAGAAACGGGGCTCCTCTGGATGTGGGTGGGACCCTCGTCTTTCCTCTCGAGCGGAGACGGGTATGTCGGGGAACTTCTTGAGTTGCACCAAGGGTGTGAAGGACCCTTTCGACCTTCCAGACGTGAGGTGTGATTAGCCCCGAGAAGCCTCATCGGAAAATGGCCTCTTCTCGCATGGAGGGGAGAACCTCCTGGATTTTCTCGAGTTGCGGCAGGTCTTCTCGAATTACGACGGGGACCTCAGGGACCCGCTCTGTTGGCCTCAGGAAGGGCCAGTCCCCATGCGAGTTGCTAGGGGCCATCTCGGGATTCCTCTCCCGTCGATGCCGGGGCCTAAGACCTTGTGTGGAGTCGGGGCCGGAAGCTGAGGATTCCTCTCCAGTGTTGACATGGATCTTGGGGTGCCTCTGAGTCTCCCCAGGGGAGTCAGGCCTCTTCTCGAGTGGGGGCATGCACGTGCGCTTTCCTCCCGAGCTGCAGCTGTAGGGTCACGCTTCCTGTCACGTGGATCAAGGGATCTGTGGCTTTCCCTCGAGGCTGTCCCTCGAGGCTTTCCCACGAGGCTTTCCCACAGGGCTGTGCCAAGTGCCACCTTGGTGTGAGTCGATCCTCGGCGTGAAAGACGAGCCGGTGAAGGGAAAAGAGGTTCCTCTGGAATGGACTGAGACATCTGGGGGACTCTTGGAATGGTGGCACGACCCTGGAGTTCCTCTCGGCGTTGCTGTTCAGAGGGCCTCCTCTTCAGTTGCGACGGGAATGCCGGGAATTCTTTCCCGCCGAAGCAGGGAAAGGATCCCTCACCTCGAGCTACGAGGCGGAAACGGGGCTCCTCTGGATGTGGGCGGGACCCTCGAGTTTCCTCTCGAGTGGAGATGGGTATGTCGGGGAAATTCTTGAGTTGCACCCAGGGTGTGAAGGGCCCTTTCGAAGTTCCAGAGGTGAGGTGTGATTAGCCACGAGAAGTCTCTGCGGAAATGGGCCTCCTCTCGCCTGCAGGGGAGAACCTCCTGGACATTCTCGAGGTGCGGCAGGTCTTCTCGAGTTACGACGGGGACCTCAGGGACCCGCTCTGGTGGCCTCAGGAAGGGCCAGTCCCCATGCGAGTTGCTAGGGGCCATCTCGGGATTCCGCTCCCGTCCATGCCGGGGCCTAAGACCTTGTGTGGAGTCGGCGCCGGAAACTGAGCATTCCTGTCCAGTGTTGACATGGATCTTGGGGTGCCTCTAAGTCTCCCCAGGGGAGTCAGGCCTCGTCTCGAGTGGGGGCATGCACGTGAGCTTTCCTCCCGAGCTGCAGCAGTAGGGTCACGCTTCCTGTCACGTGGATCAAGGGATCTGTGGCTTTCCCTCGAGGCTTTCCCTCGAGGCTTTCCCACGAGGCTTTCCCACAGGGCTGTGCCAAGTGCCACCTTGCTGTGAGTCGATCCTCAGCTTGAATGACGAGCCGGTGAAGGGAAAAGGGGTTCCTCTGGAATGGACTGAGACATCTGGGGGACTCTTGCAATGGTGGCACGACCCTGGAGTTCCTCTCGCCTTTCCTGTTGAGAGGGCCTCCTCTTGAGATGCGACGGGAACGCCGGGAATTCTTTCCCGACGAAGCAGGGAAAGGATCCCTCACCTCGAGCTACGAGGCAGAAACGGGGCTCCTCTGGATGTGGGCGGGACCCTCGTGTTTCCTCTCGAGTGGAGACGGGTATGTCGGGGAACTTCTTGAGTTGCACCCAGGGTGTGAAGGACCCTTTCGAAGTTCCAGAGGTGACGTGTGATTAGCCCCGAGAAGCCTCTGCGGAAATGGGCCTCATCTCGGCTGCAGGGGAGAACGTCCTGGATATTCTCGAGGTGCGGCAGGTTTTCTCGAGTTACGACGGGGACCTCAGGGACCCGCTCTGGTGGCCTCAGGAAGGGCCAGTCCCCATGCGAGTTGCTAGGGGCCATCTCGGGATTCCTCTCCCGTCGATGCCGGGGCCTAAGACCTTGTGTGGAGTCGGGGCCGGAACCTGAGCATTCCTTTCCAGTGTTGACATCGATTTTGGGGTGCCTCTTAGTCTCCCCAGGGGAGTCAGGCCTCGTCTCGAGTGGGGGCATGCACGTGCGCTTCCCTCCCGAGCTGCAGCAGTAGGGTCAGGCTTCCTGTCACGTGAATCAAGGGATCTGTGGCCTTCCCTGGAGGCTTTCCCTCGAGGCTTTCCCACGAGGCTTTCCCACAGGGCTGTGCCAAATGCCACCTTGGTGTGAGTCGATCCTCGGCGTGAAAGACGAGCCGGTGAAGGGAAAAGAGATTCCTCTGGAATGGACTGAGACATCTGGGGGGCTCTTGGAATGGTGGCACGACCCTGGAGTTCCTCTCGCCTTTCCTGATGAGAGGGCCTCCTCTTGAGATGCGACGGGAACGCCGGGAATTCTTTCCCGACGAAGCAGGGAAAGGATCCCTCACCTCGAGCTACGAGGCAGAAACGGGGCTCCTCTGGATGTGGGTGGGACCCTCGTCTTTCCTCTCGAGCGGAGACGGGTATGTCAGGGAACTTCTTGAGTTGCACCAAGGGTGTGAAGGACCCTTTCGACCTTCCAGACGTGAGGTGTGATTAGCCCCGAGAAGCCTCATCGGAAATTGGCCTCTTCTCGCATGGAGGGGAGAACCTCCTGGATTTTCTCGAGTTGCGGCAGGTCTTCTCGAATTACGACGGGGACCTCAGGGACCCGCTCTGGTGGCCTCAGGAAGGGCCAGTCCCCATGCGAGTTGCTAGGGGCCATCTCGGGATTCCTCTCCCGTCGATGCCGGGGCCTAAGACCTTGTGTGGAGTCGGGGCCGGAAGCTGAGGATTCCTCTCCAGTGTTGACATGGATCTTGGGGTGCCTCTGAGTCTCCCCAGGGGAGTCAGGCCTCTTCTCGAGTGGGGGCATGCACGTGCGCTTTCCTCCCGAGCTGCAGCTGTAGGGTCACGCTTCCTGTCACGTGGATCAAGGGATCTGTGGCTTTCCCTCGAGGCTGTCCCTCGAGGCTTTCCCACGAGGCTTTCCCACAGGGCTGTGCCAAGTGCCACCTTGGTGTGAGTCGATCCTCGGCGTGAAAGACGAGCCGGTGAAGGGAAAAGAGGTTCCTCTGGAATGGACTGAGACATCTGGGGGACTCTTGGAATGGTGGCACGACCCTGGAGTTCCTCTCGGCGTTGCTGTTCAGAGGGCCTCCTCTTCAGTTGCGACGGGAATGCCGGGAATTCTTTCCCGCCGAAGCAGGGAAAGGATCCCTCACCTCGAGCTACGAGGCGGAAACGGGGCTCCTCTGGATGTGGGCGGGACCCTCGTGTTTCCTCTCGAGTGGAGATGGGTATGTCGGGGAAATTCTTGAGTTGCACCCAGGGTGTGAAGGGCCCTTTCGAAGTTCCAGAGGTGAGGTGTGATTAGCCACGAGAAGTCTCTGCGGAAATGGGCCTCCTCTCGCCTGCAGGGGAGAACCTCCTGGACATTCTCGAGGTGCGGCAGGTCTTCTCGAGTTACGACGGGGACCTCAGGGACCCGCTCTGGTGGCCTCAGGAAGGGCCAGTCCCCATGCGAGTTGCTAGGGGCCATCTCGGGATTCCGCTCCCGTCCATGCCGGGGCCTAAGACCTTGTGTGGAGTCGGCGCCGGAAACTGAGCATTCCTGTCCAGTGTTGACATGGATCTTGGGGTGCCTCTAAGTCTCCCCAGGGGAGTCAGGCCTCGTCTCGAGTGGGGGCATGCACGTGAGCTTTCCTCCCGAGCTGCAGCAGTAGGGTCACGCTTCCTGTCACGTGGATCAAGGGATCTGTGGCTTTCCCTCGTGGCTTTCCCTCGAGGCTTTCCCACGAGGCTTTCCCACAGGGCTGTGCCAAGTGCCACCTTGGTGTGAGTCGATCCTCAGCTTGAAAGACGAGCCAATGAAGGGAAAAGGGGTTCCTCTGGAATGGACTGAGACATCTGGGGGACTCTTGCAATGGTGGCACGACCCTGGAGTTCCTCTCGCCTTTCCTGTTGAGAGGGCCTCCTCTTGAGATGCGACGGGAACGCCGGGAATTCTTTCCCGACGAAGCAGGGAAAGGATCCCTCACCTCGAGCTACGAGGCAGAAACGGGGCTCCTCTGGATGTGGGTGGGACCCTCGTCTTTCCTCTCGAGCGGAGACGGGTATGTCGGGGAACTTCTTGAGTTGCACCAAGGGTGTGAAGGACCCTTTCGACCTTCCAGACGTGAGGTGTGATTAGCCCCGAGAAGCCTCATCGGAAATTGGCCTCTTCTCGCATGGAGGGGAGAACCTCCTGGATTTTCTCGAGTTGCGGCAGGTCTTCTCGAATTACGACGGGGACCTCAGGGACCCGCTCTGGTGGCCTCAGGAAGGGCCAGTCCCCATGCGAGTTGCTAGGGGCCATCTCGGGATTCCTCTCCCGTCGATGCCGGGGCCTAAGACCTTGTGTGGAGTCGGGGCCGGAAGCTGAGGATTCCTCTCCAGTGTTGACATGGATCTTGGGGTGCCTCTGAGTCTCCCCAGGGGAGTCAGGCCTCTTCTCGAGTGGGGGCATGCACGTGCGCTTTCCTCCCGAGCTGCAGCTGTAGGGTCACGCTTCCTGTCACGTGGATCAAGGGATCTGTGGCTTTCCCTCGAGGCTGTCCCTCGAGGCTTTCCCACGAGGCTTTCCCACAGGGCTGTGCCAAGTGCCACCTTGGTGTGAGTCGATCCTCGGCGTGAAAGACGAGCCGGTGAAGGGAAAAGAGGTTCCTCTGGAATGGACTGAGACATCTGGGGGACTCTTGGAATGGTGGCACGACCCTGGAGTTCCTCTCGGCGTTGCTGTTCAGAGGGCCTCCTCTTCAGTTGCGACGGGAATGCCGGGAATTCTTTCCCGCCGAAGCAGGGAAAGGATCCCTCACCTCGAGCTACGAGGCGGAAACGGGGCTCCTCTGGATGTGGGCGGGACCCTCGTGTTTCCTCTCGAGTGGAGATGGGTATGTCGGGGAAATTCTTGAGTTGCACCCAGGGTGTGAAGGGCCCTTTCGAAGTTCCAGAGGTGAGGTGTGATTAGCCACGAGAAGTCTCTGCGGAAATGGGCCTCCTCTCGCCTGCAGGGGAGAACCTCCTGGACATTCTCGAGGTGCGGCAGGTCTTCTCGAGTTACGACGGGGACCTCAGGGACCCGCTCTGGTGGCCTCAGGAAGGGCCAGTCCCCATGCGAGTTGCTAGGGGCCATCTCGGGATTCCGCTCCCGTCCATGCCGGGGCCTAAGACCTTGTGTGGAGTCGGCGCCGCAAACTGAGCATTCCTGTCCAGTGTTGACATGGATCTTGGGGTGCCTCTAAGTCTCCCCAGGGGAGTCAGGCCTCGTCTCGAGTGGGGGCATGCACGTGAGCTTTCCTCCCGAGCTGCAGCAGTAGGGTCACGCTTCCTGTCACGTGGATCAAGGGATCTGTGGCTTTCCCTCGTGGCTTTCCCTCGAGGCTTTCCCACGAGGCTTTCCCACAGGGCTGTGCCAAGTGCCACCTTGGTGTGAGTCGATCCTCAGCTTGAAAGACGAGCCAATGAAGGGAAAAGGGGTTCCTCTGGAATGGACTGAGACATCTGGGGGACTCTTGCAATGGTGGCACGACCCTGGAGTTCCTCTCGCCTTTCCTGTTGAGAGGGCCTCCTCTTGAGATGCGACGGGAACGCCGGGAATTCTTTCCCGACGAAGCAGGGAAAGGATCCCTCACCTCGAGCTACGAGGCAGAAACGGGGCTCCTCTGGATGTGGGTGGGACCCTCGTCTTTCCTCTCGAGCGGAGACGGGTATGTCGGGGAACTTCTTGAGTTGCACCAAGGGTGTGAAGGACCCTTTCGACCTTCCAGACGTGAGGTGTGATTAGCCCCGAGAAGCCTCATCGGAAATTGGCCTCTTCTCGCATGGAGGGGAGAACCTCCTGGATTTTCTCGAGTTGCGGCAGGTCTTCTCGAATTACGACGGGGACCTCAGGGACCCGCTCTGGTGGCCTCAGGAAGGGCCAGTCCCCATGCGAGTTGCTAGGGGCCATCTCGGGATTCCTCTCCCGTCGATGCCGGGGCCTAAGACCTTGTGTGGAGTCGGGGCCGGAAGCTGAGGATTCCTCTCCAGTGTTGACATGGATCTTGGGGTGCCTCTGAGTCTCCCCAGGGGAGTCAGGCCTCTTCTCGAGTGGGGGCATGCACGTGCGCTTTCCTCCCGAGCTGCAGCTGTAGGGTCACGCTTCCTGTCACGTGGATCAAGGGATCTGTGGCTTTCCCTCGAGGCTGTCCCTCGAGGCTTTCCCACGAGGCTTTCCCACAGGGCTGTGCCAAGTGCCACCTTGGTGTGAGTCGATCCTCGGCGTGAAAGACGAGCCGGTGAAGGGAAAAGAGGTTCCTCTGGAATGGACTGAGACATCTGGGGGACTCTTGGAATGGTGGCACGACCCTGGAGTTCCTCTCGGCGTTGCTGTTCAGAGGGCCTCCTCTTCAGTTGCGACGGGAATGCCGGGAATTCTTTCCCGCCGAAGCAGGGAAAGGATCCCTCACCTCGAGCTACGAGGCGGAAACGGGGCTCCTCTGGATGTGGGCGGGACCCTCGTGTTTCCTCTCGAGTGGAGATGGGTATGTCGGGGAAATTCTTGAGTTGCACCCAGGGTGTGAAGGGCCCTTTCGAAGTTCCAGAGGTGAGGTGTGATTAGCCACGAGAAGTCTCTGCGGAAATGGGCCTCCTCTCGCCTGCAGGGGAGAACCTCCTGGACATTCTCGAGGTGCGGCAGGTCTTCTCGAGTTACGACGGGGACCTCAGGGACCCGCTCTGGTGGCCTCAGGAAGGGCCAGTCCCCATGCGAGTTGCTAGGGGCCATCTCGGGATTCCGCTCCCGTCCATGCCGGGGCCTAAGACCTTGTGTGGAGTCGGCGCCGCAAACTGAGCATTCCTGTCCAGTGTTGACATGGATCTTGGGGTGCCTCTAAGTCTCCCCAGGGGAGTCAGGCCTCGTCTCGAGTGGGGGCATGCACGTGAGCTTTCCTCCCGAGCTGCAGCAGTAGGGTCACGCTTCCTGTCACGTGGATCAAGGGATCTGTGGCTATCCCTCGAGGCTTTCCCTCGAGGCTTTCCCACGAGGCTTTCCCACAGGGCTGTGCCAAGTGCCACCTTGGTGTGAGTCGATCCTCAGCTTGAAAGACGAGCCAATGAAGGGAAAAGGGGTTCCTCTGGAATGGACTGAGACATCTGGGGGTCTCTTGCAATGGTGGCACGACCCTGGAGTTCCTCTCGCCTTTCCTGTTGAGAGGGCCTCCTCTTGAGATGCGACGGGAACGCCGGGAATTCTTTCCCGACGAAGCAGGGAAAGGATCCCTCACCTCGAGCTACGAGGCAGAAACGGGGCTCCTCTGGATGTGGGTGGGACCCTCGTCTTTCCTCTCGAGCGGAGACGGGTATGTCGGGGAACTTCTTGAGTTGCACCAAGGGTGTGAAGGACCCTTTCGACCTTCCAGACGTGAGGTGTGATTAGCCCCGAGAAGCCTCATCGGAAATTGGCCTCTTCTCGCATGGAGGGGAGAACCTCCTGGATTTTCTCGAGTTGCGGCAGGTCTTCTCGAATTACGACGGGGACCTCAGGGACCCGCTCTGGTGGCCTCAGGAAGGGCCAGTCCCCATGCGAGTTGCTAGGGGCCATCTCGGGATTCCTCTCCCGTCGATGCCGGGGCCTAAGACCTTGTGTGGAGTCGGGGCCGGAAGCTGAGGATTCCTCTCCAGTGTTGACATGGATCTTGGGGTGCCTCTGAGTCTCCCCAGGGGAGTCAGGCCTCTTCTCGAGTGGGTGCATGCACGTGCGCTTTCCTCCCGAGCTGCAGCTGTAGGGTCACGCTTCCTGTCACGTGGATCAAGGGATCTGTGGCTTTCCCTCGAGGCTGTCCCTCGAGGCTTTCCCACGAGGCTTTCCCACAGGGCTGTGCCAAGTGCCACCTTGGTGTGAGTCGATCCTCGGCGTGAAAGACGAGCCGGTGAAGGGAAAAGAGGTTCCTCTGGAATGGACTGAGACATCTGGGGGACTCTTGGAATGGTGGCACGACCCTGGAGTTCCTCTCGGCGTTGCTGTTCAGAGGGCCTCCTCTTCAGTTGCGACGGGAATGCCGGGAATTCTTTCCCGCCGAAGCAGGGAAAGGATCCCTCACCTCGAGCTACGAGGCGGAAACGGGGCTCCTCTGGATGTGGGCGGGACCCTCGTGTTTCCTCTCGAGTGGAGATGGGTATGTCGGGGAAATTCTTGAGTTGCACCCAGGGTGTGAAGGGCCCTTTCGAAGTTCCAGAGGTGAGGTGTGATTAGCCACGAGAAGTCTCTGCGGAAATGGGCCTCCTCTCGCCTGCAGGGGAGAACCTCCTGGACATTCTCGAGGTGCGGCAGGTCTTCTCGAGTTACGACGGGGACCTCAGGGACCCGCTCTGGTGGCCTCAGGAAGGGCCAGTCCCCATGCGAGTTGCTAGGGGCCATCTCGGGATTCCGCTCCCGTCCATGCCGGGGCCTAAGACCTTGTGTGGAGTCGGCGCCGCAAACTGAGCATTCCTGTCCAGTGTTGACATGGATCTTGGGGTGCCTCTAAGTCTCCCCAGGGGAGTCAGGCCTCGTCTCGAGTGGGGGCATGCACGTGAGCTTTCCTCCCGAGCTGCAGCAGTAGGGTCACGCTTCCTGTCACGTGGATCAAGGGATCTGTGGCTATCCCTCGAGGCTTTCCCTCGAGGCTTTCCCACGAGGCTTTCCCACAGGGCTGTGCCAAGTGCCACCTTGGTGTGAGTCGATCCTCAGCTTGAAAGACGAGCCAATGAAGGGAAAAGGGGTTCCTCTGGAATGGACTGAGACATCTGGGGGTCTCTTGCAATGGTGGCACGACCCTGGAGTTCCTCTCGCCTTTCCTGTTGAGAGGGCCTCCTCTTGAGATGCGACGGGAACGCCGGGAATTCTTTCCCGACGAAGCAGGGAAAGGATCCCTCACCTCGAGCTACGAGGCAGAAACGGGGCTCCTCTGGATGTGGGTGGGACCCTCGTCTTTCCTCTCGAGCGGAGACGGGTATGTCGGGGAACTTCTTGAGTTGCACCAAGGGTGTGAAGGACCCTTTCGACCTTCCAGACGTGAGGTGTGATTAGCCCCAAGAAGCCTCATCGGAAATTGGCCTCTTCTCGCATGGAGGGGAGAACCTCCTGGATTTTCTCGAGTTGCGGCAGGTCTTCTCGAATTACGACGGGGACCTCAGGGACCCGCTCTGGTGGCCTCAGGAAGGGCCAGTCCCCATGCGAGTTGCTAGGGGCCATCTCGGGATTCCTCTCCCGTCGATGCCGGGGCCTAAGACCTTGTGAGGAGTCGGGGCCGGAAGCTGAGGATTCCTCTCCAGTGTTGACATGGATCTTGGGGTGCCTCTGAGTCTCCCCAGGGGAGTCAGGCCTCTTCTCGAGTGGGGGCATGCACGTGCGCTTTCCTCCCGAGCTGCAGCTGTAGGGTCACGCTTCCTGTCACGTGGATCAAGGGATCTGTGGCTTTCCCTCGAGGCTTTCCTTCGAGGCTTTCCCACGAGGCTTTCCCACAGGGCTGTGCAAAGTGCCACCTTTGTGTGAGTCGATCCTCGGCGTGAAAGACGAGCCGGTGAAGGGAAAAGAGTTTCCTCTGGAATGGACTGAGACATCTGGGGGACTCTTGGAATGGTGGCACGACCCTGGAGTTCCTCTCGCCGTTCCTGTTCAGAGGGCCTCCTCTTCAGTTGCGACGGGAACGCCGGGAATTCTTTCCAGACGAAGCAGGTAAAGGATCCCTCACCTCGAGCTACGAGGCGGAAACGGGGCTCCTCTGGATGTGGGCGGAACCCTCGTGTTTCCTCTCGAGCGGAGACGGGTATGTCGGGGAACTTCTTGAGTTGCACCAAGGGTGGGAAGGACCCTTGCGACGTTCCAGAGGTGAGGTGTGATTAGCCCCGAGAAGCCTCTGCGGAAATGGGCCTCATCTCGCCTGCAGGGGAGAACCTCCTGGATATTCTCGAGTTGCGGCAGGTCTTCTCGAGTTACGAAGGGGACCTCAGGGACCCGCTCTGGTGGCCGCAGGAAGGGCCACTCCCCATGCGAGTTGCTAGGGGCCATCTCGGGATTCCTCTCCCGTCGATGCCGGGGCCTAAGACCTTGTGTGGAGTCGGGGCCGGAACCTGAGCATTCCTTTCCAGTGTTGACATGGATTTTGGGGTGCCTCTGAGTCTCCCCAGGGGAGTCAGGCCTCGTCTCGAGTGGGGGCATGCACGTGCGCTTCCCTCCCGAGCTGCAGCAGTAGGGTCATGCTTCCTGTCACGTGAATCAAGGGATCTGTGGCTTTCCCTCGAGGCTTTCCCACGAGGCTTTCCCATAGGGCTGTGCCAAGTGCCACCTTGGTGTGAGTCGATCTTCGGCGTGAAAGACAAGCCGGTGAAGGGAAAAGAGGTTCCTCTGGAATGGACAGAGACATCTGGGGGACTCTTGGAATGGTGGCACGACCCTGGAGTTCCTCTCGCCGTTCCTGTTGAGAGGGCCTCCTCTTGAGATGAGACGGGAACGCCGGGAATTCTTTCCCGACGAAGCAGGGAAAGGATCCATCACCTCGAGCTACTAGGCGGAAACGGGGCTCCTCTGGATGTGGGCGGGACCCTCGTGTTTCCTCTCGAGTGGAGACGGGTATGTCGGGGAACTTCTTGAGTTGCACCAAGGGTGTGACGGACCCTTTCGAAGTTCCAGAGGTGAGGTGTGATTAGCCCCGAGAAGCGTCTGCGGAAATGGTCCTCCTCTCGCCTGCTGGGGAGAACCTCCTGGATATTCTCGAGGTGCGGCAGGTCTTCTCGAGTTACGACGGGGACCTCAGGGACCCGCTCTGGTGGCCTCAGGAAGGGCCAGTCCCCATGCGAGTTGCTAGGTGCCATCTCGGGATTCCGCTCCCGTCCATGCCGGGGCCTAAGACCTTGTGTGGAGTCGGCGCCGGAATCTGAGCATTCCTTTCCAGTGCTGACATGGATCTTGGGGTGCCTCTAAGTCTCCCCAGGGGAGTCAGGCATCGTCTCGAGTGGGGGCATGCACGTGAGCTTTCCTCCCGAGCTGCAGCAGTAGGGTCACGCTTCCTGTCACGTGGATCAAGGGATCTGTGGCTATCCCTCGAGGCTTTCCCTCGAGGCTTTCCCACGAGGCTTTCCCACAGGGCTTTGCCAAGTGCCACCTTGCTGTGAGTCGATCCTCGGCGTGAAAGACGAGCCGGTGAAGGGAAAAGAGGTTCCTCTGTAATGGACTGAGACATCTGGGGGACTCTTGGAATGGTGGCACGACCCTGGAGTTCCTCTCGCCGTTCCTGATGAGAGGGCCTCCTCTTGAGGTGCGACGGGAACGCGAGGAATTCTTTCTCGAAGAAGCAGGGAAAGGATCCCTCACCTCGAGCTACGAGGCGGAAACGGGGCTCCTCTGGATGTGGGCGGGACCCTCGTGTTTCCCCTCCAGTGGAGACGGGTATGTCGGGGAACTTCTTGAGTTGCACCAAGGGTGGGAAGGACCCTGTCGACGTTCCAGTGGTGAGGTGTGATTAGCCCCGTGAATCCTCTGCGGAAATGGGCCTCATCTCGCCTGCAGGGGAGAAAGTCCTGGATATTCTCGAGTTGTGGCAGGTCTTCTCGAGTTAGGACGGGGACCTCAGGGACCCGCTCTGGTGACCGCAGGAAGGGCCACTCCCCATGCGAGTTGCTAGGGGCCATCTCGGGATTCCTCTACGTCGATGCCGGGGCCTAAGACCTAGTGTGGAGTCGGGGCCGGAACCTGAGCATTCCTTTCCAGTGTTGACATGGATTTTGGGGTGCCTCTGAGTCTCCCCAGTGGAGTCAGGCCTCGTCTCGAGTGGGGGCATGCACGTGCGCTTCCCTCCCGAGCTGCAGCAGTAGGGTCATGCTTCCTGTCACGTGAATCAAGGGATCTGTGGCTTTCCCTCGAGGCTTGCCCTCGAGGCTTTCCCAGGAGGCTTTCCCACGAGGCTTTCCCATAGGGCTGTGCCAAGTGTCACCTTGGTGTGAGTCGATCCTCGGCGTGAAAGACGAACCGGTGAAGGGAAAAGAGGTTCCTTTGGAATGGACAGAGACATCTGCGGGACTCTTGGAATGGTGTCACGACCCTGCAGTTCCTCTCGCCGTTCCTGTTGAGAGGGCCTCCCCTTGAGATGCGACGGGAACGCCGGGAATTCTTTCCCGACGAAGCAGGGAAAGGATCCGTCACCCCGAGCTACTAGGCGGAAACGGGGCTCCTCTGGATGTGGGCGGGACCCTCGTGTTTCCTCTCGAGTGGAGACGGGTATGTCGGGGAACTTCTTGAGTTGCACCAAGGTTGTGACGGACGCTTTCGACGTTCCAGAGGTGAGATGTGATTAGCCCTGAGAAGCCTATGCGGAAATGGTCCTCCTCTCGCCTGCAGGGGAGAACCTCCTGGACATTCTCGAGGTGCGGCAGGTCTTCTCAAGTTACGACGGGGACCTCAGGGACCCGCTCTGGTGGCCTCAGGAAGGGCCAGTCCCCATGCGAGTTGCTAGGGGCCATCTCGGGATTCCGCTCCCGTCCATGCCGGGGCCTAAGACCTTGTGTGGAGTCGGCGCCGGAAACTGAGCATTCCTGTCCACTGTTGACATGGATCTTGGGGTGCCTCTAAGTCTCCCCAGGGGAGTCAGGCCTCGTCTCGAGTGGGGGCATGCACGTGAGCTTTCCTCCCGAGCTGCAGCAGTAGGGTCACGCTTCCTGTCACGTGGATCAAGGGATCTGTGGCTTTCCCTCGAGGCTTTCCCTCGAGGCTTTCCCACGAGGCTTTCCCACAGGGCTGTGCCAAGTGCCACCTTGGTGTGAGTCGATCCTCAGCTTGAAAGACGAGCCGGTGAAGGGAAAAGGGGTTCCTCTGGAATGGACTGAGACATCTGGGGGACTCTTGCAATGGTGGCACGACCCTGGAGTTCCTCTCGCCTTTCCTGTTGAGAGGGCCTCCTCTTGAGATGCGACGGGAACGCCGGGAATTCTTTCCCGACGAAGTAGGGAAAGGATCCCTCACCTCGAGCTACGAGGCGGAAACGGGGCTCCTCTGGATGTGGGCGGGACACTCGTGTTTCCTCTCGAGTGGAGACGGGTATGTCGGGGAACTTCTTGAGTTGCACCAAGGGTGTGAAGGACCCTTTCGACGTTCCAGAGGTGAGGTGTGATTAGCCCCGAGAAGCCTCTGCGGAAATGGGCCTCATCTCGCCTGCAGGGGAGAACCTCCTGGATTTTCTCGAGTTGCGGCAGGTCTTCTCGAGTTACGACGGGGACCTCAGGGACCCGCTCTGGTGGCCTCAGGAAGGGCCAGTCCCCATGCGAGTTGCTAGGGGCCACTCGGGATTCCTCTCCCATCTATGCCGGGGCCTAAGACCTTGTGTGGAGTCGGGGCCGGAACCTGAGGATTCCTCTCCAGTGTTGACAAAATCTTGGGGTGCCTCTGAGTCTCCCCAGGGGAGTCAGGCCTCGTCTCGAGTGGGGGCATGCATGTGCGCTTCCCTCCCGAGTTGCAGCAGTAGGGTCACGCTTCCTGTCACGTGGATGAAGGGATCTGTGGCTTTCCCTCGAGGCTTTCCCTCGAGGCTTTCCCACGAGGCTTTCCCACGAGGCTTTCCCACAGGGCTGTGCCAAGTGCCACCTTGGTGTGAGTCGATCCTCAGCGTGAAAGACGAGCCGGTGAAGGGAAAAGAGGTTCATCTGGAATGGACAGAGACATCTGGGGGACTCTTGGAATGGTGGCACGACCCTGGAGTTCCTCTCGCCGTTCCTGTTGAGAGGGCCTCCTCTTGAGATGCGACGGGAACGTCGGGAATTCTTTCGCAACGAAGCAGGGAAAGGATCCGTCACCTCGAGCTACGAGGCGGAAACGGGGCTCATCTGGATGTGGGCGGGACCCTCGTGTTTCCTCTCGAGTGGAGACGGGTATGTCGGGGAACTTCTTGAGTTGCACCAGGGGTGTGAAGGACCCTTTCGACGTTCCAGAGGTGAGGTGTGATTAGCCCCGAGAAGCCTCTGTGGAAATGGGCCTCATCTCGCCTGCAGGGGAGAACCTCCTGGATATTCTCGAGTTGCGGCAGGTCTTCTCGAGTTACGACGGGGACCTCAGGGACCCGCTCTGGTGGCCTCAGGAAGGGCCAGTCCCCATGCGAGTTGCTAGGGGTCATCTCGGGATTCCTCTCCGGTCCATGCCGGGGTCTCAGACCTTGTGTGGAGTCGGGGCCGGAACCTGAGCAATCCTCTCCAGTGTTTACATGGATTTTGGGGTGCCTCTGAGTCTCCCCAGGGGAGTCAGGCCTCGTCTCGAGTGGGGGCATGCATGTGCGCTTCCCTCCCGAGCTGCAGCAGTAGGGTCAGGCTTCCTTAACGTGAGTCAAGGGATCTGTGGCTTTCCCTCGAGGCTTTCCTTCGAGGCTTTCCCACGAGGCTTTCCCACAGGGCTGTGCAAAGTGCCACCTTTGTGTGAGTCGATCCTCGGCGTGAAAGACGAGCCGGTGAAGGGAAAAGAGTTTCCTCTGGAATGGACTGAGACATCTGGGGGACTCTTGGAATGGTGGCACGACCCTGGAGTTCCTCTCGCCGTTCCTGTTCAGAGGGCCTCCTCTTCAGTTGCGACGTGAACGCCGGGAATTCTTTCCAGACGAAGCAGGTAAAGGATCCCTCACCTCGAGCTACGAGGCGGAAACGGGGCTCCTCTGGATGTGGGCGGGACCCTCTTGTTTCCTCTCGAGCGGAGACGGGTATGTCGGGGAACTTCTTGAGTTGCACCAAGGGTGGGAAGGACCCTTGCGACGTTCCAGAGGTGAGGTGTGATTAGCCCCGAGAAGCCTCTGCGGAAATGGGCCTCATCTCGCCTGCAGGGGAGAACCTCCTGGATATTCTCGAGTTGCGGCAGGTCTTCTCGAGTTACGAAGGGGACCTCAGGGACCCGCTCTGGTGGCCGCAGGAAGGGCCACTCCCCATGCGAGTTGCTAGGGGCCATCTCGGGATTCCTCTCCCGTCGAAGCCGGGGCCTAAGACCTTGTGTGGAGTCGGGGCCGGAACCTGAGCATTCCTTTCCAGTGTTGCCATGGATTTTGGGGTGCCTCTGAGTCTCCCCAGGGGAGTCAGGCCTCGTCTCGAGTGGGGGCATGCACGTGCGCTTCCCTCCCGAGCTGCAGCAGTAGAGTCACGCTTCCTGTCACGTGGATCAAGGGATCTGTGGCTATCCCTCGAGGCTTTCCCTCGAGGCTTTCCCACGAGGCTTTCCCACAGGGCTGTGCCAAGTGCCACCTTGCTGTGAGTCGATCCTCGGCGTGAAAGACGAGCCGGTGAAGGGAAAAGAGGTTCCTCTGGAATGGACTGAGACATCTGGGGGACTCTTGGAATGGTGGCACGACCCTGGAGTTCCTCTCGCCGTTCCTGATGAGAGGGCCTCCTCTTGAGGTGCGACGGGAACGCGGGGAATTCTTTCCCGAAGAAGCAGGGAAAGGATCCCTCACCTCGAGCTACGAGGCGGAAACGGGGCTCCTCTGGATGTGGGCGGGACCCTCGTGTTTCCCCTCCAGTGGAGACGGGTATGTCGGGGAACTTCTTGAGTTGCACCAAGGGTGGGAAGGACCCTGTCGACGTTCCAGTGGTGAGGTGTGATTAGCCCCGTGAATCCTCTGCGGAAATGGGCCTCATCTCGCCTGCAGTGGAGAACGTCCTGGATATTCTCGAGTTGTGGCAGGTCTTCTCGAGTTAGGACGGGGACCTCAGGGACCCGCTCTGGTGACCGCAGGAAGGGCCACTCCCCATGCGAGTTGCTAGGGGCCATCTCGGGATTCCTCTCCCGTCGATGCCGGGGCCTAAGACCTAGTGTGGAGTCGGGGCCGGAACCTGAGCATTCCTTTCCAGTGTTGACATGGATTTTGGGGTGCCTCTGAGTCTCCCCAGGGGAGTCAGGCCTCGTCTCGAGTGGGGGCATGCACGTGCGCTTCCCTCCCGAGCTGCAGCAGTAGGCTCATGCTTCCTGTCACGTGAATGAAGGGATCTGTGGCTTTCCCTCGAGGCTTGCCCTCGAGGCTTTCCCTCGAGGCTTTCCCACGAGGCTTTCCCACGAGGCTTTCCCATAGGGCTGTGCCAAGTGTCACCTTGGTGTGAGTCGATCCTCGGCGTGAAAGACGAACCGGTGAAGGGAAAAGAGGTTCCTCTGGAATGGACAGAGACATCTGCGGGACTCTTGGAATGGTGTCACGACCCTGCAGTTCCTCTCGCCGTTCCTGTTGAGAGGGCCTCCCCTTGAGATGCGACGGGAACGCCGGGAATTCTTTCCCGACGAAGCAGGGAAAGGATCCGTCACCCCGAGCTACTAGGCGGAAACGGGGCTCCTCTGGATGTGGGCGGGACCCTCGTGTTTCCTCTCGAGTGGAGACGGGTATGTCGGGGAACTTCTTGAGTTGCACCAAGGGTGTGACGGACCCTTTCGACGTTCCAGAGGTGAGATGTGATTAGCCCTGAGAAGCCTATGCGGAAATGGTCCTCCTCTCGCCTGCAGGGGAGAACCTCCTGGACATTCTCGAGGTGCGGCAGGTCTTCTCGAGTTACGACGGGGACCTCAGGGACCCGCTCTGGTGGCCTCAGGAAGGGCCAGTCCCCATGCGAGTTGCTAGGGGCCATCTCGGGATTCCACTCCCATCCATGCCGGGGCCTAAGACCTTGTGTGGAGTCGGCGCCGGAAACTGAGCATTCCTGTCCAGTGTTGACATGGATCTTGGGGTGCCTCTAAGTCTCCCCAGGGGAGTCAGGCCTCGTCTCGAGTGGGGGCATGCACGTGAGCTTTCCTCCCGAGCTGCAGCAGTAGGGTCACGCTTCCTGTCACGTGGATCAAGGGATCTGTGGCTTTCCCTCGAGGCTTTCCCTCGAGGCTTTCCCACGAGGCTTTCCCACAGGGCTGTGCCACGTGCCACCTTCGTGTGAGTTGAACCTCGGCGTGAAAGACGAGCCGGTGAAGGGAAAAGAGTTTCCTCTGGAATGGACTGAGACATCTGTGGGACTCTTGGAATGGTGGCACGACCCTGGAGTTCCTCTCGCCGTTCCTGTTGAGAGGGCCTCCTCTTGAGATGCGATGGGAACGCCGGGAACTCTTTCCCGACGAAGCAGGGAAAGGATCCCTCATCTCGAGCTATGAGGCGCAAACGGGGCTCCTCTGGATGTGGGCGGGACCCTCTTGTTTCCTCTCGAGTGGAGACGGTTATGTCGGGGAACTTCTTGATTTGCACCAAGGGTGTGAAGGACCCTTTCGAAGTTCCAGAGGTGAGGTGTGGTCAGCCTCGAGTCGCCTCAGCGGAAATGGGCCTCATCTCGCCTGGAGGGGAGAACTTCCTGGATTTTCTCGAGTTGCGGCAGGTCTTCTCGAGTTACGACGGGGACCTCAGGGACCTGCTCTGGTGGCCTCAGGAAAGGCCAGTCCCCATGCGAGTTGCTAGGAGCCATCTCGGGATTCCTCTCCCGTCCATGCCGTGACCTAATACCCTGTGTGGAGTCGGAGCCGGAACCTGAGGATTCCTCTCCAGTGTTGCCATGGATCTTGGGGTGCTTCTGAGTCTCCCCAGGGGAGTCAGGCCTCGTCTCGAGTGGGGGCATGCACGTGTGCTTTCCTCCCGAGGTTTAGCATTAGTGTCACGCTTCCTGTCACGTGGATCAAGGAATCGGTGGCTTTCCCTGGAGGCTGTCCCTCGAGGCTTTCCCACGAGGCTTTCCCACAGGGCTGTGCCACGTGCCACCTTTGTGTGAGTCGATCCTCGGCGTGAAACACGAGCCGGTGAAGTGAAAAGAGGTTCCTCTGGAATGGACTGAGACATCTGGGGGACTCTTGTAATGCTGACATGACCATGGAGATCCTCTCGCCGTTCCTGTTGAGAGGGCCTCCTCTTGAGATGCGACGGGAACGCCGGGAACTCTTTCCCGACGAAGCAGGGAAAGGATCCCTCACCTCGAGCTACGAGGCGGAAATGCAGCTCCTCTGGATGTGGGCGGGTCCCTCGTGTTTCCTCTCGAGTGGAGACGGGTATGTCGGGGAACTTCTTGAGTTGCACCAAGGGTTTGAAGGACCCTTTCGACGTTCCAGAGGTGAGGTGTGATTAGCCACGAGAAGTCTCTGCGGAAATGGGCCTCCTCTCGCATGGAAGGGAGAACCTCCGGGATTTTCTCGAGTTGCGGCAGGTCTTCTCGAGTTACGACGGGAACCACAGGGACCCGCTCTGGTGGCCTCAGGAAGGGCCAGTCCCCAAGTGAGTTGCTAGGGGCCATCTCGGGATTCCTCTCCTGTCGATGCCGGGGCCTAAAACCTTGTGTGGAGTCGGCGCCGGAAACTGAGCATTCCTCTACCGTGTTGACATGGATCTTGGGGTGCCTCTAAGGCTCCCCAGGGGAGTCAGGCCTCGTCTCGAGTGGGGGCATGCACGTGAGCTTTCCTCCCGAGCTGCAGCAGTAGGGTCACGCTTCCTGTCACGTGGATCAAGGGATCTGTGGCTTTCCCTAGAGGCTTTCCCTCGAGGCTTTCCCACGAGGCTTTCCCACAGGGCTGTGCCAAGTGCCACCTTGGTGTGAGTCGATCCTCAGCTTGAAAGACGAGCCGGTGTAGGGAAAAGGGGTTCCTCTGGAATGGACTGAGACATCTGGGGGACTCTTGCAATGGTGGAACGACCCTGGAGTTCCTCTCGCCTTTCCTGTTGAGAGGGCCTCCTCTTGAGATGAGACGGGAACGCCGGGAATTCTTTCCCGACGAAGCAGGGAAAGGATCCCTCACCTCGAGCTACGAGGCGGAAACGGGGCTCCTCTGGATGTGGGCGGGACCCTCGTGTTTCCTCTCGAGTGGAGACGGGTATGTCGGAGAACTTCTTGAGTTGCACCAAGGGTGTGAAGGACCCTTTCGACGTTCCAGAGGTGAGGTGTGATTAGCCCCGAGAAGCCTCTGCGGAAATGGGCCTCATCTCGCCTGGAGGGGAGAACCTCCTGGATTTTCTCGAGTTGCGGCAGGTCTTCTCGAGTTACGACGGGGACCTCAGGGACCCGCTCTGGTGGCCTCAGGAAGGGCCAGTCCCCATGCGAGTTGCTAGGGGCCACTCGGGATTCCTCTCCTGTCGATGCCGGGGCCTAAGACCTTGTGTGGAGTCGGGGCCGGAACCTGAGCATTCCTTTCCAGTGTTGACATGGATTTTGGGGTGCCTCTGAGTCTCCCCAGGGGAGTCAGGCCTCGTCTCGAGTGGGGGCATGCACGTGCGCTTCCCTCCCGAGCTGCAGCAGTAGGGTCATGCTTCCTGTCACGTGAATCAAGGGATCTGTGGCTTTCCCTCGAGGCTTTCCCACGAGGCTTTCCCATAGGGCTGTGCCAAGTGCCACCTTGGTGTGAGTCGATCTTCGGCGTGAAAGACAAGCCGGTGAAGGGAAAAGAGGTTCCTCTGGAATGGACAGAGACATCTGGGGGACTCTTGGAATGGTGGCACGACCCTGGAGTTCCTCTCGCCGTTCCTGTTGAGAGGGCCTCCTCTTGAGATGAGACGGGAACGCCGGTAATTCTTTCCCGACGAAGCAGGGAAAGGATCCGTCACCTCGAGCTACTAGGCGGAAACGGGGCTCCTCTGGATGTGGGCGGGACCCTCGTGTTTCCTCTCGAGTGGAGACGGGTATGTCGGGGAACTTCTTGAGTTGCACCAAGGGTGTGACGGACCCTTTCGACGTTCCAGAGGTGAGGTGTGATTAGCCCCGAGAAGCGTCTGCGGAAATGGTCCTCCTCTCGCCTGCAGGGGAGAACCTCCTGGATATTCTCGAGGTGCGGCAGGTCTTCTCGAGTTACGACGGGGACCTCAGGGACCCGCTCTGGTGGCCTCAGGAAGGGCCAGTCCCCATGCGAGTTGCTAGGTGCCATCTCGGGATTCCGCTCCCGTCCATGCCGTGGCCTAAGACCTTGTGTGGAGTCGGCGCCGGAATCTGAGCATTCCTCTCCAGTGCTGACATGGATCTTGGGGTGCCTCTAAGTCTCCCCAGGGGAGTCAGGCATCGTCTCGAGTGGGGGCATGCACGTGAGCTTTCCTCCCGAGCTGCAGCAGTAGGGTCACGCTTCCTGTCACGTGGATCAAGGGATCTGTGGCTATCCCTCGAGGCTTTCCCTCGAGGCTTTCCCACGAGGCTTTCCCACAGGGCTTTGCCAAGTGCCACCTTGCTGTGAGTCGATCCTCGGCGTGAAAGACGAGCCGGTGAAGGGAAAAGAGGTTCCTCTGTAATGGACTGAGACATCTGGGGGACTCTTGGAATGGTGGCACGACCCTGGAGTTCCTCTCGCCGTTCCTGATGAGAGGGCCTCCTCTTGAGGTGCGACGGGAACGCGGGGAATTCTTTCTCGAAGAAGCAGGGAAAGGATCCCTCACCTCGAGCTACGAGGCGGAAACGGGGCTCCTCTGGATGTGGGCGGGACCCTCGTGTTTCCCCTCCAGTGGAGACGGGTATGTCGGGGAACTTCTTGAGTTGCACCAAGGGTGGGAAGGACCCTGTCGACGTTCCAGTGGTGAGGTGTGATTAGCCCCGTGAATCCTCTGCGGAAATGGGCCTCATCTCGCCTGCAGGGGAGAAAGTCCTGGATATTCTCGAGTTGTGGCAGGTCTTCTCGAGTTAGGACGGGGACCTCAGGGACCCGCTCTGGTGACCGCAGGAAGGGCCACTCCCCATGCGAGTTGCTAGGGGCCATCTCGGGATTCCTCTCCCGTCGATGCCGGGGCCTAAGACCTAGTGTGGAGTCGGGGCCGGAACCTGAGCATTCCTTTCCAGTGTTGACATGGATTTTGGGGTGCCTCTGAGTCTCCCCAGGGGAGTCAGGCCTCGTCTCGAGTGGGGGCATGCACGTGCGCTTCCCTCCCGAGCTGCAGCAGTAGGGTCATGCTTCCTGTCACGTGAATCAAGGGATCTGTGGCTTTCCCTCGAGGCTTGCCCTCGAGGCTTTCCCAGGAGGCTTTCCCACGAGGCTTTCCCATAGGGCTGTGCCAAGTGTCACCTTGGTGTGAGTCGATCCTCGGCGTGAAAGACGAACCGGTGAAGGGAAAAGAGGTTCCTTTGGAATGGACAGAGACATCTGCGGGACTCTTGGAATGGTGTCACGACCCTGCAGTTCCTCTCGCCGTTCCTGTTGAGAGGGCCTCCCCTTGAGATGCGACGGGAACGCCGGGAATTCTTTCCCGACGAAGCAGGGAAAGGATCCGTCACCCCGAGCTACTAGGCGGAAACGGGGCTCCTCTGGATGTGGGCGGGACCCTCGTGTTTCCTCTCGAGTGGAGACGGGTATGTCGGGGAACTTCTTGAGTTGCACCAAGGTTGTGACGGACGCTTTCGACGTTCCAGAGGTGAGATGTGATTAGCCCTGAGAAGCCTATGCGGAAATGGTCCTCCTCTCGCCTGCAGGGGAGAACCTCCTGGACATTCTCGAGGTGCGGCAGGTCTTCTCAAGTTACGACGGGGACCTCAGGGACCCGCTCTGGTGGCCTCAGGAAGGGCCAGTCCCCATGCGAGTTGCTAGGGGCCATCTCGGGATTCCGCTCCCGTCCATGCCGGGGCCTAAGACCTTGTGTGGAGTCGGCGCCGGAAACTGAGCATTCCTGTCCACTGTTGACATGGATCTTGGGGTGCCTCTACGTCTCCCCAGGGGAGTCAGGCCTCGTCTCGAGTGGGGGCATGCACGTGAGCTTTCCTCCCGAGCTGCAGCAGTAGGGTCACGCTTCCTGTCACGTGGATCAAGGGATCTGTGGCTTTCCCTCGAGGCTTTCCCTCGAGGCTTTCCCACGAGGCTTTCCCACAGGGCTGTGCCAAGTGCCACCTTGGTGTGAGTCGATCCTCAGCTTGAAAGACGAGCCGGTGAAGGGAAAAGGGGTTCCTCTGGAATGGACTGAGACATCTGGGGGACTCTTGCAATGGTGGCACGACCCTGGAGTTCCTCTCGCCTTTCCTGTTGAGAGGGCCTCCTCTTGAGATGCGACGGGAACGCCGGGAATTCTTTCCCGACGAAGCAGGGAAAGGATCCCTCACCTCGAGCTACGAGGCGGAAACGGGGCTCCTCTGGATGTGGGCGGGACACTCGTGTTTCCTCTCGAGTGGAGACGGGTATGTCGGGGAACTTCTTGAGTTGCACCAAGGGTGTGAAGGACCCTTTCGACGTTCCAGAGGTGAGGTGTGATTAGCCCCGAGAAGCCTCTGCGGAAATGGGCCTCATCTCGCCTGCAGGGGAGAACCTCCTGGATTTTCTCGAGTTGCGGCAGGTCTTCTCGAGTTACGACGGGGACCTCAGGGACCCGCTCTGGTGGCCTCAGGAAGGGCCAGTCCCCATGCGAGTTGCTAGGGGCCACTCGGGATTCCTCTCCCATCTATGCCGGGGCCTAAGACCTTGTGTGGAGTCGGGGCCGGAACCTGAGGATTCCTCTCCAGTGTTGACAAAATCTTGGGGTGCCTCTGAGTCTCCCCAGGGGAGTCAGGCCTCGTCTCGAGTGGGGGCATGCATGTGCGCTTCCCTCCCGAGTTGCAGCAGTAGGGTCACGCTTCCTGTCACGTGGATGAAGGGATCTGTGGCTTTCCCTCGAGGCTTTCCCTCGAGGCTTTCCCACGAGGCTTTCCCACGAGGCTTTCCCACAGGGCTGTGCCAAGTGCCACCTTGGTGTGAGTCGATCCTCAGCGTGAAAGACGAGCCGGTGAAGGGAAAAGAGGTTCATCTGGAATGGACAGAGACATCTGGGGGACTCTTGGAATGGTGGCACGACCCTGGAGTTCCTCTCGCCGTTCCTGTTGAGAGGGCCTCCTCTTGAGATGCGACGGGAACGCCGGGAATTCTTTCGCAACGAAGCAGGGAAAGGATCCGTCACCTCGAGCTACGAGGCGGAAACGGGGCTCATCTGGATGTGGGCGGGACCCTCGTGTTTCCTCTCGAGTGGAGACGGGTATGTCGGGGAACTTCTTGAGTTGCACCAGGGGTGTGAAGGACCCTTTCGACGTTCCAGAGGTGAGGTGTGATTAGCCCCGAGAAGCCTCTGTGGAAATGGGCCTCATCTCGCCTGCAGGGGAGAACCTCCTGGATATTCTCGAGTTGCGGCAGGTCTTCTCCAGTTACGACGGGGACCTCAGGGACCCGCTCTGGTGGCCTCAGGAAGGGCCAGTCCCCATGCGAGTTGCTAGGGGTCATCTCGGGATTCCTCTCCCGTCCATGCCGGGGTCTCAGACCTTGTGTGGAGTCGGGGCCGGAACCTGAGCAATCCTCTCCAGTGTTTACATGGATTTTGGGGTGCCTCTGAGTCTCCCCAGGGGAGTCAGGCCTCGTCTCGAGTGGGGGCATGCATGTGCGCTTCCCTCCCGAGCTGCAGCAGTAGGGTCAGGCTTCCTTAACGTGAGTCAAGGGATCTGTGGCTTTCCCTCGAGGCTTTCCTTCGAGGCTTTCCCACGAGGCTTTCCCACAGGGCTGTGCAAAGTGCCACCTTTGTGTGAGTCGATCCTCGGCGTGAAAGACGAGCCGGTGAAGGGAAAAGAGTTTCCTCTGGAATGGACTGAGACATCTGGGGGACTCTTGGAATGGTGGCACGACCCTGGAGTTCCTCTCGCCGTTCCTGTTCAGAGGGCCTCCTCTTCAGTTGCGACGGGAACGCCGGGAATTCTTTCCAGACGAAGCAGGTAAAGGATCCCTCACCTCGAGCTACGAGGCGGAAACGGGGCTCCTCTGGATGTGGGCGGGACCCTCTTGTTTCCTCTCGAGCGGAGACGGGTATGTCGGGGAACTTCTTGAGTTGCACCAAGGGTGGGAAGGACCCTTGCGACGTTCCAGAGGTGAGGTGTGATTAGCCCCGAGAAGCCTCTGCGGAAATGGGCCTCATCTCGCCTGCAGGGGAGAACCTCCTGGATATTCTCGAGTTGCGGCAGGTCTTCTCGAGTTACGAAGGGGACCTCAGGGACCCGCTCTGGTGGCCGCAGGAAGGGCCACTCCCCATGCGAGTTGCTAGGGGCCATAAGGGATTCCTCTCCCGTCGAAGACGGGGCCTAAGACCTTGTGTGGAGTCGGGGCCGGAACCTGAGCATTCCTTTCCAGTGTTGCCATGGATTTTGGGGTGCCTCTGAGTCTCCCCAGGGGAGTCAGGCCTCGTCTCGAGTGGGGGCATGCACGTGCGCTTCCCTCCCGAGCTGAAGCAGTAGGGTCACGCTTCCTGTCACGTGGATCAAGGGATCTGTGGCTATCCCTCGAGGCTTTCCCTCGAGGCTTTCCCACGAGGCTTTCCCACAGGGCTGTGCCAAGTGCCACCTTGCTGTGAGTCGATCCTCGGCGTGAAAGACGAGCCGGTGAAGGGAAAAGAGGTTCCTCTGGAATGGACTGAGACATCTGGGGGACTCTTGGAATGGTGGCACGACCCTGGAGTTCCTCTCGCCGTTCCTGATGAGAGGGCCTCCTCTTGAGGTGCGACGGGAACGCGGGGAATTCTTTCCCGAAGAAGCAGGGAAAGGATCCCTCACCTCGAGCTACGAGGCGGAAACGGGGCTCCTCTGGATGTGGGCGGGACCCTCGTGTTTCCCCTCCAGTGGAGACGGGTATGTCGGGGAACTTCTTGAGTTGCACCAAGGGTGGGAAGGACCCTGTCGACGTTCCAGTGGTGAGGTGTGATTAGCCCCGTGAATCCTCTGCGGAAATGGGCCTCATCTCGCCTGCAGTGGAGAACGTCCTGGATATTCTCGAGTTGTGGCAGGTCTTCTCGAGTTAGGACGGGGACCTCAGGGACCCGCTCTGGTGACCGCAGGAAGGGCCACTCCCCATGCGAGTTGCTAGGGGCCATCTCGGGATTCCTCTCCCGTCGATGCCGGGGCCTAAGACCTAGTGTGGAGTCGGGGCCGGAACCTGAGCATTCCTTTCCAGTGTTGACATGGATTTTGGGGTGCCTCTGAGTCTCCCCAGGGGAGTCAGGCCTCGTCTCGAGTGGGGGCATGCACGTGCGCTTCCCTCCCGAGCTGCAGCAGTAGGCTCATGCTTCCTGTCACGTGAATGAAGGGATCTGTGGCTTTCCCTCGAGGCTTGCCCTCGAGGCTTTCCCTCGAGGCTTTCCCACGAGGCTTTCCCACGAGGCTTTCCCATAGGGCTGTGCCAAGTGTCACCTTGGTGTGAGTCGATCCTCCGCGTGAAAGACGAACCGGTGAAGGGAAAAGAGGTTCCTCTGGAATGGACAGAGACATCTGCGGGACTCTTGGAATGGTGTCACGACCCTGCAGTTCCTCTCGCCGTTCCTGTTGAGAGGGCCTCCCCTTGAGATGCGACGGGAACGCCGGGAATTCTTTCCCGACGAAGCAGGGAAAGGATCCGTCACCCCGAGCTACTAGGCGGAAACGGGGCTCCTCTGGATGTGGGCGGGACCCTCGTGTTTCCTCTCGAGTGGAGACGGGTATGTCGGGGAACTTCTTGAGTTGCACCAAGGGTGTGACGGACCCTTTCGACGTTCCAGAGGTGAGATGTGATTAGCCCTGAGAAGCCTATGCGGAAATGGTCCTCCTCTCGCCTGCAGGGGAGAACCTCCTGGACATTCTCGAGGTGCGGCAGGTCTTCTCGAGTTACGACGGGGACCTCAGGGACCCGCTCTGGTGGCCTCAGGAAGGGCCAGTCCCCATGCGAGTTGCTAGGGGCCATCTCGGGATTCCGCTCCCATCCATGCCGGGGCCTAAGACCTTGTGTGGAGTCGGCGCCGGAAACTGAGCATTCCTGTCCAGTGTTGACATGGATCTTGGGGTGCCTCTAAGTCTCCCCAGGGGAGTCAGGCCTCGTCTCGAGTGGGGGCATGCACGTGAGCTTTCCTCCCGAGCTGCAGCAGTAGGGTCACGCTTCCTGTCACGTGGATCAAGGGATCTGTGGCTTTCCCTCGAGGCTTTCCCTCGAGGCTTTCCCACGAGGCTTTCCCACAGGGCTGTGCCACGTGCCACCTTCGTGTGAGTCGAACCTCGGCGTGAAAGACGAGCCGGTGAAGGGAAAAGAGTTTCCTCTGGAATGGACTGAGACATCTGTGGGACTCTTGGAATGGTGGCACGACCCTGGAGTTCCTCTCGCCGTTCCTGTTGAGAGGGCCTCCTCTTGAGATGCGACGGGAACGCCGGGAACTCTTTCCCGACGAAGCAGGGAAAGGATCCCTCATCTCGAGCTATGAGGCGCAAACGGGGCTCCTCTGGATGTGGGCGGGACCCTCTTGTTTCCTCTCGAGTGGAGACGGTTATGTCGGGGAACTTCTTGATTTGCACCAAGGGTGTGAAGGACCCTTTCGAAGTTCCAGAGGTGAGGTGTGGTCAGCCTCGAGTCGCCTCACTGGAAATGGGCCTCATCTCGCCTGGAGGGGAGAACTTCCTGGATTTTCTCGAGTTGCGGCAGGTCTTCTCGAGTTACGACGGGGACCTCAGGGACCTGCTCTGGTGGCCTCAGGAAAGGCCAGTCCCCATGCGAGTTGCTAGGAGCCATCTCGGGATTCCTCTCCCGTCCATGCCGTGGCCTAATACCCTGTGTGGAGTCGGAGCCGGAACCTGAGGATTCCTCTCCAGTGTTGCCATGGATCTTGGGGTGCTTCTGAGTCTCCCCAGGGGAGTCAGGCCTCGTCTCGAGTGGGGGCATGCACGTGTGCTTTCCTCCCGAGGTTTAGCATTAGTGTCACGCTTCCTGTCACGTGGATCAAGGAATCGGTGGCTTTCCCTGGAGGCTGTCCCTCGAGGCTTTCCCACGAGGCTTTCCCACAGGGCTGTGCCACGTGCCACCTTTGTGTGAGTCGATCCTCGGCGTGAAACACGAGCCGGTGAAGTGAAAAGAGGTTCCTCTGGAATGGACTGAGACATCTGGGGGACTCTTGTAATGCTGACATGACCATGGAGATCCTCTCGCCGTTCCTGTTGAGAGGGCCTCCTCTTGAGATGCGACGGGAACGCCGGGAACTCTTTCCCGACGAAGCAGGGAAAGGATCCCTCACCTCGAGCTACGAGGCGGAAATGCGGCTCCTCTGGATGTGGGCGGGTCCCTCGTGTTTCCTCTGGAGTGGAGACGGGTATGTCGGGGAACTTCTTGAGTTGCACCAAGGGTTTGAAGGACCCTTTCGACGTTCCAGAGGTGAGGTGTGATTAGCCACGAGAAGTCTCTGCGGAAATGGGCCTCCTCTCGCATGGAAGGGAGAACCTCCTGGATTTTCTCGAGTTGCGGCAGGTCTTCTCGAGTTACGACGGGAACCACAGGGACCCGCTCTGGTGGCCTCAGGAAGGGCCAGTCCCCAAGTGAGTTGCTAGGGGCCATCTCGGGATTCCTCTCCTGTCGATGCCGGGGCCTAAAACCTTGTGTGGAGTCGGCGCCGGAAACTGAGCATTCCTCTCCAGTGTTGACATGGATCTTGGGGTGCCTCTAAGGCTCCCCAGGGGAGTCAGGCCTCGTCTCGAGTGGGGGCATGCACGTGAGCTTTCCTCCCGAGCTGCAGCAGTAGGGTCACGCTTCCTGTCACGTGGATCAAGGGATCTGTGGCTTTCCCTAGAGGCTTTCCCTCGAGGCTTTCCCACGAGGCTTTCCCACAGGGCTGTGCCAAGTGCCACCTTGGTGTGAGTCGATCCTCAGCTTGAAAGACGAGCCGGTGTAGGGAAAAGGGGTTCCTCTGGAATGGACTGAGACATCTGGGGGACTCTTGCAATGGTGGAACGACCCTGGAGTTCCTCTCGCCTTTCCTGTTGAGAGGGCCTCCTCTTGAGATGAGACGGGAACGCCGGGAATTCTTTCCCGACGAAGCAGGGAAAGGATCCCTCACCTCGAGCTACGAGGCGGAAACGGGGCTCCTCTGGATGTGGGCGGGACCCTCGTGTTTCCTCTCGAGTGGAGACGGGTATGTCGGAGAACTTCTTGAGTTGCACCAAGGGTGTGAAGGACCCTTTCGACGTTCCAGAGGTGAGGTGTGATTAGCCCCGAGAAGCCTCTGCGGAAATGGGCCTCATCTCGCCTGGAGGGGAGAACCTCCTGGATTTTCTCGAGTTGCGGCAGGTCTTCTCGAGTTACGACGGGGACCTCAGGGACCCGCTCTGGTGGCCTCAGGAAGGGCCAGTCCCCATGCGAGTTGCTAGGGGCCACTCGGGATTCCTCTCCCGTCGATGCCGGGGCCTAAGACCTTGTGTGGAGTCGGGGCCGGAACCTGAGCATTCCTTTCCAGTGTTGACATGGATTTTGGGGTGCCTCTGAGTCTCCCCAGGGGAGTCAGGCCTCGTCTCGAGTGGGGGCATGCACGTGCGCTTCCCTCCCGAGCTGCAGCAGTAGGGTCATGCTTCCTGTCACGTGAATCAAGGGATCTGTGGCTTTCCCTCGAGGCTTTCCCACGAGGCTTTCCCATAGGGCTGTGCCAAGTGCCACCTTGGTGTGAGTCGATCTTCGGCGTGAAAGACAAGCCGGTGAAGGGAAAAGAGGTTCCTCTGGAATGGACAGAGACATCTGGGGGACTCTTGGAATGGTGGCACGACCCTGGAGTTCCTCTCGCCGTTCCTGTTGAGAGGGCCTCCTCTTGAGATGAGACGGGAACGCCGGGAATTCTTTCCCGACGAAGCAGGGAAAGGATCCGTCACCTCGAGCTACTAGGCGGAAACGGGGCTCCTCTGGATGTGGGCGGGACCCTCGTGTTTCCTCTCGAGTGGAGACGGGTATGTCGGGGAACTTCTTGAGTTGCACCAAGGGTGTGACGGACCCTTTCGACGTTCCAGATGTGAGGTGTGATTAGCCCCGAGAAGCGTCTGCGGAAATGGTCCTCCTCTCGCCTGCAGGGGAGAACCTCCTGGATATTCTCGAGGTGCGGCAGGTCTTCTCGAGTTACGACGGGGACCTCAGGGACCCGCTCTGGTGGCCTCAGGAAGGGCCAGTCCCCATGCGAGTTGCTAGGTGCCATCTCGGGATTCCGCTCCCGTCCATGCCGGGGCCTAAGACCTTGTGTGGAGTCGGCGCCGGAATCTGAGCATTCCTCTCCAGTGCTGACATGGATCTTGGGGTGCCTCTAAGTCTCCCCAGGGGAGTCAGGCATCGTCTCGAGTGGGGGCATGCACGTGAGCTTTCCTCCCGAGCTGCAGCAGTAGGGTCACGCTTCCTGTCACGTGGATCAAGGGATCTGTGGCTATCCCTCGAGGCTTTCCCTCGAGGCTTTCCCACGAGGCTTTCCCACAGGGCTTTGCCAAGTGCCACCTTGCTGTGAGTCGATCCTCGGCGTGAAAGACGAGCCGGTGAAGGGAAAAGAGGTTCCTCTGTAATGGACTGAGACATCTGGGGGACTCTTGGAATGGTGGCACGACCCTGGAGTTCCTCTCGCCGTTCCTGATGAGAGGGCCTCCTCTTGAGGTGCGACGGGAACGCGGGGAATTCTTTCTCGAAGAAGCAGGGAAAGGATCCCTCACCTCGAGCTACGAGGCGGAAACGGGGCTCCTCTGGATGTGGGCGGGACCCTCGTGTTTCCCCTCCAGTGGAGACGGGTATGTCGGGGAACTTCTTGAGTTGCACCAAGGGTGGGAAGGACCCTGTCGACGTTCCAGTGGTGAGGTGTGATTAGCCCCGTGAATCCTCTGCGGAAATGGGCCTCATCTCGCCTGCAGGGGAGAAAGTCCTGGATATTCTCGAATTGTGGCAGGTCTTCTCGAGTTAGGACGGGGACCTCAGGGACCCGCTCTGGTGACCGCAGGAAGGGCCACTCCCCATGCGAGTTGCTAGGGGCCATCTCGGGATTCCTCTCCCGTCGATGCCGGGGCCTAAGACCTAGTGTGGAGTCGGGGCCGGAACCTGAGCATTCCTTTCCAGTGTTGACATGGATTTTGGGGTGCCTCTGAGTCTCCCCAGGGGAGTCAGGCCTCGTCTCGAGTGGGGGCATGCACGTGCGCTTCCCTCCCGAGCTGCAGCAGTAGGGTCATGCTTCCTGTCACGTGAATCAAGGGATCTGTGGCTTTCCCTCGAGGCTTGCCCTCGAGGCTTTCCCAGGAGGCTTTCCCATAGGGCTGTGCCAAGTGTCACCTTGGTGTGAGTCGATCCTCGGCGTGAAAGACGAACCGGTGAAGGGAAAAGAGGTTCCTTTGGAATGGACAGAGACATCTGCGGGACTCTTGGAATGGTGTCACGACCCTGCAGTTCCTCTCGCCGTTCCTGTTGAGAGGGCCTCCCCTTGAGATGCGACGGGAACGCCGGGAATTCTTTCCCGACGAAGCAGGGAAAGGATCCGTCACCCCGAGCTACTAGGCGGAAACGGGGCTCCTATGGATGTGGGCGGGACCCTCGTGTTTCCTCTCGAGTGGAGACGGGTATGTCGGGGAACTTCTTGAGTTGCACCAAGGTTGTGACGGACGCTTTCGACGTTCCAGAGGTGAGATGTGATTAGCCCTGAGAAGCCTATGCGGAAATGGTCCTCCTCTCGCCTGCAGGGGAGAACCTCCTGGACATTCTCGAGGTGCGGCAGGTCTTCTCAAGTTACGACGGGGACCTCAGGGACCCGCTCTGGTGGCCTCAGGAAGGGCCAGTCCCCATGCGAGTTGCTAGGGGCCATCTCGGGATTCCGCTCCCGTCCATGCCGGGGCCTAAGACCTTGTGTGGAGTCGGCGCCGGAAACTGAGCATTCCTGTCCACTGTTGACATGGATCTTGGGGTGCCTCTAAGTCTCCCCAGGGGAGTCAGGCCTCGTCTCGAGTGGGGGCATGCACGTGAGCTTTCCTCCCGAGCTGCAGCAGTAGGGTCACGCTTCCTGTCACGTGGATCAAGGGATCTGTGGCTTTCCCTCGAGGCTTTCCCTCGAGGCTTTCCCACGAGGCTTTCCCACAGGGCTGTGCCAAGTGCCACCTTGGTGTGAGTCGATCCTCAGCTTGAAAGACGAGCCGGTGAAGGGAAAAGGGGTTCCTCTGGAATGGACTGAGACATCTGGGGGACTCTTGCAATGGTGGCACGACCCTGGAGTTCCTCTCGCCTTTCCTGTTGAGAGGGCCTCCTCTTGAGATGCGACGGGAACGCCGGGAATTCTTTCCCGACGAAGCAGGGAAAGGATCCCTCACCTCGAGCTACGAGGCGGAAACGGGGCTCCTCTGGATGTGGGCGGGACACTCGTGTTTCCTCTCGAGTGGAGACGGGTATGTCGGGGAACTTCTTGAGTTGCACCAAGGGTGTGAAGGACCCTTTCGACGTTCCAGAGGTGAGGTGTGATTAGCCCCGAGAAGCCTCTGCGGAAATGGGCCTCATCTCGCCTGCAGGGGAGAACCTCCTGGATTTTCTCGAGGTGCGGCAGGTCTTCTCGAGTTACGACGGGGACCTCAGGGACCCGCTCTGGTGGCCTCAGGAAGGGCCAGTCCCCATGCGAGTTGCTAGGGGCCACTCGGGATTCCTCTCCCATCTATGCCGGGGCCTAAGACCTTGTGTGGAGTCGGGGCCGGAACCTGAGGATTCCTCTCCAGTGTTGACAAAATCTTGGGGTGCCTCTGAGTCTCCCCAGGGGAGTCAGGCCTCGTCTCGAGTGGGGGCATGCATGTGCGCTTCCCTCCCGAGTTGCAGCAGTAGGGTCACGCTTCCTGTCACGTGGATGAAGGGATCTGTGGCTTTCCCTCGAGGCTTTCCCTCGAGGCTTTCCCACGAGGCTTTCCCACGAGGCTTTCCCACAGGGCTGTGCCAAGTGCCACCTTGGTGTGAGTCGATCCTCAGCGTGAAAGACGAGCCGGTGAAGGGAAAAGAGGTTCATCTGGAATGGACAGAGACATCTGGGGGACTCTTGGAATGGTGGCACGACCCTGGAGTTCCTCTCGCCGTTCCTGTTGAGAGGGCCTCCTCTTGAGATGCGACGGGAACGCCGGGAATTCTTTCGCAACGAAGCAGGGAAAGGATCCGTCACCTCGAGCTACGAGGCGGAAACGGGGCTCATCTGGATGTGGGCGGGACCCTCGTGTTTCCTCTCGAGTGGAGACGGGTATGTCGGGGAACTTCTTGAGTTGCACCAGGGGTGTGAAGGACCCTTTCGACGTTCCAGAGGTGAGGTGTGATTAGCCCCGAGAAGCCTCTGTGGAAATGGGCCTCATCTCGCCTGCAGGGGAGAACCTCCTGGATATTCTCGAGTTGCGGCAGGTCTTCTCGAGTTACGACGGGGACCTCAGGGACCCGCTCTGGTGGCCTCAGGAAGGGCCAGTCCCCATGCGAGTTGCTAGGGGTCATCTCGGGATTCCTCTCCCGTCCATGCCGGGGTCTCAGACCTTGTGTGGAGTCGGGGCCGGAACCTGAGCAATCCTCTCCAGTGTTTACATGGATTTTGGGGTGCCTCTGAGTCTCCCCAGGGGAGTCAGGCCTCGTCTCGAGTGGGGGCATGCATGTGCGCTTCCCTCCCGAGCTGCAGCAGTAGGGTCAGGCTTCCTTAACGTGAGTCAAGGGATCTGTGGCTTTCCCTCGAGGCTTTCCTTCGAGGCTTTCCCACGAGGCTTTCCCACAGGGCTGTGCAAAGTGCCACCTTTGTGTGAGTCGATCCTCGGCGTGAAAGACGAGCCGGTGAAGGGAAAAGAGTTTCCTCTGGAATGGACTGAGACATCTGGGGGACTCTTGGAATGGTGGCACGACCCTGGAGTTCCTCTCGCCGTTCCTGTTCAGAGGGCCTCCTCTTCAGTTGCGACGGGAACGCCGGGAATTCTTTCCAGACGAAGCAGGTAAAGGATCCCTCACCTCGAGCTACGAGGCGGAAACGGGGCTCCTCTGGATGTGGGCGGGACCCTCGTGTTTCCTCTCGAGCGGAGACGGGTATGTCGGGGAACTTCTTGAGTTGCACCAAGGGTGGGAAGGACCCTTGCGACGTTCCAGAGGTGAGGTGTGATTAGCCCCGAGAAGCCTCTGCGGAAATGGGCCTCATCTCGCCTGCAGGGGAGAACCTCCTGGATATTCTCGAGTTGCGGCAGGTCTTCTCGAGTTACGAAGGGGACCTCAGGGACCCGCTCTGGTGGCCGCAGGAAGGGCCACTCCCCATGCGAGTTGCTAGGGGCCATCTCGGGATTCCTCTCCCGTCGAAGCCGGGGCCTAAGACCTTGTGTGGAGTCGGGGCCGGAACCTGAGCATTCCTTTCCAGTGTTGCCATGGATTTTGGGGTGCCTCTGAGTCTCCCCAGGGGAGTCAGGCCTCGTCTCGAGTGGGGGCATGCACGTGCGCTTCCCTCCCGAGCTGCAGCAGTAGGGTCACGCTTCCTGTCACGTGGATCAAGGGATCTGTGGCTATCCCTCGAGGCTTTCCCTCGAGGCTTTCCCACGAGGCTTTCCCACAGGGCTGTGCCAAGTGCCACCTTGCTGTGAGTCGATCCTCGGCGTGAAAGACGAGCCGGTGAAGGGAAAAGAGGTTCCTCTGGAATGGACTGAGACATCTGGGGGACTCTTGGAATGGTGGCACGACCCTGGAGTTCCTCTCGCCGTTCCTGATGAGAGGGCCTCCTCTTGAGGTGCGACGGGAACGCGGGGAATTCTTTCCCGAAGAAGCAGGGAAAGGATCCCTCACCTCGAGCTACGAGGCGGAAACGGGGCTCCTCTGGATGTGGGCGGGACCCTCGTGTTTCCCCTCCAGTGGAGACGGGTATGTCGGGGAACTTCTTGAGTTGCACCAAGGGTGGGAAGGACCCTGTCGACGTTCCAGTGGTGAGGTGTGATTAGCCCCGTGAATCCTCTGCGGAAATGGGCCTCATCTCGCCTGCAGTGGAGAACGTCCTGGATATTCTCGAGTTGTGGCAGGTCTTCTCGAGTTAGGACGGGGACCTCAGGGACCCGCTCTGGTGACCGCAGGAAGGGCCACTCCCCATGCGAGTTGCTAGGGGCCATCTCGGGATTCCTCTCCCGTCGATGCCGGGGCCTAAGACCTAGTGTGGAGTCGGGGCCGGAACCTGAGCATTCCTTTCCAGTGTTGACATGGATTTTGGGGTGCCTCTGAGTCTCCCCAGGGGAGTCAGGCCTCGTCTCGAGTGGGGGCATGCACGTGCGCTTCCCTCCCGAGCTGCAGCAGTAGGCTCATGCTTCCTGTCACGTGAATGAAGGGATCTGTGGCTTTCCCTCGAGGCTTGCCCTCGAGGCTTTCCCTCGAGGCTTTCCCACGAGGCTTTCCCACGAGGCTTTCCCATAGGGCTGTGCCAAGTGTCACCTTGGTGTGAGTCGATCCTCGGCGTGAAAGACGAACCGGTGAAGGGAAAAGAGGTTCCTCTGGAATGGACAGAGACATCTGCGGGACTCTTGGAATGGTGTCACGACCCTGCAGTTCCTCTCGCCGTTCCTGTTGAGAGGGCCTCCCCTTGAGATGCGACGGGAACGCCGGGAATTCTTTCCCGACGAAGCAGGGAAAGGATCCGTCACCCCGAGCTACTAGGCGGAAACGGGGCTCCTCTGGATGTGGGCGGGACCCTCGTGTTTCCTCTCGAGTGGAGACGGGTATGTCGGGGAACTTCTTGAGTTGCACCAAGGGTGTGACGGACCCTTTCGACGTTCCAGAGGTGAGATGTGATTAGCCCTGAGAAGCCTATGCGGAAATGGTCCTCCTCTCGCCTGCAGGGGAGAACCTCCTGGACATTCTCGAGGTGCGGCAGGTCTTCTCGAGTTACGACGGGGACCTCAGGGACCCGCTCTGGTGGCCTCAGGAAGGGCCAGTCCCCATGCGAGTTGCTAGGGGCCATCTCGGGATTCCGCTCCCATCCATGCCGGGGCCTAAGACCTTGTGTGGAGTCGGCGCCGGAAACTGAGCATTCCTGTCCAGTGTTGACATGGATCTTGGGGTGCCTCTAAGTCTCCCCAGGGGAGTCAGGCCTCGTCTCGAGTGGGGGCATGCACGTGAGCTTTCCTCCCGAGCTGCAGCAGTAGGGTCACGCTTCCTGTCACGTGGATCAAGGGATCTGTGGCTTTCCCTCGAGGCTTTCCCTCGAGGCTTTCCCACGAGGCTTTCCCACAGGGCTGTGCCACGTGCCACCTTCGTGTGAGTCGAACCTCGGCGTGAAAGACGAGCCGGTGAAGGGAAAAGAGTTTCCTCTGGAATGGACTGAGACATCTGTGGGACTCTTGGAATGGTGGCACGACCCTGGAGTTCCTCTCGCCGTTCCTGTTGAGAGGGCCTCCTCTTGAGATGCGACGGGAACGCCGGGAACTCTTTCCCGACGAAGCAGGGAAAGGATCCCTCATCTCGAGCTATGAGGCGCAAACGGGGCTCCTCTGGATGTGGGCGGGACCCTCTTGTTTCCTCTCGAGTGGAGACGGTTATGTCGGGGAACTTCTTGATTTGCACCAAGGGTGTGAAGGACCCTTTCGAAGTTCCAGAGGTGAGGTGTGGTCAGCCTCGAGTCGCCTCACTGGAAATGGGCCTCATCTCGCCTGGAGGGGAGAACTTCCTGGATTTTCTCGAGTTGCGGCAGGTCTTCTCGAGTTACGACGGGGACCTCAGGGACCTGCTCTGGTGGCCTCAGGAAAGGCCAGTCCCCATGCGAGTTGCTAGGAGCCATCTCGGGATTCCTCTCCCGTCCATGCCGTGGCCTAATACCCTGTGTGGAGTCGGAGCCGGAACCTGAGGATTCCTCTCCAGTGTTGCCATGGATCTTGGGGTGCTTCTGAGTCTCCCCAGGGGAGTCAGGCCTCGTCTCGAGTGGGGGCATGCACGTGTGCTTTCCTCCCGAGGTTTAGCATTAGTGTCACGCTTCCTGTCACGTGGATCAAGGAATCGGTGGCTTTCCCTGGAGGCTGTCCCTCGAGGCTTTCCCACGAGGCTTTCCCACAGGGCTGTGCCACGTGCCACCTTTGTGTGAGTCGATCCTCGGCGTGAAACACGAGCCGGTGAAGTGAAAAGAGGTTCCTCTGGAATGGACTGAGACATCTGGGGGACTCTTGTAATGCTGACATGACCATGGAGATCCTCTCGCCGTTCCTGTTGAGAGGGCCTCCTCTTGAGATGCGACAGGAACGCCGGGAACTCTTTCCCGACGAAGCAGGGAAAGGATCCCTCACCTCGAGCTACGAGGCGGAAATGCGGCTCCTCTGGATGTGGGCGGGTCCCTCGTGTTTCCTCTCGAGTGGAGACGGGTATGTCGGGGAACTTCTTGAGTTGCACCAAGGGTGTGAAGGACCCTTTCGACGTTCCAGAGGTGAGGTGTGATTAGCCACGAGAAGTCTCTGCGGAAATGGGCCTCCTCTCGCATGGAAGGGAGAACCTCCTGGATTTTCTCGAGTTGCGGCAGGTCTTCTCGAGTTACGACGGGAACCACAGGGACCCGCTCTGGTGGCCTCAGGAAGGGCCAGTCCCCAAGTGAGTTGCTAGGGGCCATCTCGGGATTCCTCTCCTGTCGATGCCGGGGCCTAAAACCTTGTGTGCAGTCGGCGCCGGAAACTGAGCATTCCTCTCCAGTGTTGACATGGATCTTGGGGTGCCTCTAAGGCTCCCCAGGGGAGTCAGGCCTCGTCTCGAGTGGGGGCATGCACGTGAGCTTTCCTCCCGAGCTGCAGCAGTAGGGTCAGGCTTCCTGTCACGTGGATCAAGGGATCTGTGGCTTTCCCTAGAGGCTTTCCCTCGAGGCTTTCCCACGAGGCTTTCCCACAGGGCTGTGCCAAGTGCCACCTTGGTGTGAGTCGATCCTCAGCTTGAAAGACGAGCAGGTGTAGGGAAAAGGGGTTCCTCTGGAATGGACTGAGACATCTGGGGGACTCTTGCAATGGTGGAACGACCCTGGAGTTCCTCTCGCCTTTCCTGTTGAGAGGGCCTCCTCTTGAGATGAGACGGGAACGCCGGGAATTCTTTCCCGACGAAGCAGGGAAAGGATCCCTCACCTCGAGCTACGAGGCGGAAACGGGGCTCCTCTGGATGTGGGCGGGACCCTCGTGTTTCCTCTCGAGTGGAGACGGGTATGTCGGAGAACTTCTTGAGTTGCACCAAGGGTGTGAAGGACCCTTTCGACGTTCCAGAGGTGAGGTGTGATTAGCCCCGAGAAGCCTCTGCGGAAATGGGCCTCATCTCGCCTGGAGGGGAGAACCTCCTGGATTTTCTCGAGTTGCGGCAGGTCTTCTCGAGTTACGACGGGGACCTCAGGGACCCGCTCTGGTGGCCTCAGGAAGGGCCAGTCCCCATGCGAGTTGCTAGGGGCCACTCGGGATTCCTCTCCCGTCGATGCCGGGGCCTAAGAACTTGTGTGGAGTCGGGGCCGGAACCTGAGGATTCCTCTCCAGTGTTGACAAAATCTTGGGGTGCCTCTGAGTCTCCCCAGGGGAGTCAGGCCTCGTCTCGAGTGGGGGCATGCATGTGCGCTTCCCTCCCGAGTTGCAGCAGTAGGGTCACGCTTCCTGTCACGTGGATCAAGCGATCTGTGGCTTTCCCTCGAGGCTTTCCCTCGAGGCTTTCCCACGAGGCTTTCCCACGAGGCTTTCCCACAGGGCTGTGCCAAGTGCCACCTTGGTGTGAGTCGATCCTCAGCGTGAAAGACGAGCCGGTGAAGGGAAAAGAGGTTCATCTGGAATGGACAGAGACATCTGGGGGACTCTTGAAATGGTGGCACGACCCTGGAGTTCCTCTCGCCGTTCCTGTTGAGAGGGCCTCCTCTTGAGATGCGACGGTAACGCCGGGAATTCTTTCGCAACGAAGCAGGGAAAGGATCCGTCACCTCGAGGTACGAGGCGGAAACGGGGCTCATCTGGATGTGGCCGGGACCCTCGTGTTTCCTCTCGAGTGGAGACGGGTATGTCGGGGAACTTCTTGAATTGCACCAAGGGTGTGAAGGACCCTTTCGACGTTCCAGAGGAGAGGTGTGATTAGCCCCGAGAAGCCTCTGCGGAAATGGGCATCCTCTCGCCTGCAGGGGAGAACCTCCTGGATATTCTCGAGTTGTGGCAGGTCTTCTCGAGTTACGACGGGGACCTCAGGGACCCGCTCTGGTGGCCTCAGGAAGGGCCAGTCCCCATGCGAGTTGCTAGGGGCCATCTCGAGATTCTTCTCCCGTCCATGCCGGGGCCTAAGACCTTGTTTGGAATCGGCGCCGGAAACTGAGCATTCCTCTGCAGTGTTGACATGGATCTTGGGGTGCCTCTAAGTCTCCCCAGGGGAGTCAGGCCTCGTCTCGAGTGGGGGCATGCACGTGAGCTTTCCTCCCGAGCTGCAGCAGTAGGGTCACGCTTCCTGTCACGTGGATCAAGGGATCTGTGGCTTTCCCTCGAGGCTTTCCCTCGAAGCTTTCCCACGAGGCTTTCCCACAGGGCTGTGCCAAGTGCCACCTTGGTGTGAGTCTATCCTCGCGTGAAAGACGAGCCGGTGAAGGGAAAAGGGGTTCCTCTGGAATGGACTGAGACATCTGGGGGACAATTGCAATGGTGGCACGACCCTGGAGTTCCTCTCGCCGTTCCTGTTGAGAAGGCCTCCTCTTGAGATGCGACGGGAACGCCGGGAATTCTTTCCCGAAGAAGCAGGGAAAGGATCCCTCACCTCGAGCTACGAGGCGGAAACGGGGCTCCTCTGGATGTGGGCGGGACCCTCGTGTTTCCTCTCGAGTGGAGACGGGTATGTCGGGGAACTTCTTGAGTTGCACCAAGGGTGTGAAGGACCCTTTCGACGTTCCAGAGGTGAGGTGTGATTAGCCCCGTGAAGCCTCGGCAGAAATGGGCCTCCTCTCGCATGGAGGGGAGAACCTCCTGGATTTTCTCGAGTTGCGGCAGGTCTTCTCGAGTTACGACGGGGACCACAGGGACCCGCTCTGGTGGCCTCAGGAAGGGCCAGTCCCCATGCGAGTTGCTAGGGGCCATCTCGGGATTCCTCTCCCGTCGATGCCAGGGCCTAAGACCTTGTGTGGAGTCGGGGCCGGAACCTGAGGATTCCTCTCCAGTGTTGACATGGATCTTGGGGTGCCTCTGAGTCTCCCCAGGGGAGTCAAGCCTCTTCTTGAGTGGGGGCATGCACGTGCGCTTCTCTCCCGAGCTGCAGCAGTAGGGTCACGCTTCCTGTCACGTGGATCAAGGGATCTGTGGCTTTCCCTCGTGGCTTTCCCTCGAGGCTTTCCCACGAGGCTTTCCCACAGGGCTGTACCAAGTGCCACCTTAGTGTGAGTCGATCCTCGGCGTGAAAGACGAGCCGGTGAAGGGAAAGGAGGTTCCTCTGGAATGGACTGAGACATCTGGGGGACTCTTGGAATGGTGGCACGACCCTGGAGTTCCTCTCGCCATTCCTGATGAGAGGGCCTCCTCTTGAGATGCGACAGGAACGCCAGGAATTCATTCCCTAAGAAGCAGGGAAAGGATCCCTCACCTCGAGATACGAGGCAGAAACGGGGCTCCTCTGGATGTGGGCGGGACCCTCGTGTTTCCTCTCGAGTGGAGATGGGTATGTCGGGGAACTTCTTGAGTTGCACCAAGGGTGTGAAGGACCCTTTCGACGTTCCAGAGGAGAGGTGTGATTAGCCCCGAGAAGCCTCTGTGGAAATGGGCCTCATCTCGCCTGCAGGGGAGAACCTCCTGGATATTCTCGAGTTGCGGCAGGTCTTCTCGAGTTACGACGGGGACCTCAGGGACCCGCTCTGGTGGCCTCAGGAAGGGCCAGTCCCCATGCGAGTTGCTAGGGGCCATCTCGGGATTCCTCTCCCGTCCATGCCGGGGTCTCAGACCTTGTGTGGAGTCGGGGCCGGAACCTGAGCATTCCTCTCCAGTGTTTACATGGATTTTGGGGTGCCTCTGAGTCTCCCCAGGGGAGTCAGACCTCGTCTCGAGTGGGGGCATGCATGTGCGCTTCCCTCCCGAGCTGCAGCAGTAGGGTCAGGCTTCCTTAACGTGAGTCAAGGGATCTGTGGCTTTCCCTCGAGGCTTTCCTTCGAGGCTTTCCCACGAGGCTTTCCCACAGGGCTGTGCAAAGTGCCACCTTTGTGTGAGTCGATCCTCGGCGTGAAAGACGAGCCGGTGAAGGGAAAAGAGTTTCCTCTGGAATGGACTGAGACATCTGGGGAACTCTTGGAATGGTGGCACGACCCTGGAGTTCCTCTCGCCGTTCCTGTTCAGAGGGCCTCCTCTTCAGTTGCGACGGGAACGCCGGGAATTCTTTCCAGACGAAGCAGGTAAAGGATCCCTCACCTCGAGCTACGAGGCGGAAACGGGGCTCCTCTGGATGTGGGCGGGACCCTCGTGTTTCCTCTCGAGCGGAGACGGGTATGTCGGGGAACTTCTTGAGTTGCACCAAGGGTGGGAAGGACCCTTTCGACGTTCCAGAGGTGAGGTGTGATTAGCCCCGAGAAGCCTCTGCGGAAATGGGCCTCATCTCGCCTGCAGGGGAGAACCTCCTGGATATTCTCGAATTGCGGCAGGTCTTCTCGAGTTACGACGGGGACCTCAGGGACCCGCTCTGGTGGCCGCAGGAAGGGCCACTCCCCATGCGAGTTGCTAGGGGCCATCTCGGGATTCCTCTCCCGTCGAAGCCGGGGCCTAAGACCTTGTGTGGAGTCGGGGCCGGAACCTGAGCATTCCTTTCCAGTGTTGACATGGATTTTGGGGTGCCTCTGAGTCTCCCCAGGGGAGTCAGGCCTCGTCTCGAGTGGGGGCATGCACGTGCGCTTCCCTCCCGAGCTGCAGCAGTAGGGTCATGCTTCCTGTCACGTGAATCAAGGGATCTGTGGCTTTCCCTCGAGGCTTTCCCACGAGGCTTTCCCATAGGGCTGTGCCAAGTGCCACCTTGGTGTGAGTCGATCCTCGGCGTGAAAGACGAGCCGGTGAAGGGAAAAGAGGTTCCTCTGGAATGGACAGAGACATCTGGGGGACTCTTGGAATGGTGGCACGACCCTGGAGTTCCTCTCGCCGTTCCTGTTGAGAGGGCCTCCTCTTGAGATGAGACGGGAACGCCGGGAATTCTTTCCCGACGAAGCAGGGAAAGGATCCGTCACCTCGAGCTACTAGGCGGAAACGGGGCTCCTCTGGATGTGGGCGGGACCCTCGTGTTTCCTCTCGAGTGGAGACGGGTATGTCGGGGAACTTCTTGAGTTGCACCCAGGGTGTGAAGGACCCTTTCGAAGTTCCAGAGGTGAGGTGTGATTAGCCCCGAGAAGCCTCTGCGGAAATGGGCCTCATCTCGGCTGCAGGGGAAAACGTCCTGGATATTCTCGAGGTGCGGCAGGTTTTCTCGAGTTACGACGGGGACCTCAGGGACCCGCTCTGGTGACCTCAGGAAGGGCCAGTCCCCATGCGAGTTGCTAGGGGCCATCTCGGGATTCCTCTCCCGTCGATGCCGGGGCCTAAGACCTTGTGTGGAGTCGGGGCCGGAACCTGAGCATTCCTTTCCAGTGTTGACATCGATTTTGGGGTGCCTCTTAGTCTCCCCAGGGGAGTCAGGCCTCGTCTCGAGTTGGGGCATGCACGTGCGCATCCCTCCCGAGCTGCAGCAGTAGGGTCAGGCTTCCTGTCACGTGAATCAAGGGATCTGTGGCCTTCCCTCGAGGCTTTCCCTCGAGGCTTTCCCAAGAGGCTTTCCCACAGGGCTGTGCCACGTGCCACCTTGGTGTGAGTCGATCCTCGGCGTGAAAGACGAGCCGGTGAAGGGAAAAGAGGTTCCTCTGGAATGGACTGAGACATCTGGGGGACTCTTGGAATGGTGGCACGACCCTGGAGTTCCTCTCGCCTTTCCTGATGAGAGGGCCTCCTCTTGAGATGCGACGGGAACGCCGGGAATTCTTTCCCGACGAAGCAGGGAAAGGATCCCTCACCTCGAGCTACGAGGCAGAAACGGGGCTCCTCTGGATGTGGGTGGGACCCTCGTCTTTCCTCTCGAGCGGAGACGGGTATGTCGGGGAACTTCTTGAGTTGCACCAAGGGTGTGAAGGACCCTTTCGACCTTCCAGACGTGAGGTGTGATTAGCCCCGAGAAGCCTCATCGGAAATTGGCCTCTTCTCGCATGGAGGGGAGAACCTCCTGGATTTTCTCGAGTTGCGGCAGGTCTTCTCGAATTACGACGGGGACTTCAGGGACCCGCTCTGGTGGCCTCAGGAAGGGCCAGTCCCCATGCGAGTTGCTAGGGGCCATCTCGGGATTCCTCTCCCGTCGATGCCGGGGCCTAAGACCTTGTGTGGAGTCGGGGCCGGAAGCTGAGGATTCCTCTCCAGTGTTGACATGGATCTTGGGGTGCCTCTGAGTCTCCCCAGGGGAGTCAGGCCTCGTCTCGAGTGGGGGCATGCACGTGCGCTTTTCTCCCGAGCTGCAGCTGTAGGGTCACGCTTCCTGTCACGTGGATCAAGGGATCTGTGGCTTTCCCTCGAGGCTGTCCCTCGAGGCTTTCCCACGAGGCTTTCCCACAGGGCTGTGCCAAGTGCCACCTTGGTGTGAGTCGATCCTCGGTGTGAAAGACGAGCCGATGAAGGGAAAAGAGGTTCCTCTGGAATGGACTGAGACATCTGGGGGACTCTTGGAATGGTGGCACGACCCTGGAGTTCCTCTCGGCGTTGCTGTTCAGAGGGCCTCCTCTTCAGTTGCGACGGGAATGCCGGGAATTCTTTCCCGCCGAAGCAGGGAAAGGATCCCTCACCTCGAGCTACGAGGCGGAAACGGGGCTCCTCTGGATGTGGGCGGGACCCTCGTGTTTCCTCTCGAGTGGAGATGGGTATGTCGGGGAACTTCTTGAGTTGCACCCAGGGTGTGAAGGACCCTTTCGAAGTTCCAGAGGTGAGGTGTGATTAGCCCCGAGAAGCCTCTGAGGAAATGGGCCTCATCTCGGCTGCAGGGGAAAACGTCCTGGATATTCTCGAGGTGCGGCAGGTTTTCTCGAGTTACGACGGGGACCTCAGGGACCCGCTCTGGTGACCTCAGGAAGGGCCAGTCCCCATGCGAGTTGCTAGGGGCCATGTCGGGATTCCTCTCCCGTCGATGCCGGGGCCTAAGACCTTGTGTGGAGTCGGGGCCGGAACCTGAGCATTCCTTTCCAGTGTTGACATCGATTTTGGGGTGCCTCTTAGTCTCCCCAGGGGAGTCAGGCCTCGTCTCGAGTTGGGGCATGCACGTGCGCATCCCTCCCGAGCTGCAGCAGTAGGGTCAGGCTTCCTGTCACGTGAATCAAGGGATCTGTGGCCTTCCCTCGAGGCTGTCCCTCGAGGCTTTCCCACGAGGCTTTCCCACAGGGCTGTGCCAAGTGCCACCTTGGTGTGAGTCGATCCTCGGCGTGAAAGACGAGCCGGTGAAGGGAAAAGAGGTTCCTCTGGAATGGACTGAGACATCTGGGGGACTCTTGGAATGGTGGCACGACCCTGGAGTTCATCTCGGCGTTGCTGTTCAGAGGGCCTCCTCTTCAGTTGCGACGGGAATGCCGGGAATTCTTTCCCGCCGAAGCAGGGAAAGGATCCCTCACCTCGAGCTACGAGGCGGAAACGGGGCTCCTCTGGATGTGGGCGGGACCCTCGTGTTTCCTCTCGAGTGGAGATGGGTATGTCGGGGAAATTCTTGAGTTGCACCCAGGGTGTGAAGGGCCCGTTCGAAGTTCCAGAGGTGAGGTGTGATTAGCCACGAGAAGTCTCTGCGGAAATGGGCCTCCTCTCGCCTGCAGGGGAGAACCTCCTGGACATTCTCGAGGTGCGGCAGGTCTTCTCGAGTTACGACGGGGACCTCAGGGACCCGCTCTGGTGGCCTCAGGAAGGGCCAGTCCCCATGCGAGTTGCTAGGGGCCATCTCGGGATTCCGCTCCCGTCCATGCCGGGGCCTAAGACCTTGTGTGGAGTCGGCGCCGGAAACTGAGCATTCCTGTCCAGTGTTGACATGGATCTTGGGGTGCCTCTAAGTCTCCCCAGGGGAGTCAGGCCTCGTCTCGAGTGGGGGCATGCACGTGAGCTTTCCTCCCGAGCTGCAGCAGTAGGGTCACGCTTCCTGTCACGTGGATCAAGGGATCTGTGGCTTTCCCTCGAGGCTTTCCCTCGAGGCTTTCCCACGAGGCTTTCCCACGAGGCTTTCCCACAGGGCTGTGCCAAGTGCCACCTTGGTGTGAGTCGATCCTCAGCGTGAAAGACGAGCCGGTGAAGGGAAAAGAGGTTCATCTGGAATGGACAGAGACATCTGGGGGACTCTTGGAATGGTGGCACGACCCTGGAGTTCCTCTCGCCGTTCCTGTTGAGAGGGCCTCCTCTTGAGATGCGACGGGAACGCCGGGAATTCTTTCGCAACGAAGCAGGGAAAGGATCCGTCACCTCGAGCTACGAGGCGGAAACGGGGCTCATCTGGATGTGGGCGGGACCCTCGTGTTTCCTCTCGAGTGGAGACGGGTATGTCGGGGAACTTCTTGAGTTGCACCAAGGGTGTGAAGGACCCTTTCGACGTTCCAGAGGTGAGGTGTGATTAGCCCCGAGAAGCCTCTGCGGAAATGGGCATCCTCTCGCCTGCAGGGGAGAACCTCCTGGATATTCTCGAGTTGTGGCAGGTCTTCTCGAGTTACGACGGGGACCGCAGGGACCCGCTCTGGTGGCCTCAGGAAGGGCCAGTCTCCATGCGAGTTGCTAGGGGCCATCTCGAGATTCCTCTCCCGTCCATGCCGGGGCCTAAGACCTTGTGTGGAATCGGCGCCGGAAACTGAGCATTCCTCTGCAGTGTTGACATGGATCTTGGGGTGCCTCTAAGTCTCCCCAGGGTAGTCAGGCCTCGTCTCGAGTGGGGGCATGCACGTGAGCTTTCCTCCCGAGCTGCAGCAGTAGGGTCACGCTTCCTGTCACGTGGATCAAGGGATCTGTGGCTTTCCCTCGAGGCTTTCCCTCGAGGCTTTCCCACGAGGCTTTCCCACAGGGCTGTGCCAAGTGCCACCTTGGTGGGAGTCGATCCTCGGCGTGAAAGACGAGCCGGTGAAGGGAAAAGGGGTTCCTCTGGAATGGACTGAGATATCTGGGGGACAATTGCAATGGTGGCACGACCCTGGAGTTCCTCTCGCCGTTCCTGTTGAGAGGGCCTCCTCTTGAGATGCGACGGGAACGCCGGGAATTCTTTCCCGACGAAGCAGGGAACGGATCCCTCACCTCGAGATACGAGGCGGAAACGGGGCTCCTCTGGATGTGGGCGGGACCCTCGTGATTCCTCTCGAGTGGAGACGGGTATGTCGGGGAACTTCTTGAGTTGCACCAAGGGTGTGAAGGACCCTTTCGACGTTCCAGAGGTGAGGTGTGATTAGCCCCGTGAAGCCTCGGCAGAAATGGGCCTCCTCTCGCATGGAGGGGAGAACCTCCTGGATTTTCTCGAGTTGCGGCAGGTCTTCTCGAGTTACGACGGGGACCACAGGGACCCGCTCTGGTGGCCTCAGGAAGGGCCAGTCCCCATGCGAGTTGCTAGGGGCCATCTCGGGATTCCTCTCCCGTCGATGCCAGGGCCTAAGACCTTATGTGGAGTCGGGGCCGGAACCTGAGGATTCCTCTCCAGTGTTGACATGGATCTTGGGGTGCCTCTGAGTCTCCCCAGGGGAGTCAAGCCTCTTCTCGAGTGGGGGCATGCACGTGCGCTTCTCTCCCGAGCTGCAGCAGTAGGGTCACGCTTCCTGTCACGTGGATCAAGGGATCTGTGGCTTTCCCTCGTGGCTTTCCCTCGAGGCTTTCCCACGAGGCTTTCCCACAGGGCTGTGCCAAGTGCCCCCTTAGTGTGAGTCGCTCCTCGGCGTGAAAGACGAGCCGGTGAAGGGAAAAGAGGTTCCTCTGGAATTCACTGAGACATCTGGGGGACTCTTGGAATGGTGGCACGACCCTGGAGTTCCTCTCGCCATTCCTGATGAGAGGGCCTCCTCTTGAGAGGCGACATGAACGCCGGGAATTCTTTCCCTATGAAGCAGGGAAAGGATCCCTCACCTCGAGATACGAGGCAGAAACGGGGCTCCTCTGGATGTGGGCGGGACCCTCGTGTTTCCTCTCGAGTGGAGACGGGTATGTCGGGGAACTTCTTGAGTTGCACCAAGGGTGTGAAGGACCCTTTCGACGTTCCAGAGGAGAGGTGTGATTAGCCCCGAGAAGCCTCTGTGGAAATGGGCCTCATCTCGCCTGCAGGGGAGAACCTCCTGGATATTCTCGAGTTGCGGCAGGTTTTCTCGAGTTACGACGGGGACCTCAGGGACCCGCTCTGGTGGCCTCAGGAAGGGCCAGTCCCCATGCGAGTTGCTAGGGGTCATCTCGGGATTCCTCTCCCGTCCATGCCGGGGTCTCAGACCTTGTGTGGAGTCGGGGCCGGAACCTGAGCAATCCTCTCCAGTGTTTACATGGATTTTGGGGTGCCTCTGAGTCTCCCCAGGGGAGTCAGGCCTCGTCTCGAGTGGGGGCATGCATGTGCGCTTCCCTCCCGAGCTGCAGCAGTAGGGTCAGGCTTCCTTAACGTGAGTCAAGGGATCTGTGGCTTTCCCTCGAGGCTTTCCTTCGAGGCTTTCCCACGAGGCTTTCCCACAGGGCTGTGCAAAGTGCCACCTTTGTGTGAGTCGATCCTCGGCGGGAAAGACGAGCCGGTGAAGGGAAAAGAGTTTCCTCTGGAATGGACTGAGACATCTGGGGGACTCTTGGAATGGTGGCACGACCCTGGAGTTCCTCTCGCCGTTCCTCTTCAGAGGGCCTCCTCTTCAGTTGCGACGGGAACGCCGGGAATTCTTTCCAGACGAAGCAGGTAAAGGATCCCTCACCTCGAGCTACGAGGCGGAAACGGGGCTCCTCTGGATGTGGGCGGGACCCTCGTGTTTCCTCTCGAGCGGAGACGGGTATGTCGGGGAACTTCTTGAGTTGCACCAAGGGTGGGAAGGACCCTTGCGACGTTCCAGAGGTGAGGTGTGATTAGCCCCGAGAAGCCTCTGCGGAAATGGGCCTCATCTCGCCTGCAGGGGAGAACCTCCTGGATATTCTCCAGTTGCGGCAGGTCTTCTCGAGTTACGAAGGGGACCACAGGGACCCGCTCTGGTGGCGGCAGGAAGGGCCACACCCCATGCGAGTTGCTAGGGGCCATCTCGGGATTCCTCTCCCGTCGATGCCGGGGCCTAAGACCTTGTGTGGAGTCGGGGCCGGAACCTGAGCATTCCTTTCCAGTGTTGACATGGATCTTGGGGTGCCTCTGAGTCTCCCCCAGGAAGTCAGGCCTCGTCTCGAGTGGGGGCATGCACTTGCGCTTCCCTCCCGAGCTGCAGCAGTAGGGTCACGCTTCCTGTCACGTGGATCAAGGGATCTGTGGCTTTCCCTCGAGGCTTGCCCTGGAGGCTTTCCCACGAGGCTTTCCCACGAGGCTTTCCCATAGGGCTGTGCCAAGTGTCACCTTGGTGTGAGTCGATCCTCGGCGTGAAAGACGAGCCGGTGAAGGGAAAAGAGTTTCCTCTGGAATGGACAGAGACATCTGGGGGACTCTTGGAATGGTGGCACGACCCTGGAGTTCCTCTCGCCGTTCCTGTTGAGAGGGCCTCCTCTTGAGATGAGACGGGAACGCCGGGAATTCTTTCCCGACGAAGCAGGGAAAGGATCCGTCACCTCGAGCTACTAGGCGGAAACGGGGCTCCTCTGGATGTGGGCGGGACCCTCGTGTTTCCTCTCGAGTGGAGACGGGTATGTCGGGGAACTTCTTGAGTTGCACCAAGGGTGTGACGGACCCTTTCGACGTTCCAAAGGTGAGGTGTGATTAGCCCCGAGAAGCTTCTGCGGAAATGGTCCTCTTCTCGCCTGCAGGGGAGAACCTCCTGGATATTCTCGAGGTGCGGCAGGTCTTCTCGATTTACGACGGGGACCTCAGGGACCCGCTCTGGTGGCCTCAGGAAGGGCCAGTCCCCATGCGAGTTGCTAGGGGCCATCTCGGGATTCCGCTCCCGTCCATGCCGGGGCCTAAGACCTTGTGTGGAGTCGGCGCCGGAAACTGAGCATTTCTCTCCAGTGTTGACATGGATCTTGGGGTGCCTCTAAGTCTCCCCAGGGGAGTCAGGCCTCGTCTCGAGTGGGGGCATGCACGTGAGCTTTCCTCCCGAGCTGCAGCAGTAGGGTCACGCTTCCTGTCACGTGGATCAAGGGATCTGTGGCTTTCCCTCGAAGCTTTCCCTCGAGGCTTTTCCACAGGGCTGTGCCGAGTGCCACCTTGTTGTGAGTCGATCCTCGGCGTGAAAGACGAGCCGGTGAAGGGAAAAGAGGTTCCTCTGGAATGGACTGAGACATCTGGTGGACTCTTGGAATGGTGGCACGACCCTGGAGTTCCTCTCGCCGTTCCTGATGAGAGGGCCTCCTCTTGAGATGCGACGGGAACGCGGGGAATTCTTTCCAGAAGAAGCAGGGAAAGGATCCCTCACCTCGAGCTACGAGGCGGAAACGGGGCTCCTCTGGATGTGGGCGGGACCCTCGTGTATCCCCTCGAGTGGAGACGGGTATGTCGGGGAACTTCTTGAGTTGCACCAAGTGTGGGAAGGACCCTTTCGACGTTCCAGTGGTGAGGTGTGATTAGCCCCGTGAATCCTCTGCGGAAATGGGCCTCATCTCGCCTGCAGGGGAGATCCTCCTGGATATTCTCGAGTTGTGGCAGGTCTTCTCGAGTTAGGACGGGGACCTCAGGGACCCGATCTGGTGGCGGCAGGAAGGGCCACTCCCCATGGGAGTTGCTAGGGGCCATCTCGGGATTCCACTCCCGTCGATGCCGGGGCCTAAGACCTAGTGTGGAGTCGGGGCCGGAACCTGAGCATTCCTTTCCAGTGTTGACATGGATTTTGGGGTGCCTCTGAGTCTCCCCAGGGAGTCAGGCCTCGTCTCGAGTGGGGGCATGCACGTGCGCTTCTCTCCCGAGCTGCAGCTGTAGGGTCATGCTTCCTGTCACGTGAATCAAGGGATCTGTGGCTTTCCCTCGAGGCTTGACCTCGAGGCATTCCCACGAGGCTTTCCCACGAGGCTTTCCCATAGGGCTGTGTCAAGTGCCACCTTGGTGTGAGTCGATCCTCGGCGTGAAAGACGAACCGGTGAAGGAAAAGAGGTTCCTCTGGAATGGACAGACACATCTGCGGGACTCTTGGAATGGTGGCACGACCCTGGAGTTCCTCTCGCCGTTCCTGTTGAGAGGGCCTCCCTTTGAGATGCGACGGGAACGCCGGGAATTCTTTCCCGACGAAGCAGGGAAAGGATCCGTCACCTCGAGCTACTAGGCGGAAACGGGGTTCCTCTGGATGTGGGCGGGACCCTCGTGTTTCCTCTCGAGTGGAGACGGGTATGTCGGGGAACTTCTTGAGTTGCACCAAGGGTGTGAAGGACCCTTTCGACGTTCCAGAGGTGAGGTGTGATTAGCCCCGAGAAGCCTCTGCGGAAATGGTCCTCCTCTCGCCTGCAGGGGAGAACCTCCTGGATATTCTCGAGGTGCGGCAGGTCTTCTCGAGTTACGACGGGGACCTCAGGGACCCGCTCTGGTGGCCTCAGGAAGGGCCAGTCCCCATGCGAGTTGCTAGGGGCCATCTCGGGATTCCGCTCCCGTCCATGCCGGGGCCTAAGACCTTGTGTGGAGTCGGCGCCGGAAACTGAGCATTCCTCTCCAGTGTTGACATGGATCTTGGGGTGCCTCTAAGTCTCCCCAGGGGAGTCAGGCCTCGTCTCGAGTGGGGGCATGCACGTGAGCTTTCCTCCCGAGCTGCAGCAGTAGGGTCACGCTTCCTGTCACGTGGATCAAGGGATCTGTGGCTTTCCCTCGAGGATTTCCCTCGAGGCTTTCCCACGAGGCTTTCCCACAGGGCTGTGCCAAGTGCCACCTTGGTGGGAGTCGATCCTCGGCGTGAAAGACGAGCCGGTGAAGGGAAAAGGGGTTCCTCTGGAATGGACTGAGATATCTGGGGGACAATTGCAATGGTGGCACGACCCTGGAGTTCCTCTCGCCGTTCCTGTTGAGAGGGCCTCCTCTTGAGATGCGACGGGAACGCCGGGAATTCTTTCCCGACGAAGCAGGGAAAGGATCCCTCACCTCGAGCTACGAGGCGGAAACGGGGCTCCTCTGGATGTGGGCGGAACCCTCGTGATTCCTCTCGAGTGGAGACGGGTATGTCGGGGAACTTCTTGAGTTGCACCAAGGGTGTGAAGGACCCTTTCGACGTTCCAGAGGTGAGGTGTGATTAGCCCCGTGAAGCCTCGGCAGAAATGGGCCTCCTCTCGCATGGAGGGGAGAACCTCCTGGATTTTCTCGAGTTGCGGCAGGTCTTCTCGAGTTACGACGGGGACCACAGGGACCCGCTCTGGTAGCCTCAGGAAGGGCCAGTCCCCATGCGAGTTGCTAGGGGCCATCTCGGGATTCCTCTCCCGTCGATGCCAGGGCCTAAGACCTTATGTGGAGTCGGGGCCGGAACCTGAGGATTCCTCTCCAGTGTTGACATGGATCTTGAGGTGCCTCTGAGTCTCCCCAGGGGAGTCAAGCCTCTTCTCGAGTGGGGGCATGCACGTGCGCTTCTCTCCCGAGCTGCTGCAGTAGGGTCACGCTTCCTGTCACGTGGATCAAGGGATCTGTGGCTTTCCCTCGTGGCTTTCCCTCGAGGCTTTCCCACGAGGCTTTCCCACAGGGCTGTGCCAAGTGCCCCCTTAGTGTGAGTCGCTCCTCGGCGTGAAAGACGAGCCGGTGAAGGGAAAAGAGGTTCCTCTGGAATTCACTGAGACATCTGGGGGACTCTTGGAATGGTGGCACGACCCTGGAGTTCCTCTCGCCATTCCTGATGAGAGGGCCTCCTCTTGAGAGGCGACATGAACGCCGGGAATTCTTTCCCTATGAAGCAGGGAAAGGATCCCTCACCTCGAGATACGAGGCAGAAACGGGGCTCCTCTGGATGTGGGCGGGACCCTCGTGTTTCCTCTCGAGTGGAGACGGGTATGTCGGGGAACTTCTTGAGTTGCACCAAGGGTGTGAAGGACCCTTTCGACGTTCCAGAGGAGAGGTGTGATTAGCCCCGAGAAGCCTCTGTGGAAATGGGCCTCATCTCGCCTGCAGGGGAGAACCTCCTGGATATTCTCGAGTTGCGGCAGGTTTTCTCGAGTTACGACGGGGACCTCAGGGACCCGCTCTGGTGGCCTCAGGAAGGGCCAGTCCCCATGCGAGTTGCTAGGGGTCATCTCGGGATTCCTCTCCCGTCCATGCAGGGGTCTCAGACCTTGTGTGGAGTCGGGGCCGGAACCTGAGCAATCCTCTCCAGTGTTTACATGGATTTTGGGGTGCCTCTGAGTCTCCCCAGGGGAGTCAGGCCTCGTCTCGAGTGGGGGCATGCATGTGCGCTTCCCTCCCGAGCTGCAGCAGTAGGGTCAGGCTTCCTTAACGTGAGTCAAGGGATCTGTGGCTTTCCCTCGAGGCTTGCCTTCGAGGCTTTCCCACGAGGCTTTCCCACAGGGCTGTGCAAAGTGCCACCTTTGTGTGAGTCGATCCTCGGCGGGAAAGACGAGCCGGTGAAGGGAAAAGAGTTTCCTCTGGAATGGACTGAGACATCTGGGGGACTCTTGGAATGGTGGCACGACCCTGGAGTTCCTCTCGCCGTTCCTCTTCAGAGGGCCTCCTCTTCAGTTGCGACGGGAACGCCGGGAATTCTTTCCAGACGAAGCAGGTAAAGGATCCCTCACCTCGAGCTACGAGGCGGAAACGGGGCTCCTCTGGATGTGGGCGGGACCCTCGTGTTTCCTCTCGAGCGGAGACGGGTATGTCGGGGAACTTCTTGAGTTGCACCAAGGGTGGGAAGGACCCTTGCGACGTTCCAGAGGTGAGGTGTGATTAGCCCCGAGAAGCCTCTGCGGAAATGGGCCTCATCTCGCCTGCAGGGGAGAACCTCCTGGATATTCTCCAGTTGCGGCAGGTCTTATCGAGTTACGAAGGGGACCACAGGGACCCGCTCTGGTGGCGGCAGGAAGGGCCACTCCCCATGCGAGTTGCTAGGGGCCATCTCGGGATTCCTCTCCCGTCGATGCCGGGGCCTAAGACCTTGTGTGGAGTCGGGGCCGGAACCTGAGCATTCCTTTCCAGTGTTGACATGGATCTTGGGGTGCCTCTGAGTCTCCCCCAGGAAGTCAGGCCTCGTCTCGAGTGGGGGCATGCACTTGCGCTTCCCTCCCGAGCTGCAGCAGTAGGGTCACGCTTCCTGTCACGTGGATCAAGGGATCTGTGGCTTTCCCTCGAGGCTTGCCCTGGAGGCTTTCCCACGAGGCTTTCCCACGAGGCTTTCCCATAGGGCTGTGCCAAGTGTCACCTTGGTGTGAGTCGATCCTCGGCGTGAAAGACGAACCGGTGAAGGAAGAGATGGTTCCTCTGGAATGGACAGACACATCTGCGGGACTCTTGGAATGGTGGCACGACCCTGGAGTTCCTCTCGCCGTTCCTGTTGAGAGGGCCTCCCTTTGAGATGCGCCGGGAACGCCGGGAATTCTTTCCCGACGAAGCAGGGAAAGGATCCCTCACCTCGAGCTACTAGGCGGAAACGGGGTTCCTCTGGATGTGGGCGGGACCCTCGTGTTTCCTCTCGAGTGGAGACGGGTATGTCGGGGAACTTCTTGAGTTGCACCAAGGGTGTGAAGGACCCTTTCGACGTTCCAGAGGTGAGGTGTGATTAGCCCCGAGAAGCCTCTGCGGAAATGGTCCTCCTCTCGCCTGCAGGGGAGAACCTCCTGGATATTCTCGAGGTGCGGCAGGTCTTCTCGAGTTACGACGGGGACCTCAGGGACCCGCTCTGGTGGCCTCAGGAAGGGCCAGTCCCCATGCGAGTTGCTAGGGGCCATCTCGGGATTCCGCTCCCGTCCATGCCGGGGCCTAAGACCTTGTGTGGAGTCGGCGCCGGAAACTGAGCATTCCTCTCCAGTGTTGACATGGATCTTGGGGTGCCTCTAAGTCTCCCCAGGGGAGTCAGGCCTCGTCTCGAGTGGGGGCATGCACGTGAGCTTTCCTCCCGAGCTGCAGCAGTAGGGTCACGCTTCCTGTCACGTGGATCAAGGGATCTGTGGCTTTCCCTCGAGGCTTTCCCTCGAGGCTTTCCCACGAGTCTTTCCCACAGGGCTGTGCCAAGTGCCACCTTGCTGTGAGTCGATCCTCGGCGTGAAAGACGAGCCGGTGAAGGGAAAAGAGGTTCCTCTGGAATGGACTGAGACATCTGGGGGACTCTTGGAATGGTGGCACGACCCTGGAGTTCCTCTCGCCGTTCCTGATGAGAGGGCCTCCTCTTGAGATGCGACGGGAACGCGGGGAATTCTTTCCCGAAGAAGCAGGGAAAGGATCCCTCACCTCGAGCTACGAGGCGGAAACGGGGCTCCTCTGCATGTGGTCGGGACCCTCGTGTTTCCCCTCGAGTGGAGACGGGTATGCCGGGGAACTTCTTGAGTTGCACCAAGGGTGGGAAGGACCCTTTCGACGTTCCAGTGGTGAGGTGTGATTAGCCCCGTGAATCCTCTGCGAAATGGGCCTCATCTCGCCTGCAGGGGAGAACCTCCTGGATATTCTCGAGTTGTGGCAGGTCTTCTCGAGTCAGGACGGGGAACTCAGGGACCCGCTCTGGTGGCCGCAGGAAGGGCCACTCCCCATGCAAGTTGCTAGGGGCCATCTCGGGATTCCTCTCCCGTCGATGCCGGGGCCTAAGACCTAGTGTGGAGTGGGGGCCAGAACCTGAGCATTCCTTTCCAGTGTTGACATGGATTTTGGGGTGCCTCTGAGTCTCCCCAGGGGAGTCAGGCCTCGTCTCGAGTGGGGGCATGCATGTGCGCTTCCCTCCCGAGCTGCAGCAGTAGGGTCATGCTTCCTGTCACGTGAATCAAGGGATCTGTGGCTTTCCCTCGAGGCTTGCCCTCGAGGCTTTCCCACGAGGCTTTCCCACGAGGCTTTCCCATAGGGCTGTGCCAAGTGCCACCGTGGTGTGAGTCGATCCTCGGCGTGAAAGACGAGCCGGTGAAGGAAAAGAGGTTCCTCTGGAATGGACAGAGACATCTGGGGGACTCTTGGAATGGTGGCACGACCCTGGAGTTCCTCTCGCCGTTCCTGTTGAGAGGGCCTCCTCTTGAGATGAGACGGGAACGCCGGGAATTCTTTCCCGACGAAGCAGGGAAAGGATCCGTCACCTCGAGCTACTAGGCGGAAACGGGGCTCCTCTGGATGTGGGGGGGGACCCTCGTGTTTCCTCTCGAGTGGAGACGGGTATATCGGGGAACTTCTTGAGTTGCACCAAGGGTGTGACCTTTCGACGTTCCAGAGGTGAGGTGTGATTAGCCCCGAGAAGCCTCTGCGGAAATGGTCCTCCTCTCGCCTGCAGGGGAGAACCTCCTGGATATTCTCGAGGTGTGGCAGGTCTTCTCGAGTTACGACGGGGACCTCAGGGACCCGCTCTGGTGGCCTCAGGAAGGGCCAGTCCCCATGCGAGTTGCTAGGGGCCATCTCGGGATTCCGCTCCCGTCCATGCCGGGGCCTAAGACCTTGTGTGGAGTCGGCGCCGGAAACTGAGCATTCCTCTCCAGTGTTGACATGGATCTTGGGGTGCCTCTAAGTCTCCCCAGGGGAGTCAGGCCTCGTCTCGAGTGGGGGCATGCACGTGAGCTTTCCTCCCGAGCTGCAGCAGTAGGGTCACGCTTCCTGTCACGTGGATCAAGGGATCTGTGGCTTTCCCTCGAGGCTTTCCCTCGAGGCTTTCCCACGAGGCTTTCCCACAGGTCTGTGCCAAGTACCACCTTGCTGTGAGTCGATCCTCGGCGTGAAAGACGAGCCGGTGAAGGGAAAAGAGGTTCCTCTGGAATGGACAGAGACATCTGGGGGACTCTTGGAATGGTGGCACGACCCTGGAGTTCCTCTCGCCGTTCCTGATGAGAGGGCCTCCTCTTGAGATGCGACGGGAACGCGGGGAATTCTTTCCAGAAGAAGCAGGGAAAGGATCCCTCACCTCGAGCTACGAGGCGGAAACGGGGCTCCTCTGGATGTGGGCGGGACCCTCGTGTTTCCCCTCGAGTGGAGACGGGTATGTCGGGGAACTTCTTGAGTTGCACCAAGGGTGGGAAGGACCCTTTCGACGTTCCAGTGGTGAGGTGTGATTAGCCCTGTGAATCCTCTGCGGAAATGGGCCTCATCTCGCCTGCAGGGGAGAACCTCCTGGATATTCTCGAGTTGTGGCAGGTCTTCTCGAGTCAGGACGGGGACCTCAGGGACCCGCTCTGGTGGCCGCAGGAAGGGCCACTCCCCATGCGAGTTGCTAGGGGCCATCTCGGGATTCCTCTCCCGTCGATGCCGGGGCCTAAGACCTAGTGTGGAGTCGGGGCCGGAACCTGAGCATTCCTTTCCAGTGTTGACATGGATTTTGGGGTGCCTCTGAGTCTCCCCAGCGGAGTCAGGCCTCGTCTCGAGTGGGGCATGCACGTGTGCTTCCCTCCCGAGCTGCAGCAGTAGGGTCATGCTTCCTGTCACGTGAATCAAGGGATCTGTGGCTTTCCCTCGAGGCTTGCCCTCGAGGCTTTCCCACGAGGCTTTCCCATAGGGCTGTGCCAAGTGGCACCTTGGTGTGAGTCGATCCTCGGCGTGAAATACGAGCCGGTGAAGGGAAAAGAGGTTCCTCTGGAATGGACAGAGACATCTGGGGGACTCTTGGAATGGTGGCACGACCCTGGAGTTCCTCTCGCCGTTCCTGTTGAGAGGGCCTCCTCTTGAGATGAGACGGGAACGCGGGAATTCTTTCCCGACGAAGCAGGGAAAGGATCCGTCACCTCGAGCTACTAGACGGAAACGGGGCTCCTCTGGATGTGGGCGGGACCCTCGTGTTTCCTCTCGAGTGGAGACGGGTATATCGGGGAACTTCTTGAGTTGCACCAAGGGTGTGACGGACCCTTTCAACGTTCCAGAGGTGAGGTGTGATTAGCCCCGAGAAGCCTCTGCGGAAATGGTCCTCCTCTCGCCTGCAGGGGAGAACCTCCTGGATATTCTCGAGGTGCGGCAGGTCTTCTCGAGTTACGACGGGGACCTCAGCGACCCGCTCTGGTGGCCTCAGGTAGGGCCAGTCCCCATGCGAGTTGCTAGGGGCCATCTCGGGATTCCTCTCCCGTCGATGCCGGGGCCTAAGACCTAGTGTGGAGTCGGGGCCGGAACCTGAGCATTCCTTTCCAGTGTTGACATGGATTTTGGGGTGCCTCTGAGTCTCCCCAGGGGAGTCAGGCCTCGTCTCGAGTGGGGGCATGCACGTGCGCTTCCCTCCCGAGCTGCAGCAGTAGGGTCATGCTTCCTGTCACGTGAATCAAGGGATCTGTGGCTTTCCCTCGAGGCTTTCCCTCGAAGCTTTCCCACGAGGCTTTCCCACGAGGCTTTCCCATAGGGCTGTGCCAAGTGCCACCTTGGTGTGAGTCGATCCTCGGCGTGAAAGACGAGCCGGTGAAGGGAAAAGAGGTTCCTCTGGAATGGACAGAGACATCTGGGGGACTCTTGGAATGGTGGCACGACCCTGGAGTTCCTCTTCCGTTCCTGTTGAGAGGGCCTCCCCTTGAGATGCGACGGGAACGCCGGGAATTCTTTCCCGACGAAGCAGGGAAAGGATCCGTCACCTCGAGCTACTAGGCGGAAACGGGGCTCCTCTGGATGTGGGCGGGACCCTCGTGTTTCCTCTCGAGTGGAGACGGGTATGTCGGGGAACTTCTTGAGTTGCACCAAGGGTGTGACGGACCCTTTCGACGTTCCAGAGGTGAGGTGTGATTAGCCCCGAGAAGCCTCTGCGGAAATGGGCCTCCTCTCGCCTGCAGGGGAGAACCTCCTGGATATTCTCGAGGTGCGGCAGGTCTTCTCGAGTTACGACGGGGACCTCAGGGACCCGCTCTGGTGGCCTCAGGAAGGGCCAGTCCCCATGCGAGTTGCTAGGGGCCATCTCGGGATTCCGCTCCCGTCCATGCCGGGGCCTAAGACCTTGTGTGGAGTCGGCGCCGGAAACTGAGCATTCCTCTCCAGTGTTGACATGGATCTTGGGGTGCCTCTAAGTCTCCCCCAGGGGAGTCAGGCCTCGTCTCGAGTGGGGGCATGCACGTGAGCTTTCCTCCCGAGCTGCAGCAGTAGGGTCACGCTTCCTGTCACGTGGATCAAGGGATCTGTGGCTTTCCCTCGAGGCTTTCCCTCGAGGCTTTCCCACGAGGCTTTCCCACAGGTCTGTGCCAAGTACCACCTTGCTGTGAGTCGATCCTCGGCGTGAAAGACGAGCCGGTGAAGGGAAAAGAGGTTCCTCTGGAATGGACTGAGACATCTGGGGGACTCTTGGAATGGTGGCACGACCCTGGAGTTCCTCTCGCCGTTCCTGATGAGAGGGCCTCCTCTTGAGATGCGACGGGAACGCGGGGAATTCTTTCCAGAAGAAGCAGGGAAAGGATCCCTCACCTCGAGCTACGAGGCGGAAACGGGGCTCCTCTGGATTTGGGCGGGACCCTCGTGTTTCCCCTCGAGTGGAGACGGGTATGTCGGGGAACTTCTTGAGTTGCACCAAGGGTGGGAAGGACCCTTTCGACGTTCCAGTGGTGAGGTGTGATTAGCCCTGTGAATCCTCTGCGGAAATGGGCCTCATCTCGCCTGCAGGGGAGAACCTCCTGGATATTCTCGAGTTGTGGCAGGTCTTCTCGAGTCAGGACGGGGACCTCAGGGACCCGCTCTGGTGGCCGCAGGAAGGGCCACTCCCCATGCGAGTTGCTAGGGGCCATCTCGGGATTCCTCTCCCGTCGATGCCGGGGCCTAAGACCTAGTGTGGAGTCGGGGCCGGAACCTGAGCATTCCTTTCCAGTGTTGACATGGATTTTGGGGTGCCTCTGAGTCTCCCCAGGGGAGTCAGGCCTCGTCTCGAGTGGGGCATGCACGTGTGCTTGCCTCCCGAGCTGCAGCAGTAGGGTCATGCTTCCTGTCACGTGAATCAAGGGATCTGTGGCTTTCCCTCTAGGCTTGCCCTCGAGGCTTTCCCACGAGGCTTTCCCATAGGGCTGTGCCAAGTGGCACCTTGGTGTGAGTCGATCCTCGGCGTGAAATACGAGCCGGTGAAGGGAAAAGAGGTTCCTCTGGAATGGACAGAGACATCTGGGGGACTCTTGGAATGGTGGCACGACCCTGGAGTTCCTCTCGCCGTTCCTGTTGAGAGGGCCTCCTCTTGAGATGAGACGGGAACGCGGGAATTCTTTCCCGATGAAGCAGGGAAAGGATCCGTCACCTCGAGCTACTAGGCGGAAACGGGGCTCCTCTGGATGTGGGCGGGACCCTCGTGTTTCCTCTCGAGTGGAGACGGGTATATCGGGGAACTTCTTGAGTTGCACCAAGGGTGTGACGGACCCTTTCGACGTTCCAGAGGTGAGGTGTGATTAGCCCCGAGAAGCCTCTGCGGAAATGGTCCTCCTCTCGCCTGCAGGGGAGAACCTCCTGGATATTCTCGAGGTGCGGCAGGTCTTCTCGAGTTACGACGGGGACCTCAGGGACCCGCTCTGGTGGCCTCAGGAAGGGCCAGTCCCCATGCGAGTTGCTAGGGGCCATCTCGGGATTCCTCTCCCGTCGATGCCGGGGCCTAAGACCTAGTGTGGAGTCGGGGCCGGAACCTGAGCATTCCTTTCCAGTGTTGACATGGATTTTGGGGTGCCTCTGAGTCTCCCCAGGGGAGTCAGGCCTCGTCTCGAGTGGGGGCATGCACGTGCGCTTCCCTCCCGAGCTGCAGCAGTAGGGTCATGCTTCCTGTCACGTGAATCAAGGGATCTGTGGCTTTCCCTCGAGGCTTGCCCTCGAAGTTTTCCCACGAGGCTTTCCCACTAGGCTTTCCCATAGGGCTGTGCCAAGTGCCACCTTGGTGTGAGTCGATCCTCGGCGTGAAAGACGAATCGGTGAAGGAAAAGAGGTTCCTCTGGAATGGACAGAGACATCTGCGGGACTCTTGGAATGGTGGCACGACCCTGGAGTTCCTCTCGCCGTTCCTGTTGAGAGGGCCTCCCCTTGAGACGCGACGGGAACTCCGGGAATTCTTTCCCGACGAAGCAGGGAAAGGATCCGTCACCTCGAGCTACTAGGCGGAAACGGGGCTCCTCTGGATGTGGGCGGGACCCTCGTGTTTCCTCTCGAGTGGAGACGGGTATGTCGGGGAACTTCTTGAGTTGCACCAAGGGTGTGACGGACCCTTTCGACGTTCCAGAGGTGAGGTGTGATTAGCCCCGAGAAGCCTCTGCGGAAATGGGCCTCCTCTCGCCTGCAGGGGAGAACCTCCTGGATATTCTCGAGGTGCGGCAGGTCTTCTCGAGTTACGACGGGGACCTCAGAGACCCGCTCTGGTGGCCTCAGGAAGGGCCAGTCCCCATGCGAGTTGCTAGGGGCCATCTCGGGATTCCGCTCCCGTCCATGCCGGGGCCTAAGACCTTGTGTGGAGTCGGCGCCGGAAACTGAGCATTCCTCTCCAGTGTTGACATGGATCTTGGGGTGCCTCTAAGTCTCCCCAGGGGAGTCAGGCCTCGTCTCGAGTGGGAGCATGCACGTGAGCTTTCCTCCCGAGCTGCAGCAGTAGGGTCACGCTTCCTGTCACGTGGATCAAGGGATCTGTGGCTTTCCCTCGAGGCTGTCCCTCGAGGCTTTCCCACGAGGCTTTCCCACAGGGCTGTGCCAAGTGCCACCTTGCTGTGAGTCGATCCTCGGCGTGAAAGACGAGCCGGTGAAGGGAAAAGAGGTTCCTCTGGAATGGACTGAGACATCTGGGGGACTCTTGGAATGGTGGCACGACCCTGGAGTTCCTCTCGCCGTTCCTGATGAGAGGGCCTCCTCTTGAGATGCGACGGGAACGCGGGGAATTCTTTCCCAAAGAAGCAGGGAAAGGATCCCTCACCTCGATCTACGAGGCGGAAACGGGGCTCCTCTGGATGTGGGCGGGACCCTCGTGTTTCCCCTCGAGTGGAGACGGGTATGTCGGGGAAATTCTTGAGTTGCACCAAGGGTGGGAAGGACCCTTTCGACGTTCCAGTGGTGAGGTGTGATTAGCCCCGTGAATCCTCTGCGGAAATGGGCCTCATCTCGCCTGCAGGGGAGAACCTCCTGGATATTCTCGAGTTGTGGCAGGTCTTCTCGAGTTAGGACGGGGACCTCAGGGACCCGCTCTGGTGGCCTCAGGAAAGGCCAGTCCCCATGCGAGTTGCTAGGGGCCATCTCGGGATTCCTCTCCCGTCGATGCCGGGGCCTAAGACCTAGTGTGGAGTCGGGGCCGGAACCTGAGCATTCCTTTCCAGTGTTGACATGGATTTTGGGGTGCCTCTGAGTCTCCCCAGGGGAGTCAGGCCTCGTCTCGAGTGGGGGCATGCACGTGCGCTTCCCTCCCGAGCTGCAGCAGTAGGGTCATGCTTCCTGTCACGTGAATCAAGGGATCTGTGGCTTTCCCTCGAGGCTTGCCCTCGAGGCTTTCCCACGAGGCTTTCCCACGAGGCTTTCCCATAGGGCTGTGCCAAGTGCCACCTTGGTGTGAGTCGATCCTCGGCGTGAAAGACGAGCCGGTGAAGGGAAAAGAGGTTCCTCTGGAATGGACAGAGACATCTGGGGGACTCTTGGAATGGTGGCACGACCCTGGAGTTCCTCTTCCGTTCCTGTTGAGAGGGCCTCCTCTTGAGATGCGACGGGAACGCGGGGAATTCTTTCCAGAAGAAGCAGGGAAAGGATCCCTCACCTCGAGCTACGAGGCGGAAACGGGGCTCCTCTGGATGTGGGCGGGACCCTCGTGTTTCCCCTCGAGTGGAGACGGATATGTCGGGGAACTTCTCGAGTTGCACCAACGGTGGGAAGGACCCTTTCGACGTTCCAGTGGTGAGGTGTGATTAGCCCCGTGAATCCTCTGCGGAAATGGGCCTCATCTCGCCTGCAGGGGAGAACCTCCTGGATATTCTCGAGTTGTGGCAGGTCTTCTCGAGTTAGGACGGGGACCTCAGGGACCCGCTCTGGTGGCCGCAGGAAGGGCCACTCCCCATGCGAGTTGCTAGGGGCCATCTCGGGATTCCTCTCCCGTCGATGCCGGGGCCTAAGACCTAGTGTGGAGTAGGGGCCGGAACCTGAGCATTCCTTTCCAGTGTTGACATGGATTTTTGGGTGCCTCTGAGTCTCCCCAGGGGAGTCAGGCCTCGTCTCGAGTGGGGGCATGCACGTGCGCTTCCCTCCCGAGCTGCAGCAGTAGGGTCATGCTTCCTGTCACGTGAATCAAGGGATCTGTGGCTTTCCATCGAGGCTTGCCCTCGAGGCTTTCCCACGAGGCTTTCCCACGAGGCTTTCCCATAGGGCTGTGCCAAGTGCCACCTTGGTGTGAGTCGATCCTCGGCGTGAAAGACGAATCGGTGAAGGAAAAGAGGTTCCTCTGGAATGGACAGAGACATCTGCGGGACTCTTGGAATGGTGGCACGACCCTGGAGTTCCTCTCGCCGTTCCTGTTGAGAGGGCCTCCCCTTGAGACGCGACGGGAACGCCGGGAATTCTTTCCCGACGAAGCAGGGAAAGGATCCGTCACCTCGAGCTACTAGGCGGAAACGGGGCTCCTCTGGATGTGGGCGGGACCCTCGTGTTTCCTCTCGAGTGGAGACGGGTATGTCGGGGAACTTCTTGAGTTGCACCAAGGGTGTGACGGACCCTTTCGAAGTTCCAGAGGTGAGGTGTGATTAGCCCCGAGAAGCCTCTGCGGAAATGGGCCTCCTCTCGCCTGCAGGGGAGAACCTCCTGGATATTCTCGAGGTGCGGCAGGTCTTCTCGAGTTACGACGGGGACCTCAGGGACCCGCTCTGGTGGCCTCAGGAAGGGCCAGTCCCCATGCGAGTTGCTAGGGGCCATCTCGGGATTCCGCTCCCGTCCATGCCGGGGCCTAAGACCTTGTGTGGAGTCGGCGCCGGAAACTGAGCATTCCTCTACAGTGTTGACATGCATCTTGGGGTTCCTCTAAGTCTCCCCAGGGGAGTCAGGCCTCGTCTCGAGTGGGGGCATGCACGTGAGCTTTCCTCCCGAGCTGCAGCAGTAGGGTCACGCTTCCTGTCACGTGGATCAAGGGATCTGTGGCTTTCCCTCGAGGCTTTCCCTCGAGGCTTCCCCACGAGGCTTTCCCATAGGGCTGTGCCAAGTGCCACCTTGGTGTGAGTCGATCCTCGGCGTGAAAGACGAGCCGGTGAAGGGAAAAGAGGTTCCTCTGGAATGGACTGAGACATCTGGGGGACTCTTGGAATGGTGGCACGACCCTGGAGTTCCTCTCGCCGTTCCTGATGAGAGGGCCTCCTCTTGAGATGCGACGGGAACGCGGGGAATTCTTTCCCAAAGAAGCAGGGAAAGGATCCCTCACCTCGAGCTACGAGGCGGAAACGGGGCTCCTCTGGATGTGGGTGGGACCCTCGTGTTTCCCCTCGAGTGGAGACGGGTATGTCGGGGAAATTCTTGAGTTGCACCAAGGGTGGGAAGGACCCTTTCGACGTTCCAGTGGTGAGGTGTGATTAGCCCCGTGAATCCTCTGCGGAAATGGGCCTCATCTCGCCTGCAGGGGAGAACCTCCTGGATATTCTCGAGTTCTGGCAGGTCTTCTCGAGTTAGGACGGGGACCTCAGGGACCCGCTCTGGTGGCCTCAGGAAAGGCCAGTCCCCATGTGAGTTGCTAGGGGCCATCTCGGGATTCCTCTCCCGTCGATGCCGGGGCCTAAGACCTAGTGTGGAGTCGGGGCCGGAACCTGAGCATTCCTTTCCAGTGTTGACATGGATTTTTGGGTGCCTCTGAGTCTCCCCAGGGGAGTCAGGCCTCGACTCGAGTGGGGGCATGCACGTGCGCTTCCCTCCCGAGCTGCAGCAGTAGGGTCATGCTTCCTGTCACGTGAATCAAGGGATCTGTGGCTTTCCATCGAGGCTTGCCCTCGAGGCTTTCCCACGAGGCTTTCCCACGAGGCTTTCCCATAGGGCTGTGCCAAGTGCCACCTTGGTGTGAGTCGATCCTCGGCGTGAAAGACGAATCGGTGAAGGAAAAGAGGTTCCTCTGGAATGGACAGAGACATCTGTGGGACTCTTGGAATGGTGGCACGACCCTGGAGTTCCTCTCGCCGTTCCTGTTGAGAGGGCCTCCCCTTGAGATGCGACGGGAACGCCGGGAATTCTTTCCCGACGAAGCAGGGAAAGGATCCGTCACCTCGAGCTACTAGGCGGAAACGGGGCTCCTCTGGATGTGGGCGGGACCCTCGTGTTTCCTCTCGAGTGGAGACGGGTATGTCGGGGAACTTCTTGAGTTGCACCAAGGGTGTGACGGACCCTTTCGACGTTCCAGAGGTGAGGTGTGATTAGCCCCGAGAAGCCTCTGCGGAAATGGGCCTCCTCTCGCCTGCAGGGGAGAACCTCCTGGATATTCTCGAGGTGCGGCAGGTCTTCTCGAGTTACGACGGGGACCTCAGGGACCCGCTCTGGTGGCCTCAGGAAGGGCCAGTCCCCATGCGAGTTGCTAGGGGCCATCTCGGGATTCCGCTCCCGTCCATGCCGGGGCCTAAGACCTTGTGTGGAGTCGGCACCGGAAACTGAGCATTCCTCTCCAGTGTTGACATGGATCTTGGGGTGCCTCTAAGTCTCCCCAGGGGAGTCAGGCCTCGTCTCGAGTGGGGGGATGCACGTGAGATTTCCTCCCGAGCTGCAGCAGTAGGGTCACGCTTCCTGTCACGTGGATCAAGGGATCTGTGGCTTTCCCTCGAGGCTTTCCCTCAAGGCTTTCCCACGAGGCTTTCCCACAGGTCTGTGCCAAGTACCACCTTGCTGTGAGTCGATCCTCGGCGTGAAAGACGAGCCGGTGAAGGGAAAAGAGGTTCCTTTGGAATGAACTGAGACATCTGGGGGACTCTTGGAATGGTGGCACGACCCTGGAGTTCCTCTCGCCGTTCCTGATGAGAGGGCCTCCTCTTGAGATGCGACGGGAACGCGGGGAATTCTTTCCAGAAGAAGCAGGGAAAGGATCCCTCACCTCGAGCTACGAGGCGGAAACGGGGCTCCTCTGGATGTGGGCGGGACCCTCGTGTTTCCCCTCGAGTGGAGACGGGTATGTCGGGGAACTTCTTGAGTTGCACCAAGGGTGGGAAGGACCCTTTCGACGTTCCAGTGGTGAGGTGTGATTAGCCCTCTGAATCCTCTGCGGAAATGGGCCTCATCTCGCCTGCAGGGGAGAACCTCCTGGATATTCTCGAGTTGTGGCAGGTCTTCTCGAGTCAGGACGGGGACCTCAGGGACCCGCTCTGGTGGCCGCAGGAAGGGCCACTCCCCATGCGAGTTGCTAGGGGCCATCTCGTGATTCCTCTCCCGTCGATGCCGGGGCCTAAGACCTAGTGTGGAGTCGGGGCCGGAACCTGAGCATTCCTTTCCAGTGTTGACATTGATTTTGGGGTGCCTCTGAGTCTCCCCAGGGGAGTCAGGCCTCGTCTCAAGTGGGGCATGCACGTGTGCTTCCCTCCCGAGCTGCAGCAGTAGGGTCATGCTTCCTGTCACGTGAATCAAGGGATCTGTGGCTTTCCCTCGAGGCTTGCCCTCGAGGCTTTCCCACGAGGCTTTCCCATAGGGCTGTGCCAAGTGGCACCTTGGTGTGAGTCGATACTCGGCGTGAAATACGAGCCGGTGAAGGGAAAAGAGGTTCCTCTGGAATGGACAGAGACATCTGGGGGACTCTTGGAATGGTGGCACGACCCTGGAGTTCCTCTCGCCGTTCCTGTTGAGAGGGCCTCCTCTTGAGATGAGACGGGAACGCGGGAATTCTTTCCCGACGAAGCAGGGAAAGGATCCGTCACCTCGAGCTACTAGGCGGAAACGGGGCTCCTCTGGATGTGGGCGGGACCCTCGTGTTTCCTCTCGAGTGGAGACGGGTATATCGGGGAACTTCTTGAGTTGCACCAAGGGTGTGACGGACCCTTTCGACGTTCCAGAGGTGAGGTGTGATTAGCCCCGAGAAGCCTCTGCGGAAATGGTCCTCCTCTCGCCTGCAGGGGAGAACCTCCTGGATATTCTCGAGGTGCGGCAGGTCTTCTCGAGTTACGACGGGGACCTCAGGGACCCGCTCTGGTGGCCTCAGGAAGGGCCAGTCCCCATGCGAGTTGCTAGGGGCCATCTCGGGATTCCTCTCCCGTCGATGCCGGGGCCTAAGACCTAGTGTGGAGTCGGGGCCGGAACCTGAGCATTCCTTTCCAGTGTTGACATGGATTTTGGGGTGCCTCTGAGTCTCCCCAGGGGAGTCAGGCCTCGTCTCGAGTGGGGGCATGCACGTGCGCTTACCTCCCGAGCTGCAGCAGTAGGGTCATGCTTCCTGTCACGTGAATCAAGGGATCTGTGGCTTTCCCTCGAGGCTTGCCCTCGAAGCTTTCCCACGAGGCTTTCCCACTAGGCTTTCCCATAGGGCTGTGCCAAGTGCCACCTTGGTGTGAGTCGATCCTCGGCGTGAAAGACGAATCGGTGAAGGAAAAGAGGTTCCTCTGGAATGGACAGAGACATCTGCGGGACTCTTGGAATGGTGGCACGACCCTGGAGTTCCTCTCGCCGTTCCTGTTGAGAGGGCCTCCCCTTGAGACGCGACGGGAACTCCGGGAATTCTTTCCCGACGAAGCAGGGAAAGGATCCGTCACCTCGAGCTACTAGGCGGAAACGGGGCTCCTCTGGATGTGGGCGGGACCCTCGTGTTTCCTCTCGAGTGGAGACGGGTATGTCGGGGAACTTCTTGAGTTGCACCAAGGGTGTGACGGACCCTTTCGACGTTCCAGAGGTGAGGTGTGATTAGCCCCGAGAAGCCTCTGCGGAAATGGGCCTCCTCTCGCCTGCAGGGGAGAACCTCCTGGATATTCTCGAGGTGCGGCAGGTCTTCTCGAGTTACGACGGGGACCTCAGAGACCCGCTCTGGTGGCCTCAGGAAGGGCCAGTCCCCATGCGAGTTGCTAGGGGCCATCTCGGGATTCCGCTCCCGTCCATGCCGGGGCCTAAGACCTTGTGTGGAGTCGGCGCCGGAAACTGAGCATTCCTCTCCAGTGTTGACATGGATCTTGGGGTGCCTCTAAGTCTCCCCAGGGGAGTCAGGCCTCGTCTCGAGTGGGAGCATGCACGTGAGCTTTCCTCCCGAGCTGCAGCAGTAGGGTCACGCTTCCTGTCACGTGGATCAAGGGATCTGTGGCTTTCCCTCGAGGCTGTCCCTCGAGGCTTTCCCACGAGGCTTTCCCACAGGGCTGTGCCAAGTGCCACCTTGCTGTGAGTCGATCCTCGGCGTGAAAGACGAGCCGGTGAAGGGAAAAGAGGTTCCTCTGGAATGGACTGAGACATCTGGGGGACTCTTGGAATGGTGGCACGACCCTGGAGTTCCTCTCGCCGTTCCTGATGAGAGGGCCTCCTCTTGAGATGCGACGGGAACGCGGGGAATTCTTTCCCAAAGAAGCAGGGAAAGGATCCCTCACCTCGATCTACGAGGCGGAAACGGGGCTCCTCTGGATGTGGGCGGGACCCTCGTGTTTCCCCTCGAGTGGAGACGGGTATGTCGGGGAAATTCTTGAGTTGCACCAAGGGTGGGAAGGACCCTTTCGACGTTCCAGTGGTGAGGTGTGATTAGCCCCGTGAATCCTCTGCGGAAATGGGCCTCATCTCGCCTGCAGGGGAGAACCTCCTGGATATTCTCGAGTTGTGGCAGGTCTTCTCGAGTTAGGACGGGGACCTCAGGGACCCGCTCTGGTGGCCTCAGGAAAGGCCAGTCCCCATGCGAGTTGCTAGGGGCCATCTCGGGATTCCTCTCCCGTCGATGCCGGGGCCTAAGACCTAGTGTGGAGTCGGGGCCGGAACCTGAGCATTCCTTTCCAGTGTTGACATGGATTTTGGGGTGCCTCTGAGTCTCCCCAGGGGAGTCAGGCCTCGTCTCGAGTGGGGGCATGCACGTGCGCTTCCCTCCCGAGCTGCAGCAGTAGGGTCATGCTTCCTGTCACGTGAATCAAGGGATCTGTGGCTTTCCCTCGAGGCTTGCCCTCGAGGCTTTCCCACGAGGCTTTCCCACGAGGCTTTACCATAGGGCTGTGCCAAGTGCCACCTTGGTGTGAGTCGATCCTCGGCGTGAAAGACGAGCCGGTGAAGGGAAAAGAGGTTCCTCTGGAATGGACAGAGACATCTGGGGGACTCTTGGAATGGTGGCACGACCCTGGAGTTCCTCTTCCGTTCCTGTTGAGAGGGCCTCCTCTTGAGATGCGACGGGAACGCGGGGAATTCTTTCCAGAAGAAGCAGGGAAAGGATCCCTCACCTCGAGCTACGAGGCGGAAACGCGGCTCCTCTGGATGTGGGCGGGACCCTCGTGTTTCCCCTCGAGTGGAGACGGTTATGTCGGGGAACTTCTCGAGTTGCACCAACGGTGGGAAGGACCCTTTCGACGTTCCAGTGGTGAGGTGTGATTAGCCCCGTGAATCCTCTGCGGAAATGGGCCTCATCTCGCCTGCAGGGGAGAACCTCCTGGATATTCTCGAGTTCTGGCGGGTCTTCTCGAGTTAGGACGGGGACCTCAGGGACCCGCTCTGGTGGCCGCAGGAAGGGCCACTCCCCATGCGAGTTGCTAGGGGCCATCTCGGGATTCCTCTCCCGTCGATGCCGGGGCCTAAGACCTAGTGTGGAGTAGGGGCCGGAACCTGAGCATTCCTTTCCAGTGTTGACATGGATTTTTGGGTGCCTCTGAGTCTCCCCAGGGGAGTCAGGCCTCGTCTCGAGTGGGGTCATGCACGTGCGCTTCCCTCCCGAGCTGCAGCAGTAGGGTCATGCTTCCTGTCACGTGAATCAAGGGATCTGTGGCTTTCCATCGAGGCTTGCCCTCGAGGCTTTCCCACGAGGCTTTCCCACGAGGCTTTCCCATAGGGCTGTGCCAAGTGCCACCTTGGTGTGAGTCGATCCTCGGCGTGAAAGACGAGCCGGTGAAGGGAAAAGAGGTTCCACTGGAATGGACAGAGACATCTGGGGGACTCTTGGAATGGTGGCACGACCCTGGAGTTCCTCTCGCCGTTCCTGTTGAGAGGGCCTCCTCTTGAGATGAGACGGGAACGCCGGGAATTCTTTCCCGACGAAGCAGGGAAAGGATCCGTCACCTCGAGCTACTAGGCGGAAACGGGGCTCCTCTGGATGTGGGCGGGACCCTCGTGTTTCCTCTCGAGTGGAGACGGGTATGTCGGGGAACTTCTTGAGTTGCACCAAGGGTGTGACGGACCCTTTCGACGTTCCAGAGGTGAGGTGTGATTAGCCCCGAGAAGCCTCTGCGGAAATGGGCCTCCTCTCGCCTGCAGGGGAGAACCTCCTGGATATTCTCGAGGTGCGGCAGGTCTTCTCGAGTTACGACGGGGACCTCAGGGACCCGCTCTGGTGGCCTCAGGAAGGGCCAGTCCCCATGCGAGTTGCTAGGGGCCATCTCGGGATTCCGCTCCCGTCCATGCCGGGGCCTAAGACCTTGTGTGGAGTCGGTGCCGGAAACTGAGCATTCCTCTCCAGTGTTGACATGGATCTTGGGGTTCCTCTAAGTCTCCCCAGGGGAGTCAGGCCTCGTCTCGAGTGGGGGCATGCACGTGAGCTTTCCTCCCGAGCTGCAGCAGTAGGGTCACGCTTCCTTTCACGTGGATCAAGGGATCTGTGGCTTTCCCTCGAGGCTGTCCCTCGATGCTTCCCCACGAGGCTTTCCCATAGGGCTGTGCCAAGTGCCACCTTGGTGTGAGTCGATCCTCGGCGTGAAAGACGAGCCGGTGAAGGGAAAAGAGGTTCCTCTGGAATGGACTGAGACATCCGGGGGACTCTTGGAATGGTGGCACGACCCTGGAGTTCCTCTCGCCGTTCCTGTTGAGAGGGCCTCCTCTTGAGATGCGACGGGAACGCGGGGAATTCTTTCCCAAAGAAGCAGGGAAAGGATCCCTCACCTCGAGCTACGAGGCGGAAACGGGGCTCCTCTGGATGTGGGCGGGACCCTCGTGTTTCCCCTCGAGTGGAGACGGGTATGTTGGGGAAATTCTTGAGTTGCACCAAGGGTGGGAAGGACCCTTTCGACGTTCCAGTGGTGAGGTGTGATTAGCCCCGTGAATCCTCTGCGGAAATGGGCCTCATCTCGCCTGCAGGGGAGAACCTCCTGGATATTCTCGAGTTGTGGCAGGTCTTCTCGAGTTAGGACGGGGACCTCAGGGACCCGCTCTGGTGGCCTCAGGAAAGGCCAGTCCCCATGCGAGTTGCTAGGGGCCATCTCGGGATTCCTCTCCCGTCGATGCCGGGGCCTAAGACCTAGTGTGGAGTCGGGGCCGGAACCTGACCATTCCTTTCCAGTGTTGACATGGATTTTGGGGTGCCTCTGAGTCTCCCCAGGGGAGTCAGGCCTCGTCTCGAGTGGGGGCATGCACGTGCGCTTCCCTCCCGAGCTGCAGCAGTAGGGTCATGCTTCCTGTCACGTGAATCAAGGGATCTGTGGCTTTCCCTCGAGGCTTGTCCTCGAGGCTTTCCCACGAGGCTTTCCCACGAGGCTTTCCAATAGGGCTGTGCCAAGTGCCACCTTGGTGTGAGTCGATCCTCGGCGTGAAAGACGAGCCGGTGAAGGGAAAAGAGGTTCCTCTGGAATGGACAGAGACATCTGGGGGACTCTTGGAATGGTGGCACGACCCTGGAGTTCCTCTCGCCGTTCCTGTTGAGAGGGCCTCCTCTTGAGATGAGACGGGAACGCCGGGAATTCTTTCCCGACGAAGCAGGGAAAGGATCCGTCACCTCGAGCTACTAGGCGGAAACGGGGCTCCTCTGGATGTGGGCGGGACCCTCGTGTTTCCTCTCGAGTGGAGACGGGTATGTCGGGGAACTTCTTGAGTTGCACCAAGGGTGTGACGGACCCTTTCGACGTTCCAGAGGTGAGGTGTGATTAGCCCCGAGAAGCCTCTGCGGAAATGGTCCTCCTCTCGCCTGCAGGGGAGAACCTCCTGGATATTCTCGAGGTGCGGCAGGTCTTCTCGAGTTACGACGGGGACCTCAGGGACCCGCTCTGGTGGCCTCAGGAAGGGCCAGTCCCCATGCGAGTTGCTAGGGGCCATCTCGGGATTCCGCTCCCGTCCATGCCGGGGCCTAAGACCTTGTGTGGAGTCGGCGCCGGAAACTGAGCATTCCTCTCCAGTGTTGACATGGATCTTGGGGTTCCTCTAAGTCTCCCCAGGGGAGTCAGGCCTCGTCTCGAGTGGGGGCATGCACGTGAGCTTTCCTCCCGAGCTGCAGCAGTAGGGTCACGCTTCCTGTCACGTGGATCAAGGGATCTGTGGCTTTCCCTCGAGGCTTTCCCTCGAGGCTTCCCCACGAGGCTTTCCCATAGGGCTGTGCCAAGTGCCACCTTGGTGTGAGTCGATCCTCGGCGTGAAAGACGAGCCGGTGAAGGGAAAAGAGGTTCCTCTGGAATGGACTGAGACATCTGGGGGACTCTTGGAATGGTGGCACGACCCTGGAGTTCCTCTCGCCGTTCCTGATGAGAGGGCCTCCTCTTGAGATGCGACGGGAACGCGGGGAATTCTTTCCCAAAGAAGCAGGGAAAGGATCCCTCACCTCGAGCTACGAGGCGGAAACGGGGCTCCTCTGGATGTGGGCGGGACCCTCGTGTTTCCCCTCGAGTGGAGACGGGTATGTCGGGGAAATTCTTGAGTTGCACCAAGGGTGGGAAGGACCCTTTCGACGTTCCAGTGGTGAGGTGTGATTAGCCCCGTGAATCCTCTGGGGAAATGGGCCTCATCTCGCCTGCAGGGGAGAACCTCCTGGATATTCTCGAGTTGTGGCAGGTCTTCTCGAGTTAGGACGGGGACCTCAGGGACCCGCTCTTGTGGCCTCAGGAAAGGCCAGTCCCCATGCGAGTTGCTAGGGGCCATCTCGGGATTCCTCTCCCGTCGATGCCGGGGCCTAAGACCTAGTGTGGAGTCGGGGCCGGAACCTGAGCATTCCTTTCCAGTGTTGACATGGATTTTGGGGTGCCTCTGAGTCTCCCCAGGGGAGTCAGGCCTCGTCTCGAGTGGGGGCATGCACGTGCGCTTCCCTCCCGAGCTGGAGCAGTAGGGTCATGCTTCCTGTCACGTGAATCAAGGGATCTGTGGCTTTCCCTCGAGGCTTGCCCTCGAGGCTTTCCCACGAGGCTTTCCCACGAGGCTTTCCAATAGGGCTGTGCCAAGTGCCACCTTGGTGTGAGTCGATCCTCGGCGTGAAAGACGAGCCGGTGAAGGGAAAAGAGGTTCCTCTGGAATGGACAGAGACATCTGGGGGACTCTTGGAATGGTGGCACGACCCTGGACTTCCTCTCGCCGTTCCTGTTGAGAGGGCCTCCTCTTGAGATGAGCCGGGAACGCCGGGAATTCTTTCCCGACGAAGCAGGGAAAGGATCCGTCACCTCGAGCTACTAGGCGGAAACGGGGCTCCTCTGGATGTGGGCGGGACCCTCGTGTTTCCTCTCGAGTGGAGACGGGTATGTCGGGGAACTTCTTGAGTTGCACCAAGGGTGTGACGGACCCTTTCGACGTTCCAGAGGTGAGGTGTGATTAGCCCCGATAAGCCTCTGCGGAAATGGTCCTCCTCTCGCCTGCAGGGGAGAACCTCCTGGATATTCTCGAGGTGCGGCAGGTCTTCTCGAGTTACGACGGGGACCTCAGGGACACGCTCTGGTGGCCTCAGGAAGGGCCAGTCCCCATGCGAGTTGCTAGGGGTCATCTCGGTATTCCTCTCCCGTCGATGCCGGGGCCTAAGACCTAGTGTGGAGTCGGGGCCGGAACATGAGCATTCCTTTCCAGTGTGGACTTGGAATTTGGGGTGCCTCTGAGTCTCCCCAGGGGAGTCAGGCCTCGTCTCGAGTGGGGGCATGCACGTGCGCTTCCCTCCCGAGCTGCAGCAGTAGGGTCATGCTTCCTGTCACGTGAATCAAGGGATCTGTGGCTTTCCCTCGAGGCTTGCCCACGAGGCTTTCCCACGAGGCTTTCCCACGAGGCTTTCCCATAGGGCTGTGCCAAGTGCCACCTTGGTGTGAGTCGATCCTCGGCGTGAAAGACGAATCGGTGAAGGAAAAGAGGTTCCTCTGCAATGGACAGAGACATCTGGGGGACTCTTGGAATGGTGGCACCACCCTGGAGTTCCTCTCGCCGTTCCTGATGAGAGGGCCTCCTCTTGAGATGCGACGGGAACGCGGGGAATTCTTTCCAGAAGAAGCAGGGAAAGGATCCCTCACCTCGAGCTACGAGGCGGAAACGGGGCTCCTCTGGATGTGGGCGGGACCCTCGTGTTTCCCCTCGAGTGGAGACGGGTATGTCGGGGAACTTCTTGAGGTGCACCAAGGGTGGGAAGGACCCTTTCGACGTTCCAGTGGTGAGGTGTGATTAGCCCCGTGAATCCTCTGCGGAAATGGGCCTCATCTCGCCTGCAGGGGAGAGCCTCCTGGATATTCTCGAGTTGTGGCAGGTCTTCTCGAGTCAGGACGGGGACCTCAGGGACCCGCTCTGGTGGCCGCAGGAAGGGCCACTCCCCATGCGAGTTGCTAGGGGCCATCTCGGGATTCCTCTCCCGTCGATGCCGGGGCCTAAGACCTAGTGTGGAGTCGGGGCCGGAACCTGAGCATTCCTTTCCAGTGTTGACATGGATTTTGGGGTGCCTCTGAGTCTCCCCAGGGGAGTCAGGCCTCGTCTCGAGTGGGGGCATGCACGTGCGCTTCCCTCCCGAGCTGCAGCAGTAGGGTCCATGCTTCCTGTCACGTGAATCAAGGGATCTGTGGCTTTCCCTCGAGGCTTGCCCTCGAGGCTTTCCCACGAGGCTTTCCCACGAGGCTTTCCCATAGGGCTGTGCCAAGTGCCACCTTGGTGTGAGTCGATCCTCGGCGTGAAAGACGAGCCGGTGAAGGGAAAAGAGGTTCCTCTGCAATGGACAGAGACATCTGGGGGACTCTTGGAATGGTGGCACGACCCTGGAGTTCCTCTCGCCGTTCCTGTTGAGAGGGCCTCCTCTTGAGATGAGACGGGAACGCCGGGAATTCTTTCCCGACGAAACAGGGAAAGGATCCGTCACCTCGAGCTACTAGGCGGAAACGGGGCTCCTCTGGATGTGGGCGGGACCCTCGTGTTTCCTCTCGAGTGGAGACGGGTATGTCGGGGAACTTCTTGAGTTGCACCAAGGGTGTGACGGACCCTTTCGACGTTCCAGAGGTGAGGAGTGATTAGCCCCGAGAAGCCTCTGCGGAAATGGTCCTCCTCTCGCCTGCAGGTGAGAACCTCCTGGATATTCTCGAGGTGCGGCAGGTCTTCTCGAGTTACGACGGCGACCTCAGGGACCCGCTCTGGTGGCCTCAGGAAGGGCCAGTCCCCATGCGAGTTGCTAGGGGCCATCTCGGGATTCCGCTCCCGTCCATGCCGGGGCCTAAGACCTTGTGTGGAGTCGGCGCCGGAAACTGAGCATTCCTCTCCAGTGTTGACATGGATCTTGGGGTGCCTCTAAGTCTCCCCAGGGGAGTCAGGCCTCGTCTCGAGTGGGGGCATGCACGTGAGCTTTCCTCCCGAGCTGCAGCAGTAGGGTCACGCTTCCTGTCACGTGGATCAAGGGATCTGTGGCTTTCCCTCGAGGCTTTCCCTCGAGGCTTTCCCACGAGGCTTTCCCACAGGGCTGTGCCAAGTGCCACCTTGCTGTGAGTCGATCCTCGTCGTGAAAGACGAGCCAGTGAAGGGAAAAGAGGTTCCTCTGGAATGGACTGAGACATCTGGGGGACTCTTGGAATGGTGGCACGACCCTGGAGTTCCTCTCGCCGTTCCTGATGAGAGGGCCTCCTCTTGAGGTGCGACGGGAATGCGGGGAATTCTTTCCCGACGAAGCAGGGAAAGGATCCCTCACCTCGAGCTACGAGGCGGAAACGGGGCTCCTCTGGATGTGGGCGGGACCCTCGTGTTTCCCCTCGAGTGGAGACGGGTATGTCGGGGAACTTCTTGAGTTGCACCAAGGGTGGGAAGGACCCTTTCGACGTTCCAGAGGTGAGGTGTGATTAGCCCCGAGAAGGATCTGCGGAAATGGGCCTCCTCTCGCCTGCAGGGGAGAACCTCCTGGATATTCTCGAGGTGCGGCAGGTCTTCTCGAGTTACGACGGGGACCTCAGGGACCCGCTCTGGTGGCCTCAGGAAGGGCCAGTCCCCATGCGAGTTGCTAGGGGCCATCTCGGGATTCCGCTCCCGTCCATGCCGGGGCCTAAGACCTTGTGTGGAGTCGGCGCCGGAAACTGAGCATTCCTCTCCAGTGTTGACATGGATCTTGGGGTGCCTCTAAGTCTCCCCAGGGGAGTCAGGCCTCGTCTCGAGTGGGGGCATGCACGTGAGCTTTCCTCCCGAGCTGCAGCAGTAGGGTCATGCTTCCTGTCACGTGGATCAAGGGATCTGTGGCTTTCCCTAGAGGCTTTCCCTCGAGGCTTTCCCACGAGGCTTTCCCACAGGGCTGTGCCAAGTGCCACCTTGCTGTGAGTCGATCCTCGGCGTGAAAGACGAGCCGGTGAAGGGAAAAGAGGTTCCTCTGGAATGGACTGAGACATCTGGGGGACTCTTGGAATGGTGGCACGACCCTGGAGTTCCTGGCGCCGTTCCTGATGAGAGGGCCTCCTCTTGAGATGCGACGGGAACGCGGGGAATTCTTTCCCGAAGAAGCTTGGAAAGGATCCCTCACCTCGAGCTACGAGACGGAAACGGGGCTCCTCTGGATGTGGGCGGGACCCTCGTGTTTCCCCTCGAGTGGAGACGGGTATGTCGGGGAACTTCTTGAGTTGCACCAAGGGTGGGAAGGACCCTTTTGACGTTCCAGTGGTGAGGTGTGATTAGCCCCGTGAATCCTCTGCGGAAATGGGCCTCATCTCGCCTGCAGGGGAGAGCCTCCTGGATATTCTCGAGTTGTGGCAGGTCTTCTCGAGTCAGGACGGGGACCTCAGGGACCCGCTCTGGTGGCCGCAGGAAGGGCCACTCCCCATGCGAGTTGCTAGGGGCCATCTCGGGATTCCTCTCCCGTCGATGCCGGGGCCTAAGACCTAGTGTGGAGTCGGGCCGGAACCTGAGCATTCCTTTCAAGTGTTGACTTGGATTTTGGGGTGCCTCTGAGTCTCCGCAGGGGAGTCAGGCTTCGTCTCGAGTGGGGGCATGCATGTGCGCTTCCCTCCCGAGCTGCAGCAGTAGGGTCATGCTTCCTGTCACGTGAATCAAGGGATCTGTGGCTTTCCCTCCAGGCTTGCCCTCGAGGCTTTCCCACGAGGCTTTCCCACGAGGCTTTCCCATAGGGCTGTGCCAAGTGCCACCTTGGTGTGAGTCGATCCTCGGCGTGAAAGACGAGCCGGTGAAGGGAAAAGAGGTTCCTCTGGAATGGACAGAGACATCTGGGGGACTCTTGGAATGGTGGCACGACCCTGGAGTTCCTCTCGCCGTTCCTGTTGAGAGGGCCTCCTCTTGAGATGAGACGGGAACGCCGGGAATTCTTTCCCGACGAAGCAGGGAAAGGATCCGTCACCTCGAGCTACTAGGCGGAAACGGGCCTCCTCTGGATGTGGGCGGGACCCTCGTGTTTCCTCTCGAGTGGAGACGGGTATGTCGGGGAACTTCTTGAGTTGCACCAAGGGTGTGACGGACCCTTTCGACGTTCCAGAGGTGAGGTGTGATTAGCCCCGAGAAGGATCTGCGGAAATGGGCCTCCTCTCGCCTGCAGGGGAGAACCTCCTGGATATTCTCGAGGTGCGGCAGGTCTTCTCGAGTTACGACGGGGACCTCAGGGACCCGCTCTGGTGGCCTCAGGAAGGGCCAGTCCCCATGCGAGTTGCTAGGGGCCATCTCGGGATTCCGCTCCCGTCCATGCCGGGGCCTAAGACCTTGTGTGGAGTCGGCGCCGGAAACTGAGCATTCCTCTCCAGTGTTGACATGGATCTTGGGGTTCCTCTAAGTCTCCCCAGGGGAGTCAGGCCTCGTCTCGAGTGGGGGCATGCACGTGAGCTTTCCTCCCGAGCTGCAGCAGTAGGGTCACGCTTCCTGTCACGTGGATCAAGGGATCTGTGGCTTTCCCTCGAGGCTTGCCCTCGAGGCTTTCCCACGAGGCTTTCCCACGAGGCTTTCCCATAGGGCTGTGCCAAGTCCCACCTTGGTGTGAGTCGATCCTCGGCGTGAAAGACGAGCCGGTGAAGGGAAAAGAGGTTCCTCTGGAATGGACTGAGACATCTGGGGGACTCTTGGAATGGTGGCACGACCCCGGAGTTCCTCTCGCCGTTCCTGTTGAGAGGGCCTCCTCTTGAGATGTGACGGGAACGCTGGGAATTCTTTTCCGAAGAAGCAGGGAATGGATCCCTCACCTCGAGCTACGAGGCGGAAACGGGGCTCCTCTGGATGTGGGCGGGACCCTCGTGTTTCCTCTCGAGTGGAAACGGGTATGTCGGGGAACTTCTTGAGTTGCACCAAGGGTGTGACGGACCCTTTCGACGTTACAGAGGTGAGGTGTGATTAGCCCCGAGAAGGGTCATCGCAAATGGGCCTCCTCTCGCATGGAGGGGAGAACCTCCTGGATATTCTCGAGTTGTGGCAGGTCTTCTCGAGTTAGGACGGGGACCTCAGGGACTCGCTCTGGTGGCCGCAGGAAGGGCCACTCCCCATGCGAGTTGCTAGGGGCCATCTCGGGATTCCTTTCCCGTCGATGCCGGGGCCTAAGACCTAGTGTGGAGTCGGGGCCGGAACCTGAGCATTCCTTTCCAGTGTTGACATGGATTTTGGGGTGATTCTGAGTCTCCCCAGGGGAGTCAGGCCTCGTCTCGAGTGGGGGCATGCACGTGCGCTTCCCTCCCGAGCTGAAGCAGTAGGGTCATGCTTCCTGTCACGTGAATCAAGGGATCTGTGGCTTTCCCTCGAGGCTTGCCCTCGAGGCTTTCCCACGAGGCTTTCCCACGAGGCTTTCCCATAGGGCTGTGCCAAGTGCCACCTTGGTGTGAGTCGATCCTCGGCGTGAAAGACGAGCCGTGAAGGGAAAAGAGGATCCTCTGGAATTGACAGAGACATCTGGGGGACTCTTGGAATGGTGGCACGACCCTGGAGTTCCTCTCGCCGTTCCTGTTGAGAGGGCCTCCTCTTGAGATGAGACGGGAACGCCGGGAATTCTTTCCCGACGAAGCAGGGAAAGGATCCGTCACCTCGAGCTACTAGGCGGAAACGGGGCTCCTCTGGATGTGGGCGGGACCCTCGTGTTTCCTCTCGAGTGGAGACGGGTATGTCGGGGAACTTCTTGAGTTGCACCAAGGGTGTGACGGACCCTTTCGACGTTCCAGAGGTGAGGTGTGATTAGCCCCGAGAAGCGTCTGCGGAAATGGTCCTCCTCTCGCCTGCATGGGAGAACCTCCTGGATATTCTCGAGGTGTGGCAGGTCTTCTCGAGTTACGACGGGGACCTCAGGGACCCGCTCTGGTGGCCTCAGGAAGGGCCAGTCCCCATGCGAGTTGCTAGGGGCCATCTCGGGATTCCGCTCCCGTCCATGCCGGGGCCTAAGACCTTGTGTGGAGTCGGCGCCGGAAACTGAGCATTCCTCTCCAGTGTTGACATGGATCTTGGGGTGCCTCTAAGTCTCCCCAGGGGAGTCAGGCCTCGTCTCGAGTGGGGGCATGCACGTGAGCTTTCCTCCCGAGCTGCAGCAGTAGGGTCACGCTTCCTGTCACGTGGATCAAGGGATCTGTGGCTTTCCCTAGAGGCTTTCCCTCGAGGCTTTCCCACGAGGCTTTCCCACAGGGCTGTGCCAAGTGCCACCTTGCTGTGAGTCGATCCTCGGCGTGAAAGACGAGCCGGTGAAGGGAAAAGAGGTTCCTCTGGAATGGACTGAGACATCTGGGGGACTCTTGGAATGGTGGCACGACCCTGGAGTTCCTGGCGCCCTTCCTGATGAGAGGGCCTCCTCTTGAGATGCGACGGGAACGCGGGGAATTCTTTCCCGAAGAAGCTTGGAAAGGATCCCTCACCTCGAGCTACGAGGCGGAAATGGGGCTCCTCTGGATGTGGGCGGGACCCTCGTGTTTCCCCTCGAGTGGAGACGGGTATGCCGGGGAACTTCTTGAGTTGCACCAAGGGTGGGAAGGACCCTTTCGACGTTCCAGTGGTGAGGTGTGATTAGCCCCGTGAATCCTCTGCGGAAATGGGCCTCATCTCGCCTACAGGGGAGAACCTCCTGGATATTCTCGAGTTGTGGCAGGTCTTCTCGAGTTAGGACGGGGACCTCAGGGACCCGCTCTGGTGGCCGCAGGAAGGGCCACTCCCCATGCGAGTTGCTAGGGGCCATCTCGGGATTCCTCTCCCGTCGATGCCGGGGCCTAAGACCTAGTGTGGAGTCGGGGCCGGAACCTGAGCATTCCTTTCCGGTGTTGACATGGATTTTGGGGTGCCTCTGAGTCTCCCCAGGGGAGTCAGGCCTCGTCTCGAGTGGGGGCATGCACGTGCGCTTCCCTCCCGAGCTGCAGCAGTAGGGTCATGCTTCCTGTCACGTGAATCAAGTGATCTGTGGCTTTCCCTCGAGGCTTGCCCTCGAGGCTTTCCCACGAGGCTTTCCCACGAGGCTTTCCCATAGGGCTGTGCCAAGTGCCACCTTGGTGTGAGTCGATCCTCGGCATGAAAGACGAGCCGGTGAAGGGAAAAGAGGTTCCTCTGGAATGGACAGAGACATCTGGGGGACTCTTGGAATGGTGGCACGACCCTGGAGTTCCTCTCGCCGTTCCTGTTGAGAGGGCCTCCTCTTGAGATGAGACGGGAACGCCGGGAATTCTTTCCCGACGAAGCAGGGAAAGGATCCGTCACCTCGAGCTACTAGGCGGAATCGGGGCTCCTCTGGATGTGGGCGGGACCCTCGTGTTTCCTCTCGAGTGGAGACGGGTATGTCGGGGAACTTCTTGAGTTGCACCAAGGGTGTGACGGACCCTTTCGACGTTCCAGAGGTGAGGTGTGATTAGCCCCGAGAAGGGTCATCGCAAATGGGCCTCCTCTCGCATGGAGGGGAGAACCTCCTGGATATTCTCGAGTTGTGGCAGGTCTTCTCGAGTTAGGACGGGGACCTCAGGGACCCGCTCTGGTGGCCGCAGGAAGGGCCACTCCCCATGCGAGTTGCTAGGGGCCATCTCGGGATTCCTCTCCCGTCGATGCCGGGGCCTAAGACCTAGTGTGGAGTCGGGGCCGGAACCTGAGCATCCCTTTCCAGTGTTGACATGGATTTTGGGGTGCCTCTGAGTCTCCCCAGGGGAGTCAGGCCTCGTCTCGAGTGGGGGCATGCACGTGCGCTTCCCTCCCGAGCTGCAGCAGTAGGGTCATGCTTCCTGTCACGTGAATCAAGGGATCTGTGGCTTTCCCTCGAGGCTTGTCCTCGAGGCTTTCCCACGAGGCTTTCCCACGAGGCTTTCCCATAGGGCTGTGCCAAGTGCCACCTTGGTGTGAGTCGATCCTCGGCGTGAAAGACGAGCCGGTGAAGGGAAAAGAGGTTCCTCTGGAATGGACAGAGACATCTGGGGGACTCTTGGAATGGTGGCACGACCCTGGAGTTCCTCTCGCCGTTCCTGTTGAGAGGGCCTCCTCTTGAGATGAGACGGGAACGCCGGGAATTCTTTCCCGACGAAGCAGGGAAAGGATCCGTCACCTCGAGCTACTAGGCGGAAACGGGGCTCCTCTGGATGTGGGCGGGACCCTCGTGTTTCCTCTCGAGTGGAGACGGGTATGTCGGGGAACTTCTTGAGTTGCACCAAGGGTGTGACGGACCCTTTCGACGTTCCAGAGGTGAGGTGTGATTAGCCCCGAGAAGCCTCTGCGGAAATGGTCCTCCTCTCGCCTGCAGGGGAGAACCTCCTGGATATTCTCGAGGTGCGGCAGGTCTTCTCGAGTTACGACGGGGACCTCAGGGACCCGCTCTGGTGGCCTCAGGAAGGGACAGTCCCCATGCGAGTTGCTAGGGGCCATCTCGGGATTCCGCTCCCGTCCATGCCGGGGCCTAAGACCTTGTGTGGAGTCGGCGCCGGAAACTGAGCATTCCTCTCCAGTGTTGACATGGATCTTGGGGTGCCTCTAAGTCTCCCCAGGGGAGTCAGGCCTCGTCTCGAGTGGGGGCATGCACGTGAGCTTTCCTCCCGAGCTGCAGCAGTAGGGTCACGCTTCCTGTCACGTGGATCAAGGGATCTGTGGCTTTCCCTCGAGGCTTTCCCTCGAGGCTTTCCCACGAGGCTTTCCCACAGGGCTGTGCCAAGTGCCACCTTGCTGTGAGTCGATCCTCGGCGTGAAAGACGAGCCGGTGAAGGGAAAAGAGGTTCCTCTGGAATGGACTGAGACATCTGGGGGACTCTTGGAATGGTGGCACGACCCTGGAGTTCCTGGCGCCGTTCCTGATGAGAGGGCCTCCTCTTGAGATGCGACGGGAACGCGGGGAATTCTTTCCCGAAGAAGCTTGGAAAGGATCCCTCACCTCGAGCTACGAGGCGGAAATGGGGCTCCTCTGGATGTGGGCGGGACCCTCGTGTTTCCCCTCGAGTGGAGACGGGTATGCCGGGGAACTTCTTGAGTTGCACCAAGGGTGGGAAGGACCCTTTCGACGTTCCAGTGGTGAGGTGTGATTAGCCCCATGAATCCTCTGCGGAAATGGGCCTCATCTCGCCTACAGGGGAGAACCTCCTGGATATTCTCGAGTTGTGGCAGGTCTTCTCGAGTTAGGACGGGGACCTCAGGGACCCGCTCTGGTGGCCGCAGGAAGGGCCACTCCCCATGCGAGTTGCTAGGGGCCATCTCGGGATTCCTCTCCCGTCGATGCCGGGGCCTAAGACCTAGTGTGGAGTCGGGGCCGGAACCTGAGCATTCCTTTCCAGTGTTGACATGGATTTTGGGGTGCCTCTGAGTCTCCCCAGGGGAGTCAGGCCTCGTCTCGAGTGGGGGCATGCACGTGCGCTTCCCTCCCGAGCTGCAGCAGTAGGGTCATGCTTCCTGTCACGTGAATCAAATGATCTGTGGCTTTCCCTCGAGGCTTGCCCTCGAGGCTTTCCCACGAGGCTTTCCCACGAGGCTTTCCCATAGGGCTGTGCCAAGTGCCACCTTGGTGTGAGTCGATCCTCGGCATGAAAGACGAGCCGGTGAAGGGAAAAGAGGTTCCTCTGGAATGGACAGAGACATCTGGGGGACTCTTGGAATGGTGGCACGACCCTGGAGTTCCTCTCGCCGTTCCTGTTGAGAGGGCCTCCTCTTGAGATGAGACGGGAACGCCGGGAATTCTTTCCCGACGAAGCAGGGAAAGGATCCGTCACCTCGAGCTACTAGGCGGAAACGGGGCTCCTCTGGATGTGGGCGGGACCCTCGTGTTTCCTCTCGAGTGGAGACGGGTATGTCGGGGAACTTCTTGAGTTGCACCAAGGGTGTGACGGACCCTTTCGACGTTCCAGAGGTGAGGTGTGATTAGCCCCGAGAAGGGTCATCGCAAATGGGCCTCCTCTCGCATGGAGGGGAGAACCTCCTGGATATTCTCGAGTTGTGGCAGGTCTTCTCGAGTTAGGACGGGGACCTCAGGGACCCGCTCTGGTGGCCTCAGGAAAGGCCAGTCCCCATGCGAGTTGCTAGGGGCCATCTCGGGATTCCTCTCCCGTCGATGCCGGGGCCTAAGACCTAGTGTGGAGTCGGCGCCGGAACCTGAGCATTCCTTTCCAGTGTTGACATGGATTTTGGGGTGCCTCTGAGTCTCCCCAGGGGAGTCAGGCCTCGTCTCGAGTGGGGGCATGCACGTGCTCTTCCCTCCCGAGCTGCAGCAGTAGGGTCATGCTTCCTGTCACGTGAATCAAGGGATCTGTGGCTTTCCCTCGAGGCTTGCCCTCGAGGCTTTCCCACGAGGCTTTCCCACGAGGCTTTCCCATAGGGCTGTGCCAAGTGACACCTTGGTGTGAGTCGATCCTCGGTGTGAAAGACGAGCCGGTGAAGGGAAAAGAGGTTCCTCTGCAATGGACAGAGACATCTGGGGGACTCTTGGAATGGTGGCACGACCCTGGATTTCCTCTCGCCGTTCCTGTGGAGAGGGCCTACTCTTGAGATGAGACGGGAACGCCGGGAATTCTTTCCCGACGAAACAGGGAAAGGATCCCTCACCTCGAGCTACTAGGCGGAAACGGGGCTCCTCTGGATGTGGGCGGGACCCTCGTGTTTCCTCTCGAGTGGAGACGGGTATGTCGCGGAACTTCTTGAGTTGCACCAAGGGTGTGACGGACCCTTTCGACGTTCCAGAGGTGAGGTGTGATTAGCCCCGAGAAGGGTCATCGCAAATGGGCCTCCTCTCGCATGGAGGGGAGAACCTCCTGGATATTCTCGAGTTGTGGCAGGTCTTCTCGAGTTAGGACGGGGACCTCAGGGACCCGCTCTGGTGGCCGCAGGAAGGGCCACTCCCCATGCGAGTTGCTAGGGGCCATCTCGGGATTCCTCTCCCGTCCATGCCGGGGCCTAAGACCTAGTGTGGAGTCGGGGCCGGAACCTGAGCATTCCTTTCCAGTGTTGACATGGATTTTGGGGTGCCTCTGAGTCTCCCCAGGGGAGTCAGGCCTCGTCTCGAGTGGGGGCATGCACGTGCGCTTCCCTCCCGAGCTGCAGCAGTAGGGTCATGCTTCCTGTCACGGGAATCAAGGGATCTGTGGCTTTCCCTCGAGGCTTTCCCTCGAGGCTTTCACATGAGGCTTTCCCACAGTGCTGTGCCACGTGCCACCTTGGTGTGAGTCGATCCTCGGCGTGAAAGACGAGCCGGTGAAGGGAAAAGAGGTTCCTCTGGAATGGACTGAGACATCTGGGGGACTCTTGGAACGGTGGCACGACCCTGGAGTTCCTCTCGCCGTTCCTGTTGAGAGGGCCTCCCCTTGAGATGCGACGGGAACGCCGGGAACTCTTTCCCGACGATGCAGGGAAAGGATCCCTCATCTCGAGCTACGAGGCGGAAACGGGGCTCCTCTGGATGTGGGCGGGACCCTCGTGTTTCCTTTCGAGTGGAGACGGGTATGTCGGGGAACTTCTTGATTTGCACCACGGGTGTGAAAGACCCTTTCGAAGTTCCAGAGGTGAGGTGTGATCAGCCTTGAGACACCTCAGCGGAAATGGGCCTCATCTCGCCTGGAGGGGAGAACCTCCTGGATTTTCTCGAGTTGCGGCAGGTCTTCTCGACTTACGACGGGGACCTCAGGGACCCGCTCTGGTGGCCTCAGGAAAGGCCAGTCCCCATGTGAGTTGCTAGGGGACCTCTCGGGATTCCTCTCCCGTCCATGCCGCGGCCTCAGTCCTTGTGTGGAGTCGGGGCCGGAACCTGAGGATTCCTCTCCAGTGTTGCCATGGATCTTGGGGTGCTTCTGAGTCTCCCCAGGGGAGTCAGGCCTCGTCTCGAGTGGGGGCATGCACGTGCGCTTTCCTCCCGAGCTGCAGCAGTAGTGTCACGCTTCCTGTCACGTGGATCAAGGGATCTGGGGTTTCCCTCGAGGCTGTCCCTCGAGGCTTTCCCACGAGGCTTTCCCACAGGGCTGTGCCACGTGCCACCTTGTTGTGAGTCGATCCTCGGCGTGAAAGACGAGCCGGTGAAGGGAAAAGAGGTTCCTCTGGAATGGACTGAGACATCTGGGGGACTCTTGGAATGGTGGCACGACCCTGGAGTTCCTCTCGCCGTTCCTGTTGAGAGGGCCTCCTCTTGAGATGCGACGGGAACGCCGGGAACTCTTTCCCGACGAAGCAGGGAAAGGATCCCTCACCTCGAGCAACGAGGCGGAAACGGGGCTCCTCTGGATGTGGGCGGGCCCCTCGTGTTTCCTCTCGAGTGGAGACGGGTATGTCGGGGAACTTCTTGATTTGCACCAAGGGTGTGAAGGACCCTTTCGAAGTTCCAGAGGTGAGGTGTGATCAGCCTCGAGACGCCTCAGTGGAAATGGGCCTCATCTCTCCTAAAGGGGACAACCTCCTGGATTTTCTCGAGTTGCGGCAAGTCTTCTCGAGTTACGACGGGGACCTCAGGGACCCGCTCTGGTGGCCTCAGGAAAGGCCAGTCCCCATGCGAGTTGCTAGGGGACCTCTCGGGATTCCTCTCCCGTCCATGCCGGGGCCTAAGACCTTGTGTTGAGTCGGGGCCGGAACCTGAGGATTCCTCTCCAGTGTTGCCATGAATCTTGGGATGTCTCTGAGTCTCCCAAGGGGAGTCAGGCCTCGTCTCGAGTGGGGGCATGCACGTGCGCTTTCCTCCCGAGCTGAAGCAGTAGTGTCACGCTTCCTGTCACGTGGATCAAGAGATCTGTGGTTTCCCTCGAGGCTTTCGCTCGAGGCTGTCCCACGGGGCTTTCCCACAGGGCTGTGCCACTTGCAACTTTGGTGTGAGTCGATCCTCGGCGTGAAAGACGAGCCGGTGAAGGGCAAAGAGGTTCCTCTGGAATGAACTGAGACATCTGGGGGACTCTTGGAATGGTGGCACGACCCTGGAGTTCCTCTCGCCGTTCCTGTTGAGAGGGCCTCCCCTTGAGATGCGACGGGAATGCCGGGAACTCTTTCCCGACGAAGCAGAGAAAGGATCCCTCATCTCGAGCTATGAGGCGGAAACGGGGCTCCTCTGGATGTGGGCGGGACCCTCGTGTTTCTTCTCGAGTGGAGACGGGTATGTCAGGGAACTTCTTGATTTCCACCAAGGGTGTGAAGGACCCTTTCGAAGTTCTAGAGATGAGGTGTGATCAGCCTCGAGACGCCTCAGTGGAAATGGGCCTCATCTCGCCTGGAGGGGAGAACCTCCTGGATTTTCTCGAGTTGCAGCAGGTCTTCCCGAGTTACGAATGGGACCTCAGGGAACCGCTCTGGTGGCCTCAGGAAAGGCCAGTCCCCATGCGAGTTGCTAGGGGACCTCTCGGGATTTCCCTCCCGTCCATGACGGGGCCTCAGTCCTTGTGTGGAGTCGGGGCCGGAACCTGAGGATTCCTCTCCAGTGTTGCCATGGATCTTGGGGTGCTTCTGAGTCTCCCCAGTGGAGTCGGCCATCGTCTCGAGTGGGGGCATGCACGTGCGCTTTCCTCCCGAGCTGCAGCAGTAGTGTCACGCTTCCTGTCACGTGGATCAAGGGATCTGTGGCTTTCCCTCGAGGCTGTCCCTCGAGGCTTTCCCACGAGGCTTTCCCACAGGGCTGTGCCACGTGCCACCTTGGTGGGAGTCGATCCTCGGCATGAAAGACGAGCCGGTGAAGGGAAAAGAGGTTCCTCTGGAATGGACTGAGACATCTGGGGGACTCTTGGAATGGTGGCACGACCCTGGAGTTCCTCTCGCCGTTCCTGTTGAGAGGGCCTCCTGTTGAGATGCGACGGGAACGCCGGGAACTCTTTCCCGACGAAGCAGGGAAAGGATCCCTCATCTCGAGCTACGAGGCGGAAACGGGGCTCCTCTGGATGTGGGCGGGACCCACGTGTTTCCTCTCGAGTGGAGACGGGTATGTCGGGGAACTTCTTGATTTGCACCAAGGGTGTGAAGGACCCTTGCGAAGTTCCAGAGGTGAGGTGTGATCAGCCTCGAGACGCCTCAGCGGAAATGGGCCTCATCTCGCCTGGAGGGGAGAACCTCCTGGATTTTCTCGAGTTGCGGCAGGTCTTCTCCAGTTACGACGGGGACCTCAGGGACCCGCTCTGGTGGCCTCAGAAAAGGCCAGTCCCCATGTGAGTTGCTAGGGGCCATCTCGGGATTCCTCTCCCGTCCATGCCGGGGCTCAAGACCTTGTGTGGAGTCGGGGCCGGAACCTGAGGATTCCTCTCCAGTGTTGCCATGGATCTTGGGGTGCTTCTGAGTCTCCCCAGGGGAGTCAGGCCTCGTGTCGAGTGGGGGCATGCACGTGCGCTTTCCTCCCGAGCTGCAGCAGTAGGGTCACGCTTCCTGTCACGTGGATCAAGGGATCTGTGGCTGTCCCTCGAGGCTTTCCCAGGAGGCTTTCCCACAGGGCTGTGCCACGTGCCACCTTGGTGGGAGTCTATCCTCGGCGTGAAAGACGAGCCGGTGAAGGGAAAAGAGGTTCCTCTGGAATGGACTGAGACATCTGGGGGACTCTTGGAATGGTGGCACGACCCTGGAGTTCCTCTCGCCGTTCCTGTTGAGAGGGCCTCCTGTTGAGATGCGACGGGAATGCCGGGAACTCTTTCCCGACGAAGCAGGGAAAGGATCCCTCATCTCGAGCTACGAGGCGGAAACGGGGCTCCTTTGGATGAGGGCGGGACCCTCGTGATTCCTCTCGAGTGGAGACGGGTATGTCGGGGAAATTCTTCATTTGAACCAAGAGTGTGAAGGAGCCTTTCGAAGTTCCAGAGGTGAGGTGTGATCAGCCTCGAGACGCCTCAGCGGAAATGGGCCTCATCTCGCCTGGAGGGGAGAACCTCCTGGATTTTCTCCAGTTGCGGCAGGTCTTCTCGAGTTACGACGGGGACCTCAGGGACCCGCTCTGGTGGCCTCCGGAAAGGCCAGTCCCCATGTGAGTTGCTAGGGGACCTCTCGGGATTTCTCTCCCGTCCATGCCGGGGCCTCAGTCCTTGTGTGGATTCGGGGCCGCAACCTGAGGATTCCTCTCCAGTGTTGCCATGGATCTTGGGGTGCTTCTGAGTCTCCCCAGGGGAGTCAGGCCTCGTGTCGAGTGGGGGCATGCACGTGCGCTTTCCTCCCGAGCTGCAGCAGTAGGGTCACGCTTCCTGTCACGTGGATCAAGGGATCTGTGGCTGTCCCTCGAGGCTTTCCCAGGAGGCTTTCCCACAGGGCTGTGCCACGTGCCACCTTGGTGGGAGTCTATCCTCGGCGTGAAAGACGAGCCGGTGAAGGGAAAAGAGGTTCCTCTGGAATGGACTGAGACATCTGGGGGACTCTTGGAATGGTGGCACGACCCTGGAGTTCCTCTCGCCGTTCCTGTTGAGAGGGCCTCCTCTTGAGATGCGACGGGAACGCCGGGAACTCTTTCCCGACGAAGCAGGGAAAGGATCCCTCAGCTCGAGCTACGAGGCGGAAACGGGGCTCCTCTGGATGTGGGCGGGACCCTCGTGATTCCTCTCGAGTGGAGACGGGTATGTCGGGGAACTTCTTGATTTGCACCAAGGGTGTGAAGGAGCCTTTCGAAGTTCCAGAGGTGAGGTCTGATCAGCCTCGAGACGCCTCAGCGGACATGGGCCTCATCTCGCCTGGAGGGGAGAACGTCCTGGATTTTCTCGAGTTGCGGCAGGTCTTCTCGAGTAACGACGGGGACCTCAGGGACCCGCTCTCGTGGCCTCAGGAAAGGCCACTCCCCATGCGAGTTGCTAGGGGCCATCTCGGGATTCCTCTCCCGTTGATGCCGGGGCCTAAGACCTAGTGTGGAGTCGGGGCCGGAACCTGAGCATTCCTTTCCAGTGTTGACATGGATTTTGGGGTGCCTCTGAGTCTCCCCAGGGGAGTCAGGCCTCGTCTCGAGTGGGGGCATGCAGGTGCGCTTCCCTCCCGAGCTGCAGCAGTAGGGTCACGCTTCCTGTCACGTGGATCAAGGGATCTGTGGCTTTCCCTCCAGGCTTGCCCTCGAGGCTTTCCCACGAGGCTTTCCCACGAGGCTTTCCCATAGGGCTGTGCCAAGTCCCACCTTGGTGTGAGTCGATCCTCGGCGTGAAAGACGATCCGGTGAAGGGAAAAGAGGTTCCTCTGGAATGGACAGAGACATCTGGGGGACTCTTGGAATGGTGGCACGACCCTGGAGTTCCTCTCGCCGTTCCTGTTGAGAGGGCCTCCTCTTGAGATGAGACGGGAACGCCGGGAATTCTTTCCCGACGAAGCAGGGAAAGGATCCGTCACCTCGAGCTACTAGGCGGAAACGGGGCTCCTCTGGATGTGGGCGGGACCCTCGTGTTTCCTCTCGAGTGGAGACGGGTATGTCGGGGAACTTCTTGAGTTGCACCAAGGGTGTGACGGACCCTTTCGACGTTCCAGAGGTGAGGTGTGATTAGCCCCGAGAAGGGTCATCGCAAATGGGCCTCCTCTCGCATGGAGGGGAGAACCTCCTGGATATTCTCGAGTTGTGGCAGGTCTTCTCGAGTTAGGACGGGGACCTCAGGGACCCGCTCTGGTGGCCGCAGGAAGGGCCACTCCCCATGCGAGTTGCTAGGGGCCATCTCGGGATTCCTCTCTCGTCGATGCCGGGGCCTAAGACCTAGTGTGGAGTCGGGGCCGGAACCTGAGCATCCCTTTCCATTGTTGACATGGATTTTGGGGTGCCTCTGAGTCTCCCCAGGGGAGTCAGGCCTCGTCTCGAGTGGGGGCATGCACGTGCGCTTCCCTCCCGAGCTGCAGCAGTAGGGTCATGCTTCGTGTCACGTGAATCAAGGGATCTGTGGCTTTCCCTCGAGGCTTGTCCTCGAGGCTTTCCCACGAGGCTTTCCCACAGGGCTGTGCCAAGTGCCACCTTGCTGTGAGTCGATCCTCGGCGTGAAAGACGAGCCGGTGAAGGGAAAAGAGGTTCCTCTGGAATGGACTGAGACATCTGGGGGACTCTTGGAATGGTGGCACGACCCTGGAGTTCCTGGCGCCGTTCCTGATGAGAGGGCCTCCTCTTGAGATGCGACGGGAACGCGGGGAATTCTTTCCCGAAGAAGCTTGGAAAGGATCCCTCACCTCGAGCTACGAGGCGGAAATGGGGCTCCTCTGGATGTGGGCGGGACCCTCGTGTTTCCCCTCGAGTGGAGACGGGTATGCCGGGGAACTTCTTGAGTTGCACCAAGGGTGGGAAGGACCCTTTCGACGTTCCAGTGGTGAGGTGTGATTAGCCCCGTGAATCCTCTGCGGAAATGGGCCTCCTCTCGCCTGCAGGGGAGAACCTCCTGGATATTCTCGAGGTGCGGCAGGTCTTCTCGAGTTACGACGGGGACCTCAGGGACCCGCTCTGGTGGCCTCAGGAAGGGCCAGTCCCCATGCGAGTTGCTAGGGGCCATCTCGGGATTCCGCTCCCGTCCATGCCGGGGCCTAAGACCTAGTGTGGAGTCGGGGCCGGAACCTGAGCATTCCTCTCCAGTGTTGACATGGATCTTGGGGTTCCTCTAAGTCTCCCCAGGGGAGTCAGGCCTCGTCTCGAGTGGGGGCATGCACGTGCGCTTCCCTCCCGAGCTGCAGCAGTAGGGTCACGCTTCCTGTCACGTGGATCAAGGGATCTGTGGCTTTCCCTCCAGGCTTGCCCTCGAGGCTTTCCCACGAGGCTTTCCCACGAGGCTTTCCCATAGGGCTGTGCCAAGTGCCACCTTGGTGTGAGTCGATCCTCGGCGTGAAAGACGAGCCGGTGAAGGGAAAAGAGGTTCCTCTGGAATGGACAGAGACATCTGGGGGACTCTTGGAATGGTGGCACGACCCTGGAGTTCCTCTCGCCGTTCCTGTTGAGAGGGCCTCCTCTTGAGATGAGACGGGAACGCCGGGAATTCTTTCCCGACGAAGCAGGGAAAGGATCCGTCACCTCGAGCTACTAGGCGGAAACGGGGCTCCTCTGGATGTGGGCGGGACCCTCGTGTTTCCTCTCGAGTGGAGACGGGTATGTCGGGGAACTTCTTGAGTTGCACCAAGGGTGTGACGGACCCTTTCGACGTTCCAGAGGTGAGGTGTGATTAGCCCCGAGAAGGGTCATCGCAAATGGGCCTCCTCTCGCATGGAGGGGAGAACCTCCTGGATATTCTCGAGTTGTGGCAGGTCTTCTCGAGTTAGGACGGGGACCTCAGGGACCCGCTCTGGTGGCCGCAGGAAGGGCCACTCCCCATGCGAGTTGCTAGGGGCCATCTCGGGATTCCTCTCCCGTCGATGCCGGGGCCTAAGACCTAGTGTGGAGTCGGGGCCGGAACCTGAGCATCCCTTTCCAGTGTTGACATGGATTTTGCGGTGCCTCTGAGTCTCCCCAGGGGAGTCAGGCCTCGTCTCGAGTGGGGGCATGCACGTGCGCTTCCCTCCCGAGCTGCAGCAGTAGGGTCATGCTTCGTGTCACGTGAATCAAGGGATCTGTGGCTTTCCCTCGAGGCTTGTCCTCGAGGCTTTCCCACGAGGCTTTCCCACGAGGCTTTCCCATAGGGCTGTGCCAAGTGCCACCTTGGTGTGAGTCGATCCTCGGCGTGAAAGACGAGCCGGTGAAGGGAAAAGAGGTTCCTCTGGAATGGACAGAGACATCTGGGGGACTCTTGGAATGGTGGCACGACCCTGGAGTTCCTCTCGCCGTTCCTGTTGAGAGGGCCTCCTCTTGAGGTGAGACGGGAACGCGGGGAATTCTTTCCCGAAGAAGCTTGGAAAGGATCCCTCACCTCGAGCTACGAGGCGGAAATGGGGCTCCTCTGGATGTGGGCGGGACCCTCGTGTTTCCTCTCGAGTGGAGACGGGTATGTCGGGGAACTTCTTGAGTTGCACCAAGGGTGTGACGGACCCTTTCGACGTTCCAGAGGTGAGGTGTGATTAGCCCCGAGAAGCCTCTGCGGAAATGGTCCTCCTCTCGCCTGCAGGGGAGAACCTCCTGGATATTCTCGAGGTGCGGCAGGTCTTCTCGAGTTACGACGGGGACCTCAGGGACCCGCTCTGGTGGCCTCAGGAAGGGCCAGTCCCCATGCGAGTTGCTAGGGGCCATCTCGGGATTCCGCTCCCGTCCATGCCGGGGCCTAAGACCTTGTGTGGAGTCGGCGCCGGAAACTGAGCATTCCTCTCCAGTGTTGACATGGATCTTGGGGTGCCTCTAAGTCTCCCCAGGGGAGTCAGGCCTCGTCTCGAGTGGGGGCATGCACGTGAGCTTTCCTCCCGAGCTGCAGCAGTAGGGTCACGCTTCCTGTCACGTGGATCAAGGGATCTGTGGCTTTCCCTCGAGGCTTGCCCTCGAGGCTTTCCCACGAGGCTTTCCCACAGGGCTCTGCCAAGTGCCACCTTGCTGTGAGTCGATCCTCGGCGTGAAAGACGAGCCGGTGAAGGGAAAAGAGGTTCCTCTGGAATGGACTGAGACATCTGGGGGACTCTTGGAATGGTGGCACGACCCTGGAGTTCCTGGCGCCGTTCCTGATGAGAGGGCCTCCTCTTGAGATGCGACGGGAACGCGGGGAATTCTTTCCCGAAGAAGCTTGGAAAGGATCCCTCACCTCGAGCTACGAGGCGGAAATGGGGCTCCTCTGGATGTGGGCGGGACCCTCGTGTTTCCCCTCGAGTGGAGACGGGTATGCCGGGGAACTTCTTGAGTTGCACCAAGGGTGGGAAGGACCCTTTCGACGTTCCAGTGGTGAGGTGTGATTAGCCCCGTGAATCCTCTGCGGAAATGGGCCTCCTCTCGCCTGCAGGGGAGAACCTCCTGGATATTCTCGAGGTGCGGCAGGTCTTCTCGAGTTACGACGGGGACCTCAGGAACCCGCTCTGGTGGCCTCAGGAAGGGCCAGTCCCCATGCGAGTTGCTAGGGGCCATCTCGGGATTCCGCTCCCGTCCATGCCGGGGCCTAAGACCTAGTGTGGAGTCGGGGCCGGAACCTGAGCATTCCTCTCCAGTGTTGACATGGATCTTGGGGTTCCTCTAAGTCTCCCCAGGGGAGTCAGGCCTCGTCTCGAGTGGGGGCATGCACGTGCGCTTCCCTCCCGAGCTGCAGCAGTAGGGTCACGCTTCCTGTCACGTGGATCAAGGGATCTGTGGCTTTCCCTCCAGGCTTGCCCTCGAGGCTTTCCCACGAGGCTTTCCCACGAGGCTTTCCCATAGGGCTGTGCCAAGTGCCACCTTGGTGTGAGTCGATCCTCGGCGTGAAAGACGAGCCGGTGAAGGGAAAAGAGGTTCCTCTGGAATGGACAGAGACATCTGGGGGACTCTTGGAATGGTGGCACGACCCTGGAGTTCCTCTCGCCGTTCCTGTTGAGAGGGCCTCCTCTTGAGATGAGACGGGAACGCCGGGAATTCTTTCCCGACGAAGCAGGGAAAGGATCCGTCACCTCGAGCTACTAGGCGGAAACGGGGCTCCTCTGGATGTGGGCGGGACCCTCGTGTTTCCTCTCGAGTGGAGACGGGTATGTCGGGGAACTTCTTGAGTTGCACCAAGGGTGTGACGGACCCTTTCGACGTTCCAGAGGTGAGGTGTGATTAGCCCCGAGAAGGGTCATCGCAAATGGGCCTCCTCTCGCATGGAGGGGAGAACCTCCTGGATATTCTCGAGTTGTGGCAGGTCTTCTCGAGTTAGGACGGGGACCTCAGGGACCCGCTCTGGTGGCCGCAGGAAGGGCCACTCCCCATGCGAGTTGCTAGGGGCCATCTCGGGATTCCTCTCCCGTCGATGCCGGGGCCTAAGACCTAGTGTGGAGTCGGGGCCGGAACCTGAGCATCCCTTTCCAGTGTTGACATGGATTTTGGGGTGCCTCTGAGTCTCCCCAGGGGAGTCAGGCCTCGTCTCGAGTGGGGGCATGCACGTGCGCTTCCCTCCCGAGCTGCAGCAGTAGGGTCATGCTTCGTGTCACGTGAATCAAGGGATCTGTGGCTTTCCCTCGAGGCTTGTCCTCGAGGCTTTCCCACGAGGCTTTCCCACGAGGCTTTCCCATAGGGCTGTGCCAAGTGCCACCTTGGTGTGAGTCGATCCTCGGCGTGAAAGACGAGCCGGTGAAGGGAAAAGAGGTTCCTCTGGAATGGACAGAGACATCTGGGGGACTCTTGGAATGGTGGCACGACCCTGGAGTTCCTCTCGCCGTTCCTGTTGAGAGGGCCTCCTCTTGAGATGAGACGGGAACGCCGGGAATTCTTTCCCGACGAAGCAGGGAAAGGATCCGTCACCTCGAGCTACTAGGCGGAAACGGGGCTCCTCTGGATGTGGGCGGGACCCTCGTGTTTCCTCTCGAGTGGAGACGGGTATGTCGGGGAACTTCTTGAGTTGCACCAAGGGTGTGACGGACCCTTTCGACGTTCCAGAGGTGAGGTGTGATTAGCCCCGAGAAGCCTCTGCGGAAATGGTCCTCCTCTCGCCTGCAGGGGAGAACCTCCTGGATATTCTCGAGGTGCGGCAGGTCTTCTCGAGTTACGACGGGGACCTCAGGGACCCGCTCTGGTGGCCTCAGGAAGGGCCAGTCCCCATGCGAGTTGCTAGGGGCCATCTCGGGATTCCGCTCCCGTCCATGCCGGGGCCTAAGACCTTGTGTGGAGTCGGCGCCGGAAACTGAGCATTCCTCTCCAGTGTTGACATGGATCTTGGGGTGCCTCTAAGTCTCCCCAGGGGAGTCAGGCCTCGTCTCGAGTGGGGGCATGCACGTGCTCTTCCCTCCCGAGCTGCAGCAGTAGGGTCACGCTTCCTGTCACGTGGATCAAGGGATCTGTGGCTTTCCCTCGAGGCTTGCCCTCGAGGCTTTCCCACGAGGCTTTCCCACGAGGCTTTCCCATAGGGCTGTGCCAAGTGCCACCTTGGTGTGAGTCGATCCTCGGTGTGAAAGACGAGCCGGTGAAGGGAAAAGAGGTTCCTCTGCAATGGACAGAGACATCTGGGGGACTCTTGGAATGGTGGCACGACCCTGGATTTCCTCTCGCCGTTCCTGTGGAGAGGGCCTACTCTTGAGATGAGACGGGAACGCCGGGAATTCTTTCCCGACGAAACAGGGAAAGGATCCGTCACCTCGAGCTACTAGGCGGAAACGGGGCTCCTCTGGATGTGGGCGGGACCCTCGTGTTTCCTCTCGAGTGGAGACGGGTATGTCGCGGAACTTCTTGAGTTGCACCAAGGGTGTGATGGACCCTTTCGACGTTCCAGAGGTGAGGTGTGATTAGCCCCGAGAAGCCTCTGCGGAAATGGTCCTCCTCTCGCCTGCAGGGGAGAACCTCCTGGATATTCTCGAGGTGCGGCAGGTCTTCTCGAGTTACGACGGGGACCTCAGGGACCCGCTCTGGTGGCCTCAGGAAGGGCCAGTCCCCATGCGAGTTGCTAGGGGCCATCTCGGGATTCCGCTCCCGTCCATGCTGGGGCCTAAGACCTTGTGTGGAGTCGGCGCCGGAAACTGAGCATTCCTCTCCAGTGTTGACATGGATCTTGGGGTGCCTCTAAGTCTCCCCAGGGGAGTCAGGCCTCGTCTCGAGTGGGGGCATGCACGTGAGCTTTCCTCCCGAGCTGCAGCAGTAGGGTCACGCTTCCTGTCACGTGGATCAAGGGATCTGTGGCTTTCCCTCGAGGCTTGCCCTCGAGGCTTTCCCACGAGGCTTTCCCACGAGGCTTTCCCATAGGGCTGTGCCAAGTCCCACCTTGGTGTGAGTCGATCCTCGGCGTGAAAGACGAGCCGGTGAAGGGAAAAGAGGTTCCTCTGGAATGGACTGAGACATCTGGGGACTCTTGGAATGGTGGCACGACCCCGGAGTTCCTCTCGCCGTTCCTGTTGAGAGGGCCTCCTCTTGAGATGTGACGGGAACGCCGGGAATTCTTTTCCGAAGAAGCAGGGAAAGGATCCCTCACCTCGAGCTATGAGGCGGAAACGGGGCTCCTCTGGATGTGGGCGGGACCCTCGTGTTTCCTCTCGAGTGGAGACGGGTATGTCGGGGAACTTCTTGAGTTGCACCAAGGGTGTGACGGACCCTTTCGACGTTCCAGAGTTGAGGTGTGATTAGCCCCGAGAAGGGTCATCGCAAATGGGCCTCCTCTCGCATGGAGGGGAGAACCTCCTGGATATTCTCGAGTTGTGGCAGGTCTTCTCGAGTTAGGACGGGGACCTCAGGGACCCGCTCTGGTGGCCGCAGGAAGGGCCACTCCCCATGCGAGTTGCTAGGGGCCATCTCGGGATTCCTCTCCCGTCGATGCCGGGGCCTAAGACCTAGTGTGGAGTCGGGGCCGGAACCTGAGCATTCCTTTCCAGTGTTGACATGGATTTTGGGGTGCCTCTGAGTCTCCCCAGGGGAGTCAGGCCTCGTCTCGAGTGGGGGCATGCACGTGCGCTTCCCTCCCGAGCTGCAGCAGTAGGGTCATGCTTCCTGTCACGGGAATCAAGGGATCTGTGGCTTTCCCTCGAGGCTTGTCCTCGAGGCTTTCCCACGAGGCTTTCCCACGAGGCTTTCCAATAGGGCTGTGCCAAGTGCCACCTTGGTGTGAGTCGATCCTCGGCGTGAAAGACGAGCCGGTGAAGGGAAAAGAGGTTCCTCTGGAATGGACAGAGACATCTGGGGGACTCTTGGAATGGTGGCACGACCCTGGAGTTCCTCTCGCCGTTCCTGTTGAGAGGGCCTCCTCTTGAGATGAGACGGGAACGCCGGGAATTCTTTCCCGACGAAGCAGGGAAAGGATCCGTCACCTCGAGTTACTAGGCGGAAACGGGGCTCCTCTGGATGTGGGCAGGACCCTCGTGTTTCCTCTCGAGTGGAGACGGGTATGTCGGGGAACTTCTTGAGTTGCACCAAGGGTGTGACGGACCCTTTCGACGTTCCAGAGGTGAGGTGTGATTAGCCCCGTGAAGCCTCTGTGGAAATGGTCCTCCACTCGCCTGCAGGGGAGAACCTCCTGGATATTCTCGAGGTGCGGCAGGTCTTCTCGAGTTACGACGGGGACCTCAGGGACCCGCTCTGGTGGCCTCAGGAAGGGCCAGTCCCCATGCGAGTTGCTAGGGGCCATCTCGGGATTCCGCTCCCGTCCATGCCGGGGCCTAAGACCTTGTGTGGAGTCGGCGCCGGAAACTGAGCATTCCTCTCCAGTGTTGACATGGATCTTGGGGTGCCTCTAAGTCTCCCCAGGGGAGTCAGGCCTCGTCTCGAGTGGGGGCATGCACGTGAGCTTTCCTCCCGAGCTGCAGCAGTACGGTCACGCTTCCTGTCACGTGGATCAAGGGATCTGTGGCTTTCCCCTCGAGGCTTTCCCTGGAGGCTTTCCCACGAGGCTTTCCCACAGGGCTGTGCCAAGTGCCACCTTGCTGTGAGTCGATCCTCGGTGTGAAAGACGAGCCGGTGAAGGGAAAAGAGGTTCCTCTGGAATGGACTGAGACATCTGGGGGACTCTTGGAATGGTGGCACGACCCTGGAGTTCCTCTCGCCGTTCCTGATGAGAGGGCCTCCTCTTGAGATGCGACGGGAACGCGGGGAATTCTTTCCCGACGAAGCAGGGAAAGGATCCGTCACCTCGAGCTACGAGGCGGAAACGGGGCTCCTCTGGATGTGGGCGGGACCCTCGTGTTTCCCCTCGAGTGGAGACGGGTATGTCGGCGAACTTCTCGAGTTGCACCAAGGGTGGGAAGGACCCTTTCGAAGTTCCAGTGGTGAGGTGTGATTAGCCCCGTGAATCCACTCCGGAAATGGGCCTCATCTCGCCTGCAGGGGAGAACCTCCTGGATATTCTCGAGTTGTGGCAGGTCTTCTCGAGTTAGGACGGGGACCTCAGGGACCCGCTCTGGTGGCCTCAGGAAAGGCCAGTCCCCATGCGAGTTGCTAGGGGCCATCTCGGTATACCTCTCCCGTCGATGCCGGGGCCTAAGACCTAGTGTGGAGACGGGGCCGGAACCTGAGCATTCCTTTCCAGTGTTGACATGGATTTTGTGGTGCCTCTGAGTCTCCCCAGGGGAGTCAGGCCTCGTCTCGAGTGGGGGCATGCACGTGAGCTTTCCTCCCGAGCTGCAGCAGTAGGGTCACACTTCCTGTCACGTGGATCAAGGGATCTTTGGCTTTCCCTCGAGGCTTTCCCTCGAGGCTTTCCCACGAGGCTTTCCCACAGGGCTGTGCCAAGTGCCACCTTGCTGTGAGTCGATCCTCAGCGTGAAAGACAGGCGGTGAAGGGAAAAGAGGTTCCTCTGGAATGGACTGAGACATCTGGGGGACTCTTGGAATGGTGGCACGACCCTGGAGTTCCTGGCGCCGTTCCTGATGAGAGGGCCTCCTCTTGAGATGCGACGGGAACGCGGGGAATTCTTTCCCGAAGAAGCTTGGAAAGGATCCCTCACCTCGAGCTACGAGGCGGAAATGGGGCTCCTCTGGATGTGGGCGGGACCCTCGTGTTTCCCCTCGAGTGGAGACGGGTATGCCGGGGAACTTCTTGAGTTGCACCAAGGGTGGGAAGGACCCTTTCGACGTTCCAGTGGTGAGGTGTGATTAGCCCCGTGAATCCTCTGCGGAAATGGGCCTCCTCTCGCCTGCAGGGGAGAACCTCCTGGATATTCTCGAGGTGCGGCAGGTCTTCTCGAGTTACGACGGGGACCTCAGGGACCCGCTCTGGTGGCCTCAGGAAGGGCCAGTCCCCATGCGAGTTGCTAGGGGCCATCTCGGGATTCCGCTCCCGTCCATGCCGGGGCCTAAGACCTAGTGTGGAGTCGGGGCCGGAACCTGAGCATTCCTCTCCAGTGTTGACATGGATCTTGGGGTTCCTCTAAGTCTCCCCAGGGGAGTCAGGCCTCGTCTCGAGTGGGGGCATGCACGTGCGCTTCCCTCCCGAGCTGCAGCAGTAGGGTCACGCTTCCTGTCACGTGGATCAAGGGATCTGTGGCTTTCCCTCCAGGCTTGCCCTCGAGGCTTTCCCACGAGGCTTTCCCACGAGGCTTTCCCATAGGGCTGTGCCAAGTGCCACCTTGGTGTGAGTCGATCCTCGGCGTGAAAGACGAGCCGGTGAAGGGAAAAGAGGTTCCTCTGGAATGGACAGAGACATCTGGGGGACTCTTGGAATGGTGGCACGACCCTGGAGTTCCTCTCGCCGTTCCTGTGGAGAGGGCCTCCTCTTGAGATGAGACGGGAACGCCGGGAATTCTTTCCCGACGAAGCAGGGAAAGGATCCGTCACCTCGAGCTACTAGGCGGAAACGGGGCTCCTCTGGATGTGGGCGGGACCCTCGTGTTTCCTCTCGAGTGGAGACGGGTATGTCGGGGAACTTCTTGAGTTGCACCAAGGGTGTGACGGACCCTTTCGACGTTCCAGAGGTGAGGTGTGATTAGCCCCGAGAAGGGTCATCGCAAATGGGCCTCCTCTCGCATGGAGGGGAGAACCTCCTGGATATTCTCGAGTTGTGGCAGGTCTTCTCGAGTTAGGACGGGGACCTCAGGGACCCGCTCTGGTGGCCGCAGGAAGGGCCACTCCCCATGCGAGTTGCTAGGGGCCATCTCGGGATTCCTCTCCCGTCGATGCCGGGGCCTAAGACCTAGTGTGGAGTCGGGGCCGGAACCTGAGCATCCCTTTCCAGTGTTGACATGGATTTTGGGGTGCCTCTGAGTCTCCCCAGGGGAGTCAGGCCTCGTCTCGAGTGGGGGCATGCACGTGCGCTTCCCTCCCGAGCTGCAGCAGTAGGGTCATGCTTCGTGTCACGTGAATCAAGGGATCTGTGGCTTTCCCTCGAGGCTTGTCCTCGAGGCTTTCCCACGAGGCTTTCCCACGAGGCTTTCCCATAGGGCTGTGCCAAGTGCCACCTTGGTGTGAGTCGATCCTCGGCGTGAAAGACGAGCCGGTGAAGGGAAAAGAGGTTCCTCTGGAATGGACAGAGACATCTGGGGGACTCTTGGAATGGTGGCACGACCCTGGAGTTCCTCTCGCCGTTCCTGTTGAGAGGGCCTCCTCTTGAGGTGAGACGGGAACGCGGGGAATTCTTTCCCGAAGAAGCTTGGAAAGGATCCCTCACCTCGAGCTACGAGGCGGAAATGGGGCTCCTCTGGATGTGGGCGGGACCCTCGTGTTTCCTCTCGAGTGGAGACGGGTATGTCGGGGAACTTCTTGAGTTGCACCAAGGGTGTGACGGACCCTTTCGACGTTCCAGAGGTGAGGTGTGATTAGCCCCGAGAAGCCTATGCGGAAATGGTCCTCCTCTCGCCTGCAGGGGAGAACCTCCTGGATATTCTCGAGGTGCGGCAGGTCTTCTCGAGTTACGACGGGGACCTCAGGGACCCGCTCTGGTGGCCTCAGGAAGGGCCAGTCCCCATGCGAGTTGCTAGGGGCCATCTCGGGATTCCGCTCCCGTCCATGCCGGGGCCTAAGACCTTGTGTGGAGTCGGCGCCGGAAACTGAGCATTCCTCTCCAGTGTTGACATGGATCTTGGGGTGCCTCTAAGTCTCCCCAGGGGAGTCAGGCCTCGTCTCGAGTGGGGGCATGCACGTGAGCTTTCCTCCCGAGCTGCAGCAGTAGGGTCACGCTTCCTGTCACGTGGATCAAGGGATCTGTGGCTTTCCCTCGAGGCTTGCCCTCGAGGCTTTCCCACGAGGCTTTCCCACAGGGCTCTGCCAAGTGCCACCTTGCTGTGAGTCGATCCTCGGCGTGAAAGACGAGCCGGTGAAGGGAAAAGAGGTTCCTCTGGAATGGACTGAGACATCTGGGGGACTCTTGGAATGGTGGCACGACCCTGGAGTTCCTGGCGCCGTTCCTGATGAGAGGGCCTCCTCTTGAGATGCGACGGGAACGCGGGGAATTCTTTCCCGAAGAAGCTTGGAAAGGATCCCTCACCTCGAGCTACGAGGCGGAAATGGGGCTCCTCTGGATGTGGGCGGGACCCTCGTGTTTCCCCTCGAGTGGAGACGGGTATGCCGGGGAACTTCTTGAGTTGCACCAAGGGTGGGAAGGACCCTTTCGACGTTCCAGTGGTGAGGTGTGATTAGCCCCGTGAATCCTCTGCGGAAATGGGCCTCCTCTCGCCTGCAGGGGAGAACCTCCTGGATATTCTCGAGGTGCGGCAGGTCTTCTCGAGTTACGACGGGGACCTCAGGAACCCGCTCTGGTGGCCTCAGGAAGGGCCAGTCCCCATGCGAGTTGCTAGGGGCCATCTCGGGATTCCGCTCCCGTCCATGCCGGGGCCTAAGACCTAGTGTGGAGTCGGGGCCGGAACCTGAGCATTCCTCTCCAGTGTTGACATGGATCTTGGGGTTCCTCTAAGTCTCCCCAGGGGAGTCAGGCCTCGTCTCGAGTGGGGGCATGCACGTGCGCTTCCCTCCCGAGCTGCAGCAGTAGGGTCACGCTTCCTGTCACGTGGATCAAGGGATCTGTGGCTTTCCCTCCAGGCTTGCCCTCGAGGCTTTCCCACGAGGCTTTCCCACGAGGCTTTCCCATAGGGCTGTGCCAAGTGCCACCTTGGTGTGAGTCGATCCTCGGCGTGAAAGACGAGCCGGTGAAGGGAAAAGAGGTTCCTCTGGAATGGACAGAGACATCTGGGGGACTCTTGGAATGGTGGCACGACCCTGGAGTTCCTCTCGCCGTTCCTGTTGAGAGGGCCTCCTCTTGAGATGAGACGGGAACGCCGGGAATTCTTTCCCGACGAAGCAGGGAAAGGATCCGTCACCTCGAGCTACTAGGCGGAAACGGGGCTCCTCTGGATGTGGGCGGGACCCTCGTGTTTCCTCTCGAGTGGAGACGGGTATGTCGGGGAACTTCTTGAGTTGCACCAAGGGTGTGACGGACCCTTTCGACGTTCCAGAGGTGAGGTGTGATTAGCCCCGAGAAGGGTCATCGCAAATGGGCCTCCTCTCGCATGGAGGGGAGAACCTCCTGGATATTCTCGAGTTGTGGCAGGTCTTCTCGAGTTAGGACGGGGACCTCAGGGACCCGCTCTGGTGGCCGCAGGAAGGGCCACTCCCCATGCGAGTTGCTAGGGGCCATCTCGGGATTCCTCTCCCGTCGATGCCGGGGCCTAAGACCTAGTGTGGAGTCGGGGCCGGAACCTGAGCATCCCTTTCCAGTGTTGACATGGATTTTGGGGTGCCTCTGAGTCTCCCCAGGGGAGTCAGGCCTCGTCTCGAGTGGGGGCATGCACGTGCGCTTCCCTCCCGAGCTGCAGCAGTAGGGTCATGCTTCGTGTCACGTGAATCAAGGGATCTGTGGCTTTCCCTCGAGGCTTGTCCTCGAGGCTTTCCCACGAGGCTTTCCCACGAGGCTTTCCCATAGGGCTGTGCCAAGTGCCACCTTGGTGTGAGTCGATCCTCGGCGTGAAAGACGAGCCGGTGAAGGGAAAAGAGGTTCCTCTGGAATGGACAGAGACATCTGGGGGACTCTTGGAATGGTGGCACGACCCTGGAGTTCCTCTCGCCGTTCCTGTTGAGAGGGCCTCCTCTTGAGATGAGACGGGAACGCCGGGAATTCTTTCCCGACGAAGCAGGGAAAGGATCCGTCACCTCGAGCTACTAGGCGGAAACGGGGCTCCTCTGGATGTGGGCGGGACCCTCGTGTTTCCTCTCGAGTGGAGACGGGTATGTCGGGGAACTTCTTGAGTTGCACCAAGGGTGTGACGGACCCTTTCGACGTTCCAGAGGTGAGGTGTGATTAGCCCCGAGAAGCCTCTGCGGAAATGGTCCTCCTCTCGCCTGCAGGGGAGAACCTCCTGGATATTCTCGAGGTGCGGCAGGTCTTCTCGAGTTACGACGGGGACCTCAGGGACCCGCTCTGGTGGCCTCAGGAAGGGCCAGTCCCCATGCGAGTTGCTAGGGGCCATCTCGGGATTCCGCTCCCGTCCATGCCGGGGCCTAAGACCTTGTGTGGAGTCGGCGCCGGAAACTGAGCATTCCTCTCCAGTGTTGACATGGATCTTGGGGTGCCTCTAAGTCTCCCCAGGGGAGTCAGGCCTCGTCTCGAGTGGGGGCATGCACGTGCTCTTCCCTCCCGAGCTGCAGCAGTAGGGTCACGCTTCCTGTCACGTGGATCAAGGGATCTGTGGCTTTCCCTCGAGGCTTGCCCTCGAGGCTTTCCCACGAGGCTTTCCCACGAGGCTTTCCCATAGGGCTGTGCCAAGTGCCACCTTGGTGTGAGTCGATCCTCGGTGTGAAAGACGAGCCGGTGAAGGGAAAAGAGGTTCCTCTGCAATGGACAGAGACATCTGGGGGACTCTTGGAATGGTGGCACGACCCTGGATTTCCTCTCGCCGTTCCTGTGGAGAGGGCCTACTCTTGAGATGAGACGGGAACGCCGGGAATTCTTTCCCGACGAAACAGGGAAAGGATCCGTCACCTCGAGCTACTAGGCGGAAACGGGGCTCCTCTGGATGTGGGCGGGACCCTCGTGTTTCCTCTCGAGTGGAGACGGGTATGTCGCGGAACTTCTTGAGTTGCACCAAGGGTGTGATGGACCCTTTCGACGTTCCAGAGGTGAGGTGTGATTAGCCCCGAGAAGCCTCTGCGGAAATGGTCCTCCTCTCGCCTGCAGGGGAGAACCTCCTGGATATTCTCGAGGTGCGGCAGGTCTTCTCGAGTTACGACGGGGACCTCAGGGACCCGCTCTGGTGGCCTCAGGAAGGGCCAGTCCCCATGCGAGTTGCTAGGGGCCATCTCGGGATTCCGCTCCCGTCCATGCTGGGGCCTAAGACCTTGTGTGGAGTCGGCGCCGGAAACTGAGCATTCCTCTCCAGTGTTGACATGGATCTTGGGGTGCCTCTAAGTCTCCCCAGGGGAGTCAGGCCTCGTCTCGAGTGGGGGCATGCACGTGAGCTTTCCTCCCGAGCTGCAGCAGTAGGGTCACGCTTCCTGTCACGTGGATCAAGGGATCTGTGGCTTTCCCTCGAGGCTTGCCCTCGAGGCTTTCCCACGAGGCTTTCCCACGAGGCTTTCCCATAGGGCTGTGCCAAGTCCCACCTTGGTGTGAGTCGATCCTCGGCGTGAAAGACGAGCCGGTGAAGGGAAAAGAGGTTCCTCTGGAATGGACTGAGACATCTGGGGACTCTTGGAATGGTGGCACGACCCCGGAGTTCCTCTCGCCGTTCCTGTTGAGAGGGCCTCCTCTTGAGATGTGACGGGAACGCCGGGAATTCTTTTCCGAAGAAGCAGGGAAAGGATCCCTCACCTCGAGCTATGAGGCGGAAACGGGGCTCCTCTGGATGTGGGCGGGACCCTCGTGTTTCCTCTCGAGTGGAGACGGGTATGTCGGGGAACTTCTTGAGTTGCACCAAGGGTGTGACGGACCCTTTCGACGTTCCAGAGTTGAGGTGTGATTAGCCCCGAGAAGGGTCATCGCAAATGGGCCTCCTCTCGCATGGAGGGGAGAACCTCCTGGATATTCTCGAGTTGTGGCAGGTCTTCTCGAGTTAGGACGGGGACCTCAGGGACCCGCTCTGGTGGCCGCAGGAAGGGCCACTCCCCATGCGAGTTGCTAGGGGCCATCTCGGGATTCCTCTCCCGTCGATGCCGGGGCCTAAGACCTAGTGTGGAGTCGGGGCCGGAACCTGAGCATTCCTTTCCAGTGTTGACATGGATTTTGGGGTGCCTCTGAGTCTCCCCAGGGGAGTCAGGCCTCGTCTCGAGTGGGGGCATGCACGTGCGCTTCCCTCCCGAGCTGCAGCAGTAGGGTCATGCTTCCTGTCACGGGAATCAAGGGATCTGTGGCTTTCCCTCGAGGCTTGTCCTCGAGGCTTTCCCACGAGGCTTTCCCACGAGGCTTTCCAATAGGGCTGTGCCAAGTGCCACCTTGGTGTGAGTCGATCCTCGGCGTGAAAGACGAGCCGGTGAAGGGAAAAGAGGTTCCTCTGGAATGGACAGAGACATCTGGGGGACTCTTGGAATGGTGGCACGACCCTGGAGTTCCTCTCGCCGTTCCTGTTGAGAGGGCCTCCTCTTGAGATGAGACGGGAACGCCGGGAATTCTTTCCCGACGAAGCAGGGAAAGGATCCGTCACCTCGAGTTACTAGGCGGAAACGGGGCTCCTCTGGATGTGGGCAGGACCCTCGTGTTTCCTCTCGAGTGGAGACGGGTATGTCGGGGAACTTCTTGAGTTGCACCAAGGGTGTGACGGACCCTTTCGACGTTCCAGAGGTGAGGTGTGATTAGCCCCGTGAAGCCTCTGTGGAAATGGTCCTCCACTCGCCTGCAGGGGAGAACCTCCTGGATATTCTCGAGGTGCGGCAGGTCTTCTCGAGTTACGACGGGGACCTCAGGGACCCGCTCTGGTGGCCTCAGGAAGGGCCAGTCCCCATGCGAGTTGCTAGGGGCCATCTCGGGATTCCGCTCCCGTCCATGCCGGGGCCTAAGACCTTGTGTGGAGTCGGCGCCGGAAACTGAGCATTCCTCTCCAGTGTTGACATGGATCTTGGGGTGCCTCTAAGTCTCCCCAGGGGAGTCAGGCCTCGTCTCGAGTGGGGGCATGCACGTGAGCTTTCCTCCCGAGCTGCAGCAGTACGGTCACGCTTCCTGTCACGTGGATCAAGGGATCTGTGGCTTTCCCCTCGAGGCTTTCCCTGGAGGCTTTCCCACGAGGCTTTCCCACAGGGCTGTGCCAAGTGCCACCTTGCTGTGAGTCGATCCTCGGTGTGAAAGACGAGCCGGTGAAGGGAAAAGAGGTTCCTCTGGAATGGACTGAGACATCTGGGGGACTCTTGGAATGGTGGCACGACCCTGGAGTTCCTCTCGCCGTTCCTGATGAGAGGGCCTCCTCTTGAGATGCGACGGGAACGCGGGGAATTCTTTCCCGACGAAGCAGGGAAAGGATCCGTCACCTCGAGCTACGAGGCGGAAACGGGGCTCCTCTGGATGTGGGCGGGACCCTCGTGTTTCCCCTCGAGTGGAGACGGGTATGTCGGCGAACTTCTCGAGTTGCACCAAGGGTGGGAAGGACCCTTTCGAAGTTCCAGTGGTGAGGTGTGATTAGCCCCGTGAATCCACTCCGGAAATGGGCCTCATCTCGCCTGCAGGGGAGAACCTCCTGGATATTCTCGAGTTGTGGCAGGTCTTCTCGAGTTAGGACGGGGACCTCAGGGACCCGCTCTGGTGGCCTCAGGAAAGGCCAGTCCCCATGCGAGTTGCTAGGGGCCATCTCGGTATACCTCTCCCGTCGATGCCGGGGCCTAAGACCTAGTGTGGAGACGGGGCCGGAACCTGAGCATTCCTTTCCAGTGTTGACATGGATTTTGTGGTGCCTCTGAGTCTCCCCAGGGGAGTCAGGCCTCGTCTCGAGTGGGGGCATGCACGTGAGCTTTCCTCCCGAGCTGCAGCAGTAGGGTCACACTTCCTGTCACGTGGATCAAGGGATCTTTGGCTTTCCCTCGAGGCTTTCCCTCGAGGCTTTCCCACGAGGCTTTCCCACAGGGCTGTGCCAAGTGCCACCTTGCTGTGAGTCGATCCTCAGCGTGAAAGACAGGCGGTGAAGGGAAAAGAGGTTCCTCTGGAATGGACTGAGACATCTGGGGGACTCTTGGAATGGTGGCACGACCCTGGAGTTCCTCTCACCATTCCTGATGAGAGGGCCTCCTCTTGAGATGCGACGGGAACGCGGGGAATTCTTTCCCGACGATGCAGGGAAAGGATCCCTCACCTCGAGCTACGAGGCGGAAACGGGGCTGCTCTGGATGTGGGCGGGACCCTCGTGTTTCCCCTCGAGTGGAGACGGGTATGTCGGGGAACTTCTTGAGTTGCACCAAGGGTGGGAAAGACCCTTTCGACGTTCCAGTTGTGAGGTGTGATTAGCCCTGTGAATCCTCTGCGGAAATGGGCCTCATCTCGCCTGCAGGGGAGAACCTCCTGGATATTCTCGAGTTGTGGCAGGTCTTCTCGAGTTAGGACGGGGACCTCAGGGACCCGCTCTGGTGGCCGCAGGAAGGGCCACTCCCCATGCGAGTTGCTAGGGGCCATCTCGGGATTCCTCTCCCGTCGATGCCGGGGCCTAAGACCTAGTGTGGTGTCGGCGCCGGAACCTGAGCATTCCTTTCCAGTGTTGACATGGATTTTGGGGTGCCTCTGAGTCTCCCCAGGGGAGTCAGGCCTCGTCTCGAGTGGGGGCATGCACGTGCTCTTCCCTCCCGAGCTGCAGCAGTAGGGTCATGCTTCCTGTCACGTGAATCAAGGGATCTGTGGCTTTCCCTCCAGGCTTGCCCTCGAGGCTTTCCCACGAGGCTTTCCCACGAGGCTTTCCCATAGGGCTGTGCCAAGTGCCACCTTGGTGTGAGTCGATCCTCGGTGTGAAAGACGAGCCGGTGAAGGGAAAAGAGGTTCCTCTGCAATGGACAGAGACATCTGGGGGACTCTTGGAATGGTGGCACGACCCTGGATTTCCGCTCGCCGTTCCTGTGGAGAGGGCCTACTCTTGAGATGAGACGGGAACGCCAGGAATTCTTTCCCGACGAAACAGGGAAAGGATCCGTCACCTCGAGCTACTAGGCGGAAACGGGGCTCCTCTGGATGTGGGCGGGACCCTCGTGTTTCCTCTCGAGTGGAGACGGGTATGTCGCGGAACTTCTTGAGTTGCACCAAGGGTGTGATGGACCCTTTCGACGTTCCAGAGGTGAGGTGTGATTAGCCCCGAGAAGCCTCTGCGGAAATGGTCCTCCTCTCGCCTGCAGGGGAGAACCTCCTGGATATTCTCGAGGTGCGGCAGGTCTTCTCGAGTTACGACGGGGACCTCAGGGACCCGCTCTGGTGGCCTCAGGAAGGGCCAGTCCCCATGCGAGTTGCTAGGGGCCATCTCGGGATTCCGCTCCCGTCCATGCTGGGGCCTAAGACCTTGTGTGGAGTCGGCGCCGGAAACTGAGCATTCCTCTCCAGTGTTGACATGGATCTTGGGGTGCCTCTAAGTCTCCCCAGGGGAGTCAGGCCTCGTCTCGAGTGGGGGCATGCACGTGAGCTTTCCTCCCGAGCTGCAGCAGTAGGGTCACGCTTCCTGTCACGTGGATCAAGGGATCTGTGGCTTTCCCTCGAGGCTTGCCCTCGAGGCTTTCCCACGAGGCTTTCCCACAGGGCTGTGCCAAGTGCCACCTTGCTGTGAGTCGATCCTCGGCGTGAAAGACGAGCCGGTGAAGGGAAAAGAGGTTCCTCTGGAATGGACTGAGACATCTGGGGGACTCTTGGAATGGTGGCACGACCCTGGAGTTCCTGGCGCCGTTCCTGATGAGAGGGCCTCCTCTTGAGATGCGACGGGAACGCGGGGAATTCTTTCCCGAAGAAGCTTGGAAAGGATCCCTCACCTCGAGCTACGAGCCGGAAATGGGGCTCCTCTGGATGTGGGCGGGACCCTCGTGTTTCCCCTCGAGTGGAGACGGGTATGCCGGGGAACTTCTTGAGTTGCACCATGGGTGGGAAGGACCCTTTCGACGTTCCAGTGGTGAGGTGTGATTAGCCCCATGAATCCTCTGCGGAAATGGGCCTCATCTCGCCTACAGGGGAGAACCTCCTGGATATTCTCGAGTTGTGGCAGGTCTTCTCGAGTTAGGACGGGGACCTCAGGGACCCGCTCTGGTGGCCGCAGGAAGGGCCACTCCCCATGCGAGTTGCTAGGGGCCATCTCGGGATTCCTCTCCCGTCGATGCCGGGGCCTAAGACCTAGTGTGGAGTCGGGGCCGGAACCTGAGCATTCCTTTCCAGTGTTGACATGGATTTTGGGGTGCCTCTGAGTCTCCCCAGGGGAGTCAGGCCTCGTCTCGAGTGGGGGCATGCACGTGCGCTTCCCTCCCGAGCTGCAGCAGTAGGGTCATGCTTCCTGTCACGTGAATCAAGTGATCTGTGGCTTTCCCTCGAGGCTTGCCCTCGAGGCTTTCCCACGAGGCTTTCCCACGAGGCTTTCCCATAGGGCTGTGCCAAGTGCCACCTTGGTGTGAGTCGATCCTCGGCATGAAAGACGAGCCGGTGAAGGGAAAAGAGGTTCCTCTGGAATGGACAGAGACATCTGGGGGACTCTTGGAATGGTGGCACGACCCTGGAGTTCCTCTCGCCGTTCCTGTTGAGAGGGCCTCCTCTTGAGATGAGACGGGAACGCCGGGAATTCTTTCCCGACGAAGCAGGGAAAGGATCCGTCACCTCGAGCTACTAGGCGGAAACGGGGCTCCTCTGGATGTGGGCGGGACCCTCGTGTTTCCTCTCGAGTGGAGACGGGTATGTCGGGGAACTTCTTGAGTTGCACCAAGGGTGTGACGGACCCTTTCGACGTTCCAGAGGTGAGGTGTGATTAGCCCCGAGAAGGGTCATCGCAAATGGGCCTCCTCTCGCATGGAGGGGAGAACCTCCTGGATATTCTCGAGTTGTAGCAGGTCTTCTCGAGTTAGGACGGGGACCTCAGGGACCCGCTCTGGTGGCCTCAGGAAAGGCCAGTCCCCATGCGAGTTGCTAGGGGCCATCTCGGGATTCCTCTCCCGTCGATGCCGGGGCCTAAGACCTAGTGTGGTGTCGGCGCCGGAACCTGAGCATTCCTTTCCAGTGTTGACATGGATTTTGGGGTGCCTCTGAGTCTCCCCAGGGGAGTCAGGCCTCGTCTCGAGTGGGGGCATGCACGTGCTCTTCCCTCCCGAGCTTCAGCAGTAGGGTCATGCTTCCTGTCACGTGAATCAAGGGATCTGTGGCTTTCCCTCGAGGCTTGCCCTCGAGGCTTTCCCACGAGGCTTTCCCTCGAGGCTTTCCCATAGGGCTGTGCCAAGTGCCACCTTGGTGTGAGTCGATCCTCGGTGTGAAAGACGAGCCGGTGAAGGGAAAAGAGGTTCCTCTGCAATGGACAGAGACATCTGGGGGACTCTTGGAATGGTGGCACGACCCTGGATTTCCTCTCGCCGTTCCTGTGGAGAGGGCCTACTCTTGAGATGAGACGGGAACGCCGGGAATTCTTTCCCGACGAAACAGGGAAAGGATCCGTCACCTCGAGCTACTAGGCGGAAACGGGGCTCCTCTGGATGTGGGCGGGACCCTCGTGTTTCCTCTCGAGTGGAGACGGGTATGTCGCGGAACTTCTTGAGTTGCACCAAGGGTGTGATGGACCCTTTCGACGTTCCAGAGGTGAGGTGTGATTAGCCCCGAGAAGCCTCTGCGGAAATGGTCCTCCTCTCGCCTGCAGGGGAGAACCTCCTGGATATTCTCGAGGTGCGGCAGGTCTTCTCGAGTTACGACGGGGACCTCAGGGACCCGCTCTGGTGGCCTCAGGAAGGGCCAGTCCCCATGCGAGTTGCTAGGGGCCATCTCGGGATTCCGCTCCCGTCCATGCTGGGGCCTAAGACCTTGTGTGGAGTCGGCGCCGGAAACTGAGCATTCCTCTCCAGTGTTGACATGGATCTTGGGGTGCCTCTAAGTCTCCCCAGGGGAGTCAGGCCTCGTCTCGAGTGGGGGCATGCACGTGAGCTTTCCTCCCGAGCTGCAGCAGTAGGGTCACGCTTCCTGTCACGTGGATCAAGGGATCTGTGGCTTTCCCTCGAGGCTTGCCCTCGAGGCTTTCCCACGAGGCTTTCCCACGAGGCTTTCCCATAGGGCTGTGCCAAGTCCCACCTTGGTGTGAGTCGATCCTCGGCGTGAAAGACGAGCCGGTGAAGGGAAAAGAGGTTCCTCTGGAATGGACTGAGACATCTGGGGACTCTTGGAATGGTGGCACGACCCCGGAGTTCCTCTCGCCGTTCCTGTTGAGAGGGCCTCCTCTTGAGATGTGACGGGAACGCCGGGAATTCTTTTCCGAAGAAGCAGGGAAAGGATCCCTCACCTCGAGCTATGAGGCGGAAACGGGGCTCCTCTGGATGTGGGCGGGACCCTCGTGTTTCCTCTCGAGTGGAGACGGGTATGTCGGGGAACTTCTTGAGTTGCACCAAGGGTGTGACGGACCCTTTCGACGTTCCAGAGGTGAGGTGTGATTAGCCCCGAGAAGGGTCATCGCAAATGGGCCTCCTCTCGCATGGAGGGGAGAACCTCCTGGATATTCTCGAGTTGTGGCAGGTCTTCTCGAGTTAGGACGGGGACCTCAGGGACCCGCTCTGGTGGCCGCAGGAAGGGCCACTCCCCATGCGAGTTGCAAGGGGCCATCTCGGGATTCCTCTCCCGTCGATGCCGGGGCCTAAGACCTAGTGTGGAGTCGGGGCCGGAACCTGAGCATTCCTTTCCAGTGTTGACATGGATTTTGGGGTGCCTCTGAGTCTCCCCAGGGGAGTCAGGCCTCGTCTCGAGTGGGGGCATGCACGTGCGCTTCCCTCCCGAGCTGCAGCAGTAGGGTCATGCTTCCTGTCACGGGAATCAAGGGATCTGTGGCTTTCCCTCGAGGCTTGTCCTCGAGGCTTTCCCACGAGGCTTTCCCACGAGGCTTTCCAATAGGGCTGTGCCAAGTGCCACCTTGGTGTGAGTCGATCCTCGGCGTGAAAGACGAGCCGGTGAAGGGAAAAGAGGTTCCTCTGGAATGGACAGAGACATCTGGGGGACTCTTGGAATGGTGGCACGACCCTGGAGTTCCTCTCGCCGTTCCTGTTGAGAGGGCCTCCTCTTGAGATGAGACGGGAACGCCGGGAATTCTTTCCCGACGAAGCAGGGAAAGGATCCGTCACCTCGAGTTACTAGGCGGAAACGGGGCTCCTCTGGATGTGGGCAGGACCCTCGTGTTTCCTCTCGAGTGGAGACGGGTATGTCGGGGAACTTCTTGAGTTGCACCAAGGGTGTGACGGACCCTTTCGACGTTCCAGAGGTGAGGTGTGATTAGCCCCGTGAAGCCTCTGCGGAAATGGTCCTCCTCTCGCCTGCAGGGGAGAACCTCCTGGATATTCTCGAGGTGCGGCAGGTCTTCTCGAGTTACGACGGGGACCTCAGGGACCCGCTCTGGTGGCCTCAGGAAGGGCCAGTCCCCATGCGAGTTGCTAGGGGCCATCTCGGGATTCCGCTCCCGTCCATGCCGGGGCCTAAGACCTTGTGTGGAGTCGGCGCCGGAAACTGAGCATTCCTCTCCAGTGTTGACATGGATCTTGGGGTGCCTCTAAGTCTCCCCAGGGGAGTCAGGCCTCGTCTCGAGTGGGGGCATGCACGTGAGCTTTCCTCCCGAGCTGCAGCAGTACGGTCACGCTTCCTGTCACGTGGATCAAGGGATCTGTGGCTTTCCCCTCGAGGCTTTCCCTGGAGGCTTTCCCACGAGGCTTTCCCACAGGGCTGTGCCAAGTGCCACCTTGCTGTGAGTCGATCCTCGGCGTGAAAGACGAGCCGGTGAAGGGAAAAGAGGTTCCTCTGGAATGGACTGAGACATCTGGGGGACTCTTGGAATGGTGGCACGACCCTGGAGTTCCTCTCGCCGTTCCTGATGAGAGGGCCTCCTCTTGAGATGCGACGGGAACGCGGGGAATTCTTTCCCGACGAAGCAGGGAAAGGATCCCTCACCTCGAGCTACGAGGCGGAAACGGGGCTCCTCTGGATGTGGGCGGGACCCTCGTGTTTCCCCTCGAGTGGAGACGGGTATGTCGGCGAACTTCTCGAGTTGCACCAAGGGTGGGAAGGACCCTTTCGAAGTTCCAGTGGTGAGGTGTGATTAGCCCCGTGAATCCACTCCGGAAATGGGCCTCATCTCGCCTGCAGGGGAGAACCTCCTGGATATTCTCGAGTTGTGGCAGGTCTTCTCGAGTTAGGACGGGGACCTCAGGGACCCGCTCTGGTGGCCTCAGGAAAGGCCAGTCCCCATGCGAGTTGCTAGGGGCCATCTCGGTATACCTCTCCCGTCAATGCCGGGGCCTAAGACCTAGTGTGGAGACGGGGCCGGAACCTGAGCATTCCTTTCCAGTGTTGACATGGATTTTGTGGTGCCTCTGAGTCTCCCCAGGGGAGTCAGGCCTCGTCTCGAGTGGGGGCATGCACGTGAGCTTTCCTCCCGAGCTGCAGCAGTAGGGTCACACTTCCTGTCACGTGGATCAAGGGATCTTTGGCTTTCCCTCGAGGCTTTCCCTCGAGGCTTTCCCACGAGGCTTTCCCACAGGGCTGTGCCAAGTGCCACCTTGGTGTGAGTCGATCCTCAGCGTGAAAGACAGGCGGTGAAGGGAAAAGAGGTTCCTCTGGAATGGACTGAGACATCTGGGGGACTCTTGGAATGGTGGCACGACCCTGGAGTTCCTCTCACCATTCCTGATGAGAGGGCCTCCTCTTGAGATGCGACGGGAACGCGGGGAATTCTTTCCCGACGAAGCAGGGAAAGGATCCCTCACCTCGAGCTACGAGGCGGAAACGGGGCTGCTCTGGATGTGGGCGGGACCCACGTGTTTCCCCTCGAGTGGAGACGGGTATGTCGGGGAACTTCTTGAGTTGCACCAAGGGTGGGAAAGACCCTTTCGACGTTCCAGTGGTGAGGTGTGATTAGCCCCGTGAATCCTCTGCGGAAATGGGCCTCATCTCGCCTGCAGGGGAGAACCTCCTGGATATTCTCGAGTTGTGGCAGGTCTTCTCGAGTTAGGACGGGGACCTCAGGGACCCGCTCTGGTGGCCGCAGGAAGGGCCACTCCCCATGCGAGTTGCTAGGGGCCATCTCGGGATTCCTCTCCCGTCGATGCCGGGGCCTAAGACCTAGTGTGGAGTCGGGGCCGGAACCTGAGCATTCCTTTCCAGTGTTGACATGGATTTTGGGGTGCCTCTGAGTCTCCCCAGGGGAGTCAGGCCTCGTCTCGAGTGGGGGCATGCACGTGCGCTTCCCTCCCGAGCTGCAGCAGTAGGGTCATGCTTCCTGTCACGTGAATCAAGGGATCTGTGGCTTTCCATCGAGGCTTGCCCTCGAGGCTTTCCCACGAGGCTTTCCCACGAGGCTTTCCCATAGGGCTGTGCCAAGTGCCACCTTGGTGTGAGTCGATCCTCGGCGTGAAAGACGAACCGGTGAAGGGAAAAGAGGTTCCTCTGGAATGGACTGAGACATCTGGGGGACTCTTGGAATGGTGGCACGACCCCGGAGTTCCTCTCGCCGTTCCTGTTGAGAGGGCCTCCTCTTGAGATGTGACGGGAACGCCGGGAATTCTTTTCCAAAGAAGCAGGGAAATGATCCCTCACCTCGAGCTATGAGGCGGAAACGGGGCTCCTCTGGATGTGGGTGGGACCCTCGTGTTTCCTCTCGAGTGGAGACGGGTATGTCGGGGAACTTCTTGAGTTGCACCAAGGGTGTGACGGACCCTTTCGACGTTCCAGAGGTGAGGTGTGATTAGCCCCGAGAAGGCTCATCGCAAATGGGTCTCCTCTCGCATGGAGGGGAGAACCTCCTGGATATTCTCGAGTTGTCGCAGGTCTTCTCGAGTTACGACGGGGACCTCAGGGACCCGCTCTGGTGGCCTCAGGAAGGGCCAGTCCCCATGCGAGTTGCTAGGGGCCAACTCGGGATTCCTCTCCCATCGATGCCAGGGCCTAAGACCTTGTGTGGAGTCGGGGCCGGAACCTGAGGATTCCTCTCCAGTGTTGACATGGATCTTGGGGTGCTTCTGAGTCTCCCCAGGGGAGTCAGGCCTCGTCTCGAGTGGGGGCATGCACGTGCGCTTTCCTCCCGAGCTGCAGCAGTAGTGTCACGCTTCCTGTCATGTGGATCAAGGGATCTGGGGTTTCCCTCGAGGCTGTCCCTCGAGGCTTTCCCACGAGGCTTTCCCACAGGGCTGTGCCACGTGCCACCTTGTTGTGAGTCGATCCTCGGCGTGAAAGACGAGCCGGTGAAGGGAAAAGAGGTTCCTCTGGAATGGACTGAGACATCTGGGGGACTCTTGGAATGGTGGCACGACCCTGGAGTTCCTCTCGCCGTTCCTGTTGAGAGGGCCTCCTCTTGAGATGCGACGGGAACGCCGGGAACTCTTTCCCGACGAAGCAGGGAAAGGATCCCTCACCTCGAGCAACGAGGCGGAAACGGGGCTCCTCTGGATGTGGGCGGGACCCTCGTGTTTCCTCTCGAGTGGAGACGGGTATGTCGGGGAACTTCTTGATTTGCACCAAGGGTGTGAAGGACCCTTTCGAAGTTCCAGAGGTGAGGTGTGATCAGCCTCGAGACGCCTCAGTGAAAATGGGCCTCATCTCTCCTAAAGGGGACAACCTCCTGGATTTTCTCGAGTTGCGGCAAGTCTTCTCGAGTTACGACGGGGACCTCAGGGACCCGCTCTGGTGGCCTCAGGAAAGGCCAGTCCCCATGCGAGTTGCTAGGGGACCTCTCGGGATTCCTCTCCCGTCCATGCCGGGGCCTAAGACCTTGTGTTGAGTCGGGGCCGGAACCTGAGGATTCCTCTCCAGTGTTGCCATGAATCTTGGGATGTCTCTGAGTCTCCCAAGGGGAGTCAGGCCTCGTCTCGAGTGGGGGCATGCACGTGCGCTTTCCTCCCGAGCTGCAGCAGTAGGGTCACGCTTCCTGTCACGTGGATCAAGGGATCTGTGGCTGTCCCTCGAGGCTTTCCCAGGAGGCTTTCCCACAGGGCTGTGCCACGTGCCACCTTGGTGGGAGTCTATCCTCGGCGTGAAAGACGAGCCGGTGAAGGGAAAAGAGGTTCCTCTGGAATGGACTGAGACATCTGGGGGACTCTTGGAATGGTGGCACGACCCTGGAGTTCCTCTCGCCTTTCCTGTTGAGAGGGCCTCCTCTTGAGATGCGACGGGAACGCCGGGAACTCTTTCCCGACGAAGCAGGGAAAGGATCCCTCATCTCGAGCTACGAGGCGGAAACGGGGCTCCTCTGGATGTGGGCGGGACCCTCGTGATTCCTCTCGAGTGGAGACGGGTATGTCGGGGAACTCTTTGATTTGCACCAAGGGTGTGAAGGAGCCTTTCGAAGTTCCAGAGGTGAGGTCTGATCAGCCTCGAGACGCCTCAGCGGACATGGGCCTCATCTCGCCTGGAGGGGAGAACGTCCTGGATTTTCTCGAGTTGCGGCAGGTCTTTTCGAGTAACGACGGGGACCTCAGGGACCCGCTCTCGTGGCCTCAGGAAAGGCCAGTCCCCATGCGAGTTGCTAGGGGACCTCTCGGGATTCCTCTCCCGTCCATGCCGGGGCCTAAGACCTTGTGTGGAGTCGGGGCCGAAACCTGAGGATTCCTCTCCAGTGTTGCCATGGATCTTGGGGTGCTTCTGAGTCTCCCCAGGGGAGTCAGGCCTCGTCTCGAGTGGGGGCATGCACGTGCGCTTTCCTCCCGAGCTGCAGCAGTAGTGTCACGCTTCCTGTCACGTGGATAAAGGGATATGTGGTTTCCCTCGAGGCTTTCGCTCGAGGCTTTCCCACGAGGCTTCCCACAGGGCTGTGCCACGTGCCACCTTGGTGTGAGTCGATCCTCGGCGTTAAAGACGAGCCGGTAAGGGAAAAGAGGTTCCTCTGGCATGGACTGAGACATCTGGGGGACTCTTGGAATGGTGGCACGACCCTGGAGTTCCTCTCGCCGTTCCTGTTGAGAGGGCCTCCTCTTGAGATGCGACGGGAACGCCGGGAACTCTTTCACCGAAGCATGGAAAGGATCCCTCATCTCGAGCTTCGAGGAGGAAACGGGGCTCCTCTGGATGTGGGCGGGACTCTCGTGTTTCCTCTCGAGTGGAGACGGGTATGTCGGGGAACTTCTTGAATTGCACCAAGGGTGTGAAGGACCCTTTCGAAGTTCCAGAGGTGAGGTGTGATCAGCCTCGAGACGCCTCAGCGGAAATGGGCCTCATCTCGCCTGGAGGGGAGAACCTCCTGGATTTTCTCGAGTTGCGGCAGGTCTTCTCGAGTTACGACGGGGACCTCAGGGACCCGCTCTGGTGGCCTCAGGAAAGGCCAGTCCCCATGCGAGTTGCGAGGGGCCATCTCGGGATTCCTCTCCCGTCCATGCCGGGGCCTCAGACCTTGTGTGGAGTCGGGGCCGAAACCTGAGGATTCCTCTCCAGTGTTGCCATGGATCTTGGGGTGCTTCTGAGTCTCCCCAGGGGAGTCAGGCCTCGTGTCGAGTGGGGGCATGCACGTGCGCTTTCCTCCCGAGCTGCAGCAGTAGTGTCACGCTTCCTGTCACGTGGATCAAGGGATCTGTGGTTTCCCTCGAGGATTTCGCTCAAGGCTTTCCCACGAGGCTTCCCACAGGGCTGTGCCACGTGCCACCTTGGTGTGAGTCGATCCTCGGCGTGAAAGACGAGCCGGTGAAGGGAAAAGAGGTTCCTCTGGAATGGACTGAGACATCTGGGGGACTCTTGGAATGGTGGCACGACCCTGGAGTTCCTCTCGCCGTTCCTGTTGAGAGGGCATCCTCTTGAGATGCGACGGGAACGCCGGGGACTCTTTCCCGAAAAAGCAGGGAAAGGATCCCTCATCTCGAGCTACGAGGCGGAAACGGGGCTCCTCTGGATGTGGGCGGGACCCTCGTGATTCCTCTCGAGTGGTGACGGGTATGTCGGGGAACTTCTTGATTTGCACCAAGGGTGTGAAGGACCCTTTCGAAGTTCCAGAGGTGAGGTGTGATCAGCCTCGAAACGCCTCAGCCGAAATGGGCCTCATCTCGCCTGGTGGGGAGAACCTCCTGGATTTTCTCGAGTTGTGGCAGGTCTTCTCGAGTTACGACGGGGACCTCAGGGACCCGCTCTGGTGGCCTCAGTAAAGGCCAGTCCCCATGCGAGTTGCTAGGGGCCATCTCGGGATTCTCTCCCGTCCATGCCGGGGTTAACACCTTGTGTGGAGTCGGGGCAGGAACCTGAGGATTCCTCTCCAGTGTTGCCATGGATCTTGGGGTGCTTCTGAGTCTCCCCAGGGGAGTCAGGCCTCGTCTCGAGTGGGGGCATGCACGTGCGCTTTCCTCCCGAGCTGCAGCAGTAGGGTCACGCTTCCTGTCACGTGGATCAAGGGATCTGTGGCTTTCCCTCGAGGCTGTCCCTCGAGGCTTTCCCAGGAGGCTTTCCCACAGGGCTGTGCCACGTGCCACCTTGGTGGGAGTCGATCCTCGGCGTGAAAGACGAGCCGGTGAAGGGAAAAGAGGTTCCTCTGGAATGGACTGAGACATCTGGGGGACTCTTGGAATGGTGGCACGACCCTGGAGTTCCTCTCGCCGTTCCTGTTGAGAGGGCCTCCTCTTGAGATGCGACGGGAACGCCGGGAACTCCTTCCCGACGAAGCAGGGAAAGGATCCCTCATCTCGAGCTACGAGGCGGAAACGGGGCTCCTCTGGATGTGGGCGGGACCCACGTGTTTCCTCTCGAGTGGAGACGGGTATGTCGGGGAACTTCTTGATTTGCACCAAGGGTGTGAAGGACCCTTGCGAAGTTCCAGAGGTGAGGTGTGATCAGCCTCGAGACGCCTCAGCGGAAATGGGCCTCATCTCGCCTGGAGGGGAGAACCTCCTGGATTTTCTCGAGTTGCGGCACGTCTTCTCCAGTTACGACGGGGACCTCAGGGACCCGCTCTGGTGGCCTCAGAAAAGGCCAGTCCCCATGTGAGTTGCTAGGGGCCATCTCTGGATTCCTCTCCCGTCCATGCCGGGGCTCAAGACCTTGTGTGGAGTCGGGGCCGGAACCTGAGGATTCCTCTCCAGTGTTGCCATGGATCTTGGGGTGCTTCTGAGTCTCCCCAGGGGAGTCAGGCCTCGTGTCGAGTGGGGGCATGCACGTGCGCTTTCCTCCCGAGCTGCAGCAGTAGGGTCACGCTTCCTGTCACGTGGATCAAGGGATCTGTGGCTGTCCCTCGAGGCTTTCCCAGGAGGCTTTCCCACAGGGCTGTGCCACGTGCCACCTTGGTGGGAGTCTATCCTCGGCGTGAAAGACGAGCCGGTGAAGGGAAAAGAGGTTCCTCTGTAATGGACTGAGACATCTGGGGGACTCTTGGAATGGTGGCACGACCCTGGAGTTCCTCTCGCCGTTCCTGTTGAGAGCGCCTCCTGTTGAGATGCTACGGGAATGCCGGGAACTCTTTCCCGATGAAGCAGGGAAAGGATCCCTCATCTCGAGCTACGAGGCGGAAACGGGGCTCCTCTGGATGTGGGCGGGACCCTCGTGATTCCTCTCGAGTGGAGACGGGTATGTCGGGGAACTTCTTCATTTGAACCAAGGGTGTGAAGGAGCCTTTCGAAGTTCCAGAGGTGAGGTGTGATCAGCCTCGAGACGCCTCAGCGGAAATGGGCCTCATCTCGCCTGGAGGGGAGAACCTCCTGGATTTTCTCCAGTTGCGGCAGGTCTTCTCGAGTTACGACGGGGACCTCAGGGACCCGCTCTGGTGGCCTCCGGAAAGGCCAGTCCCCATGTGAGTTGCTAGGGGACCTCTCGGGATTTCTCTCCCGTCCATGACGGGGCCTCAGTCCTTGTGTGGAGTCGGGGCCGCAACCTGAGGATTCCTCTCCAGTGTTGCCATGGATCTTGGGGTGCTTCTGAGTCTCCCCAGGGGAGTCAGGCCTCGTCTCGAGTGGGGGCATGCACGTGCGCTTTCCTCCCGAGCTGCAGCAGTAGGGTCACGCTTCCTGTCACGTGGATCAAGGGATCTGTGGCTTTCCCTCGAGGCTGTCCCTCGAGACTTTCCCAGGAGGCTTTCCCACAGGGCTGTGCCACGTGCCACCTTGGTGGGAGTCGATCCTCGGCGTGAAAGACGAGCCGGTGAAGGGAAAAGAGGTTCCTCTGGAATGGACTGAGACATCTGGGGGACTCTTGGAATGGTGGCACGACCCTGGAGTTCCTCTCGCCGTTCCTGTTGAGAGGGCCTCCTCTTGAGATGCGACGGGAAGGCCGGGAACTCCTTCCCGACGAAGCAGGGAAAGGATCCCTCATCTCGAGCTACGAGGCGGAAACGGGGCTCCTCTGGATGTGTGCGGGACCCACGTGTTTCCTCTCGAGTGGAGACGGGTATGTCGGGGAACTTCTTGATTTGCACCAAGGGTGTGAAGGACCCTTTCGAAGTTCCAGAGGTGAGGTGTGATCAGCCTCGAGACGCCTCAGCGGAAATGGGCCTCATCTCGCCTGGAGGGGAGAACCTCCTGGATTTTCTCGAGTTGCGGCAGGTCTTCTCGAGTTACGACGGGGACCTCAGGGACCCGCTCTGGTGGCCTCAGGAAAGGCCAGTCCCCATGCGAGTTGCGAGGGGCCATCTCGGGATTCCTCTCCCGTCCATGCCGGGGCCTCAGACCTTGTGTGGAGTCGGGGCCGAAACCTGAGGATTCCTCTCCAGTGTTGCCATGGATCTTGGGGTGCTTCTGAGTCTCCCCAGGGGAGTCAGGCCTCGTGTCGAGTGGGGGCATGCACGTGCGCTTTCCTCCCGAGCTGCAGCAGTAGTGTCACGCTTCCTGTCACGTGGATCAAGGGATCTGTGGTTTCCCTCGAGGATTTCGCTCAAGGCTTTCCCACGAGGCTTCCCACAGGGCTGTGCCACGTGCCACCTTGGTGTGAGTCGATCCTCGGCGTGAAAGACGAGCCGGTGAAGGGAAAAGAGGTTCCTCTGGAATGGACTGAGACATCTGGGGGACTCTTGGAATGGTGGCACGACCCTGGAGTTCCTCTCGCCGTTCCTGTTGAGAGGGCATCCTCTTGAGATGCGACGGGAACGCCGGGGACTCTTTCCCGAAAAAGCAGGGAAAGGATCCCTCATCTCGAGCTACGAGGCGGAAACGGGGCTCCTCTGGATGTGGGCGGGACCCTCGTGATTCCTCTCGAGTGGTGACGGGTATGTCGGGGAACTTCTTGATTTGCACCAAGGGTGTGAAGGACCCTTTCGAAGTTCCAGAGGTGAGGTGTGATCAGCCTCGAGACGCCTCAGCCGAAATGGGCCTCATCTCGCCTGGTGGGGAGAACCTCCTGGATTTTCTCGAGTTGTGGCAGGTCTTCTCGAGTTACGACGGGGACCTCAGGGACCCGCTCTGGTGGCCTCAGTAAAGGCCAGTCCCCATGCGAGTTGCTAGGGGCCATCTCGGGATTCTCTCCCGTCCATGCCGGGGTTAACACCTTGTGTGGAGTCGGGGCAGGAACCTGAGGATTCCTCTCCAGTGTTGCCATGGATCTTGGGGTGCTTCTGAGTCTCCCCAGGGGAGTCAGGCCTCGTCTCGAGTGGGGGCATGCACGTGCGCTTTCCTCCCGAGCTGCAGCAGTAGGGTCACGCTTCCTGTCACGTGGATCAAGGGATCTGTGGCTTTCCCTCGAGGCTGTCCCTCGAGGCTTTCCCAGGAGGCTTTCCCACAGGGCTGTGCCACGTGCCACCTTGGTGGGAGTCGATCCTCGGCGTGAAAGACGAGCCGGTGAAGGGAAAAGAGGTTCCTCTGGAATGGACTGAGACATCTGGGGGACTCTTGGAATGGTGGCACGACCCTGGAGTTCCTCTCGCCGTTCCTGTTGAGAGGGCCTCCTCTTGAGATGCGACGGGAATGCCGGGAACTCTTTCCCGACGAAGCAGGGAAAGGATCCCTCATCTCGAGCTACGAGGCGGAAACGGGGCTCCTCTGGATGTGGGCGGGACCCTCGTGATTCCCCTCGAGTGGAGACGGGTATGTCGGGGAACTTCTTGATTTGCACCAAGGGTGTGAAGGAGCCTTTCGAAGTTCCAGAGGTGAGGTCTGATCAGCCTCGAGACGCCTCAGCGGACATGGGCCTCATCTCGCCTGGAGGGGAGAACGTCCTGGATTTTTTCGAGTTGCGGCAGGTCTTCTCGAGTAACGACGGGGACCTCAGGGACCCGCTCTCGTGGCCTCAGGAAAGGCCAGTCCCCATGCGAGTTGCTAGGGGACCTCTCGGGATTCCTCTCCCGTCCATGCCGGGGCCTAAGACCTTGTGTGGAGTCGGGGCCGAAACCTGAGGATTCCTCTCCAGTGTTGCCATGGATCTTGGGGTGCTTCTGAGTCTCCCCAGGGGAGACAGGCCTCGTCTCGAGTGGGGGCATGCACGTGCGCTTTCCTCCCGAGCTGCAGCAGTAGGGTCACGCTTTCTGTCACGTGGATCAAGGGATCTGTGGCTGTCCCTCGAGGCTTTCCCAGGAGGCTTTCCCACAGGGCTGTGCCACGTGCCACCTTGGTGGGAGTCTATCCTCGGCGTGAAAGACGAGCCGGTGAAGGGAAAAGAGGTTCCTCTGGAATGGACTGAGACATCTGGGGGACTGTTGGAACGGTGGCACGACCCTGGAGTTCCTCTCGCCGTTCCTGTTGAGAGGGCCTCCTCTTGAGATGCGACGGGAACGCCGGGAACTCCTTCCCGACGAAGCAGGGAAAGGATCCCTCATCTCGAGCTACGAGGCGGAAACGGGGCTCCTCTGGATGTGGGCGGGACCCACGTGTTTCCTCTCGAGTGGAGACGGGTATGTCGGGGAACTTCTTGATTTGCACCAAGGGTGTGAAGGACCCTTGCGAAGTTCCAGAGGTGAGGTGTGATCAGCCTCGAGACGCCTCAGCGGAAATGGGCCTCATCTCGCCTGGAGGGGAGAACCTCCTGGATTTTCTCGAGTTGCGGCACGTCTTCTCCAGTTACGACGGGGGCCTCAGGGACCCGCTCTGGTGGCCTCAGAAAAGGCCAGTCCCCATGTGAGTTGCTAGGGGCCATCTCTGGATTCCTCTCCCGTCCATGCCGGGGCTCAAGACCTTGTGTGGAGTCGGGGCCGGAACCTGAGGATTCCTCTCCAGTGTTGCCATGGATCTTGGGGTGCTTCTGAGTCTCCCCAGGGGAGTCAGGCCTCGTGTCGAGTGGGGGCATGCACGTGCGCTTTCCTCCCGAGCTGCAGCAGTAGGGTCACGCTTCCTGTCACGTGGATCAAGGGATCTGTGGCTGTCCCTCGAGGCTTTCCCAGGAGGCTTTCCCACAGGGCTGTGCCACGTGCCACCTTGGTGGGAGTCTATCCTCGGCGTGAAAGACGAGCCGGTGAAGGGAAAAGAGGTTCCTCTGTAATGGACTGAGACATCTGGGGGACTCTTGGAATGGTGGCACGACCCTGGAGTTCCTCTCGCCGTTCCTGTTGAGAGCGCCTCCTGTTGAGATGCTACGGGAATGCCGGGAACTCTTTCCCGATGAAGCAGGGAAAGGATCCCTCATCTCGAGCTACGAGGCGGAAACGGGGCTCCTCTGGATGTGGGCGGGACCCTCGTGATTCCTCTCGAGTGGAGACGGGTATGTCGGGGAACTTCTTCATTTGAACCAAGGGTGTGAAGGAGCCTTTCGAAGTTCCAGAGGTGAGGTGTGATCAGCCTCGAGACGCCTCAGCGGAAATGGGCCTCATCTCGCCTGGAGGGGAGAACCTCCTGGATTTTCTCCAGTTGCGGCAGGTCTTCTCGAGTTACGACGGGGACCTCAGGGACCCGCTCTGGTGGCCTCCGGAAAGGCCAGTCCCCATGTGAGTTGCTAGGGGACCTCTCGGGATTTCTCTCCCGTCCATGACGGGGCCTCAGTCCTTGTGTGGAGTCGGGGCCGCAACCTGAGGATTCCTCTCCAGTGTTGCCATGGATCTTGGGGTGCTTCTGAGTCTCCCCAGGGGAGTCAGGCCTCGTCTCGAGTGGGGGCATGCACGTGCGCTTTCCTCCCGAGCTGCAGCAGTAGGGTCACGCTTCCTGTCACGTGGATCAAGGGATCTGTGGCTTTCCCTCGAGGCTGTCCCTCGAGACTTTCCCAGGAGGCTTTCCCACAGGGCTGTGCCACGTGCCACCTTGGTGGGAGTCGATCCTCGGCGTGAAAGACGAGCCGGTGAAGGGAAAAGAGGTTCCTCTGGAATGGACTGAGACATCTGGGGGACTCTTGGAATGGTGGCACGACCCTGGAGTTCCTCTCGCCGTTCCTGTTGAGAGGGCCTCCTCTTGAGATGCGACGGGAAGGCCGGGAACTCCTTCCCGACGAAGCAGGGAAAGGATCCCTCATCTCGAGCTACGAGGCGGAAACGGGGCTCCTCTGGATGTGTGCGGGACCCACGTGTTTCCTCTCGAGTGGAGACGGGTATGTCGGGGAACTTCTTGATTTGCACCAAGGGTGTGAAGGACCCTTGCGAAGTTCCAGAGGTGAGGTGTGATCAGCCTCGAGACGCCTCAGCGGAAATGGGCCTCATCTCGCCTGGAGGGGAGAACCTCCTGGATTTTCTCGAGTTGCGGCAGGTCTTCTCCAGTTACGACGGGGACCTCAGGGACCCGCTCTGGTGGCCTCAGGAAAGGCCAGTCCCCATGCGAGTTGCTAGGGGACCTCTCGGGATTTCCCTCCCGTCCATGACGGGGCCTCAGTCCTTGTGTGGAGTCGGGGCCGGAACCTGAGGATTCCTCTCCAGTGTTGCCATGGATCTTGGGGTGCTTCTGAGTCTCCCCAGGGGAGTCAGGCCTCGTGTCGAGTGGGGGCATGCACGTGCGCTTTCCTCCCGAGCTGCAGCAGTAGGGTCACGCTTCCTGTCACGTGGATCAAGGGATCTGTGGCTTTCCCTCGAGGCTGTCCCTCGAGGCTTTCCCAGGAGGCTTTCCCACAGGGCTGTGCCACGTGCCACCTTGGTGGGAGTCGATCCTCGGCGTGAAAGACGAGCCGGTGAAGGGAAAAGAGGTTCCTCTGGAATGGACTGAGACATCTGGGGGACTCTTGGAATGGTGGCACGACCCTGGAGTTCCTCTCGCCGTTCCTGTTGAGAGGGCCTCCTCTTGAGATGCGACGGGAATGCCGGGAACTCTTTCTCGACGAAGCAGGGAAAGGATCCCTCATCTCGAGCTACGAGGCGGAAACGGGGCTCCTCTGGATGTGGGCGGGACCCTCGTGATTCCTCTCGAGTGGAGACGGGTATGTCGGGGAACTTCTTGATTTGCACCAAGGGTGTGAAGGAGCCTTTCGAAGTTCCAGAGGTGAGGTCTGATCAGCCTCGAGACGCCTCAGCGGACATGGGCCTCATCTCGCCTGGAGGGGAGAACGTCCTGGATTTTTTCGAGTTGCGGCAGGTCTTCTCGAGTAACGACGGGGACCTCAGGGACCCGCTCTCGTGGCCTCAGGAAAGGCCAGTCCCCATGCGAGTTGCTAGGGGACCTCTCGGGATTCCTCTCCCGTCCATGCCGGGGCCTAAGACCTTGTGTGGAGTCGGGGCCGAAACCTGAGGATTCCTCTTCAGTGTTGCCATGGATCTTGGGGTGCTTCTGAGTCTCCCCAGGGGAGTCAGGCCTCGTCTCGAGTGGGGGCATGCACGTGCGCTTTCCTCCCGAGCTGCAGCAGTAGGGTCACGCTTTCTGTCACGTGGATCAAGGGATCTGTGGCTGTCCCTCGAGGCTTTCCCAGGAGGCTTTCCCACAGGGCTGTGCCACGTGCCACCTTGGTGGGAGTCTATCCTCGGCGTGAAAGACGAGCCGGTGAAGGGAAAAGAGGTTCCTCTGGAATGGACTGAGACATCTGGGGGACTGTTGGAACGGTGGCACGACCCTGGAGTTCCTCTCGCCGTTCCTGTTGAGAGGGCCTCCTCTTGAGATGCGACGGGAACGCCGGGAACTCCTTCCCGACGAAGCAGGGAAAGGATCCCTCATCTCGAGCTACGAGGCGGAAACGGGGCTCCTCTGGATGTGGGCGGGACCCACGTGTTTCCTCTCGAGTGGAGACGGGTATGTCGGGGAACTTCTTGATTTGCACCAAGGGTGTGAAGGACCCTTGCGAAGTTCCAGAGGTGAGGTGTGATCAGCCTCGAGACGCCTCAGCGGAAATGGGCCTCATCTCGCCTGGAGGGGAGAACCTCCTGGATTTTCTCGAGTTCCGGCAGGTCTTCTCCAGTTACGACGGGGACCTCAGGGACCCGCTCTGGTGGCCTCAGAAAAGGCCAGTCCCCATGCGAGTTGCTAGGGGCCATCTCGGGATTCCTCTCCCGTCCATGCCGGGGCTCAAGACCTTGTGTGGAGTCGGGGCCGGAACCTGAGGATTCCTCTCCAGTGTTGCCATGGATCTTGGGGTGCTTCTGAGTCTCCCCAGGGGAGTCAGGCCTCGTGTCGAGTGGGGGCATGCACGTGCGCTTTCCTCCCGAGCTGCAGCAGTAGGGTCACGCTTCCTGTCACGTGGATCAAGGGATCTGTGGCTGTCCCTCGAGGCTTTCCCAGGAGGCTTTCCAACAGGGCTGTGCCACGTGCCACCTTGGTGGGAGTCTATCCTCGGCGTGAAAGACGTGCCGGTGAAGGGAAAAGAGGTTCCTCTGTAATGGACTGAGACATCTGGGGGACTCTTGGAATGGTGGCACGACCCTGGAGTTCCTCTCGCCGTTCCTGTTGAGAGCGCCTCCTGTTGAGATGCTACGGGAATGCCGGGAACTCTTTCCCGACGAAGCAGGGAAAGGATCCCTCATCTCGAGCTATGAGGCGGAAACGGGGCTCCTCTGGATGTGGGCGGGACCCTCGTGATTCCTCTCGAGTGGAGACGGGTATGTCGGGGAACTTCTTCATTTGAACCAAGGGTGTGAAGGAGCCTTTCGAAGTTCCAGAGGTGAGGTGTGATCAGCCTCGAGACGCCTCAGCGGAAATGGGCCTCATCTCGCCTGGAGGGGAGAACCTCCTGGATTTTCTCCAGTTGCGGCAGGTCTTCTCGAGTTACGACGGGGACCTCAGGGACCCGCTCTGGTGGCCTCCGGAAAGGCCAGTCCCCATGTGAGTTGCTAGGGGACCTCTCGGGATTTCTCTCCCGTCCATGCCGGGGCCTCAGTCCTTGTGTGGAGTCAGGGCCGCAACCTGAGGATTCCTCTCCAGTGTTGCCATGGATCTTGGGGTGCTTCTGAGTCTCCCCAGGGGAGTCAGGCCTCGTCTCGAGTGGGGGCATGCACGTGCGCTTTCCTCCCGAGCTGCAGCAGTAGTGTCACGCTTCCTGTCACGTGGATCAAGGGATATGTGGTTTCCCTCGAGGCTTTCGCTCGAGGCTTTCCCACGAGGCTTCCCACAGGGCTGTGCCACGTGCCACCTTGGTGGGAGTCGATCCTCGGCGTTAAAGACGAGCCGGTAAGGGAAAAGAGGTTCCTCTGGAATGGACTGAGACATCTGGGGGACTCTTGGAATGGTGGCACGACCCTGGAGTTCCTCTCGCCGTTCCTGTTGAGAGGGCCTCCCCTTGAGATGCGACGGGAATGCCGGGAACTCTTTCCCGACGAAGCAGAGAAAGGATCCCTCATCTCGAGCTATGAGGCGGAAACGGGGCTCCTCTGGATGTGGGCGGGACCCTCGTGTTTCTTCTCGAGTGGAGACGGGTATGTCAGGGAACTTCTTCATTTGAACCAAGGGTGTGAAGGACCCTTTCGAAGTTCTAGAGATGAGGTGTGATCAGCCTCGAGACGCCTCAGTGGAAATGGGCCTCATCTCGCCTGGAGGGGAGAACCTCCTGGATTTTCTCGAGTTGCAGCAGGTCTTCCCGAGTTACGAATGGGACCTCAGGGACCCGCTCTGGTGGCCTCAGGAAAGGCCAGTCCCCATGCGAGTTGCTAGGGGACCTCTCGGGATTTCCCTCCCGTCCATGACGGGGCCTCAGTCCTTGTGTGGAGTCGGGGCCGGAACCTGAGGATTCCTCTCCAGTGTTGCCATGGATCTTGGGGTGCTTCTGAGTCTCCCCAGTGGAGTCGGCCATCGTCTCGAGTGGGGGCATGCACGTGCGCTTTCCTCCCGAGCTGCAGCAGTAGTGTCACGTTTCCTGTCACGTGGATCAAGGGATCTGTGGCTTTCCCTCGAGGCTGTCCCTCGAGGCTTTCCCACGAGGCTTTCCCACAGGGCTGTGCCACGTGCCACCTTGGTGGGAGTCGATCCTCGGCGTGAAAGACGAGCCGGTGAAGGGAAAAGAGGTTCCTCTGGAATGGACTGAGACATCTGGGGGACTCTTGGAATGGTGGCACGACCCTGGAGTTCCTCTCGCCGTTCCTGTTGAGAGGGCCTCCTCTTGAGATGCGACGGGAACGCCGGGAACTCTTTCCCGACGAAGCAGGGAAAGGATCCCTCATCTCGAGCTACGAGGCGGAAACGGGGCTCCTCTGGATGTGGGCGGGACCCACGTGTTTCCTCTCGAGTGGAGACGGGTATGTCGGGGAACTTCTTGATTTGCACCAAGGGTGTGAAGGACCCTTGCGAAGTTCCAGAGGTGAGGTGTGATCAGCCTCGAGACGCCTCAGCGGAAATGGGCCTCATCTCGCCTGGAGGGGAGAACCTCCTGGATTTTCTCGAGTTGCGGCAGGTCTTCTCGAGTTACGACGGGGACCTCAGGGACCCGCTCTGGTGGCCTCAGAAAAGGCCAGTCCCCATGTGAGTTGCTAGGGGCCATCTCGGGATTCCTCTCCCGTCCATGCCGGGGCTCAAGACCTTGTGTGGAGTCGGGGCCGGAACCTGAGGATTCCTCTCCAGTGTTGCCATGGATCTTGGGGTGCTTCTGAGTCTCCCCAGGGGAGTCAGGCCTCGTGTCGAGTGGGGGCATGCACGTGCGCTTTCCTCCCGAGCTGCAGCAGTAGGGTCACGCTTCCTGTCACGTGGATCAAGGGATCTGTGGCTGTCCCTCGAGGCTTTCCCAGGAGGCTTTCCCACAGGGCTGTGCCACGTGCCACCTTGGTGGGAGTCGATCCTCGGTGTGAAAGACGAGCCGGTGAAGTGAAAAGAGGTTCCTCTGGAATGGACTGAGACATCTGGGGGACTCTTGGAATGGTGGCACGACCCTGGAGTTCCTCTCGCCGTTCCTGTTGAGAGGGCCTCCTCTTGAGATGCGACGGGAAGGCCGGGAACTCTTTCCCGACGAAGCAGGGAAAGGATCCCTCATCTCGAGCTACGAGGCGGAAACGGGGCTCCTCTGGATGTGGGCGGGACCCTCGTGATTCCTCTCGAGTGGAGACGGGTATGTCGGGGAACTTCTTGATTTGCACCAAGGGTGTGAAGGACCCTTTCGAAGTTCCAGAGGTGAGGTGTGATCAGCCTCGAGACGCCTCAGCGGAAATGGGCCTCATCTCGCCTGGAGGGGAGAACCTCCTGGATTTTCTCGAGTTGCGGCAGGTCTTCTCGAGTAACGACGGGGACCTCAGGGACCCGCTCTCGTGGCCTCAGGAAAGGCCAGTCCCCATGCGAGTTGCTAGGGGACCTCTCGGGATTCCTCTCCCGTCCATGCCGGGGCCTAAGACCTTGTGTGGAATCGGGGCCGAAACCTGAGGATTCCTCTCCAGTGTTGCCATGGATCTTGGGGTGCTTCTGAGTCTCCCCAGGGGAGTCAGGCCTCGTCTCGAGTGGGGGCATGCACGTGCGCTTTCCTCCCGAGCTGCAGCAGTAGTGTCACGCTTCCTGTCACGTGGATCAAGGGATATGTGGTTTCCCTCGAGGCTTTCGCTCGAGGCTTTCCCACGAGGCTTCCCACAGGGCTGTGCCACGTGCCACCTTGGTGTGAGTCGATCCTCGGCGTTAAAGACGAGCCGGTAAGGGAAAAGAGGTTCCTCTGGAATGGACTGAGACATCTGGGGGACTCTTGGAATGGTGGCACGACCCTGGAGTTCCTCTCGCCGTTCCTGTTGAGAGGGCCTCCCCTTGAGATGCGACGGGAATGCCGGGAACTCTTTCCCGACGAAGCAGAGAAAGGATCCCTCATCTCGAGCTACGAGGCGGAAACGGGGCTCCTCTGGATGTGGGCGGGACCCTCGTGTTTCTTCTCGAGTGGAGACGGGTATGTCAGGGAACTTCTTGATTTCCACCAAGGGTGTGAAGGACCCTTTCGAAGTTCTAGAGATGAGGTGTGATCAGCCTCGAGACGCCTCAGTGGAAATGGGCCTCATCTCGCCTGGAGGGGAGAACCTCCTGGATTTTCTCGAGTTGCAGCAGGTCTTCCCGAGTTACGAATGGGACCTCAGGGACCCGCTCTGGTGGCCTCAGGAAAGGCCAGTCCCCATGCGAGTTGCTAGGGGACCTCTCGGGATTTCCCTCCCGTCCATGACGGGGCCTCAGTCCTTGTGTGGAGTCGGGGCCGGAACCTGAGGATTCCTCTCCAGTGTTGCCATGGATCTTGGGGTGCTTCTGAGTCTCCCCAGTGGAGTCGGCCATCGTCTCGAGTGGGGGCATGCACGTGCGCTTTCCTCCCGAGCTGCAGCAGTAGGGTCACGTTTCCTGTCACGTGGATCAAGGGATCTGTGGCTTTCCCTCGAGGCTGTCCCTCGAAGCTTTCCCACGAGGCTTTCCCACAGGGCTGTGCCACGTGCCACCTTGGTGGGAGTCGATCCTCGGCGTGAAAGACGAGCCGGTGAAGGGAAAAGAGGTTCCTCTGGAATGGACTGAGACATCTGGGGGACTCTTGGAATGGTGGCACGACCCTGGAGTTCCTCTCGCCGTTCCTGTTGAGAGGGCCTCCTCTTGAGATGCGACGGGAACGCCGGGAACTCTTTCCCGACGAAGCAGGGAAAGGATCCCTCATCTCGAGCTACGAGGCGGAAACGGGGCTCCTCTGGATGTGGGCGGGACCCACGTGTTTCCTCTCGAGTGGAGACGGGTATGTCGGGGAACTTCTTGATTTGCACCAAGGGTGTGAAGGACCCTTTCGAAGTTCCAGAGGTGAGGTGTGATCAGCCTCGAGACGCCTCAGCGGAAATGGGCCTCATCTCGCCTGGAGGGGAGAACCTCCTGGATTTTCTCGAGTTGCGGCAGGTCTTCTCCAGTTACGACGGGGACCTCAGGGACCCGCTCTGGTGGCCTCAGGAAAGGCCAGTCCCCATGCGAGTTGCTAGGGGACCTCTCGGGATTTCCCTCCCGTCCATGACGGGGCCTCAGTCCTTGTGTGGAGTCGGGGCCGGAACCTGAGGATTCCTCTCCAGTGTTGCCATGGATCTTGGGGTGCTTCTGAGTCTCCCCAGTGGAGTCGGCCATCGTCTCGAGTGGGGGCATGCACGTGCGCTTTCCTCCCGAGCTGCAGCAGTAGTGTCACGTTTCCTGTCACGTGGATCAAGGGATCTGTGGCTTTCCCTCGAGGCTTTCGCTCGAGGCTTTCCCACGAGGCTTCCCACAGGGCTGTGCCACGTGCCACCTTGGTGGGAGTCGATCCTCGGCGTGAAAGACGAGCCGGTGAAGGGAAAAGAGGTTCCTCTGGAATGGACTGAGACATCTGGGGGACTCTTGGAATGGTGGCACGACCCTGGAGTTCCTCTCGCCGTTCCTGTTGAGAGGGCCTCCTCTTGAGATGCGAAGGGAACGCCGGGAACTCTTTCCCGACGAAGCAGGGAAAGGATCCCTCATCTCGAGCTACGAGGCGGAAACGGGGCTCCTCTGGATGTGGGCGGGACCCACGTGTTTCCTCTCGAGTGGAGACGGGTATGTCGGGGAACTTCTTGATTTGCACCAAGGGTGTGAAGGACCCTTGCGAAGTTCCAGAGGTGAGGTGTGATCAGCCTCGAGACGCCTCAGCGGAAATGGGCCTCATCTCGCCTGGAGGGGAGAACCTCCTGGATTTTCTCGAGTTGCGGCAGGTCTTCTCCAGTTACGACGGGGACCTCAGGGACCCGCTCTGGTGGCCTCAGAAAAGGCCAGTCCCCATGTGAGTTGCTAGGGGCCATCTCGGGATTCCTCTCCCGTCCATGCCGGGGCTCAAGACCTTGTGTGGAGTCGGGGCCGGAACCTGAGGATTCCTCTCCAGTGTTGCCATGGATCTTGGGGTGCTTCTGAGTCTCCCCAGGGGAGTCAGGCCTCGTGTCGAGTGGGGGCATGCACGTGCGCTTTCCTCCCGAGCTGCAGCAGTAGGGTCACGCTTCCTGTCACGTGGATCAAGGGATCTGTGGCTGTCCCTCGAGGCTTTCCCAGGAGGCTTTCCCACAGGGCTGTGCCACGTGCCACCTTGGTGGGAGTCTATCCTCGGCGTGAAAGACGAGCCGGTGAAGGGAAAAGAGGTTCCTCTGGAATGGACTGAGACATCTGGGGGACTCTTGGAATGGTGGCACGACCCTGGAGTTCCTCTCGCCGTTCCTGTTGAGAGGGCCTCCTGTTGAGATGCGACGGGAATGCCGGGAACTCTTTCCCGACGAAGCAGGGAAAGGATCCCTCATCTCGAGCTACGAGGCGGAAACGGGGCTCCTCTGGATGAGGGCGGGACCCTCGTGATTCCTCTCGAGTGGAGACGGGTATGTCGGGGAAGTTCTTCATTTGAACCAAGAGTGTGAAGGAGCCTTTCGAAGTTCCAGAGGTGAGGTGTGATCAGCCTCGAGACGCCTCAGCGGAAATGGGCCTCATCTCGCCTGGAGGGGAGAACCTCCTGGATTTTCTCCAGTTGCGGCAGGTCTTCTCGAGTTACGACGGGGACCTCAGGGACCCGCTCTGGTGGCCTCCGGAAAGGCCAGTCCCCATGTGAGTGGCTAGGGGACCTCTCCGGATTTCTCTCCCGTCCATGCCGGGGCCTCAGTCCTTGTGTGGAGTCAGGGCCGAAACCTGAGGATTCCTCTCCAGTGTTGCCATGGATCTTGGGGTGCTTCTGAGTCTCCCCAGGGGAGTCAGGCCTCGTGTCGAGTGGGGGCATGCACGTGCGCTTTCCTCCCGAGCTGCAGCAGTAGGGTCACGCTTCCTGTCACGTGGATCAAGGGATCTGTGGCTGTCCCTCGAGGCTTTCCCAGGAGGCTTTCCCACAGGGCTGTGCCACGTGCCACCTTGGTGGGAGTCTATCCTCGGCGTGAAAGACGAGCCGGTGAAGGGAAAAGAGGTTCCTCTGTAATGGACTGAGACATCTGGGGGACTCTTGGAATGGTGGCACGACCCTGGAGTTCCTCTCGCCGTTCCTGTTGAGAGGGCCTCCTCTTGAGATGCGACGGGAATGCCGGGAACTCTTTCCCGACGAAGCAGGGACAGGATCCCTCATCTCGAGCTACGAGGCGGAAACGGGGCTCCTCTGGATGTGGGCGGGACCCTCGTGATTCCTCTCGAGTGGAGACGGGTATGTCGGGGAACTTCTTGATTTGCACCAAGGGTGTGAAGGAGCCTTTCGAAGTTCCAGAGGTGAGGTCTGATCAGCCTCGAGACGCCTCAGCGGACATGGGCCTCATCTCGCCTGGAGGGGAGAACGTCCTGGATTTTCTCGAGTTGCGGCAGGTCTTCTCGAGTAACGACGGGGACCTCAGGGACCCGCTCTCGTGGCCTCAGGAAAGGCCAGTCCCCATGCGAGTTGCTAGGGGACCTCTCGGGATTCCTCTCCCGTCCATGCCGGGGCCTAAGACCTTGTGTGGAGTCGGGGCCGAAACCTGAGGATTCCTCTCCAGTGTTGCCATGGATCTTGGGGTGCTTCTGAGTCTCCCCAGGGGAGTCAGGCCTCGTCTCGAGTGGGGGCATGCACGTGCGCTTTCCTCCCGAGCTGCAGCAGTAGGGTCACGTTTCCTGTCACGTGGATCAAGGGATCTGTGGCTTTCCCTCGAGGCTGTCCCTCGAGGCTTTCCCACGAGGCTTTCCCACAGGGCTGTGCCACGTGCCACCTTGGTGGGAGTCGATCCTCGGCGTGAAAGACGAGCCGGTGAAGGGAAAAGAGGTTCCTCTGGAATGGACTGAGACATCTGGGGGACTCTTGGAATGGTGGCACGACCCTGGAGTTCCTCTCGCCGTTCCTGTTGAGAGGGCCTCCTCTTGAGATGCGACGGGAACGCCGGGAACTCTTTCCCGACGAAGCAGGGAAAGGATCCCTCATCTCGAGCTACGAGGCGGAAACGGGGCTCCTCTGGATGTGGGCGGGACCCACGTGTTTCCTCTCGAGTGGAGACGGGTATGTCGGGGAACTTCTTGATTTGCACCAAGGGTGTGAAGGACCCTTGCGAAGTTCCAGAGGTGAGGTGTGATCAGCCTCGAGACGCCTCAGCGGAAATGGGCCTCATCTCGCCTGGAGGGGAGAACCTCCTGGATTTTCTCGAGTTGCGGCAGGTCTTCTCCAGTTACGACGGGGACCTCAGGGACCCGCTCTGGTGGCCTCAGGAAAGGCCAGTCCCCATGCGAGTTGCTAGGGGACCTCTCGGGATTTCCCTCCCGTCCATGACGGGGCCTCAGTCCTTGTGTGGAGTCGGGGCCGGAACCTGAGGATTCCTCTCCAGTGTTGCCATGGATCTTGGGGTGCTTCTGAGTCTCCCCAGTGGAGTCGGCCATCGTCTCGAGTGGGGGCATGCACGTGCGCTTTCCTCCCGAGCTGCAGCAGTAGTGTCACGTTTCCTGTCACGTGGATCAAGGGATCTGTGGCTTTCCCTCGAGGCTTTCGCTCGAGGCTTTCCCACGAGGCTTCCCACAGGGCTGTGCCACGTGCCACCTTGGTGGGAGTCGATCCTCGGCGTGAAAGACGAGCCGGTGAAGGGAAAAGAGGTTCCTCTGGAATGGACTGAGACATCTGGGGGACTCTTGGAATGGTGGCACGACCCTGGAGTTCCTCTCGCCGTTCCTGTTGAGAGGGCCTCCTCTTCAGATGCGACGGGAACGCCGGGAACTCTTTCCCGACGAAGCAGGGAAAGGATCCCTCATCTCGAGCTACGAGGCGGAAACGGGGCTCCTCTGGATGTGGGCGGGACCCACGTGTTTCCTCTCGAGTGGAGACGGGTATGTCGGGGAACTTCTTGATTTGCACCAAGGGTGTGAAGGACCCTTGCGAAGTTCCAGAGGTGAGGTGTGATCAGCCTCGAGACGCCTCAGCGGAAATGGGCCTCATCTCGCCTGGAGGGGAGAACCTCCTGGATTTTCTCGAGTTGCGGCAGGTCTTCTCCAGTTACGACGGGGACCTCAGGGACCCGCTCTGGTGGCCTCAGAAAAGGCCAGTCCCCATGTGAGTTGCTAGGGGCCATCTCGGGATTCCTCTCCCGTCCATGCCGGGGCTCAAGACCTTGTGTGGAGTCGGGGCCGGAACCTGAGGATTCCTCTCCAGTGTTGCCATGGATCTTGGGGTGCTTCTGAGTCTCCCCAGGGGAGTCAGGCCTCGTGTCGAGTGGGGGCATGCACGTGCGCTTTCCTCCCGAGCTGCAGCAGTAGGGTCACGCTTCCTGTCACGTGGATCAAGGGATCTGTGGCTGTCCCTCGAGGCTTTCCCAGGAGGCTTTCCCACAGGGCTGTGCCACGTGCCACCTTGGTGGGAGTCTATCCTCGGCGTGAAAGACGAGCCGGTGAAGGGAAAAGAGGTTCCTCTGGAATGGACTGAGACATCTGGGGGACTCTTGGAATGGTGGCACGACCCTGGAGTTCCTCTCGCCGTTCCTGTTGAGAGGGCCTCCTGTTGAGATGCGACGGGAATGCCGGGAACTCTTTCCCGACGAAGCAGGGAAAGGATCCCTCATCTCGAGCTACGAGGCGGAAACGGGGCTCCTCTGGATGAGGGCGGGACCCTCGTGATTCCTCTCGAGTGGAGACGGGTATGTCGGGGAACTTCTTCATTTGAACCAAGAGTGTGAAGGAGCCTTTCGAAGTTCCAGAGGTGAGGTGTGATCAGCCTCGAGACGCCTCAGCGGAAATGGGCCTCATCTCGCCTGGAGGGGAGAACCTCCTGGATTTTCTCCAGTTGCGGCAGGTCTTCTCGAGTTACGACGGGGACCTCAGGGACCCGCTCTGGTGGCCTCCGGAAAGGCCAGTCCCCATGTGAGTGGCTAGGGGACCTCTCCGGATTTCTCTCCCGTCCATGCCGGGGCCTCAGTCCTTGTGTGGAGTCAGGGCCGAAACCTGAGGATTCCTCTCCAGTGTTGCCATGGATCTTGGGGTGCTTCTGAGTCTCCCCAGGGGAGTCAGGCCTCGTGTCGAGTGGGGGCATGCACGTGCGCTTTCCTCCCGAGCTGCAGCAGTAGGGTCACGCTTCCTGTCACGTGGATCAAGGGATCTGTGGCTGTCCCTCGAGGCTTTCCCAGGAGGCTTTCCCACAGGGCTGTGCCACGTGCCACCTTGGTGGGAGTCTATCCTCGGCGTGAAAGACGAGCCGGTGAAGGGAAAAGAGGTTCCTCTGTAATGGACTGAGACATCTGGGGGACTCTTGGAATGGTGGCACGACCCTGGAGTTCCTCTCGCCGTTCCTGTTGAGAGGGCCTCCTCTTGAGATGCGACGGGAATGCCGGGAACTCTTTCCCGACGAAGCAGGGACAGGATCCCTCATCTCGAGCTACGAGGCGGAAACGGGGCTCCTCTGGATGTGGGCGGGACCCTCGTGATTCCTCTCGAGTGGAGACGGGTATGTCGGGGAACTTCTTGATTTGCACCAAGGGTGTGAAGGAGCCTTTCGAAGTTCCAGAGGTGAGGTCTGATCAGCCTCGAGACGCCTCAGCGGACATGGGCCTCATCTCGCCTGGAGGGGAGAACGTCCTGGATTTTCTCGAGTTGCGGCAGGTCTTCTCGAGTAACGACGGGGACCTCAGGGACCCGCTCTCGTGGCCTCAGGAAAGGCCAGTCCCCATGCGAGTTGCTAGGGGACCTCTCGGGATTCCTCTCCCGTCCATGCCGGGGCCTAAGACCTTGTGTGGAGTCGGGGCCGAAACCTGAGGATTCCTCTCCAGTGTTGCCATGGATCTTGGGGTGCTTCTGAGTCTCCCCAGGGGAGTCAGGCCTCGTCTCGAGTGGGGGCATGCACGTGCGCTTTCCTCCCGAGCTGCAGCAGTAGTGTCACGCTTCCTGTCACGTGGATAAAGGGATATGTGGTTTCCCTCGAGGCTTTCGCTCGAGGCTTTCCCACGAGGCTTCCCACAGGGCTGTGCCACGTGCCACCTTGGTGTGAGTCGATCCTCGGCGTGAAAGACGAGCCTGTAAGGGAAAAGAGGTTCCTCTGGAATGGACTGAGACATCTGGGGGACTCTTGGAATGGTGGCACGACCCTGGAGTTCCTCTCGCCGTTCCTGTTGAGAGGGCCTCCTCTTGAGATGCGACGGGAACGCCGGGAACTCTTTCACCGAAGCAGGGAAAGGATATCTCATCTCGAGCTTCGAGGAGGAAACGGGGCTCCTCTGGATGTGGGCGGGACTCTCGTGTTTCCTCTCGAGTGGAGACGGGTATGTCGGGGAACTTCTTGATTTGCACCAAGGGTGTGAAGGACCCTTTCGAAGTTCCAGAGGTGAGGTGTGATCAGCCTCGAGACGCCTCAGCGGAAATGGGCCTCATCTCGCCAGGAGGGGAGAACCTCCTGGATTTTCTCGAGTTGCGGCAGGTCTTCTCGAGTTACGACGGGGACCTCAGGGACCCGCTCTGGTGGCCTCAGGAAAGGCCAGTCCCCATGCGAGTTGCGAGGGGCCATCTCGGGATTCCTCTCCCGTCCATGCCGGGGCCTCAGACCTTGTGTGGAGTCGGGGCCGAAACCTGAGGATTCCTCTCCAGTGTTGCCATGGATCTTGGGGTGCTTCTGAGTCTCCCCAGGGGAGTCAGGCCTCGTCTCGAGTGGGGGCATGCACGTGCGCTTTCCTCCCGAGCTACAGCAGTAGTGTCACGCTTCCTGTCACGTGGATCAAGGGATCTGTGGTTTCCCTCGAGGATTTCGCTCAAGGCTTTCCCACGAGGCTTCCCACAGGGCTGTGCCACGTGCCACCTTGGTGTGAGTCGATCCTCGGCGTGAAAGACGAGCCGGTGAAGGGAAAAGAGGTTCCTCTGGAATGGACTGAGACATCTGGGGGACTCTTGGAATGGTGGCACGACCCTGGAGTTCCTCTCGCCGTTCCTGTTGAGAGGGCCTCCTCTTGAGATGCGACGGGAACGCCGGGGACTCTTTCCCGAAAAAGCAGGGAAAGGATCCCTCATCTCGAGCTACGAGGCGGAAACGGGGCTCCTCTGGATGTGGGCGGGACCCTCGTGATTCCTCTCGAGTGGAGACGGGTATGTCGGGGAACTTCTTGATTTGCACCAAGGGTGTGAAGGACCCTTTCGAAGTTCCAGAGGTGAGGTGTGATCAGCCTCGAGACGCCTCAGCCGAAATGGGCCTCATCTCGCCTGGTGGGGAGAACCTCCTGGATTTTCTCGAGTTGTGGCAGGTCTTCTCGAGTAACGACGGGGACCTCAGGGACCCGCTATGGTGGCCTCAGTAAAGGCCAGTCCCCATGCGAGTTGCTAGGGGCCATCTCGGGATTCTCTCCCGTCCATGCCGGGGTTAACACCTTGTGTGGAGTCGGGGCAGGAACCTGAGGATTCCTCTCCAGTGTTGCCATGGATCTTGGGGTGCTTCTGAGTCTCCCCAGGGGAGTCAGGCATCGTCTCGAGTGGAGGCATGCAAGTGGGCTTTCCTCCCGAACTGAAGCAGTAGTGTCACGCTTCCTGTCACGTGGATCAAGGGATCTGTGGCTTTCCCTCGAGGCTGTCCCTCGAGGCTTTCCCAGGAGGCTTACACACAGGGCTGTGCCACGTGCCACCTTTGTGGGAGTCGATCCTCGGCGTGAAAGACGAGCCGGTGAAGGGAAAAGAGTTTCCTCTGGAATGGACTGAGACATCTGGGGGACTCTTGGAATGGTGGCACGACCCTGGAGTTCCTCTCGACGTTCCTGTTGAGAGGGCCTCCTCTTGAGATGCGACGGGAATGCCGGGAACTCTTTCCCGAAGAAGCAGGGAAAGGATCCCTCACCTCGAGCAACGATGCGGAAACGGGGCTCCTCTGGATGTGGGCGGGACCCACGTGATTCCTCTCGAGTGGAGACGGGTATGTCGGGGAACTTCTTGATTTGCACCAAGGGTGTGAAGGAGCCTTTGGAAGTTCCAGAGGTGAGGTGTGCTCAGCCTCGAGACGCCTCAGGGGAAATGGGCCTCATCTCGCCTGGAGGGGAGAACCTCCTGGATTTTCTCGAGTTGCGGCAGGTCTTCCCGAGTTACGAATGGGACCTCAGGGAGCCGCTCTGGTGGCCTCAGGAAAGGCCAGTCCCCATGCGAGTTGCTAGGGGCCATCTCGGGATTCCTCTCCCGTCCATGCCGGGGCTTAAGACCTTGTGTGGAGTCGGGGCCGGAACGTGAGGATTCCTCTCCAGTGTTGCCATGGATCTTGGGGTGCTTCTCAGTCTCCCCAGGGGAGTCAGGCCTCGTCTCGAGTGGGAGCATGCACGTGCGCTTTCCTCCGGAGCTGCAGCAATAGTGTCACGCTTCCTGTCACGTGAATCAAGGGATCTGTGGCTTTCCCTCTAGGCTGTCCCTCGAGGCTTTCCTACGAGGCTTTCCCACGGGGCTATGCCACGTGCCACCTTGGTGGGAGTCGATCCTAGGCGTGAAAGACGAGCCGGTGAAGGGAAAAGAGGTTCCTCTGGAATGGACTGAGACATCTGGGGGACTCTTGGAATGGTGGCACGACCCTGGAGTTCCTCTCGCCGTTCCTGTTGAGACGGCCTCCTCTTGAGATGCGACGGGAAGGCCGGGAACTCTTTCCCGACGAAGCAGGGAAAGGATCCCTCATCTCGAGCTACGAGGCGGAAACGGGGCTCCTCTGGATGTGGGCGGGACCCTCGTGATTCCTCTCGAGTGGAGACGGGTATGTCGGGGAACTTCTTGATTTGCACCAAGGGTGTGAAGGACCCTTTCGAAGTTCCAGAGGTGAGGTGTGATCAGCCTCGAGACGCCTCAGCGGAAATGGGCCTCATCTCGCCTGGAGGGGAGAACCTCCTGGATTTTCTCGAGTTGCGGCAGGTCTTCTCGAGTTACGACGGGGACCTCAGGGACCCGCTCTCGTGGCCTCAGGAAAGGCCAGTCCCCATGCGAGTTGCTAGGGGACCTCTCGGGATTCCTCTCCCGTCCATGCCGGGGCCTAAGACCTTGTGTGGAGTCGGGGCCGGAACCTGAGGATTCCTCTCCAGTGTTGCCATGGATCTTGGGGTGCTTCTGAGTCTCCCCAGGGGAGTCAGGCCTCGTCTCGAGTGGGGGCATGCACGTGTGCTTTCCTCCCGAGCTGCAGCAGTAGTGTCACGCTTCCTGTCACGTGGATCAAGGGATATGTGGTTTCCCTCGAGGCTTTCGCTCGAGGCTTTCCCACGAGGCTTCCCACAGGGCTGTGCCACGTGCCACCTTGGTGTGAGTCGATCCTCGGCGTTAAAGACGAGCCGGTAAGGGAAAAGAGGTTCCTCTGGAATGGACTGAGACATCTGGGGGACTCTTGGAATGGTGGCACGACCCTGGAGTTCCTCTCGCCGTTCCTGTTGAGAGGGCCTCCTCTTGAGATGCGACGGGAACGCCGGGAACTCTTTCCCGACGAAGCAGGGAAAGGATCCCTCATCTCGAGCTATGAGGCGGAAACGGGGCTCCTCTGGATGTGGGCGGGACCCTCGTGTTTCTTCTCGAGTGGAGACGGGTATGTCAGGGAACTTCTTGATTTGCACCAAGGGTGTGAAGGACCCTTTCGAAGTTCTAGAGATGAGGTGTGATCAGCCTCGAGACGCCTCAGTGGAAATGGGCCTCATCTCGCCTGGAGGGGAGAACCTCCTGGATTTTCTCGAGTTGCGGCAGGTCTTCCCGAGTTACGAATGGGACCTCAGGGACCCGCTCTGGTGGCCTCAGGAAAGGCCAGTCCCCATGTGAGTTGCTAGGGGACCTCTCGGGATTTCCCTCCCGTCCATGACGGGGCCTCAGTCCTTGTGTGGAGTCGGGGCCGGAACCTGAGGATTCCTCTCCAGTGTTGCCATGGATCTTGGGGTGCTTCTGAGTCTCCCCAGTGGAGTCGGCCATCGTCTCGAGTGGGGGCATGCACGTGCGCTTTCCTCCCGAGCTGCAGCAGTAGTGTCACGTTTCCTGTCACGTGGATCAAGGGATCTGTGGCTTTCCCTCGAGGCTGTCCCTCGAGGCTTTCCCACGAGGCTTTCCCACAGGGCTGTGCCACGTGCCACCTTGGTGGGAGTCGATCCTCGGCGTGAAAGACGAGCCGGTGAAGGGAAAAGAGGTTCCTCTGGAATGGACTGAGACATCTGGGGGACTCTTGGAATGGTGGCACGACCCTGGAGTTCCTCTCGCCGTTCCTGTTGAGAGGGCCTCCTCTTGAGATGCGACGGGATCGCCGGGAACTCTTTCCCGACGAAGCAGGGAAAGGATCCCTCATCTCGAGCTACGAGGCGGAAACGGGGCTCCTCTGGATGTGGGCGGGACCCACGTGTTTCCTCTCGAGTGGAGACGGGTATGTCGGGGAACTTCTTGATTTGCACCAAGGGTGTGAAGGACCCTTGCGAAGTTCCAGAGGTGAGGTGTGATCAGCCTCGAGACGCCTCAGCGGAAATGGGCCTCATCTCGCCTGGAGGGGAGAACCTCCTGGATTTTCTCGAGTTGCGGCAGGTCTTCTCCAGTTACGACGGGGACCTCAGGGACCCGCTCTGGTGGCCTCAGAAAAGGCCAGTCCCCATGTGAGTTGCTAGGGGCCATCTCGGGATTCCTCTCCCGTCCATGCCGGGGCTCAAGACCTTGTGTGGAGTCGGGGCCGGAACCTGAGGATTCCTCTCCAGTGTTGCCATGGATCTTGGGGTGCTTCTGAGTCTCCCCAGGGGAGTCAGGCCTCGTGTCGAGTGGGGGCATGCACGTGCGTTTTCCTCCCGAGCTGCAGCAGTAGGGTCACGCTTCCTGTCACGTGGATCAAGGGATCTGTGGCTGTCCCTCGAGGCTTTCCCAGGAGGCTTTCCCACAGGGCTGTGCCACGTGCCACCTTGGTGGGAGTCTATCCTCGGCGTGAAAGACGAGCCGGTGAAGGGAAAAGAGGTTCCTCTGGAATGGACTGAGACATCTGGGGGACTCTTGGAATGGTGGCACGACCCTGGAGTTCCTCTCGCCGTTCCTGTTGAGAGGGCCTCCTGTTGAGATGCGACGGGAATGCCGGGAACTCTTTCCCGACGAAGCAGGGAAAGGATCCCTCATCTCGAGCTACGAGGCGGAAACGGGGCTCCTCTGGATGAGGGCGGGACCCTCGTGATTCCTCTCGAGTGGAGACGGGTATGTCGGGGAACTTCTTGATTTGCACCAAGGGTGTGAAGGAGCCTTTCGAAGTTCCAGAGGTGAGGTCTGATCAGCCTCGAGACGCCTCAGCGGACATGGGCCTCATCTCGCCTGGAGGGGAGAACGTCCTGGATTTTCTCGAGTTGCGGCAGGTCTTCTCGAGTAACGACGGGGACCTCAGGGACCCGCTCTCGTGGCCTCAGGAAAGGCCAGTCCCCATGCGAGTTGCTAGGGGACCTCTCGGGATTCCTCTCCCGTCCATGCCGGGGCCTCAGACCTTGTGTGGAGTCGGGGCCGAAACCTGAGGATTCCTCTCCAGTGTTGCCATGGATCTTGGGGGGCTTCTGAGTCTCCCCAGGGGAGTCAGGCCTCGTCTCGAGTGGGGGCATGCACGTGCGCTTTCCTCCCGAGCTACAGCAGTAGTGTCACGCTTCCTGTCACGTGGATCAAGGGATCTGTGGTTTCCCTCGAGTATTTCGCTCAAGGCTTTCCCACGAGGCTTCCCACAGGGCTGTGCCACGTGCCACCTTGGTGTGAGTCGATCCTCGGCGTGAAAGACGAGCCGGTGAAGGGAAAAGAGGTTCCTCTGGAATGGACTGAGACATCTGGGGGACTCTTGGAATGGTGGCACGACCCTGGAGTTCCTCTCGCCGTTCCTGTTGAGAGGGCCTCCTCTTGAGATGCGACGGGAACGCCGGGAACTCTTTCCCGACGAAGCAGGGAAAGGATCCCTCATCTCGAGCTACGAGGCGGAAACGGGGCTCCTCTGGATGTGGGCGGGACCCACGTGTTTCCTCTCGAGTGGAGACGGGTATGTCGGGGAACTTCTTGATTTGCACCAAGGGTGTGAAGGACCCTTGCGAAGTTCCAGAGGTGAGGTGTGATCAGCCTCGAGACGCCTCAGCGGAAATGGGCCTCATCTCGCCTGGAGGGGAGAACCTCCTGGATTTTCTCGAGTTGCGGCAGGTCTTCTCCAGTTACGACGGGGACCTCAGGGACCCGCTCTGGTGGCCTCAGAAAAGGCCAGTCCCCATGTGAGTTGCTAGGGGCCATCTCGGGATTCCTCTCCCGTCCATGCCGGGGCCTCAGACCTTGTGTGGAGTCGGGGCCGAAACCTGAGGATTCCTCTCCAGTGTTGCCATGGATCTTGGGGTGCTTCTGAGTCTCCCCAGGGGAGTCAGGCCTCGTCTCGAGTGGGGGCATGCACGTGCGCTTTCCTCCCGAGCTACAGCAGTAGTGTCACGCTTCCTGTCACGTGGATCAAGGGATCTGTGGTTTCCCTCGAGGATTTCGCTCAAGGCTTTCCCACGAGGCTTCCCACAGGGCTGTGCCACGTGCCACCTTGGTGTGAGTCGATCCTCGGCGTGAAAGACGAGCCGGTGAAGGGAAAAGAGGTTCCTCTGGAATGGACTGAGACATCTGGGGGACTCTTGGAATGGTGGCACGACCCTGGAGTTCCTCTCGCCGTTCCTGTTGAGAGGGCCTCCTCTTGAGATGCGACGGGAACGCCGGGAACTCTTTCCCGACGAAGCAGGGAAAGGATCCCTCATCTCGAGCTACGAGGCGGAAACGGGGCTCCTCTGGATGTGGGCGGGACCCACGTGTTTCCTCTCGAGTGGAGACGGGTATGTCGGGGAACTTCTTGATTTGCACCAAGGGTGTGAAGGACCCTTGCGAAGTTCCAGAGGTGAGGTGTGATCAGCCTCGAGACGCCTCAGCGGAAATGGGCCTCATCTCGCCTGGAGGGGAGAACCTCCTGGATTTTCTCGAGTTGCGGCAGGTCTTCTCCAGTTACGACGGGGACCTCAGGGACCCGCTCTGGTGGCCTCAGAAAAGGCCAGTCCCCATGTGAGTTGCTAGGGGCCATCTCGGGATTCCTCTCCCGTCCATGCCGGGGCTCAAGACCTTGTGTGGAGTCGGGGCCGGAACCTGAGGATTCCTCTCCAGTGTTGCCATGGATCTTGGGGTGCTTCTGAGTCTCCCCAGGGGAGTCAGGCCTCGTGTCGAGTGGGGGCATGCACGTGCGCTTTCCTCCCGAGCTGCAGGAGTAGGGTCACGCTTCCTGTCACGTGGATCAAGGGATCTGTGGCTGTCCCTCGAGGCTTTCCCAGGAGGCTTTCCCACAGGGCTGTGCCACGTGCCACCTTGGTGGGAGTCGATCCTCGGCGTGAAAGACGAGCCGGTGAAGGGAAAAGAGGTTCCTCTGGAATGGACTGAGACATCTGGGGGACTCTTGGAATGGTGGCACGACCCTGGAGTTCCTCTCGCCGTTCCTGTTGAGAGGGCCTCCCCTTGAGATGCGACGGGAATGCCGGGAACTCTTTCCCGACGAAGCAGAGAAAGGATCCCTCATCTCGAGCTACGAGGCGGAAACGGGGCTCCTCTGGATGTGGGCGGGACCCTCGTGTTTCTTCTCGAGTGGAGACGGGTATGTCAGGGAACTTCTTGATTTCCACCAAGGGTGTGAAGGACCCTTTCGAAGTTCTAGAGATGAGGTGTGATCAGCCTCGAGACGCCTCAGTGGAAATGGGCCTCATCTCGCCTGGAGGGGAGAACCTCCTGGATTTTCTCGAGTTGCAGCAGGTCTTCCCGAGTTACGAATGGGACCTCAGGGACCCGCTCTGGTGGCCTCAGGAAAGGCCAGTCCCCATGCGAGTTGCTAGGGGACCTCTCGGGATTTCCCTCCCGTCCATGACGGGGCCTCAGTCCTTGTGTGGAGTCGGGGCCGGAACCTGAGGATTCCTCTCCAGTGTTGCCATGGATCTTGGGGTGCTTCTGAGTCTCCCCAGTGGAGTCGGCCATCGTCTCGAGTGGGGGCATGCACGTGCGCTTTCCTCCCGAGCTGCAGCAGTAGTGTCACGTTTCCTGTCACGTGGATCAAGGGATCTGTGGCTTTCCCTCGAGGCTGTCCCTCGAGGCTTTCCCACGAGGCTTTCCCACAGGGCTGTGCCACGTGCCACCTTGGTGGGAGTCGATCCTCGGCGTGAAAGACGAGCCGGTGAAGGGAAAAGAGGTTCCTCTGGAATGGACTGAGACATCTGGGGGACTCTTGGAATGGTGGCACGACCCTGGAGTTCCTCTCGCCGTTCCTGTTGAGAGGGCCTCCTCTTGAGATGCGACGGGAACGCCGGGAACTCTTTCCCGACGAAGCAGGGAAAGGATCCCTCATCTCGAGCTACGAGGCGGAAACGGGGCTCCTCTGGATGTGGGCGGGACCCACGTGTTTCCTCTCGAGTGGAGACGGGTATGTCGGGGAACTTCTTGATTTGCACCAAGGGTGTGAAGGACCCTTGCGAAGTTCCAGAGGTGAGGTGTGATCAGCCTCGAGACGCCTCAGCGGAAATGGGCCTCATCTCGCCTGGAGGGGAGAACCTCCTGGATTTTCTCGAGTTGCGGCAGGTCTTCTCCAGTTACGACGGGGACCTCAGGGACCCGCTCTGGTGGCCTCAGGAAAGGCCAGTCCCCATGCGAGTTGCTAGGGGACCTCTCGGGATTTCCCTCCCGTCCATGACGGGGCCTCAGTCCTTGTGTGGAGTCGGGGCCGGAACCTGAGGATTCCTCTCCAGTGTTGCCATGGATCTTGGGGTGCTTCTGAGTCTCCCCAGTGGAGTCGGCCATCGTCTCGAGTGGGGGCATGCACGTGCGCTTTCCTCCCGAGCTGCAGCAGTAGTGTCACGTTTCCTGTCACGTGGATCAAGGGATCTGTGGCTTTCCCTCGAGGCTGTCCCTCGAGGCTTTCCCACGAGGCTTTCCCACAGGGCTGTGCCACGTGCCACCTTGGTGGGAGTCGATCCTCGGCGTGAAAGACGAGCCGGTGAAGGGAAAAGAGGTTCCTCTGGAATGGACTGAGACATCTGGGGGACTCTTGGAATGGTGGCACGACCCTGGAGTTCCTCTCGCCGTTCCTGTTGAGAGGGCCTCCTCTTGAGATGCGACGGGAACGCCGGGAACTCTTTCCCGACGAAGCAGGGAAAGGATCCCTCATCTCGAGCTACGAGGCGGAAACGGGGCTCCTCTGGATGTGGGCGGGACCCACGTGTTTCCTCTCGAGTGGAGACGGGTATGTCGGGGAACTTCTTGATTTGCACCAAGGGTGTGAAGGACCCTTGCGAAGTTCCAGAGGTGAGGTGTGATCAGCCTCGAGACGCCTCAGCGGAAATGGGCCTCATCTCGCCTGGAGGGGAGAACCTCCTGGATTTTCTCGAGTTGCGGCGGGTCTTCTCCAGTTACGACGGGGACCTCAGGGACCCGCTCTGGTGGCCTCAGAAAAGGCCAGTCCCCATGTGAGTTGCTAGGGGCCATCTCGGGATTCCTCTCCCGTCCATGCCGGGGCTCAAGACCTTGTGTGGAGTCGGGGCCGGAACCTGAGGATTCCTCTCCAGTGTTGCCATGGATCTTGGGGTGCTTCTGAGTCTCCCCAGGGGAGTCAGGCCTCGTGTCGAGTGGGGGCATGCACGTGCGCTTTCCTCCCGAGCTGCAGCAGTAGGGTCACGCTTCCTGTCACGTGGATCAAGGGATCTGTGGCTGTCCCTCGAGGCTTTCCCAGGAGGCTTTCCCACAGGGCTGTGCCACGTGCCACCTTGGTGTGAGTCGATCCTCGGCGTGAAAGACGAGCCGGTGAAGGGAAAAGAGGTTCCTCTGGAATGGACTGAGACATCTGGGGGACTCTTGGAATGGTGGCACGACCCTGGAGTTTCTCTCGCCGTTCCTGTTGAGAGGGCCTCCTCTTGAGATGCGACGGGAAGGCCGGGAACTCTTTCCCGACGAAGCAGGGAAAGGATCCCTCATCTCGAGCTACGAGGCGGAAACGGGGCTCCTCTGGATGTGGGCGGGACCCTCGTGATTCCTCTCGAGTGGAGACGGGTATGTCGGGGAACTTCTTGATTTGCACCAAGGGTGTGAAGGACCCTTTCGAAGTTCCAGAGGTGAGGTGTGATCAGCCTCGAGACGCCTCAGCGGAAATGGGCCTCATCTCGCCTGGAGGGGAGAACCTCCTGGATTTTCTCGAGTTGCGGCAGGTCTTCTCGAGTAACGACGGGGACCTCAGGGACCCGCTCTCGTGGCCTCAGGAAAGGCCAGTCCCCATGCGAGTTGCTAGGGGACCTCTCGGGATTCCTCTCCCGTCCATGCCGGGGCCTCAGTCCTTGTGTGGAGTCGGGGCCGGAACGTGAGGATTCCTCTCCAGTGTTGCCATGGATCTTGGGGTGCTTCTGAGTCTCCCCAGTGGAGTCGGCCATCGTCTCGAGTGGGGGCATGCACGTGCGCTTTCCTCCCGAGCTGCAGCAGTAGTGTCACGCTTCCTGTCACGTGGATCAAGGGATCTGTGGCTTTCCCTCGAGGCTGTCCCTCGAGGCTTTCCCACGAGGCTTTCCCACAGGGCTGTGCCACGTGCCACCTTGGTGGGAGTCGATCCTCGGCGTGAAAGACGAGCCGGTGAAGGGAAAAGAGGTTCCTCTGAATGGACTGAGACATCTGGGGGACTCTTGGAATGGTGGCACGACCCTGGAGTTCCTCTCGCCGTTCCTGTTGAGAGGGCCTCCTCTTGAGATGCGACGGGAACGCCGGGAACTCTTTCCCGACGAAGCAGGGAAAGGATCCCTCATCTCGAGCTACGAGGCGGAAACGGGGCTCCTCTGGATGTGGGCGGGACCCACGTGTTTCCTCTCGAGTGGAGACGGGTATGTCGGGGAACTTCTTGATTTGCACCAAGGGTGTGAAGGACCCTTGCGAAGTTCCAGAGGTGAGGTGTGATCAGCCTCGAGACGCCTCAGCGGAAATGGGCCTCATCTCGCCTGGAGGGGAGAACCTCCTGGATTTTCTCGAGTTGCGGCAGGTCTTCTCCAGTTACGACGGGGACCTCAGGGACCCGCTCTGGTGGCCTCAGAAAAGGCCAGTCCCCATGTGAGTTGCTAGGGGCCATCTCGGGATTCCTCTCCCGTCCATGCCGGGGCTCAAGACCTTGTGTGGAGTCGGGGCCGGAACCTGAGGATTCCTCTCCAGTGTTGCCATGGATCTTGGGGTGCTTCTGAGTCTCCCCAGGGGAGTCAGGCCTCGTGTCGAGTGGGGGCATGCACGTGCGCTTTCCTCCCGAGCTGCAGCAGTAGGGTCACGCTTCCTGTCACGTGGATCAAGGGATCTGTGGCTGTCCCTCGAGGCTTTCCCAGGAGGCTTTCCCACAGGGCTGTGCCACGTGCCACCTTGGTGGGAGTCGATCCTCGGCGTGAAAGACGAGCCGGTGAAGGGAAAAGAGGTTCCTCTGGAATGGACTGAGACATCTGGGGGACTCTTGGAATGGTGGCACGACCCTGGAGTTCCTCTCGCCGTTCCTGTTGAGAGGGCCTCCTCTTGAGATGCGACGGGAAGGCCGGGAACTCTTTCCCGACGAAGCAGGGAAAGGATCCCTCATCTCGAGCTACGAGGCGGAAACGGGGCTCCTCTGGATGTGGGCGGGACCCTCGTGATTCCTCTCGAGTGGAGACGGGTATGTCGGGGAACTTCTTGATTTGCACCAAGGGTGTGAAGGACCCTTTCGAAGTTCCAGAGGTGAGGTCTGATCAGCCTCGAGACGCCTCAGCGGAAATGGGCCTCATCTCGCCTGGAGGGGAGAACCTCCTGGATTTTCTCGAGTTGCGGCAGGTCTTCTCGAGTAACGACGGGGACCTCAGGGACCCGCTCTCGTGGCCTCAGGAAAGGCCAGTCCCCATGCGAGTTGCTAGGGGACCTCTCGGGATTCCTCTCCCGTCCATGCCGGGGCCTAAGACCTTGTGTGGAGTCGGGGCCGAAACCTGAGGATTCCTCTCCAGTGTTGCCATGGATCTTGGGGTGCTTCTGAGTCTCCCCAGGGGAGTCAGGCCTCGTCTCGAGTGGGGGCATGCACGTGCGCTTTCCTCCCGAGCTGCAGCAGTAGTGTCACGCTTCCTGTCACGTGGATCAAGGGATATGTGGTTTCCCTCGACGCTTTCGCTCGAGGCTTTCCCACGAGGCTTCCAACAGGCCTGTGCCACGTGCCACCTTGGTGTGAGTCGATCCTCGGCGTTAAAGACGAGCCGGTAAGGCAAAAGAGGTTCCTCTCGAATGGACTGAGACATCTGGGGGACTCTTGGAATGGTGGCACGACCCTGGAGTTCCTCTCGCCGTTCCTGTTGAGAGGGCCTCCCCTTGAGATGCGACGGGAATGCCGGGAACTCTTTCCCGACGAAGCAGGGAAAGGATCCCTCATCTCGAGCTACGAGGCGGAAACGGGGCTCCTCTGGATGTGGGCGGGACCCTCGTGATTCCTCTCGAGTGGAGACGGGTATGTCGGGGAACTTCTTGATTTGCACCAAGGGTGTGAAGGAGCCTTTCGAAGTTCCAGAGATGAGGTCTGATCAGCCTCGAGACGCCTCAGCGGACATGGGCCTCATCTCGCCTGGAGGGGAGAACGTCCTGGATTTTCTCGAGTTGCGGCAGGTCTTCTCGAGTAACGACGGGGACCTCAGGGACCCGCTCTCGTGGCCTCAGGAAAGGCCAGTCCCCATGCGAGTTGCTAGGGGACCTCTCGGGATTCCTCTCCCGTCCATGCCGGGGCCTAAGACCTTGTGTGGAGTCGGGGCCGAAACCTGAGGATTCCTCTCCAGTGTTGCCATGGATCTTGGGGTGCTTCTGAGTCTCCCCAGGGGAGTCAGGCCTCGTCTCGAGTGGGGGCATGCACGTGCGCTTTCCTCCCGAGCTGCGCAGTAGTGTCACGCTTCCTGTCACGTGGATCAAGGGATCTGTGGTTTCCCTCGAGGATTTCGCTCAAGGCTTTCCCACGAGGCTTCCCACAGGGCTGTGCCACGTGCCACCTTGGTGTGAGTCGATCCTCGGCGTGAAAGACGAGCCGGTGAAGGGAAAAGAGGTTCCTCTGGAATGGACTGAGACATCTGGGGGACTCTTGGAATGGTGGCACGACCCTGGAGTTCCTCTCGCCGTTCCTGTTGAGAGGGCCTCCTCTTGAGATGCGACGGGAACGCTGGGGACTCTTTCCCGAAAAAGCAGGGAAAGGATCCCTCATCTCGAGCTACGAGGCGGAAACGGGGCTCCTCTGGATGTGGGCGGGACCCTCGTGATTCCTCTCGAGTGGAGACGGGTATGTCGGGGAACTTCTTGATTTGCACCAAGGGTGTGAAGGACCCTTTCGAAGTTCCAGAGGTGAGGTGTGATCAGCCTCGAGACGCCTCAGCCGAAATGGGCCTCATCTCGCCTGGTGGGGAGAACCTCCTGGATTTTCTCGAGTTGTGGCAGGTCTTCTCGAGTTACGACGGGGACCTCAGGGACCCGCTATGGTGGCCTCAGTAAAGGCCAGTCCCCATGCGAGTTGCTAGGGGCCATCTCGGGATTCTCTCCCGTCCATGCCGGGATTAACACCTTGTGTGGAGTCGGGGCCGAAACCTGAGGATTCCTCTCCAGTGTTGCCATGGATCTTGGGGTGCTTCTGAGTCTCCCCAGGGGAGTCAGGCCTCGTCTCGAGTGGGGGCATGCACGTGCGCTTTCCTCCCGAGCTGCAGCAGTAGTGTCACGCTTCCTGTCACGTGGATCAAGGGATATGTGGTTTCCCTCGAGGCTTTCGCTCGAGGCTTTCCCACGAGGCTTCCCACAGGGCTGTGCCACGTGCCACCTTGGTGTGAGTCGATCCTCGGCGTGAAAGACGAGCCGGTAAGGCAAAAGAGGTTCCTCTCGAATGGACTGAGACATCTGGGGGACTCTTGGAATGTTGGCACGACCCTGGAGTTCCTCTCGCCGTTCCTGTTGAGAGGGCCTCCCCTTGAGATGCGACGGGAATGCCGGGAACTCTTTCCCGACGAAGCAGAGAAAGGATCCCTCATCTCGAGCTATGAGGCGGAAACGGGGCTCCTCTGGATGTGGGCGGGACCCTCGTGTTTCTTCTCGAGTGGAGACGGGTATGTCAGGGAACTTCTTGATTTCCACCAAGGGTGTGAAGGACCCTTTTGAAGTTCTAGAGATGAGGTGTGATCAGCCTCGAGACGCCTCAGTGGAAATGGGCCTCATCTCGCCTGGAGGGGAGAACCTCCTGGATTTTCTCGAGTTGCAGCAGGTCTTCCCGAGTTACGAATGGGACCTCAGGGACCCGCTCTGGTGGCCTCAGGAAAGGCCAGACCCCATGCGAGTTGCTAGGGGACCTCTCGGGATTTCCCTCCCGTCCATGACGGGGCCTCAGTCCTTGTGTGGAGTCGGGGCCGGAACCTGAGGATTCCTCTCCAGTGTTGCCATGGATCTTGGGGTGCTTCTGAGTCTCCCCAGTGGAGTCGGCCATCGTCTCGAGTGGGGGCATGCACGTGCGCTTTCCTCCCGAGCTGCAGCCGTAGTGTCACGTTTCCTGTCACGTGGATCAAGGGATCTGTGGCTTTCCCTCGAGGCTGTCCCTCGAGGCTTTCCCACGAGGCTTTCCCACAGGGCTGTGCCACGTGCCACCTTGGTGGGAGTCGATCCTCGGCGTGAAAGACGAGCCGGTGAAGGGAAAAGAGGTTCCTCTGGAATGGACTGAGACATCTGGGGGACTCTTGGAATGGTGGCACGACCCTGGAGTTCCTCTCGCCGTTCCTGTTGAGAGGGCCTCCTCTTGAGATGCGACGGGAACTCCGGGAACTCTTTCCCGACGAAGCAGGGAAAGGATCCCTCATCTCGAGCTACGAGGCGGAAACGGGGCTCCTCTGGATGTGGGCGGGACCCACGTGTTTCCTCTCGAGTGGAGACGGGTATGTCGGGGAACTTCTTGATTTGCACCAAGGGTGTGAAGGACCCTTGCGAAGTTCCAGAGGTGAGGTGTGATCAGCCTCGAGACGCCTCAGCGGAAATGGGCCTCATCTCGCCTGGAGGGGAGAACCTCCTGGATTTTCTCGAGTTGCGGCAGGTCTTCTCCAGTTACGACGGGGACCTCAGGGACCCGCTCTGGTGGCCTCAGAAAAGGCCAGTCCCCATGTGAGTTGCTAGGGGCCATCTCGGGATTCCTCTCCCGTCCATGCCGGGGCTCAAGACCTTGTGTGGAGTCGGGGCCGGAACCTGAGGATTCCTCTCCAGTGTTGCCATGGATCTTGGGGTGCTTCTGAGTCTCCCCAGGGGAGTCAGGCCTCGTGTCGAGTGGGGGCATGCACGTGCGCTTTCCTCCCGAGCTGCAGCAGTAGGGTCACGCTTCCTGTCACGTGGATCAAGGGATCTGTGGCTGTCCCTCGAGGCTTTCCCAGGAGGCTTTCCCACAGGGCTGTGCCACGTGCCACCTTGGTGGGAGTCTATCCTCGGCGTGAAAGACGAGCCGGTGAAGGGAAAAGAGGTTCCTCTGGAATGGACTGAGACATCTGGGGGACTCTTGGAATGGTGGCACGACCCTGGAGTTCCTCTCGCCGTTCCTGTTGAGAGGGCCTCCTGTTGAGATGCGACGGGAATGCCGGGAACTCTTTCCCGACGAAGCAGGGAAAGGATCCCTCATCTCGAGCTACGAGGCGGAAACGGGGCTCCTCTGGATGAGGGCGGGACCCTCGTGATTCCTCTCGAGTGGAGACGGGTATGTCGGGGAACTTCTTCATTTGAACCAAGAGTGTGAAGGAGCCTTTCGCAGTTCCAGAGGTGAGGTGTGATCAGCCTCGAGACGCCTCAGCGGAAATGGGCCTCATCTCGCCTGGAGGGGAGAACCTCCTGGATTTTCTCCAGTTGCGGCAGGTCTTCTCGAGTTACGACGGGGACCTCAGGGACCCGCTCTGGTGGCCTCAGGAAAGGCCAGTCCCCATGCGAGTTGCTAGGGGACCTCTCGGGATTCCTCTCCCGTCCATGCCGGGGCCTAAGACCTTGTGTGGAGTCGGGGCCGAAACCTGAGGATTCCTCTCCAGTGTTGCCATGGATCTTGGGGTGCTTCTGAGTCTCCCCAGGGGAGTCAGGCCTCGTCTCGAGTGGGGGCATGCACGTGCGCTTTCCTCCCGAGCTGCAGCAGTAGTGTCACGCTTCCTGTCACGTGGATAAAGGGATATGTGGTTTCCCTCGAGGCTTTCGCTCGAGGCTTTCCCACGAGGCTTCCCACAGGGCTGTGCCACGTGCCACCTTGGTGTGAGTCGATCCTCGGCGTTAAAGACGAGCCGGTAAGGGAAAAGAGGTTCCTCTGGCATGGACTGAGACATCTGGGGGACTCTTGGAATGGTGGCACGACCCTGGAGTTCCTCTCGCCGTTCCTGTTGAGAGGGCCTCCTCTTGAGATGCGACGGGAACGCCGGGAACTCTTTCCCGACGAAGCAGGGAAAGGATCCCTCATCTCGAGCTACGAGGCGGAAACGGGGCTCCTCTGGATGTGGGCGGGACCCTCGTGATTCCTCTCGAGTGGAGACGGGTATGTCGGGGAACTTCTTGATTTGCACCAAGGGTGTGAAGGAGCCTTTCGAAGTTCCAGAGATGAGGTCTGATCAGCCTCGAGACGCCTCAGCGGACATGGGCCTCATCTCGCCTGGAGGGGAGAACGTCCTGGATTTTCTCGAGTTGCGGCAGGTCTTCTCGAGTAACGACGGGGACCTCAGGGACCCGCTCTCGTGGCCTCAGGAAAGGCCAGTCCCCATGCGAGTTGCTAGGGGACCTCTCGGGATTCCTCTCCCGTCCATGCCGGGGCCTAAGACCTTGTGTGGAGTCGGGGCCGAAACCTGAGGATTCCTCTCCAGTGTTGCCATGGATCTTGGGGTGCTTCTGAGTCTCCCCAGGGGAGTCAGGCCTCGTCTCGAGTGGGGGCATGCACGTGCGCTTTCCTCCCGAGCTGCGCAGTAGTGTCACGCTTCCTGTCACGTGGATCAAGGGATCTGTGGTTTCCCTCGAGGATTTCGCTCAAGGCTTTCCCACGAGGCTTCCCACAGGGCTGTGCCACGTGCCACCTTGGTGTGAGTCGATCCTCGGCGTGAAAGACGAGCCGGTGAAGGGAAAAGAGGTTCCTCTGGAATGGACTGAGACATCTGGGGGACTCTTGGAATGGTGGCACGACCCTGGAGTTCCTCTCGCCGTTCCTGTTGAGAGGGCCTCCTCTTGAGATGCGACGGGAACGCTGGGGACTCTTTCCCGAAAAAGCAGGGAAAGGATCCCTCATCTCGAGCTACGAGGCGGAAACGGGGCTCCTCTGGATGTGGGCGGGACCCTCGTGATTCCTCTCGAGTGGAGACGGGTATGTCGGGGAACTTCTTGATTTGCACCAAGGGTGTGAAGGACCCTTTCGAAGTTCCAGAGGTGAGGTGTGATCAGCCTCGAGACGCCTCAGCCGAAATGGGCCTCATCTCGCCTGGTGGGGAGAACCTCCTGGATTTTCTCGAGTTGTGGCAGGTCTTCTCGAGTTACGACGGGGACCTCAGGGACCCGCTATGGTGGCCTCAGTAAAGGCCAGTCCCCATGCGAGTTGCTAGGGGCCATCTCGGGATTCTCTCCCGTCCATGCCGGGATTAACACCTTGTGTGGAGTCGGGGCCGAAACCTGAGGATTCCTCTCCAGTGTTGCCATGGATCTTGGGGTGCTTCTGAGTCTCCCCAGGGGAGTCAGGCCTCGTCTCGAGTGGGGGCATGCACGTGCGCTTTCCTCCCGAGCTGCAGCAGTAGTGTCACGCTTCCTGTCACGTGGATCAAGGGATATGTGGTTTCCCTCGAGGCTTTCGCTCGAGGCTTTCCCACGAGGCTTCCCACAGGGCTGTGCCACGTGCCACCTTGGTGTGAGTCGATCCTCGGCGTGAAAGACGAGCCGGTAAGGCAAAAGAGGTTCCTCTCGAATGGACTGAGACATCTGGGGGACTCTTGGAATGTTGGCACGACCCTGGAGTTCCTCTCGCCGTTCCTGTTGAGAGGGCCTCCCCTTGAGATGCGACGGGAATGCCGGGAACTCTTTCCCGACGAAGCAGAGAAAGGATCCCTCATCTCGAGCTATGAGGCGGAAACGGGGCTCCTCTGGATGTGGGCGGGACCCTCGTGTTTCTTCTCGAGTGGAGACGGGTATGTCAGGGAACTTCTTGATTTCCACCAAGGGTGTGAAGGACCCTTTTGAAGTTCTAGAGATGAGGTGTGATCAGCCTCGAGACGCCTCAGTGGAAATGGGCCTCATCTCGCCTGGAGGGGAGAACCTCCTGGATTTTCTCGAGTTGCAGCAGGTCTTCCCGAGTTACGAATGGGACCTCAGGGACCCGCTCTGGTGGCCTCAGGAAAGGCCAGACCCCATGCGAGTTGCTAGGGGACCTCTCGGGATTTCCCTCCCGTCCATGACGGGGCCTCAGTCCTTGTGTGGAGTCGGGGCCGGAACCTGAGGATTCCTCTCCAGTGTTGCCATGGATCTTGGGGTGCTTCTGAGTCTCCCCAGTGGAGTCGGCCATCGTCTCGAGTGGGGGCATGCACGTGCGCTTTCCTCCCGAGCTGCAGCCGTAGTGTCACGTTTCCTGTCACGTGGATCAAGGGATCTGTGGCTTTCCCTCGAGGCTGTCCCTCGAGGCTTTCCCACGAGGCTTTCCCACAGGGCTGTGCCACGTGCCACCTTGGTGGGAGTCGATCCTCGGCGTGAAAGACGAGCCGGTGAAGGGAAAAGAGGTTCCTCTGGAATGGACTGAGACATCTGGGGGACTCTTGGAATGGTGGCACGACCCTGGAGTTCCTCTCGCCGTTCCTGTTGAGAGGGCCTCCTCTTGAGATGCGACGGGAACTCCGGGAACTCTTTCCCGACGAAGCAGGGAAAGGATCCCTCATCTCGAGCTACGAGGCGGAAACGGGGCTCCTCTGGATGTGGGCGGGACCCACGTGTTTCCTCTCGAGTGGAGACGGGTATGTCGGGGAACTTCTTGATTTGCACCAAGGGTGTGAAGGACCCTTGCGAAGTTCCAGAGGTGAGGTGTGATCAGCCTCGAGACGCCTCAGCGGAAATGGGCCTCATCTCGCCTGGAGGGGAGAACCTCCTGGATTTTCTCGAGTTGCGGCAGGTCTTCTCCAGTTACGACGGGGACCTCAGGGACCCGCTCTGGTGGCCTCAGAAAAGGCCAGTCCCCATGTGAGTTGCTAGGGGCCATCTCGGGATTCCTCTCCCGTCCATGCCGGGGCTCAAGACCTTGTGTGGAGTCGGGGCCGGAACCTGAGGATTCCTCTCCAGTGTTGCCATGGATCTTGGGGTGCTTCTGAGTCTCCCCAGGGGAGTCAGGCCTCGTGTCGAGTGGGGGCATGCACGTGCGCTTTCCTGCCGAGCTGCAGCAGTAGGGTCACGCTTCCTGTCACGTGGATCAAGGGATCTGTGGCTGTCCCTCGAGGCTTTCCCAGGAGGCTTTCCCACAGGGCTGTGCCACGTGCCACCTTGGTGGGAGTCTATCCTCGGCGTGAAAGACGAGCCGGTGAAGGGAAAAGAGGTTCCTCTGGAATGGACTGAGACATCTGGGGGACTCTTGGAATGGTGGCACGACCCTGGAGTTCCTCTCGCCGTTCCTGTTGAGAGGGCCTCCTGTTGAGATGCGACGGGAATGCCGGGAACTCTTTCCCGACGAAGCAGGGAAAGGATCCCTCATCTCGAGCTACGAGGCGGAAACGGGGCTCCTCTGGATGAGGGCGGGACCCTCGTGATTCCTCTCGAGTGGAGACGGGTATGTCGGGGAACTTCTTCATTTGAACCAAGAGTGTGAAGGAGCCTTTCGCAGTTCCAGAGGTGAGGTGTGATCAGCCTCGAGACGCCTCAGCGGAAATGGGCCTCATCTCGCCTGGAGGGGAGAACCTCCTGGATTTTCTCCAGTTGCGGCAGGTCTTCTCGAGTTACGACGGGGACCTCAGGGACCCGCTCTGGTGGCCTCAGGAAAGGCCAGTCCCCATGTGAGTTGCTAGGGGACCTCTCGGGATTCCTCTCCCGTCCATGCCGGGGCCTAAGACCTTGTGTGGAGTCGGGGCCGAAACCTGAGGATTCCTCTCCAGTGTTGCCATGGATCTTGGGGTGCTTCTGAGTCTCCCCAGGGGAGTCAGGCCTCGTCTCGAGTGGGGGCATGCACGTGCGCTTTCCTCCCGAGCTGCAGCAGTAGTGTCACGCTTCCTGTCACGTGGATAAAGGGATATGTGGTTTCCCTCGAGGCTTTCGCTCGAGGCTTTCCCACGAGGCTTCCCACAGGGCTGTGCCACGTGCCACCTTGGTGTGAGTCGATCCTCGGCGTTAAAGACGAGCCGGTAAGGGAAAAGAGGTTCCTCTGGCATGGACTGAGACATCTGGGGGACTCTTGGAATGGTGGCACGACCCTGGAGTACCTCTCGCCGTTCCTGTTGAGAGGGCCTCCTCTTGAGATGCGACGGGAACGCCGGGAACTCTTTCACCGAAGCAGGGAAAGGATCCCTCATCTCGAGCTTCGAGGAGGAAACGGGGCTCCTCTGGATGTGGGCGGGACTCTCGTGTTTCCTCTCGAGTGGAGACGGGTATGTCGGGGAACTTCTTGATTTGCACCAAGGGTGTGAAGGACCCTTTCGAAGTTCCAGAGGTGAGGTGTGATCAGCCTCGAGACGCCTCAACGGAAATGGGCCTCATCTCGCCAGGAGGGGAGAACCTCCTGGATTTTCTCGAGTTGCGGCAGGTCTTCTCGAGTTACGACGGGGACCTCAGGGACCCGCTCTGGTGGCCTCAGGAAAGGCCAGTCCCCATGCGAGTTGCGAGGGGCCATCTCGGGATTCCTCTCCCGTCCATGCCGGGGCCTCAGACCTTGTGTGGAGTCGGGGCCGAAACCTGAGGATTCCTCTCCAGTGTTGCCATGGATCTTGGGGTGCTTCTGAGTCTCCCCAGGGGAGTCAGGCCTCGTCTCGAGTGGGGGCATGCACGTGCGCTTTCCTCCCGAGCTACAGCAGTAGTGTCACGCTTCCTGTCACGTGGATCAAGGGATCTGTGGTTTCCCTCGAGGATTTCGCTCAAGGCTTTCCCACGAGGCTTCCCACAGGGCTGTGCCACGTGCCACCTTGGTGTGAGTCGATCCTCGGCGTGAAAGACGAGCCGGTGAAGGGAAAAGAGGTTCCTCTGGAATGGACTGAGACATCTGGGGGACTCTTGGAATGGTGGCACGACCCTGGAGTTCCTCTCGCCGTTCCTGTTGAGAGGGCCTCCTCTTGAGATGCGACGGGAACGCCGGGGACTCTTTCCCGAAAAAGCAGGGAAAGGATCCCTCATCTCGAGCTACGAGGCGGAAACGGGGCTCCTCTGGATGTGGGCGGGACCCTCGTGATTCCTCTCGAGTGGAGACGGGTATGTCGGGGAACTTCTTGATTTGCACCAAGGGTGTGAAGGACCCTTTCGAAGTTCCAGAGGTGAGGTGTGATCAGCCTCGAGACGCCTCAGCCGAAATGGGCCTCATCTCCCCTGGTGGGGAGAACCTCCTGGATTTTCTCGAGTTGTGGCAGGTCTTCTCGAGTTACGACGGGGACCTCAGGGACCCGCTATGGTGGCCTCAGTAAAGGCCAGTCCCCATGCGAGTTGCTAGGGGCCATCTCGGGATTCTCTCCCGTCCATGCCGGGGTTAACACCTTGTGTGGAGTCGGGGCAGGAACCTGAGGATTCCTCTCCAGTGTTGCCATGGATCTTGGGGTGCTTCTGAGTCTCCCCAGGGGAGTCAGGCATCGTCTCGAGTGGAGGCATGCAAGTGGGCTTTCCTCCCGAACTGAAGCAGTAGTGTCACGCTTCCTGTCACGTGGATCAAGGGATCTGTGGCTTTCCCTCGAGGCTGTCCCTCGAGGCTTTCCCAGGAGGCTTACCCACAGGGCTGTGCCACGTGGCACCCTGGTGTGTGTCGATACTCGGCGTGAAAGACGAGCCGGTGAAGGGAGAAGAGGGTCCTCTGAAATGGACAGAGACATCTGGGGGACTCTTGGAATGGTGGCACGACCCTGGAGTTCCTCTCGCCGTTCCTGTTGAGAGGGCCTCCTCTTGAGATGCAACGGGAACGCCGGGAACTCTTTCCCGACGAAGCCGGGAAAGGATCCCTCATCTTGAGCTAAGAGGCGGAAAAGCGGCTCCTCTGGATGTGGGCGGGACCCTCGTGATTCCTCTCGAGTGGAGACGGGTATGTCGGGGAACTTCTTGATTTGCACCAATGGTGGGAAGGACCCTTTCGAAGTTCCAGAGGTGAGGTGTGATCAGCCTCGAAATGCCTCAGCGGAAATGGGCCTCATCTCGCCTGGAGGGGAGAACCTCCTGGATTTTCTCGAGTTGCGGCAGGTCTTCTCGAGTTACGACGGGGACCTCAGGGACCCGCTCTGGTGGCCTCAGGAAAGGCCAGTCCCCATGCGAGTTGCTAGGGGGCCTCTCGGGATTCCTCTCCCGTCCATGCCGGGGCCTCAGTCCTTGTGTGGAGTCGGGGCCGGAACCTGAGGATTCCTCTCCAGTGTTGCCATGGATCTTGGGGGTGCTTCTGAGTCTCCCCAGGGGAGTCAGGCCTCGTCTCGAGTGGGGGCATGCAAGTGCGATTTCCTCCCGAGCTGCAGCAGTAGTGTCACGCTTCCTGTCACGTGGATCAAGGGATCTGTGGCTTTCCCTCGAGGCTGTCACTCGAGGCTTTCCCACGAGGCTTTCCCACAGGGCTGTGCCACGTGTCACCTTGGTGTGAGTCGATCCTCGGCGTGAAAGACGAGCCGGTGAAGGGAAAAGAGTTTCCTCTGGAATGGACTGAGACATCTGGGGGATTCTTGGAAAGGTGGCACGACCCTGGAGTTCCTCTCGCCGTTCCTGTTGAGAGGGCCTCCTCTTGAGATGCGATGGGAATGCCAGGAACTCTTTCCCGACGAAGCAGGGAAAGGATCCCACATCTCGAGCTACGAGGCCGAAACGGGGCTCCTCTGGATGTGGGCGGGACCCTCGTGATTCCTCTCGAGTGGAGACGGGTATGTCGGGGAACTTCTTGATTTGCAGGGGTGTGAAGGAGCCTTTCGAAGTTCCAGAGGTGAGGTGTGATCAGCCTAGAGACGCCTCAGCAGAAATGGGCCTCATCTCGCCTGGAGGGGAGAACCTCCTGGATTTTCTCGAGTTGCGGCAGGTCTTCTCGAGTTACGAAGGGGACCTCAGGGACCCGCTCTGGTGGCCTCAGGAAAGGCCAGTCCCCATGCGAGTTGCTAGGGGGCCACTCGGGATTCCTCTCCCGTCCATGCCGGGGCCTCAGTCCTTGTGTGGAGTCGGGGTCAGAACCTGAGGATACCTCTCCAGTGTTGCCATGGATCTTGGGGTGCTTCTGAGTCTCCCCAGGGGAGTCAGGCCTCGTCTCGAGTGGGGGCATGCACGTGCGCTTTCCTCCCGAGCTGCAGCAGTAGTGTCACGCTTCCTGTCACGTGGATCAAGGGATCTGTGGCTTTCCCTCGAGGCTGTCCATCGAGGCTTTCCCACGAGGCTTTCCCACAGGGCTGTGCCACGTGCCACCCTGGTGTGAGTCGATCCTCGGCGTGAAAGACGAGCCGGTGAAGGGAAAAGAGTTTCCTCTGGAATGGACTGAGACATCTGGGGGACTCTTGGAATGGTGGCACGACCCTGGAGTTCCTCTCGCTGTTCCTGTTGAGAGGGCCTCCTCTTGAGATGCGACGGGAACGCCGGGAACTCGTTCCCGACGAAGAAGGTAAAGGATCACTCATCTCGAGCTACGAGGCGGAAACGGGGCTCCTCTGGATGTGGGCGGGACCCTCGTGATTCCTCTCGAGTGGAGACGGGTATGTCGGGGAACTTCTTGATTTGCACCAAGGGTGGGAAGGACCCTTTCGAAGTTCCAGAGGTGAGGTGTGATCAGCCTCGAGACGCCTCAGCGGAAATGGGCCTCATCTCGCCTGTAGGGGAGAACCTCCTGGATTTTCTCGAGTTGCGGCAGGTCTTCTCGAGTTACGACGGGGACCTCAGGGACCCGCTCTGGTGGCCTCAGGAAAGGCCAGTCCCCATGCGAGTTGCTACGGGGCCTCTCGGGATTCCTCTCCCGTCCATGCTGGGGCCTCAGTCCTTGTGTGGAGTCGGGGCCGGAACCTGAGGATTCCTCTCCAGTGTTGCCATGGATCTTGGGGTGCTTCTGAGTCTCCCCAGGGGAGTCAGGCCTCGTCTCGAGTGGGGGCATGCACGTGCGCTTTCCTCCCGAGCTGCAGCAGTAGTGTCACGCTTCCTGTCACGTGGATCAAGGGATCTGTGGCTTTCCCTCGAGGCTTTCCCTCGAGGCTTTCCTACGAGGCTTTCCCACGGGGCTATGCCACGTGCCACCTTGGTGGGAGTCGATCCTCGGCGTGAAAGACGAGCCGGTGAAGGGAAAAGAGGTTCCTCTGGAATGGACTGAGACATCTGGGGGACTCTTGGAATGGTGGCACGACCCTGGAGTTCCTCTCGCCGTTCCTGTTGAGAGGGCCTCCTCTTGAGATGCAACCGGAACGCCGGGAACTCTTTCCCGACGAAGTAGGGAAAGGATCCCTCATCTCGAGCTATGAGGCGGAAACGGGGCTCCTCTGGATGTGGGCGGGAACCTCGTGTTTCCTCTCGAGTGGAGACGGGTATGTCGGGGAACTTCTTGATTTGCACCAAGGGTGTGAAGGACCCTTTCGAAGTTCCAGAGGTGAGGTGTGATCAGCCTCGAAACGCCTCAGCGGAAATGGGCCTCATCTCGCCTGGAGGGGAGAACCTCCTGGATTTTCTCGAGTTGCGGTAGGTCTTCTCCAGGTACGACGGGGACCTCAGGGACCCGCTATGGTGGCCTCAGGAAAGGCCAGTCCCCATGCGAGTTGCTAGGGGTCATCTCGGGATCCCTCTCCCGTCCATGCCGGGGCTTAAGACCTTGTGTGGAGTCGGGGCCGGAACCTGAGGATTCCTCTCCAGTGTTGCCATGGATCTTGGGGGTGCTTCTCAGTCTCCCTAGGGGAGTCAGGCATCGTCTCGTGTGGGGGCATGCACGTGCGCTTTCCTCCCGAGCTGCAGCAGTAGTGTCACGCTTCCTGTCACGTGGATCAAGGGATCTGTGGCTTTCCCTCGAGGCTGTCCCTCGAGGCTTTCCCACGAGGCTTTCCCACAGGGCTGTACCACGTGCCACCTTGGTGGGAGTCGATCCTCGGCGTGAAAGACGAGCTGGTGAAGGGAAAAGAGGTTCCTCTGGAATGGACTGAGACATCTGGGGGACTCTTGGAATGGTGGAACGACCCTGGAGTTCCTCTCGCCGTTCCTGTTGAGAGGGCCTCCTATTGAGATGCGACGGGAACGCCGGGAACTCTTTCCCGACGAAGCGGGGAAAGGATCCCTCATGTCGAGCTACGAGGCGGAAACGGGGCTCCTCTGGATGTGGGCGGGACCATCGTGACTCCTCTCGAGTGGAGAGGGGTATGTCGGGGAACTTCTTGATTTCCACCAAGGGTGTGAAGGACCCTTTCGAAGTTCCAGAGGTGAGGTGTGATCAGCCTCGAGACGTCTCAGCGGAAATGGCCTCATCTCGCCTGGAGGGCAGGACCCCCTGGATTTTCTCGAGTTGTGGCAGGTCTTCTCGACTTACGATGGGGACCTCAGGGACCCGCTCTGGTGGCCTCAGGAAAGACCAGTCCCCATGCGAGGTGCTAGGTGACATCTCGGGATTCCTCTCCCGTCCATGCCGGGGCCTCAGTCCTTGTGTGGAGTCGTGGCCGGAACCTGAGGATTCCTCTCCAGTGTTGCCATGGATCTTGGGGTGCTTCTGAGTCTCCCCAGGGGAGTCAGGCGTCGTCTCGAGTGGGGCATGCACGTGCGCTTTCCTCCCGAGCTGCAGCAGTAGTGTCACGTTTCCTGTCAGGTGGATCAAGAGATCTGTGGCTTTCCCTCGAGGCTGTCCCTCGAGGCTTTCCCACGAGGCTTTCCCACAGGGCTGTGCCACGTGCCACCTTGGTGTGAGTCGATCCTCGGCGTGAAAGACGAGCCGGTGAAGGGAAAAGAGGTTCCTCTGGAATGAACTGAGACATCTGGGGGACTCTTGGAATGGTGGCACGACCCTGGAGTTCCTCTCGCCGTTCCTGTTGAGAGGGCCTCCTCTTGAGATGCGACGGGAACGCCGGGAACTCTTTCCCGACGAAGCAGGGAAAGGATGCCTCATCTCGAGCTACGAGGCGGAAACGGGGCTCCTCTGGATGTGGGCGGGACCCTCGTGATTCCTCTCGAGTGGAGACGGGTATGTCGGGGAACTTCTTGATTTGCACCAAGGGTGTGAAGGACCCTTTCGAAGTTGCAGAGGTGAGGTGTGATCAGCCTTGAGACGCCTCAGGGGAAATGGGCCTCATTTCGCCTGTAGGGGAGAGCCTCCTGGATTTTCTCGAGTTGCGGCAGGTCTTCTCGAGTTACGACGGGGACCTCACGGACCCGCTCTGGTGGCCTCAGGAAAGGCCAGTCCTCATGCGAGTGGCTAGGGGGCCTCTCGGGCTTCCTCTCCCGTCCATGCCGGGGCCTCAGTCCTTGTGTGGAGTCGGGGCCGGAACCTGAGGATTCCTCTCCAGTGTTGCCATGGATCTTTGGGTTCTTCTGAGTCTCCCCAGGGGAGTCAGGCCCCGTCTCGAGTGGGGCATACACGTGCGCTTTCCTCCCGAGCTGCAGCAGTAGTCTCACGATTACTGTCACGTGGATCAAGGGATCTGTGGCTTTCCCTCGAGGCTGTCCATCGAGGCTTTCCCACGAGGCTTTCCCACAGGGCTGTGCCACGTGGCACCCTGGTGTGTGTCGATACTCGGCATGAAAGACGAGCCGGTGAAGGGAGAAGAGGGTCCTCTGAAATGGACAGAGACATCTGGGGGACTCTTGGAATGGTGGCACGACCCTGGAGTTCCTCTCGCCGTTCCTGTTGAGAGGGCCTCCTCTTGAGATGCAACGGGAACGCCGGGAACTCTTTCCCGACGAAGCCGGGAAAGGATCCCTCATCTTGAGCTAAGAGGCGGAAAAGCGGCTCCTCTGGATGTGGGCGGGACCCTCGTGATTCCTCTCGAGTGGAGACGGGTATGTCGGGGAACTTCTTGATTTGCACCAATGGTGGGAAGGACCCTTTCGAAGTTCCAGAGGTGAGGTGTGATCAGCCTCGAAATGCCTCAGCGGAAATGGGCCTCATCTCGCCTGGAGGGGAGAACCTCCTGGATTTTCTCGAGTTGCGGCAGGTCTTCTCGAGTTACGACGGGGACCTCAGGGACCCGCTCTGGTGGCCTCAGGAAAGGCCAGTCCCCATGCGAGTTGCTAGGGGGCCTCTCGGGATTCCTCTCCCGTCCATGCCGGGGCCTCAGTCCTTGTGTGGAGTCGGGGCCGGAACCTGAGGATTCCTCTCCAGTGTTGCCATGGATCTTGGGGGTGCTTCTGAGTCTCCCCAGGGGAGTCAGGCCTCGTCTCGAGTGGGGGCATGCAAGTGCGATTTCCTCCCGAGCTGCAGCAGTAGTGTCACGCTTCCTGTCACGTGGATCAAGGGATCTGTGGCTTTCCCTCGAGGCTGTCACTCGAGGCTTTCCCACGAGGCTTTCCCACAGGGCTGTGCCACGTGCCACCTTGGTGTGAGTCGATCCTCGGCGTGAAAGACGAGCCGGTGAAGGGAAAAGAGTTTCCTCTGGAATGGACTGAGACATCTGGGGGACTCTTGGAAAGGTGGCACGACCCTGGAGTTCCTCTCGCCGTTCCTGTTGAGAGGGCCTCCTCTTGAGATGCGATGGGAATGCCAGGAACTCTTTCCCGACGAAGCAGGGAAAGGATCCCACATCTCGAGCTACGAGGCCGAAACGGGGCTCCTCTGGATGTGGGCGGGACCCTCGTGATTCCTCTCGAGTGGAGACGGGTATGTCGGGGAACTTCTTGATTTGCAGGGGTGTGAAGGAGCCTTTCGAAGTTCCAGAGGTGAGGTGTGATCAGCCTAGAGACGCCTCAGCAGAAATGGGCCTCATCTCGCCTGGAGGGGAGAACCTCCTGGATTTTCTCGAGTTGCGGCAGGTCTTCTCGAGTTACGAAGGGGACCTCAGGGACCCGCTCTGGTGGCCTCAGGAAAGGCCAGTCCCCATGCGAGTTGCTAGGGGGCCACTCGGGATTCCTCTCCCGTCCATGCCGGGGCCTCAGTCCTTGTGTGGAGTCGGGGCCAGAACCTGAGGATTCCTCTCCAGTGTTGCCATGGATCTTGGGGTGCTTCTGAGTCTCCCCAGGGGAGTCAGGCCTCGTCTCGAGTGGGGGCATGCACGTGCGCTTTCCTCCCGAGCTGCAGCAGTAGTGTCACGCTTCCTGTCACGTGGATCAAGGGATCTGTGGCTTTCCCTCGAGGCTGTCCATCGAGGCTTTCCCACGAGGCTTTCCCACAGGGCTGTGCCACGTGCCACCCTGGTGTGAGTCGATCCTCGGCGTGAAAGACGAGCCGGTGAAGGGAAAAGAGGTTCCTCTGGAATGGACTGAGACATCTGGGGGACTCTTGGAATGGTGGCACGACCCTGGAGTTCCTCTCGCTGTTCCTGTTGAGAGGGCCTCCTCTTGAGATGCGACGGGAACGCCGGGAACTCGTTCCCGACGAAGAAGGTAAAGGATCACTCATCTCGAGCTACGAGGCGGAAACGGGGCTCCTCTGGATGTGGGCGGGACCCTCGTGATTCCTCTCGAGTGGAGACGGGTATGTCGGGGAACTTCTTGATTTGCACCAAGGGTGGGAAGGACCCTTTCGAAGTTCCAGAGGTGAGGTGTGATCAGCCTCGAGACGCCTCAGCGGAAATGGGCCTCATCTCGCCTGGAGGGGAGAACCTCCTGGATTTTCTCGAGTTGCGGCAGGTCTTCTCCAGTTACGACGGGGACCTCAGGGACCCGCTATGGTGGCCTCAGGAAAGGCCAGTCCCCATGCGAGTTGCTAGGGGTCATCTCGGGATCCCTCTCCCGTCCATGCCGGGGCTTAAGACCTTGTGTGGAGTCGGGGCCGGAACCTGAGGATTCCTCTCCAGTGTTGCCATGGATCTTGGGGGTGCTTCTCAGTCTCCCTAGGGGAGTCAGGCATCGTCTCGTGTGGGGGCATGCACGTGCGCTTTCCTCCCGAGCTGCAGCAGTAGTGTCACGCTTCCTGTCACGTGGATCAAGGGATCTGTGGCTTTCCCTCGAGGCTGTCCCTCGAGGCTTTCCCACCAGGCTTTCCCACAGGGCTGTACCACGTGCCACCTTGGTGGGAGTCGATCCTCGGCGTGAAAGACGAGCTGGTGAAGGGAAAAGAGGTTCCTCTGGAATGGACTGAGACATCTGGGGGACTCTTGGAATGGTGGAACGACCCTGGAGTTCCTCTCGCCGTTCCTGTTGAGAGGGCCTCCTCTTGAGATGCGACGGGAACGCCGGGAACTCTTTCCCGACGAAGCAGGGAAAGGATCCCTCATGTCGAGCTACGAGGCGGAAACGGGGCTCCTCTGGATGTGGGCGGGACCATCGTGACTCCTCTCGAGTGGAGACGGGTATGTCGGGGAACTTCTTGATTTCCACCAAGGGTGTGAAGGACCCTTTCGAAGTTCCAGAGGTGAGGTGTGATCAGCCTCGAGACGTCTCAGCGGAAATGGCCTCATTTCGCCTGTAGGGGAGAGCCTCCTGGATTTTCTCGAGTTGCGGCAGGTCTTCTCGAGTTACGACGGGGACCTCAGGGACCCGCTCTGGTGGCCTCAGGAAAGGCCAGTCCTCATGCGAGTGGCTAGGGGGCCTCTCGGGATTCCTCTCCCGTCCATGCCGGGGCCTCAGTCCTTGTGTGGAGTCGGGGCCGGAACCTGAGGATTCCTCTCCAATGTTGCCATGGATCTTTGGGTTCTTCTGAGTCTCCCCAGGGGAGTCAGGCCCCGTCTCGAGTGGGGCATACACGTGCGCTTTCCTCCCGAGCTGCAGCAGTAGTCTCACGATTACTGTCACGTGGATCAAGGGATCTGTGGCTTTCCCTCGAGGCTGTCCATCGAGGCTTTCCCACGAGGCTTTCCCACAGGGCTGTGCCACGTGGCACCCTGGTGTGTGTCGATACTCGGCGTGAAAGACGAGCCGGTGAAGGGAGAAGAGGGTCCTCTGAAATGGACAGAGACATCTGGGGGACTCTTGGAATGGTGGCACGACCCTGGAGTTCCTCTCGCCGTTCCTGTTGAGAGGGCCTCCTCTTGAGATGCAACGGGAACGCCGGGAACTCTTTCCCGACGAAGCCGGGAAAGGATCCCTCATCTTGAGCTAAGAGGCGGAAAAGCGGCTCCTCTGGATGTGGGCGGGACCCTCGTGATTCCTCTCGAGTGGAGACGGGTATGTCGGGGAACTTCTTGATTTGCACCAATGGTGGGAAGGACCCTTTCGAAGTTCCAGAGGTGAGGTGTGATCAGCCTCGAAATGCCTCAGCGGAAATGGGCCTCATCTCGCCTGGAGGGGAGAACCTCCTGGATTTTCTCGAGTTGCGGCAGGTCTTCTCGAGTTCCGACGGGGACCTCAGGGACCCGCTCTGGTGGCCTCAGGAAAGGCCAGTCCCCATGCGAGTTGCTAGGGGGCCTCTCGGGATTCCTCTCCCGTCCATGCCGGGGCCTCAGTCCTTGTGTGGAGTCGGGGCCGGAACCTGAGGATTCCTCTCCAGTGTTGCCATGGATCTTGGGGTGCTTCTGAGTCTCCCCAGGGGAGTCAGGCCTCGTCTCGAGTGGGGGCATGCACGTGCGCTTTCCTCCCGTGCTGCAGCAGTAGTGTCACGCTTCCTGTCACGTGGATCAAGGGATCTGTGGCTTTCCCTCGAGGCTGTCACTCGAGGCTTTCCCACGAGGCTTTCCCACAGGGCTGTGCCACGTGCCACCTTGGTGTGAGTCGATCCTCGGCGTGAAAGACGAGCCGGTGAAGGGAAAAGAGTTTCCTCTCGAATGGACTGAGACATCTGGGGGACTCTTGGAAAGGTGGCACGACCCTGGAGTTCCTCTCGCCGTTCCTGTTGAGAGGGCCTCCTCTTGAGGTGCGACGGGAATGCCAGGAACTCTTTCCCGACGAAGCAGGGAAAGGATCCCTCATCTCCAGCTACGAGGCCGAAACGGGGCTCCTCTGGATGTGGGCGGGACCCTCGTGATTCCTCTCGAGTGGAGACGGGTATGTCGGGGAACTTCTTGATTTGCAGGGGTGTGAAGGAGCCTTTCGAATTTCCAGAGGTGAGGTGTGATCCGCCGCGAGACGCCTCAGCAGAAATGGGCCTCATCTCGCCTGGCTGGATTTTCTCGAGTTGCGGCAGGTCTTCTCGAGTTACGACGGGGACCTCAGGGACCCGCTCTGGTGGCCTCAGGAAAGGCCAGTCCCCATGCGAGTTGCTAGGGAGCCACTCGGGATTCCTCTCCCGTCCATGCCGGGGCCTCAGTCCTTGTGTTGAGTCGGGGCCGGAACCTGAGGATTCCTCTCCAGTGTTGCCATGGATCTTGGGGTGCTTCTGAGTCTCCCCAGGGGAGTCAGGCGTCGTCTCGAGTGGGGCATGCACGTGCGCTTTCCTCCCGAGCTGAAGCAGTAGTGTCACGCTTCCTGTCACGTGGATCAAGGGATCTGTGGCTTTCCCTCGAGGCTTTCCAACGAGGCTTTCCCACAGGGCTGTGCCACGTTCCACCTTGGTGTGAGTCGATCCTCGGCGTGAAAGACGAGCCGTTGAAGGGAAAAGAGGTTCCTCTGGAATGAACTGAGACCATCTGGGGGACTCTTGGGAATGGTGGCACGACCCTGGAGTTTCTCTCGCCGTTCCTGTTGAGAGCGCCTCCTCTTGAGATGCAACGGGAACGCAGGGAACTCTTTCCCGACGAAGCAGGGAAAGGATGCCTCATCTCGAGCTACGAGGCGGAAACGGGTCTCCTCTGGATGTGGGCGGGACCCTCGTGATTCCTCTCGAGTGGAGACGGGTATGTCGGGGAACTTCATGATTTGCACCAAGGGTGTGAAGGACCCTTTCGAAGTTCCAGAGGTGAGGTGTGATCAGCCTCGAGACGCCTCAGGGGGGAAATGGGCCCTCATCTCCGCCTGTAGGGGAGAACCCTCCTGGATTTTCTCGAGTTGCGGCAGGTCTTCTCGAGTTACGACGGGGACCTCAGGGACCCGCTCTGGTGGCCTCAGGAAAGGCCAGTCCCCATTCCAGTTGCTAGGGGACCTCTCGGGATTCCTCTCCCGTCCATGCCGGGGACTCAGTCCTTGTGTGGAGTCGGGGCCAGAACCTGAGGATTCCTCTCCAGTGTTGCCATGGATCTTGGGGTGCTTCTGAGTCTCCCCAGGGGAGTCAGGCCTCGTCTCGAGTGGAGGCATGCACGTGCGCTTTCCTCCCGAGCTGCAGCAGTAGTGTCACGCTTCCTGTCACGTGGATCAAGGGATCTGTGGCTTTCCCTCGAGTCTGTCCCTCGAGGCTTTCCCACGAGGCTTTCCCACAGGGCTGTGCCACGTGCCACCTTGGTGTGAGTCGATCCTCGGCGTGAAAGACGAGCAGGTGAAGGGAAAAGAGGTTCCTCTGGAATGGACTGAGATAACTGGGGGGACTCGTGGAATGGTGGCACGACCCTGGAGTGCCTCTCGCCGTTCCTGTTGAGAGGGCCTACTCTTGAGATGCGACGGGAACGCCGGGAACTCGTTCCCGACGAAGAAGGTAAAGGATCACTCATCTCGAGCTACGAGGCGGAAACGGGGCTCCACTGGATGTGGGCGGGACCCTCGTGATTCCTCTCGAGTGGAGACGGGTATGTCGGGGAACTTCTTGATTTGCACCAAGGGTGGGAAGGACCCTTTCGAAGTTCCAGAGGTGAGGTGTGATCAGGCCTCGAGACGCCTCAGCGGAAATGGGCCCTCATCTCGCCTGGAGGGGAGAACCTCCTCGATTTTCTCGAGTTGCGGCAGGTCTTCTCGAGTTACGAAGGGGACCTCAGGGACCCGCTCTGGTGGCCTCAGGAAAGGCCAGTCGCCATGCGAGTTGCTAGGGGGGCCTCTCGGGATTCCTCTCCCGTCCATACTGGGGCCTCAGTCCTTGTGTGGAGTCGGGGCCGGAAACCTGAGGATTCCTCTCCAGTGTTGCCCATGGATCTTGGGGTGCTTCTGAGTCTCCCCAGGGGAGTCAGGCCTCGTCTCGAATGGGGGCATACACGTGCGCTTTCCTCCGAGCTGCAGCAGTAGTGTCACGCTTCCTGTCACGTGGATCAAGGGATCTGTGGCTTTCCCTCGAGGCTGTCCCTCGAGGCTTTCCCACGAGGCTTTCCCACAGGGCTGTGCCACGTGCCACCTTGTGGGAGTGGATCCTCGGCGTGAAAGATGAGCCGGTGAAGGGAAAAGAGGTTCCTCTGGAATTGACTGAGACATCTGGTGGACTCCTTGGAAAGGTGGCACGACCCTGGAGTTCCTTTCGCCGTTCCTGTTGAGAGGGCCTCCTCTTGAGATGCGACGGGAACGCCGGGAACTCCTTCCCGACGAAGCAGGGACAGGATCCCTCATCTCGAGCTACGAGGCCGAAACGGGGCTCCTCTGGATGTGGGCGGGACCCTCGTGATTCCTCTCGAGTGGAGACGGGTATGTCGGGGAACTTCTTGATTTGCAGCAAGGGTGTGAAGGAGCCTTTCGAAGTTCCAGAGGTGAGGTGTGATCCGCCTCGTGACACTTCAGCAGAAATGGGCCTCATCTCGCCTGGAGGGGAGAACCTCCTGGGATTTTCTCGAGTTGTGGCAGGTCTTCTCGAGTTACGACGGGGACCTCAGGGACCCGCTCTGGTGGCCTCAGGAAAGGCCAGTCCCCATGCGAGTTGCTAGGTGACCTCTCGGGATTCCTCTCCCGTCCATGCCGGGGCCTCAGTCCTTGTGTGGAGTCGGGGCCGGAACCTGAGGATTCCTCTCCAGTGTTGCCATGGATCTTGGGGTGCTTCTGAGTCTCCCCAGGGGAGTCGGGCCTCGTCTCGAGTGTGGGCATGCACGTGCGCTTTCCTCCCGAGCTGCAGCAGTAGTGTCACGCTTCCTGTCACGTGGATCAAGGGATCTGTGGCTTTCCCTCGAGGCTGTCCCTCGAGGCTTTCCCACGAGGCTTTCCCACAGGGCTGTGCCACGTGCCACCTTGGTGTGAGTCGATCCTCGGCGTGAAAGACGAGCCGGTGAAGGGAAAAGAGGTTCCTCTGGAATGGACTGAGACATCTGGGGGACTCTTGGAAAGGTGGCACGACCCTGGAGTTCCTCTCGCCGTTTCCTGTTGAGAGGGCCTCCTCTTGAGATGCGACGGGAACGCCGGGAACTCATTCCCGACGAAGCAGGGACAGGATCCCTCATCTCGAGCTACGAGGCGGAAACGGGGCTCCTCTGGATGTGGGCGGGACCCTCGTGATTCCTCTCGAGTGGAGACGGCTAGGTCGGGGAACTTCTTGATTTGCAGCAAGGGTGTGAAGGAGCCTTTCGAAGTTCAGAGGTGAGGTGTGATCCGCCTCGTGACACCTCAGCAGAAATGGGCCTCATCTCGCCTGGAGGGGAGAACCTCCTGTATTTTCTCGAGTTGTGGCAGGTCTTCTCGAGTTACGACGGGGACCTCAGGGACCCGCTCTGGTGGCCTCAGGAAAGGCCAGTCCCCATGTGAGTTGCTAGGGACCTCCCGGATTCCTCTCCCATCCATGCTGGGGACTCAGTCCTTGTGTGGAGTCGGGGCCGGAACCTGAGGATTCCTCTCCAGTGTTGCCATGGATCTTGGGGTGCTTCTGAGTCTCCCCAGGGGAGTCAGGCCTCGTCTCGAGTGGGGGCATACACGTGCGCTTTCCTCCCGAGCTGCAGCAGTAGTGTCACGCTTCCTGTCACGTGGATCAAGGGATCTGTGGCTTTCCCTCGAGGCTTTCCCTCGAGGCTTTTCCCACGAGGCTTTCCCACAGGGCTGTGCCACGTGCCACCTTGGTGGGAGTGGATCCTCGGCGTGAAAGATGAGCCGGTGAAGGGAAAAGAGGTTCCTCTGGAATGGACTGAGACATCTGGGGGACTCTTGGAAAGGTGGCACGACCCTGGAGTTCCTCTCGCCGTTCCTGTTGAGAGGGCCTCCTCTTGAGATGCGACGGGAACGCCGGGAACTCCTTCCCGACGAAGCAGGGACAGGATCCCTCATCTCGAGCTACGAGGCGGAAACGGGGCTCCTCTGGATGTGGGCGGGACCCTCGTGATTCCTCTCGAGTGGAGACGGGTATGTCGGGGAATTTCTTGATTTGCACCAAGGGTGTGAAGGACCCTTTCGAAGTTCCAGAGGTGAGGTGTGATCAGCCTCGAGACGCCTCAGCGGAAATGGGCCTCATCTCGCCTGGAGGGGAGAACCTCCTGGATTTTCTCGAGTTGCGGCAGGTCTTCTCGAGTTACGACGGGGACCTCAGGGACCCGCTCTGGTGGCCTCAGGAAAGGCCAGTCCCCATGCGAGTTGCTAGGGGACCTCTCGGGATTCCTCTCCCGTCCATGCCGGGGCCTCAGTCCTTCTGTGGAGTCGGGGCCGAACCTGAGGATTCCTCTCCAGTGTTGCCATGGATCTTGGGGTGCTTCTGAGTCTCCCCAGGGGAGTCGGGCCTCGTCTCGAGTGGGGGAAAGCACGTGCGCTTTCCTCCCGAGCTGCAGCAGTAGTGTCACGCTTCCTGTCACGTGGATCAAGGGATCTGTGGCTTTCCCTCGAGGCTGTCCCTCGAGGCTTTCCCACGAGGCTTTCCACAGGGCTGTGCCACGTGCCACCTTGGTGTGAGTCGATCCTCGGCGTGAAAGACGAGCCGGTGAAGGGAAAAGAGGTTCCTCTGGAATGGACTGAGACATCTGGGGGACTCTTGGAAAGGTGGCACGACCCTGGAGTTCCTCTCGCCGTTCCTGTTGAGAGGGCCTCCTCTTGAGATGCGACGGGAACGCCGGGAACTCTTTCCCGACGAAGCAGGGACAGGATCCCTCATCTCGAGCTACGAGGCGGAAACGGGGCTCCTCTGGATGTGGGCGGGACCCTCGTGATTCCTCTCGAGTGGAGACGGGTATGTCGGGGAACTTCTTGATTTGCAGCAAGGGTGTGAAGGAGCCTTTCGAAGTTCCAGAGGTGAGGTGTGATCCGCCTCGTGACACTTCAGCAGAAATGGGCCTCATCTCGCCTGGAGGGGAGAACCTCCTGGATTTTCTCGAGTTGCGGCAGGTCTTCTCGAGTTACGACGGGGACCTCAGGGACCCGCTCTGGTGGCCTCAGGAAAGGCCAGTCCCCATGCGAGTTGCTAGGTGACCTCTCGGGATTCCTCTCCCGTCCATGCCGGGGGCCTCAGTCCTTGTGTGGAGTCGGGGCCGGAACCTGAGGATTCCTCTCCAGTGTTGCCATGGATCTTGGGGAGCTTCTGAGTCTCCCCAGGGGAGTCGGGCCTCGTCTCGAGTGTGGGCATGCACGTGCGCTTTCCTCCCGAGCTGCAGCAGTAGTGTCACGCTTCCTGTCACGTGGATCAAGGGATCTGTATCTTTCCCTCGAGGCTGTCCCTCGAGGCTTTCCCACGAGGCTTTCCCACAGGGCTGTGCCACGTGCCACCTTGGTGTGAGTCGATCCTCGGCGTGAAAGACGAGCCGGTGAAGGGAAAAGAGGTTCCTCTGGAATGGACTGAGACATCTGGGGACTCTTGGAAAGGTGGCACGACCCTGGAGTTCCTCTCGCCGTTCCTGTTGAGAGGGCCTCCTCTTGAGATGCGACGGGAACGCCGGGAACTCATTCCCGACGAAGCAGGGACAGGATCCCTCATCTCGAGCTACGAGGCGGAAACGGGGCTCCTCTGGATGTGGGCGGGACCCTCGTGATTCCTCTCGAGTGGAGACGGCTAGGTCGGGGAACTTCTTGATTTGCACCAAGGGTGAGAAGGAGCCTTTCGAAGTTCCAGAGGTGAGGTGTGATCCGCCTCGTGACACCTCAGCAGAAATGGGACTCATCTCGCCTGGAGGGGAGAACCTCCTGGATTTTCTCGAGTTGCGGCAGGTCTTCTCGAGTTACGACGGGGACCTCAGGGACCCGCTCTGGTGGTCTCAGGAAAGGCCAGTCCCCATGCGAGTTGCTAGGGGACCTCTCGGGATTCCTCTCCCGTCCATGCTGGGGCCTCAGTCCTTGTGTGGAGTCGGGGCCGGAACCTGAGGATTCCTCTCCAGTGTTGCCATGGATCTTGGGGTGCTTCTGAGTCTCCCCAGGGGAGTCAGGCCTCGTCTCGAGTGGGGGCATGCACGTGCGCTTTCCTCCCGAGCTGCAGCAGTAGTGTCACGCTTCCTGTCACGTGGATCAAGGGATCTGTGGCTTTCCCTCGAGGCTGTCCCTCGAGGCTTTCCCACGAGGCTTTCCCACAGGGCTGTGCCACGTGCCACCTTGTGTGAGTCGATCCTCGGCGTGAAAGACGAGCCGGTGAAGGGAAAAGAGGTTCCTCTGGAATGGACTGAGATATCTGGGGGACTCTTGGAAAGGTGGCACGACCCTGGAGTTCCTCTCGCCGTTCCTGTTGAGAGGGCCTCCTCTTGAGATGCGACGGGAACGCTGGGAACTCTTTCCCGACGAAGCAGGGACAGGATCCCTCATCTCGAGCTACGAGGCCGAAACCGGGCTCCTCTGGATGTGGGCGGGACCCTCGTGATTCCTCTCGAGTGGAGATGGGTATGTCGGGGAACTTCTTGATTTGCAGCAAGGGTGCGAAGGAGCCTTTCGAAGTTCCAGAGGTGAGGTGTGATCCGCCTCGTGACACATCAGCAGAAATGGGCCTCTTCTCGCCTGGAGGGGAGAACCTCCTGGATTTTCTCGAGTTGTGGCAGGTCTTCTCGAGTTACGACGGGGACCTCAGGGACCCGCTCTGGTGGCCTCAGGAAAGGCCAGTCCCCATGCGAGTTGCTAGGGGACCTCTCGGGATTCCTCTCCCGTCCATGCTGGGGCCTCAGTCCTTGTTTGGAGTCGGGGCCGGAACCTGAGGATTCCTCTCCAGTGTTGCCATGGATCTTGGGGTGCTTCTGAGTCTCCCCAGGGGAGTCAGGCCTCGTCTCGAGTGGGGGCATACACGTGCGCTTTCCTCCCGAGCTGCCAGCAGTAGTGTCACGCTTCCTGTCACGTGGATCAAGGGATCTGTGGCTTTCCCTCGAGGCTATCCCTCGAGGCTTTCCCACGAGGCTTTCCCACAGGGCTGTGCCACGTGCCACCTTGGTGTGAGTCGATCCTCGGCGTGAAAGACGAGCCGGTGAAGGGAAAAGAGGTTCCTCTGGAATGGACTGAGACATCTGGGGGACTCTTGGAAAGGTGGCACGACCCCTGGAGTTCCTCTCGCCGGTCCTGTTGAGAGGGCCTCCTCTTGAGATGCGACGGGAACGCCGGGGAACTCTTTCCCGACGAAGCAGGGAAAGGATCGCTCATCTCGAGCTACGAGGAGGAAACGGGGCTCCTCTGGATGTGGGCGGGACCCTCGTGATTCCTCTCGAGTGGAGACGGCTAGGTCGGGGAACTTCTTGATTTGCACCAAGGGTGTGAAGGACCCTTTCGAAGTTCCAGAGGGGAGGTGTGATCTGCCTCGAGACGCCTCAGCGGAAATGGGCCTCATCTCGCCTGGAGGGGAGAACCTCCTGGATTTTCTCGAGTTGCGGCAGGTCTTCTCGAGTTACGACGGGGACCTCAGGACCTGCTCTGGTGGCCTCAGGAAAGGCCAGTCCCCATGCGAGTTGCTAGGGGACCTCTCGGGATTCCTCTCCCGTCCATGCCGGGGCCTCAGTCCTTGTGTGGAGTCGGGGCCGGAACCTGAGGATTCCTCTCCAGTGTTGCCATGGATCTTGGGGTGCTTCTGAGTCTCCCCAGGGGGAGTCGGGCCTCGTCTCGAGTGTGGGCATGCACGTGCGCTTTCCTCCCGAGCTGCAGCAGTAGTGTCACGCTTCCTGTCACGTGGATCAAGGGATCTGTGGCTTTCCCTCGAGGCTGTCCCTCGAGGCTTTCCCACGAGGCTTTCCCACAGGGCTGTGCCACGTGCCACCTTGGTGTGAGTCGATCCTCGGCGTGAAAGACGAGCCGGTGAAGGGAAAAGAGGTTCCTCTGGAATGGACTGAGACATCTGGCGGACTCTTGGAAAGGTGGCACGACCCTGGAGTTCCTCTCGCCGTTCCTGTTGAGAGGGCCTCCTCTTGAGATGCGACGGGAACGCCGGGAACTCATTCCCGACGAAGCAGTGACAGGATCCCTCATCTCGAGCTACGAGGCGGAAACGGGGCTCCTCTGGATGTGGGCGGGACCCTCGTGATTCCTCTCGAGTGGAGACGGCTAGGTCGGGGGAACTTCTTGATTTGCAGCAAGGGTGTGAAGGAGCCTTTCGAAGTTCCAGAGGTGAGGTGTGATCCGCCTCGTGACACCTCAGCAGAAATGGGCCTCATCTCGCCTGGAGGGGAGAACCTCCTGTATTTTCTCGAGTTGTGGCAGGTCTTCTCGAGTTACGACGGGGACCTCAGGGACCCGCTCTTGTGGCCTCAGGAAAGGCCAGTCCCCATGCGAGTTGCTAGGGGACCTCCCGGGATTCCTCTCCCATCCATGCTGGGGACTCAGTCCTTGTGTGGAGTCGGGGCCGGAACCTGAGGATTCCTCTCCAGTGTTGCCATGGATCTTGGGGTGCTTCTGAGTCTCCCCAGGGGAGTCAGGCCTCGTCTCGAGTGGGGGCATACACGTGCGCTTTCCTCCCGAGCTGCAGCAGTAGTGTCACGCTTCCTGTCACGTGGATCAAGGGATCTGTGGCTTTCCCTCGAGGCTTTCCCTCGAGGCTTTCCCACGAGGCTTTCCCACAGGGCTGTGCCACGTGCCACCTTGGTGGGAGTGGATCCTCGGCGTGAAAGATGTGCCGGTGAAGGGAAAAGAGGTTCCTCTGGAATGGACTGAGACATCTGGGGGACTCTTGGAAAGGTGGCACGACCCTGGAGTTCCTCTCGCCGTTCCTGTTGAGAGGGCCTCCTCTTGAGATGCGACGGGAACGCCGGGAACTCCTTCCCGACGAAGCAGGGACAGGATCCCTCATCTCGAGCTACGAGGCCGAAACGGGGCTCCTCTGGATGTGGGCGGGACCCTCGTGATTCCTCTCGAGTGGAGACGGGTATGTCGGGGAATTTCTTGATTTGCACCAAGGGTGTGAAGGACCCTTTCGAAGTTCCAGAGGTGAGGTGTGATCAGCCTCGAGACGCCTCAGCGGAAATGGGCCTCATCTCGCCTGGAGGGGAGAACCTCCTGGATTTTCTCGAGTTGCGGCAGGTCTTCTCGAGTTACGACGGGGACCTCAGGGACCCGCTCTGGTGGCCTCAGGAAAGGCCAGTCCCCATGCGAGTTGCTAGGGGACCTCTCGGGATTCCTCTCCCGTCCATGCTGGGGCCTCAGTCCTTGTGTGGAGTCGGGGCCGGAACCTGAGGATTCCTCTCCAGTGTTGCCATGGATCTTGGGGTGCTTCTGAGTCTCCCCAGGGGAGTCAGGCCTCGTCTCGAGTGGGGGCATGCACGTGCGCTTTCCTCCCGAGCTGCAGCAGTAGTGTCACGCTTCCTGTCACGTGGATCAAGGGATCTGTGGCTTTCCCTCGAGGCTGTCCCTCGAGGCTTTCCCACGAGGCTTTCCCACAGGGCTGTGCCACGTGCCACCTTGGTGTGAGTCGATCCTCGGCGTGAAAGACGAGCCGGTGAAGGGAAAAGAGGTTCCTCTGGAATGGACTGAGACATCTGGGGGACTCTTGGAAAGGTGGCACGACCCTGGAGTTCCTCTCGCCGTTCCTGTTGAGAGGGCCTACTCTTGAGATGCGACGGGAACGCCGGGAACTCTTTCCCGACGAAGCAGGGACAGGATCCCTCATCTCGAGCTAGGAGGCCGAAACGGGGCTCCTCTGGATGTGGGCGGGACCCTCGTGATTCCTCTCGAGTGGAGACGGGTATGTCGGGGAACTTCTTGATTTGCAGCAAGGGTGTGAAGGAGCCTTTCGAAGTTCCAGAGGTGAGGTGTGATCCGCCTCGTGACACCTCAGCAGAAATGGGCCTCATCTCGCCTGGAGGGGAGAACCTCCTGTATTTTCTCGAGTTGTGGCAGGTCTTCTCGAGTTACGACGGGGACCTCAGGGACCCGCTCTGGTGGCCTCAGGAAAGGCCAGTCCCCATGCGAGTTGCTAGGGGACCTCCCGGGATTCCTCTCCCGTCCATGCTGGGGACTCAGTCCTTGTGTGGAGTCGGGGCCGGAACCTGAGGATTCCTCTCCAGTGTTGCCATGGATCTTGGGGTGCTTCTGAGTCTCCCCAGGGGAGTCAGGCCTCGTCTCGAATGGGGGCATACACGTGCGCTTTCCTCCCGAGCTGCAGCAGTAGTGTCACGCTTCCTGTCACGTGGATCAAGGGATCTGTGGCTTTCCCTCGAGGCTGTCCCTCGAGGCTTTCCCACGAGGCTTTCCCACAGGGCTGTGCCACGTGCCACCTTGGTGGGAGTGGATCCTCGGCGTGAAAGATGAGCCGGTGAAGGGAAAAGAGGTTCCTCTGGAATGGACTGAGACATCTGGTGGACTCTTGGAAAGGTGGCACGACCCTGGAGTTCCTCTCGCCGTTCCTGTTGAGAGGGCCTCCTCTTGAGATGCGACGGGAAACGCCGGGAACTCCTTCCCGACGAAGCAGGGACAGGATCCCTCATCTCGAGCTACGAGGCCGAAACGGGGCTCCTCTGGATGTGGGCGGGACCCTCGTGATTCCTCTCGAGTGGAGACGGGTATGTCGGGGAACTTCTTGATTTGCAGCAAGGGTGTGAAGGAGCCTTTCGAAGTTCCAGAGGTGAGGTGTGATCCGCCTCGTGACACTTCAGCAGAAATGGGCCTCATCTCGCCTGGAGGGGAGAACCTCCTGGATTTTCTCGAGTTGTGGCAGGTCTTCTCGAGTTACGACGGGGACCTCAGGGACCCGCTCTGGTGGCCTCAGGAAAGGCCAGTCCCCATGCGAGTTGCTAGGTGACCTCTCGGGATTCCTCTCCCGTCCATGCCGGGGCCTCAGTCCTTGTGTGGAGTCGGGGCCGGAACCTGAGGATTCCTCTCCAGTGTTGCCATGGATCTTGGGGTGCTTCTGAGTCTCCCCAGGGGAGTCGGGCCTCGTCTCGAGTGTGGGCATGCACGTGCGCTTTCCTCCCGAGCTGCAGCAGTAGTGTCACGCTTCCTGTCACGTGGATCAAGGGATCTGTGGCTTTCCCTCGAGGCTGTCCCTCGAGGCTTTCCCACGAGGCTTTCCCACAGGGCTGTGCCACGTGCCACCTTGGTGTGAGTCGATCCTCGGCGTGAAAGACGAGCCGGTGAAGGGAAAAGAGGTTCCTCTGGAATGGACTGAGACATCTGGGGGACTCTTGGAAAGGTGGCACGACCCTGGAGTTCCTCTCGCCGTTCCTGTTGAGAGGGCCTCCTCTTGAGATGCGACGGGAACGCCGGGAACTCATTCCCGACGAAGCAGGGACAGGATCCCTCATCTCGAGCTACGAGGCGGGAAACGGGGCTCCTCTGGATGTGGGCGGGACCCTCGTGATTCCTCTCGAGTGGAGACGGCTAGGTCGGGGAACTTCTTGATTTGCAGCAAGGGTGTGAAGGAGCCTTTCGAAGTTCCAGAGGTGAGGTGTGATCCGCCTCGTGACACCTCAGCAGAAATGGGCCTCATCTCGCCTGGAGGGAGAACCTCCTGTATTTTCTCGAGTTGTGGCAGGTCTTTCTCGAGTTACGACGGGGACCTCAGGGACCCGCTCTGGTGGCCTCAGGAAAGGCCAGTCCCCATGCGAGTTGCTAGGGGACCTCCCGGGATTCCTCTCCCATCCATGCTGGGGACTCAGTCCTTGTGTGGAGTCGGGGCCGGAACCTGAGGATTCCTCTCCAGTGTTGCCATGGATCTTGGGGTGCTTCTGAGTCTCCCCAGGGGAGTCAGGCCTCGTCTCGAGTGGGGGCATACACGTGCGCTTTCCTCCCGAGCTGCAGCAGTAGTGTCACGCTTCCTGTCACGTGGATCAAGGGATCTGTGGCTTTCCCTCGAGGCTTTCCCTCGAGGCTTTCCCACGAGGCTTTCCCACAGGGCTGTGCCACGTGCCACCTTGGTGGGAGTGGATCCTCGGCGTGAAAGATGAGCCGGTGAAGGGAAAAGAGGTTCCTCTGGAATGGACTGAGACATCTGGGGGACTCTTGGAAAGGTGGCACGACCCTGGAGTTCCTCTCGCCGTTCCTGTTGAGAGGGCCTCCTCTTGAGATGCGACGGGAACGCCGGGAACTCCTTCCCGACGAAGCAGGGACAGGATCCCTCATCTCGAGCTACGAGGCGGAAACGGGGCTCCTCTGGATGTGGCGGGACCCTCGTGATTCCTCTCGAGTGGAGACGGGTATGTCGGGGAATTTCTTGATTTGCACCAAGGGTGTGAAGGACCCTTTCGAAGTTCCAGAGGTGAGGTGTGATCAGCCTCGAGACGCCTCAGCGGAAATGGGCCTCATCTCGCCTGGAGGGGAGAACCTCCTGGATTTTCTCGAGTTGCGGCAGGTCTTCTCGAGTTACGACGGGGACCTCAGGGACCCGCTCTGGTGGCCTCAGGAAAGGCCAGTCCCCATGCGAGTTGCTAGGGGACCTCTCGGGATTCCTCTCCCGTCCATGCCGGGGCCTCAGTCCTTCTGTGGAGTCGGGGCCGGAACCTGAGGATTCCTCTCCAGTGTTGCCATGGATCTTGGGGTGCTTCTGAGTCTCCCCAGGGGAGTCGGGCCTCGTCTCGAGTGGGGGAAAGCACGTGCGCTTTCCTCCCGAGCTGCAGCAGTAGTGTCACGCTTCCTGTCACGTGGATCAAGGGATCTGTGGCTTTCCCTCGAGGCTGTCCCTCGAGGCTTTCCCACGAGGCTTTCCACAGGGCTGTGCCACGTGCCACCTTGGTGTGAGTCGATCCTCGGCGTGAAAGACGAGCCGGTGAAGGGAAAAGAGGTTCCTCTGGAATGGACTGAGACATCTGGGGGACTCTTGGAAAGGTGGCACGACCCTGGAGTTCCTCTCGCCGTTCCTGTTGAGAGGGCCTCCTCTTGAGATGCGACGGGAACGCCGGGAACTCTTTCCCGACGAAGCAGGGACAGGATCCCTCATCTCGAGCTACGAGGCGGAAACGGGGCTCCTCTGGATGTGGGCGGGACCCTCGTGATTCCTCTCGAGTGGAGACGGGTATGTCGGGGAACTTCTTGATTTGCAGCAAGGGTGTGAAGGAGCCTTTCGAAGTTCCAGAGGTGAGGTGTGATCCGCCTCGTGACACTTCAGCAGAAATGGGCCTCATCTCGCCTGGAGGGGAGAACCTCCTGGATTTTCTCGAGTTGCGGCAGGTCTTCTCGAGTTACGACGGGGACCTCAGGGACCCGCTCTGGTGGCCTCAGGAAAGGCCAGTCCCCATGCGAGTTGCTAGGTGACCTCTCGGGATTCCTCTCCCGTCCATGCCGGGGCCTCAGTCCTTGTGTGGAGTCGGGGCCGGAACCTGAGGATTCCTCTCCAGGGTTGCCATGGATCTTGGGGTGCTTCTGAGTCTCCCCAGGGGAGTCGGGCCTCGTCTCGAGTGTGGGCATGCACGTGCGCTTTCCTCCCGAGCTGCAGCAGTAGTGTCACGCTTCCTGTCACGTGGATCAAGGGATCTGTGGCTTTCCCTCGAGGCTGTCCCTCGAGGCTTTCCCACGAGGCTTTCCCACAGGGCTGTGCCACGTGCCACCTTGGTGTGAGTCGATCCTCGGCGTGAAAGACGAGCCGGTGAAGGGAAAAGAGGTTCCTCTGGAATGGACTGAGACATCTGGGGGACTCTTGGAAAGGTGGCACGACCCTGGAGTTCCTCTCGCCGTTCCTGTTGAGAGGGCCTCCTCTTGAGATGCGACGGGAACGCCGGGAACTCATTCCCGACGAAGCAGGGACAGGATCCCTCATCTCGAGCTACGAGGCGGAAACGGGGCTCCTCTGGATGTGGGCGGGACCCTCGTGATTCCTCTCGAGTGGAGACGGCTAGGTCGGGGAACTTCTTGATTTGCACCAAGGGTGAGAAGGAGCCTTTCGAAGTTCCAGAGGTGAGGTGTGATCCGCCTCGTGACACCTCAGCAGAAATGGGACTCATCTCGCCTGGAGGGGAGAACCTCCTGGATTTTCTCGAGTTGCGGCAGGTCTTCTCGAGTTACGACGGGGACCTCAGGGACCCGCTCTGGTGGTCTCAGGAAAGGCCAGTCCCCATGCGAGTTGCTAGGGGACCTCTCGGAATTCCTCTCCCGTCCATGCTGGGGCCTCAGTCCTTGTGTGGAGTCGGGGCCGGAACCTGAGGATTCCTCTCCAGTGTTGCCATGGATCTTGGGGTGCTTCTGAGTCTCCCCAGGGGAGTCAGGCCTCGTCTCGAGTGGGGGCATGCACGTGCGCTTTCCTCCCGAGCTGCAGCAGTAGTGTCACGCTTCCTGTCACGTGGATCAAGGGATCTGTGGCTTTCCCTCGAGGCTGTCCCTCGAGGCTTTCCCACGAGGCTTTCCCACAGGGCTGTGCCACGTGCCACCTTGGTGTGAGTCGATCCTCGGCGTGAAAGACGAGCCCGGTGAAGGGAAAAGAGGTTCCTCTGGAATGGACTGAGATATCTGGGGGACTCTTGGAAAGGTGGCACGACCCTGGAGTTCCTCTCGCCGTTCCTGTTGAGAGGGCCTCCTCTTGAGATGCGACGGGAACGCCGGGAACTCTTTCCCGACGAAGCAGGGACAGGATCCCTCATCTCGAGCTACGAGGCCGAAACCGGGCTCCTCTGGATGTGGGCGGGACCCTCGTGATTCCTCTCGAGTGGAGATGGGTATGTCGGGGAACTTCTTGATTTGCAGCAAGGGTGCGAAGGAGCCTTTCGAAGTTCCAGAGGTGAGGTGTGATCCGCCTCGTGACACATCAGCAGAAATGGGCCTCTTCTCGCCTGGAGGGGAGAACCTCCTGGATTTTCTCGAGTTGTGGCAGGTCTTCTCGAGTTACGACGGGGACCTCAGGGACCCGGTCTGGTGGCCTCAGGAAAGGCCAGTCCCCATGCGAGTTGCTAGGGGACCTCTCGGGATTCCTCTCCAGTCCATGCTGGGGCCTCAGTCCTTGTTTGGAGTCGGGGCCGAAACCTGAGGATTCCTCTCCAGTGTTGCCATGGATCTTGGGGTGCTTCTGAGTCTCCCCAGGGGAGTCAGGCCTCGTCTCGAGTGGGGGCATACACGTGCGCTTTCCTCCCGAGCTGCAGCAGTAGTGTCACGCTTCCTGTCACGTGGATCAAGGGATCTGTGGCTTTCCCTCGAGGCTGTCCCTCGAGGCTTTCCCACGAGGCTTTCCCACAGGGCTGTGCCACGTGCCACCTTGGTGGGAGTGGATCCTCGGCGTGAAAGACGAGCCGGTGAAGGGAAAAGAGGTTCCTCTGGAATGGACTGAGACATCTGGGGGACTCTTGGAATGGTGGCACGACCCTGGAGTTCCTCTCGCCGTTCCTGTTGAGAGGGCCTCCTCTTGAGATGCGACGGGAACGCCGGGAACTCTTTCCCGACGAAGCAGGGACAGGATCCCTCATCTCGAGCCACGAGACGGAAACGGGGCTCCTCTGGATGTGGTCGGGACCCTCGTGATTCCTCTCGAGTGGAGACGGGTATGTCGGGGAACTTCTTGATTTGCACCAAGGGTGTGAAGGACCCTTTCGAAGTTCCAGAGGTGAGGTGTGATCAGCCTCGAGACGCCTCAGCGGAAATGGGCCTCATCTCGCCTGGAGGGGAGAACCTCCTGGATTTTCTCGAGTTGCGGCAGGTCTTCTCGAGTTACGACGGGGACCTCAGGGACCCGCTCTGGTGGCCTCAGGAAAGGCCAGCCCCATGCGAGTTGCTAGGGGACCTCTCGGGATTCCTCTCCTGTACATGCCGGGGCCTCAGTCCTTGTGTGGAGTCGGGGCCGGAACCTGAGGATTCCTCTCCAGTGTTGCCATGGATCTTGGGGTGCCTCTGAGTCTCCCCAGGGGAGTCGGGCCTCGTCTCGAGTGGGGGAATGCACGTGCGCTTTCCTCCCGAGCTGCAGCAGTAGTGTCACGCTTCCTGTCACGTGGATCAAGGGATCTGTGGCTTTCCCTCGAGGCTGTCCCTCGAGGCTTTCCCACGAGGCTTTCCCACAGGGCTGTGCCACGTGCCACCTTGGTGTGAGTCGATCCTCGGCGTGAAAGACGAGCCGGTGAAGGGAAAAGAGGTTCCTCTGGAATGGACTGAGACATCTGGGGGACTCTTGGAAAGGTGGCACGACCCTGGAGTTCCTCTCGCCGGTCCTGTTGAGAGGGCCTCCTCTTGAGATGCGACGGGAACGCCGGGAACTCTTTCCCGACGAAGCAGGGAAAGGATCGCTCATCTCGAGCTACGAGGCGGAAACGGGGCTCCTCTGGATGTGGGCGGGACCCTCGTGATTCCTCTCGAGTGGAGACGGGTATGTCGGGGAACTTCTTGATTTGCACCAAGGGTGTGAAGGACCCTTTCGAAGTTCCAGAGGGGAGGTGTGATCTGCCTCGAGACGCCTCAGCGGAAATGGGCCTCATCTCGCCTGGAGGGGAGAACCTCCTGGATTTTCTCCAGTTGCGGCAGGTCTTCTCGAGTTACGACGGGGACCTCAGGGACCCGCTCTGGTGGCCTCAGGAAAGGCCAGTCCCCATGCGAGTTGCTAGGGGACCTCTCGGGATTCCTCTCCCGTCCATGCCGGGGCCTCAGTCCTTGTGTGGAGTCGGGGCCGGAACCTGAGGATTCCTCTCCAGTGTTGCCATGGATCTTGGGGTGCTTCTGAGTCTCCCCAGGGGAGTCAGGCCTCGTCTCGAGTGGGGGCATGCACGTGCGCTTTCCTCCCGAGCTGCAGCAGTAGTGTCACGCTTCCTGTCACGTGGATCAAGGGATCTGTGGCTTTCCCTCGAGGCTGTCCCTCGAGGCTTTCCCACGAGGCTTTCCCACAGGGCTGTGCCACGTGCCACCTTGGTGTGAGTCGATCCTCGGCGTGAAAGACGAGCCGGTGAAGGGAAAAGAGGTTCCTCTGGAATGGACTGAGACATCTGGGGGACTCTTGGAATGGTGGCACGACCCTGGAGTTCCTCTCGCCGTTCCTGTTGAGAGGGCCTCCTCTTGAGATGCGACGGGAACGCCGGGAACTCTTTCCCGACGAAGCAGGGAAAGGATCCCTCATCTCGAGCTACGAGGCGGAAACGGGGCTCCTCTGGATGTGGGCGGGACCCTCGTGATTCCTCTCGAGTGGAGACGGGTATGTCGGGGAACTTCTTGATTTGCACCAAGGGTGTGAAGGACCCTTTCGAAGTTCCAGAGGGGAGGTGTGATCAGCCTCGAGACGCCTCAGTGGAAATGGGCCTCATCTCGCCTGGAGGGGAGAACCTCCTGGATTTTCTCCAGTTGCGGCAGGTCTTTTCGAGTTACGACGGGGACCTCAGGGACCCGCTCTGGTGGCCTCAGGAAAGGCCAGTCCCCATGCGAGTTGCTAGGGGACCTCTCGGGATTCCTCTCCCGTCCATGCCGGGGCCTCAGTCCTTGTGTGGAGTCGGGGCCGGAACCTGAGGATTCCTCTCCAGTGTTGCCATGGATCTTGGGGTGCTTCTGAGTCTCCCCAGGGGAGTCAGGCCTCGTCTCGAGTGGGGGCATGCACGTGCGCTTTCCTCCCGAGCTGCAGCAGTAGTGTCACGCTTCCTGTCACGTGGATCAAGGGATCTGTGGCTTTCCCTCGAGGCTGTCCCTCGAGGCTTTCCCACGAGGCTTTCCCACAGGGCTGTGCCACGTGCCACCTTGGTGTGAGTCGATCCTCGGCGTGAAAGACGAGCCGGTGAAGGGAAAAGAGGTTCCTCTGGAATGGACTGAGACATCTGGGGGACTCTTGGAAAGGTGGCGCGACCCTGGAGTTCCTCTCGCCGTTCCTGTTGAGAGGGCCTCCTCTTGAGATGCGACGGGAACGCCGGGAACTCATTCCCGACGAAGCAGGGACAGGATCCCTCATCTCGAGCTACGAGGCCGAAACGGGGCTCCTCTGGATGTGGGCGGGACCCTCGTGATTCCTCTCGAGTGGAGACGGGTATGTCGGGGAACTTCTTGATTTGCACCAAGGGTGTGAAGGACCCATTCGAAGTTCCAGAGGGGAGGTGTGATCAGCCTCGAGACGCCTCAGCGGAAATAGGCCTCATCTCGCCTGGAGGGGAGAACCTCCTGGATTTTCTCGAGTTGCGGCAGGTCTTCTCGAGTTACGACGGGGACCTCAGGGACCCGCTCTGGTGGCCTCTGGAAAGGCCAGTCCCCATGCGAGTTGCTAGGGGACCTTTCGGGATTCCTCTCCCGTCCATGCCGGGGCCTCAGTCCTTGTGTGGAGTCGGGGCCGGAACCTGAGGATTCCTCTCCAGTGTTGCCATGGATCTTGGGGTTCTTCTGAGTCTCCCCAGGGGAGTCGGGCCTCGTCTCGAGTGGGGGAATGCACGTGCGCTTTCCTCCCGAGCTGCAGCAGTAGTGTCACGCTTCCTGTCACGTGGATCAAGGGATCTGTGGCTTTCCCTCGAGGCTGTCCCTCGAGGCTTTCCCACGAGGCTTTCCCACAGGGCTGTGCCACGTGCCACCTTGGTGTGAGTCGATCCTCGGCGTGAAAGACGAGCCGGTGAAGGGAAAAGAGGTTCCTCTGGAATGGACTGAGACATCTGGGGGACTCTTGGAAAGGTGGCGCGACCCTGGAGTTCCTCTCGCCGTTCCTGTTGAGAGGGCCTCCTCTTGAGATGCGACGGGAACGCCGGGAACTCATTCCCGACGAAGCAGGGACAGGATCCCTCATCTCGAGCTACGAGGCCGAAACGGGGCTCCTCTGGATGTGGGCGGGACCCTCGTGATTCCTCTCGAGTGGAGACGGGTATGTCGGGGAACTTCTTGATTTGCACCAAGGGTGTGAAGGACCCTTTCGAAGTTCCAGAGGGGAGGTGTGATCAGCCTCGAGACGCCTCAGCGGAAATAGGCCTCATCTCGCCTGGAGGGGAGAACCTCCTGGATTTTCTCGAGTTGCGGCAGGTCTTCTCGAGTTACGACAGGGACCTCAGGGACCCGCTCTGGTGGCCTCAGGAAAGGCCAGCCCCATGCGAGTTGCTAGGGGACCTCTCGGGATTCCTCTCCTGTACATGCCGGGGCCTCAGTCCTTGTGTGGAGTCGGGGCCGGAACCTGAGGATTCCTCTCCAGTGTTGCCATGGATCTTGGGGTGCCTCTGAGTCTCCCCAGGGGAGTCGGGCCTCGTCTCGAGTGGGGGCATGCACGTGCGCTTTCCTCCCGAGCTGCAGCAGTAGTGTCACGCTTCCTGTCACGTGGATCAAGGGATCTGTGGCTTTCCCTCGAGGCTGTCCCTCGAGGCTTTCCCAGGAGGCTTTCCCACAGGGCTGTGCCACGTGCCACCTTGGTGTGAGTCGATCCTCGGCGTGAAAGACGAGCCGGTGAAGGGAAAAGAGGTTCCTCTGGAATGGACTGAGACATCTGGGGGACTCTTGGAAAGGTGGCGCGACCCTGGAGTTCCTCTCGCCGTTCCTGTTGAGAGGGCCTCCTCTTGAGATGCGACGGGAACGCCGGGAACTCATTCCCGACGAAGCAGGGACAGGATCCCTCATCTCGAGCTACGAGGCCGAAACGGGGCTCCTCTGGATGTGGGCGGGACCCTCGTGATTCCTCTCGAGTGGAGACGGGTATGTCGGGGAACTTCTTGATTTGCACCAACGGTGTGAAGGACCCATTCGAAGTTCCAGAGGGGAGGTGTGATCAGCCTCGAGACGCCTCAGCGGAAATAGGCCTCATCTCGCCTGGAGGGGAGAACCTCCTGGATTTTCTCGAGTTGCGGCAGGTCTTCTCGAGTTACGACGGGGACCTCAGGGACCCGCTCTGGTGGCCTCTGGAAAGGCCAGTCCCCATGCGAGTTGCTAGGGGACCTTTCGGGATTCCTCTCCCGTCCATGCCGGGGCCTCAGTCCTTGTGTGGAGTCGGGGCCGGAACCTGAGGATTCCTCTCCAGTGTTGCCATGGATCTTGGGGTGCTTCTGAGTCTCCCCAGGGGAGTCGGGCCTCGTCTCGAGTGGGGGAATGCACGTGCGCTTTCCTCCCGAGCTGCAGCAGTAGTGTCACGCTTCCTGTCACGTGGATCAAGGGATCTGTGGCTTTCCCTCGAGGCTGTCCCTCGAGGCTTTCCCACGAGGCTTTCCCACAGGGCTGTGCCACGTGCTACCTTGGTGTGAGTCGATCCTCGGCGTGAAAGACGAGCCGGTGAAGGGAAAAGAGGTTCCTCTGGAATGGACTGAGACATCTGGGGGACTCTTGGAAAGGTGGCGCGACCCTGGAGTTCCTCTCGCCGTTCCTGTTGAGAGGGCCTCCTCTTGAGATGCGACGGGAACGCCGGGAACTCATTCCCGACGAAGCAGGGACAGGATCCCTCATCTCGAGCTACGAGGCCGAAACGGGGCTCCTCTGGATGTGGGCGGGACCCTCGTGATTCCTCTCGAGTGGAGACGGGTATGTCGGGGAACTTCTTGATTTGCACCAAGGGTGTGAAGGACCCTTTCGAAGTTCCAGAGGGGAGGTGTGATCAGCCTCGAGACGCCTCAGCGGAAATAGGCCTCATCTCGCCTGGAGGGGAGAACCTCCTGGATTTTCTCGAGTTGCGGCAGGTCTTCTCGAGTTACGACAGGGACCTCAGGGACCCGCTCTGGTGGCCTCAGGAAAGGCCAGCCCCATGCGAGTTGCTAGGGGACCTCTCGGGATTCCTCTCCTGTACATGCCGGGGCCTCAGTCCTTGTGTGGAGTCGGGGCCGGAACCTGCGGTTTCCTCTCCAGTGTTGCCATGGATCTTGGGGTGCCTCTGAGTCTCCCCAGGGGAGTCGGGCCTCGTCTCGAGTGGGGGCATGCACGTGCGCTTTCCTCCCGAGCTGCAGCAGTAGTGTCACGCTTCCTGTCACGTGGATCAAGGGATCTGTGGCTTTCCCTCGAGGCTGTCCCTCGAGGCTTTCCCACGAGGCTTTCCCACAGGGCTGTGCCACGTGCCACCTTGGTGTGAGTCGATCCTCGGCGTGAAAGACGAGCCGGTGAAGGGAAAAGAGGTTCCTCTGGAATGGACTGAGACATCTGGGGGACTCTTGGAAAGGTGGCACGACCCTGGAGTTCCTCTCGCCGGTCCTGTTGAGAGGGCCTCCTCTTGAGATGCGACGGGAACGCCGGGAACTCATTCCCGACGAAGCAGGGACAGGATCCCTCATCTCGAGCTACGAGGCCGAAACGGGGCTCCTCTGGATGTGGGCGGGACCCTCGTGATTCCTCTCGAGTGGAGACGGGTATGTCGGGGAACTTCTTGATTTGCACCAAGGGTGTGAAGGACCCTTTCGAAGTTCCAGAGGGGAGGTGTGATCAGCCTCGAGACGCCTCAGCGGAAATAGGCCTCATCTCGCCTGGAGGGGAGAACCTCCTGGATTTTCTCGAGTTGCGGCAGGTCTTCTCGAGTTACGACAGGGACCTCAGGGACCCGCTCTGGTGGCCTCAGGAAAGGCCAGCCCCATGCGAGTTGCTAGGGGACCTCTCGGGATTCCTCTCCTGTACATGCCGGGGCCTCAGTCCTTGTGTGGAGTCGGGGCCGGAACCTGAGGATTCCTCTCCAGTGTTGCCATGGATCTTGGGGTGCCTCTGAGTCTCCCCAGGGGAGTCGGGCCTCGTCTCGAGTGGGGGCATGCACGTGCGCTTTCCTCCCGAGCTGCAGCAGTAGTGTCACGCTTCCTGTCACGTGGATCAAGGGATCTGTGGCTTTCCCTCGAGGCTGTCCCTCGAGGCTTTCCCACGAGGCTTTCCCACAGGGCTGTGCCACGTGCCACCTTGGTGTGAGTCGATCCTCGGCGTGAAAGACGAGCCGGTGAAGGGAAAAGAGGTTCCTCTGGAATGGACTGAGACATCTGGGGGACTCTTGGAAAGGTGGCACGACCCTGGAGTTCCTCTCGCCGGTCCTGTTGAGAGGGCCTCCTCTTGAGATGCGACGGGAACGCCGGGAACTCTTTCCCGACGAAGCAGGGAAAGGATCGCTCATCTCGAGCTACGAGGCGGAAACGGGGCTCCTCTGGATGTGGGCGGGACCCTCGTGATTCCTCTCGAGTGGAGACGGGTATGTCGGGGAACTTCTTGATTTGCACCAAGGGTGTGAAGGACCCTTTCGAAGTTCCAGAGGGGAGGTGTGATCTGCCTCGAGACGCCTCAGCGGAAATGGGCCTCATCTCGCCTGGAGGGGAGAACCTCCTGGATTTTCTCGAGTTGCGGCAGGTCTTCTCGAGTTACGACGGGGACATCAGGGACCCGCTCTGGTGGCCTCAGGAAAGGCCAGTCCCCATGCGAGTTGCTAGGGGACCTCTCGGGATTCCTCTCCCGTCCATGCCGGGGCCTCAGTCCTTGTGTGGAGTCGGGGCCGGAACCTGAGGATTCCTCTCCAGTGTTGCCATGGATCTTTGGGTGCTTCTGAGTCTCCCCAGGGGAGTCAGGCCTCGTCTCGAGTGGGGGCATGCACGTGCGCTTTCCTCCCGAGCTGCAGCAGTAGTGTCACGCTTCCTGTCACGTGGATCAAGGGATCTGTGGCTTTCCCTCGAGGCTGTCCCTCGAGGCTTTCCCACGAGGCTTTCCCACAGGGCTGTGCCACGTGCCACCTTGGTGTGAGTCGATCCTCGGCGTGAAAGACGAGCCGGTGAAGGGAAAAGAGGTTCCTCTGGAATGGACTGAGACATCTGGGGGACTCTTGGAATGGTGGCACGACCCTGGAGTTCCTCTCGCCGTTCCTGTTGAGAGGGCCTCCTCTTGAGATGCGACGGGAACGCCGGGAACTCTTTCCCGACGAAGCAGGGAAAGGATCCCTCATCTCGAGCTACGAGGCCGAAACGGGGCTCCTCTGGATGTGGGCGGGACCCTCGTGATTCCTCTCGAGTGGAGACGGGTATGTCGGGGAACTTCTTGATTTGCACCAAGGGTGTGAAGGACCCTTTCGAAGTTCCAGAGGGGAGGTGTGATCAGCCTCGAGACGCCTCAGCGGAAATGGGCCTCATCTCGCCTGGAGGGGAGAACCTCCTGGATTTTCTCCAGTTGCGGCAGGTCTTCTCGAGTTACGACGGGGACCTCAGGAACCCGCTCTGGTGGCCTCAGGAAAGGCCAGTCCCCATGCGAGTTGCTAGGGGACCTCTCGGGATTCCTCTCCCGTCCATGCCGGGGCCTCAGTCCTTGTGTGGAGTCGGGGCCGGAACCTGTGGATTCCTCTCCAGTGTTGCCATGGATCTTGGGGTGCTTCTGAGTCTCCCCAGGGGAGTCAGGCCTCGTCTCGAGTGGGGGCATGCACGTGCGCTTTCCTCCCGAGCTGCAGCAGTAGTGTCACGCTTCCTGTCACGTGGATCAAGGGATCTGTGGCTTTCCCTCGAGGCTGTCCCTCGAGGCTTTCCCACGAGGCTTTCCCACAGGGCTGTGCCACGTGCCACCTTGGTGTGAGTCGATCCTCGGCGTGAAAGACGAGCCGGTGAAGGGAAAAGAGGTTCCTCTGGAATGGACTGAGACATCTGGGGGACTCTTGGAAAGGTGGCGCGACCCTGGAGTTCCTCTCGCCGTTCCTGTTGAGAGGGCCTCCTCTTGAGATGCGACGGGAACGCCGGGAACTCATTCCCGACGAAGCAGGGACAGGATCCCTCATCTCGAGCTACGAGGCCGAAACGGGGCTCCTCTGGATGTGGGCGGGACCCTCGTGATTCCTCTCGAGTGGAGACGGGTATGTCGGGGAACTTCTTGATTTGCACCAAGGGTGTGAAGGACCCTTTCGAAGTTCCAGAGGGGAGGTGCGATCAGCCTCGAGACGCCTCAGCGGAAATAGGCCTCATCTCGCCTGGAGGGGAGAACCTCCTGGATTTTCTCGAGTTGCGGCAGGTCTTCTCGAGTTACGACAGGGACATCAGGGACCCGCTCTGGTGGCCTCAGGAAAGGCCAGTCCCCATGCGAGTTGCTAGGGGACCTCTCGGGATTCCTCTCCCGTCCATGCCGGGGCCTCAGTCCTTGTGTGGAGTCGGGGCCGGAACCTGAGGATTCCTCTCCAGTGTTGCCATGGATCTTGGGGTGCCTCTGAGTCTCCCCAGGGGAGTCGGGCCTCGTCTCGAGTGGGGGCATGCACGTGCGCTTTCCTCCCGAGCTGCAGCAGTAGTGTCACGCTTCCTGTCACGTGGATCAAGGGATCTGTGGCTTTCCCTCGAGGCTGTCCCTCGAGGCTTTCCCACGAGGCTTTCCCACAGGGCTGTGCCACGTGCCACCTTGGTGTGAGTCGATCCTCGGCGTGAAAGACGAGCCGGTGAAGGGAAAAGAGGTTCCTCTGGAATGGACTGAGACATCTGGGGGACTCTTGGAAAGGTGGCACGACCCTGGAGTTCCTCTCGCCGTTCCTGTTGAGAGGGCCTCCTCTTGAGATGCGACGGGAACGCCGGGAACTCTTTCCCGACGAAGCAGGGAAAGGATCGCTCATCTCGAGCTACGAGGCGGAAACGGGGCTCCTCTGGATGTGGGCGGGACCCTCGTGATTCCTCTCGAGTGGAGACGGGTATGTCGGGGAACTTCTTGATTTGCACCAAGGGTGTGAAGGACCCTTTCGAAGTTCCAGAGGGGAGGTGTGATCTGCCTCGAGACGCCTCAGCGGAAATGGGCCTCATCTCGCCTGGAGGGGAGAACCTCCTGGATTTTCTCGAGTTGCGGCAGGTCTTCTCGAGTTACGACGGGGACATCAGGGACCCGCTCTGGTGGCCTCAGGAAAGGCCAGTCCCCATGCGAGTTGCTAGGGGACCTCTCGGGATTCCTCTCCCGTCCATGCCGGGGCCTCAGTCCTTGTGTGGAGTCGGGGCCGGAACCTGAGGATTCCTCTCCAGTGTTGCCATGGATCTTGGGGTGCTTCTGAGTCTCCCCAGGGGAGTCAGGCCTCGTCTCGAGTGGGGGCATGCACGTGCGCTTTCCTCCGGAGCTGCAGCAGTAGTGTCACGCTTCCTGTCACGTGGATCAAGGGATCTGTGGCTTTCCCTCGAGGCTGTCCCTCGAGGCTTTCCCACGAGGCTTTCCCACAGGGCTGTGCCACGTGCCACCTTGGTGTGAGTCGATCCTCGGCGTGAAAGACGAGCCGGTGAAGGGAAAAGAGGTTCCTCTGGAATGGACTGAGACATCTGGGGGACTCTTGGAATGGTGGCACGACCCTGGAGTTCCTCTCGCCGTTCCTGTTGAGAGGGCCTCCTCTTGAGATGCGACGGGAACGCCGGGAACTCTTTCCCGACGAAGCAGGGAAAGGATCCCTCATCTCGAGCTACGAGGCCGAAACGGGGCTCCTCTGGATGTGGGCGGGACCCTCGTGATTCCTCTCGAGTGGAGACGGGTATGTCGGGGAACTTCTTGATTTGCACCAAGGGTGTGAAGGACCCTTTCGAAGTTCCAGAGGGGAGGTGTGATCAGCCTCGAGACGCCTCAGCGGAAATGGGCCTCATCTCGCCTGGAGGGGAGAACCTCCTGGATTTTCTCCAGTTGCGGCAGGTCTTCTCGAGTTACGACGGGGACCTCAGGAACCCGCTCTGGTGGCCTCAGGAAAGGCCAGTCCCCATGCGAGTTGCTAGGGGACCTCTCGGGATTCCTCTCCCGTCCATGCCGGGGCCTCAGTCCTTGTGTGGAGTCGGGGCCGGAACCTGTGGATTCCTCTCCAGTGTTGCCATGGATCTTGGGGTGCTTCTGAGTCTCCCCAGGGGAGTCAGGCCTCGTCTCGAGTGGGGGCATGCACGTGCGCTTTCCTCCCGAGCTGCAGCAGTAGTGTCACGCTTCCTGTCACGTGGATCAAGGGATCTGTGGCTTTCCCTCGAGGCTGTCCCTCGAGGCTTTCCCACGAGGCTTTCCCACAGGGCTGTGCCACGTGCCACCTTGGTGTGAGTCGATCCTCGGCGTGAAAGACGAGCCGGTGAAGGGAAAAGAGGTTCCTCTGGAATGGACTGAGACATCTGGGGGACTCTTGGAAAGGTGGCGCGACCCTGGAGTTCCTCTCGCCGTTCCTGTTGAGAGGGCCTCCTCTTGAGATGCGACGGGAACGCCGGGAACTCATTCCCGACGAAGCAGGGACAGGATCCCTCATCTCGAGCTACGAGGCCGAAACGGGGCTCCTCTGGATGTGGGCGGGACCCTCGTGATTCCTCTCGAGTGGAGACGGGTATGTCGGGGAACTTCTTGATTTGCACCAAGGGTGTGAAGGACCCTTTCGAAGTTCCAGAGGGGAGGTGCGATCAGCCTCGAGACGCCTCAGCGGAAATAGGCCTCATCTCGCCTGGAGGGGAGAACCTCCTGGATTTTCTCGAGTTGCGGCAGGTCTTCTCGAGTTACGACAGGGACCTCAGGGACCCGCTCTGGTGGCCTCAGGAAAGGCCAGTCCCCATGCGAGTTGCTAGGGGACCTCTCGGGATTCCTCTCCCGTCCATGCCGGGGCCTCAGTCCTTGTGTGGAGTCGGGGCCGGAACCTGAGGATTCCTCTCCAGTGTTGCCATGGATCTTGGGGTGCCTCTGAGTCTCCCCAGGGGAGTCGGGCCTCGTCTCGAGTGGGGGCATGCACGTGCGCTTTCCTCCCGAGCTGCAGCAGTAGTGTCACGCTTCCTGTCACGTGGATCAAGGGATCTGTGGCTTTCCCTCGAGGCTGTCCCTCGAGGCTTTCCCACGAGGCTTTCCCACAGGGCTGTGCCACGTGCCACCTTGGTGTGAGTCGATCCTCGGCGTGAAAGACGAGCCGGTGAAGGGAAAAGAGGTTCCTCTGGAATGGACTGAGACATCTGGGGGACTCTTGGAAAGGTGGCACGACCCTGGAGTTCCTCTCGCCGTTCCTGTTGAGAGGGCCTCCTCTTGAGATGCGACGGGAACGCCGGGAACTCTTTCCCGACGAAGCAGGGAAAGGATCGCTCATCTCGAGCTACGAGGCGGAAACGGGGCTCCTCTGGATGTGGGCGGGACCCTCGTGATTCCTCTCGAGTGGAGACGGGTATGTCGGGGAACTTCTTGATTTGCACCAAGGGTGTGAAGGACCCTTTCGAAGTTCCAGAGGGGAGGTGTGATCTGCCTCGAGACGCCTCAGCGGAAATGGGCCTCATCTCGCCTGGAGGGGAGAACCTCCTGGATTTTCTCGAGTTGCGGCAGGTCTTCTCGAGTTACGACGGGGACATCAGGGACCCGCTCTGGTGGCCTCAGGAAAGGCCAGTCCCCATGCGAGTTGCTAGGGGACCTCTCGGGATTCCTCTCCCGTCCATGCCGGGGCCTCAGTCCTTGTGTGGAGTCGGGGCCGGAACCTGAGGATTCCTCTCCAGTGTTGCCATGGATCTTGGGGTGCTTCTGAGTCTCCCCAGGGGAGTCAGGCCTCGTCTCGAGTGGGGGCATGCACGTGCGCTTTCCTCCGGAGCTGCAGCAGTAGTGTCACGCTTCCTGTCACGTGGATCAAGGGATCTGTGGCTTTCCCTCGAGGCTGTCCCTCGAGGCTTTCCCACGAGGCTTTCCCACAGGGCTGTGCCACGTGCCACCTTGGTGTGAGTCGATCCTCGGCGTGAAAGAGGAGCCGGTGAAGGGAAAAGAGGTTCCTCTGGAATGGACTGAGACATCTGGGGGACTCTTGGAATGGTGGCACGACCCTGGAGTTCCTCTCGCCGTTCCTGTTGAGAGGGCCTCCTCTTGAGATGCGACGGGAACGCCGGGAACTCTTTCCCGACGAAGCAGGGAAAGGATCCCTCATCTCGAGCTACGAGGCCGAAACGGGGCTCCTCTGGATGTGGGCGGGACCCTCGTGATTCCTCTCGAGTGGAGACGGGTATGTCGGGGAACTTCTTGATTTGCACCAAGGGTGTGAAGGACCCTTTCGAAGTTCCAGAGGGGAGGTGTGATCAGCCTCGAGACGCCTCAGCGGAAATGGGCCTCATCTCGCCTGGAGGGGAGAACCTCCTGGATTTTCTCCAGTTGCGGCAGGTCTTCTCGAGTTACGACGGGGACCTCAGGAACCCGCTCTGGTGGCCTCAGGAAAGGCCAGTCCCCATGCGAGTTGCTAGGGGACCTCTCGGGATTCCTCTCCCGTCCATGCCGGGGCCTCAGTCCTTGTGTGGAGTCGGGGCCGGAACCTGTGGATTCCTCTCCAGTGTTGCCATGGATCTTGGGGTGCTTCTGAGTCTCCCCAGGGGAGTCAGGCCTCGTCTCGAGTGGGGGCATGCACGTGCGCTTTCCTCCCGAGCTGCAGCAGTAGTGTCACGCTTCCTGTCACGTGGATCAAGGGATCTGTGGCTTTCCCTCGAGGCTGTCCCTCGAGGCTTTCCCACGAGGCTTTCCCACAGGGCTGTGCCACGTGCCACCTTGGTGTGAGTCGATCCTCGGCGTGAAAGACGAGCCGGTGAAGGGAAAAGAGGTTCCTCTGGAATGGACTGAGACATCTGGGGGACTCTTGGAAAGGTGGCGCGACCCTGGAGTTCCTCTCGCCGTTCCTGTTGAGAGGGCCTCCTCTTGAGATGCGACGGGAACGCCGGGAACTCATTCCCGACGAAGCAGGGACAGGATCCCTCATCTCGAGCTACGAGGCCGAAACGGGGCTCCTCTGGATGTGGGCGGGACCCTCGTGATTCCTCTCGAGTGGAGACGGGTATGTCGGGGAACTTCTTGATTTGCACCAAGGGTGTGAAGGACCCTTTCGAAGTTCCAGAGGGGAGGTGCGATCAGCCTCGAGACGCCTCAGCGGAAATAGGCCTCATCTCGCCTGGAGGGGAGAACCTCCTGGATTTTCTCGAGTTGCGGCAGGTCTTCTCGAGTTACGACAGGGACCTCAGGGACCCGCTCTGGTGGCCTCAGGAAAGGCCAGTCCCCATGCGAGTTGCTAGGGGACCTCTCGGGATTCCTCTCCCGTCCATGCCGGGGCCTCAGTCCTTGTGTGGAGTCGGGGCCGGAACCTGAGGATTCCTCTCCAGTGTTGCCATGGATCTTGGGGTGCTTCTGAGTCTCCCCAGGGGAGTCGGGCCTCCTCTCGAGTGGGGGAATGCACGTGCGCTTTCCTCCCGAGCTGCAGCAGTAGTGTCACGCTTCCTGTCACGTGGATCAAGGGATCTGTGGCTTTCCCTCGAGGCTGTCCCTCGAGGCTTTCCCACGAGGCTTTCCCACAGGGCTGTGCCACGTGCCACCTTGGTGTGAGTCGATCCTCGGCGTGAAAGACGAGCCGGTGAAGGGAAAAGAGGTTCCTCTGGAATGGACTGAGACATCTGGGGGACTCTTGGAAAGGTGGAACGACCCTGGAGTTCCTCTCGCGGTTCCTGTTGAGAGGGCCTCATTTTGAGATGCGACGGGAACGCCGGGAACTCTTTCCCGACGAAGCAGGGACAGGATCCCTCATCTCGAGCTACGAGGCCGAAACGGGGCTCCTCTGGATGTGGGCGGGACCCTCGTGATTCCTCTCGAGTGGAGACGGGTATGTCGGGGAACTTCTTGATTTGCACCAAGGGTGGGAAGGACCCTTTCGAAGTTCCAGAGGGGAGGTGTGACCTGCCTCGAGACGCCTCAGCGGAAATGGGCCTCATCTCGCCTGGAGGGGAGAACCTCCTGGATTTTCTCGAGTTGCGGCAGGTCTTCTCGAGTTACGACGGGGACCTCAGGGACCCGCTCTGGTGGCCTCAGGAAAGGCCAGTCCCCATGCGAGTTGCTAGGGGACCTCTCGGGATTCCTCTCCCGTCCATGTCGGGGCCTCAGTCCTTGTGTGGAGTCGGGGCCGGAACCTGAGGATTCCTCTCCAGTGTTGCCATGGATCTTGGGGTGCTTCTGAGTCTCCCCAGGGGAGTCAGGCCTCGTCTCGTGTGGGGGCATGCACGTGCGCTTTCCTCCCGAGCTGCAGCAGTAGTGTCACGCTTCCTGTCACGTGGATCAAGGGATCTGTGGCTTTCCCTCGAGGCTGTCCCTCGAGGCTTTCCCACGAGGCTTTCCCACAGGGCTGTGCCACGTGCCACCTTGGTGTGAGTCGATCCTCGGCGTGAAAGACGAGCCGGTGAAGGGAAAAGAGGTTCCTCTGGAATGGACTGAGACATCTGGGGGACTCTTGGAATGGTGGCACGACCCTGGAGTTCCTCTCGCCGTTCCTGTTGAGAGGGCCTCCTCTTGAGATGCGACGGGAACGCCGGGAACTCTTTCCCGACGAAGCAGGGAAAGGATCCCTCATCTCGAGCTACGAGGCGGAAACGGGGCTCCTCTGGATGTGGGCGGGACCCTCGTGATTCCTCTCGAGTGGAGACGGGTATGTCGGGGAACTTCTTGATTTGCACCAAGGGTGTGAAGGACCCTTTCGAAGTTCCAGAGGGGAGGTGTGACCTGCCTCGAGACGCCTCAGCGGAAATGGGCCTCATCTCGCCTGGAGGGGAGAACCTCCTGGATTTTCTCGAGTTGCGGCAGGTCTTCTCGAGTTACGACGGGGACCTCAGGGACCCGCTCTGGTGGCCTCAGGAAAGGCCAGTCCCCATGCGAGTTGCTAGGGGACCTCTCGGGATTCCTCTCCCGTCCATGTCGGGGCCTCAGTCCTTGTGTGGAGTCGGGGCCGGAACCTGAGGATTCCTCTCCAGTGTTGCCATGGATCTTGGGGTGCTTCTGAGTCTCCCCAGGGGAGTCAGGCCTCGTCTCGAGTGGGGGCATGCACGTGCGCTTTCCTCCCGAGCTGCAGCAGTAGTGTCACGCTTCCTGTCACGTGGATCAAGGGATCTGTGGCTTTCCCTCGAGGCTGTCCCTCGAGGCTTTCCCACGAGGCTTTCCCACAGGGCTGTGCCACGTGCCACCTTGGTGTGAGTCGATCCTCGGCGTGAAAGACGAGCCGGTGAAGGGAAAAGAGGTTCCTCTGGAATGGACTGAGACATCTGGGGGACTCTTGGAAAGGTGGCGCGACCCTGGAGTTCCTCTCGCCGTTCCTGTTGAGAGGGCCTCCTCTTGAGATGCGACGGGAACGCCGGGAACTCTTTCCCGACGAAGCAGGGAAAGGATCCCTCATCTCGAGCTACGAGGCCGAAACGGGGCTCCTCTGGATGTGGGCGGGACCCTCGTGATTCCTCTCGAGTGGAGACGGGTATGTCGGGGAACTTCTTGATTTGCACCAAGGGTGTGAAGGACCCTTTCGAAGTTCCAGAAGGGAGGTGTGACCTGCCTTGAGACGCCTCAGCGGAAATGGGCCTCATCTCGCCTGGAGGGGAGAACCTCCTGGATTTTCTCCAGTTGCGGCAGGTCTTCTCGAGTTACGACGGGGACCTCAGGGACCCGCTCTGGTGGCCTCAGGAAAGGCCAGTCCCCATGCGAGTTGCTAGGGGACCTCTCGGGATTCCTCTCCCGTCCATGCCGGGGCCTCAGTCCTTGTGTGGAGTCGGGGCCGGAACCTGAGGATTCCTCTCCAGTGTTGCCATGGATCTTGGGGTGCTTCTGAGTCTCCCCAGGGGAGTCAGGCCTCGTCTCGAGTGGGGGCATGCACGTGCGCTTTCCTCCCGAGCTGCAGCAGTAGTGTCACGCTTCCTGTCACGTGGATCAAGGGATCTGTGGCTTTCCCTCGAGGCTGTCCCTCGAGGCTTTCCCACGAGGCTTTCCCACAGGGCTGTGCCACGTGCCACCTTGGTGTGAGTCGATCCTCGGCGTGAAAGACGAGCCGGTGAAGGGAAAAGAGGTTCCTCTGGAATGGACTGAGACATCTGGGGGACTCTTGGAATGGTGGCACGACCCTGGAGTTCCTCTCGCCGTTCCTGTTGAGAGGGCCTCCTCTTGAGATGCGACGGGAACGCCGGGAACTCTTTGCCGACGAAGCAGGGAAAGGATCCCTCATCTCGAGCTACGAGGCGGAAACGGGGCTCCTCTGGATGTGGGCGGGACCCTCGTGATTCCTCTCGAGTGGAGACGGGTATGTCGGGGAACTTCTTGATTTGCACCAAGGGTGTGAAGGACCCTTTCGAAGTTCCAGAGGTGAGGTGTGATCAGCCTTGAGACGCCTCAGCGGAAATGGGCCTCATCTCGCCTGGAGCGGAGAACCTCCTGGATTTTCTCGAGTTGCGGCAGGTCTTCTCGAGTTACGACGGGGACCTCAGGGACCCGCTCTGGTGGCCTCAGGAAAGGCCAGTCCCCATGCGAGTTGCTAGGGGACCTCTCGGGATTCCTCTCCCGTCCATGCCGGGGCCTCAGTCCTTGTGTGGAGTCGGGGCCGGAACCTGAGGATTCCTCTCCAGTGTTGCCATGGATCTTGGGGTGCTTCTGAGTCTCCCCAGGGGAGTCAGGCCTCGTCTCGAGTGGGGGCATGCACGTGCGCTTTCCTCCCGAGCTGCAGCAGTAGTGTCACGCTTCCTGTCACGTGGATCAAGGGATCTGTGGCTTTCCCTCGAGGCTGTCCCTCGAGGCTTTCCCACGAGGCTTTCCCACAGGGCTGTGCCACGTGCCACCTTGGTGTGAGTCGATCCTCGGCGTGAAAGACGAGCCGGTGAAGGGAAAAGAGGTTCCTCTGGAATGGACTGAGACATCTGGGGGACTCTTGGAATGGTGGCACGACCCTGGAGTTACTCTCGCCATTCCTGTTGAGAGGGCCTCCTCTTGAGATGCGACGGGAACGCCGGGAACTCTTTCCCGACGAAGCAGGGAAAGGATCCCTCATCTCGAGCTACGAGGCGGAAACGGGGCTCCTCTGGATGTGGGCGAGACCCTCGTGATTTCTCTCGAGTGGAGACGGGTATGTCGGGGAACTTCTTGATTTGCACCAAGGGTGTGAAGGACCCTTTCGAAGTTCCAGAGGTGAGGTGTGATCAGCCTCGAGACGCCTCAGCGGAAATGGGCCTCATCTCGCCTGGAGGGGAGAACCTCCTGAATTTTCTCGAGTTGCGGCAGGTCTTCTCGAGTTACGACGGGGACCTCAGGGACCCGCTCTGGTGGCCTCAGGAAAGGCCAGTCCCCATGCGAGTTGCTAGGGGACCTCTCGGGATTCCTCTCCCGTCCATGCCGGGGCCTCAGTCCTTGTGTGGAGTCGGGGCCGGAACCTGAGGATTCCTCTCCAGTGTTGCCATGGATCTTGGGGTGCTTCTGAGTCTCCCCAGGGGAGTCAGGCCTCGTCTCGAGTGGGGGCATGCACCTGCGCTTTCCTCCCGAGCTGCAGCAGTAGTGTCACGCTTCCTGTCATGTGGATCAAGGGATCTGTGGGTTTCCCTCGAGGCTGTCCCTCGAGGCTTTCCCACGAGGCTTTCCCACAGGGCTGTGCCACGTGCCACCTTGGTGTGAGTCGATCCTCGGCGTGAAAGACGAGCCGGTGAAGGGAAAAGAGGTTCCTCTGGAATGGACTGAGACATCTGGGGGACTCTTGGAATGGTGGCACGACCCTGGAGTTCCTCTCGCCGTTCCTGTAGAGAGAGCCTCCTCTTGAGATGCGACGGGAACGCCGGGAACTCTTTCCCGACGAAGCAGGGAAAGGATCCCTCATCTCGAGCTACGAGGCGGAAACGGGGCTCCTCTGGATGTGGGCGGGACCCTCGTGATTCCTCTCGAGTGGAGACGGATATGTCGGGGAACTTCTTGATTTGCACCAAGGGTGTGAAGGACCCTTTCGAAGTTCCAGAGGTGAGGTGTGATCAGCCTGGAGACGCCTCAGCGGAAATGGGCCTCATCTCGCCTGGAGCGGAGAACCTCCTGGATTTTCTCGAGTTGCGGCAGGTCTTCTCGAGTTACGACAGGGACCTCAGGGACCCGCTCTGGTGGCCTCAGGAAAGGCCAGTCCCCATGCGAGTTGCTATGGGACCTCTCGGGATTCCTCTCCTGTCCATGCCGGGGCCTCAGTCCTTGTGTGGAGTCGGGGCCGGAACCTGAGGATTCCTCTCCAGTGTTGCCATGGATCTTGGGGTGCTTCTGAGTCTCCTCAGGGGAGTCAGGCCTCGTCTCGAGTGGGGGCATGCACGTGCGCTTTCCTCCCGAGCTGCAGCAGTAGTGTCACGCTTCCTGTCACGTGGATCAAGGGATCTGTGGCTTTCCCTCGAGGCTGTCCCTCGAGGCTTTCCCACGAGGCTTTCCCACAGGGCTGTGCCACGTGCCACCTTGATGTGAGTCGATCCTCGGCGTGAAAGACGAGCCGGTGAAGGGAAAAGAGGTTCCTCTGGAATGGACTGAGATTTCTGGGGGACTCTTGGAATGGTGGCACGACCCTGGAGTTCCTCTCGCCGTTCCTGTTGAGAGGGCCTCCTCTTGAGATGCGACGGGAACGCCGGGAACTCTTTCCCGAAGAAGCAGATAAAGGATCCCTCATCTCGAGCTACGAGGCGGAAACGGGGCTCCTCTGGATGTGGGCGGGACCCTCGTGATTCCTCTCGAGTGGAGACGGGTATGTCGGGGAACTTCTTGATTTGCACCAAGGGTGTGAAGGACCCTTTCGAAGTTCCAGAGGTGAGGTGTGATCAGCCTCGAGACGCCTCAGCGGAAATGGGCCTCATCTCGCCTGGAGGGAAGAACCTCCTGGATTTTCTCGAGTTGTGGCAGGTCTTCTCGAGTTACGACGGGGACCTCAGGGACCCGCTCTGGTGGCCTCAGGAAAGGCCAGTCCCCATGCGAGTTGCTAGGGGACCTCTCGGGATTCCTCTCCTGTCCATGCCGGGGCCTCAGTCCTTGTGTGTAGTCGGGGCCGGAACCTGAGGATTCCTCTCCAGTGTTGCCATGGATCTTCGGGTGCTTCTGAGTCTCCCCAGGGGAGTCAGGCCTCGTCTCGAGTGGGGGCATGCACGTGCGCTTTCCTCCCGAGCTGCAGCAGTAGTGTCACGCTTCCTGTCACGTGGATCAAGGGATCTGTGGCTTTCCCTCGAGGCTGTCCCTCGAGGCTTTCCCACGAGGCTTTCCCACAGGGCTGTGCCACGTGCCAACTTGGTGTGAGTCGATCCTCGGCGTGAAAGACGAGCCGGTGAAGGGAAAAGAGGTTCCTCTGGAATGGACTGAGACATCTGGGGGACTCTTGGAATGGTGACACGACCGTGGAGTTCCTCTCGCCGTTCCTGTTGAGAGGGCCTCCTCTTGAGATGTGACGGGAACGCCGGGAACTCTTTCCCGACGAAGCAGGGAAAGGATCCCTCATCTCGAGCTACGAGGCGGAAACGGGGCTCCTCTGGATGTGGGCGGGACCCTCGTGATTTCTCTCGAGTGGAGACGGGTATGTCGGGGAACTTCTTGAATTGCACCAAGGGTGTGAAGGACCCTTTCGAAGTTCCAGAGGTGAGGTGTGATCAGCCTTGAGACGCCTCAGCGGAAATGGGCCTCATCTCGCCTGGAGCGGAGAACCTCCTGGATTTTCTCCAGTTGCGGCAGGTCTTCTCGAGTTACGACGGGGACCTCAGGGACCCGCTCTGGTGGCCTCAGGAAAGGCCAGTCCCCATGCGAGTTGCTAGGGGACCTCTCGGGATTCCTCTCCCGTCCATGCCGGGGCCTCAGTCCTTGTGTGGAGTCGGGGCCGGAACCTGAGGATTCCTCTCCAGTGTTGCCATGGATCTTGGGGTGCTTCTGAGTCTCCCCAGGGGAGTCAGGCCTCGTCTCGAGTGGGGGCATGCACGTGCGCTTTCCTCCCGAGCTGCAGCAGTAGTGTCACGCTTCCTGTCACGTGGATCAAGGGATCTGTGGCTTTCCCTCGAGGCTGTCCCTCGAGGCTTTCCCACGAGGCTTTCCCACAGGGCTGTGCCACGTGCCACCTTGGTGTGAGTCGATCCTCGGCGTGAAAGACGAGCCGGTGAAGGGAAAAGAGGTTCCTCTGGAATGGACTGAGACATCTGGGGGACTCTTGGAATGGTGGCACGACCCTGGAGTTCCTCTCGCCGTTCCTGTTGAGAGGGCCTCCTCTTGAGATGCGACGGGAACGCCGGGAACTCTTTCCCGACGAAGCAGGGAAAGGATCCCTCATCTCGAGCTACGAGGCGGAAACGGGGCTCCTCTGGATGTGGGCGAGACCCTCGTGATTCCTCTCGAGTGGAGACGGGTATGTCGGGGAACTTCTTGATTTGCACCAAGGGTGTGAAGGACCCTTTCGAAGTTCCAGAGGTGAGGTGTGATCAGCCTCGAGACGCCTCAGCGGAAATGGGCCTCATCTCACCTGGAGGGGAGAACCTCCTGAATTTTCTATAGTTGCGGCAGGTCTTCTCGAGTTACGACGGGGACCTCAGGGACCCGCTCTGGTGGCCTCAGGAAAGGCCAGTCCCCATGCGAGTTGCTAGGGGACCTCTCGGGATTCCTCTCCCGTCCATGCCGGGGCCTCAGTCCTTGTGTGGAGTCGGGGCCGGAACCTGAGGATTCCTCTCCAGTGTTGCCATGGATCTTGGGGTGCTTCTGAGTCTCCCCAGGGGAGTCAGGCCTCGTCTCGAGTGGGGGCATGCACGTGCGCTTTCCTCCCGAGCTGCAGCAGTAGTGTCACGCTTCCTGTCACGTGGATCAAGGGATCTGTGGCTTTCCCTCGAGGCTGTCCCTCGAGGCTTTCCCACGAGGCTTTCCCACAGGGCTGTGCCACGTGCCACCTTGGTGTGAGTCGATCCTCGGCGTGAAAGACGAGCCGGTGAAGGGAAAAGAGGTTCCTCTGGAATGGACTGAGATATCTGGGGGACTCTTGGAATGGTGGCACGACCCTGGAGTTCCTCTCGCTGTTCCTGTTGAGAGGGCCTCCTCTGAGATGCGTCGGGAACGCCGGGAACTCTTTCCCGACGAAGCAGATAAAGGATCCCTCATCTCGAGCTACGAGGCGGAAACGGGGCTCCTCTGGATGTGGGCGGGACCCTCGTGATTCCTCTCGAGTGGAGACGGGTATGTCGGGGAACTTCTTGATTTGCACCAAGGGTGTGAAGGACCCTTTCGAAGTTCCAGAGGTGAGGTGTGATCAGCCTCGAGACGCCTCAGCGGAAATGGGCCTCATCTCGCCTGGAGGGAAGAACCTCCTGGATTTTCTCGAGTTGTGGCAGGTCTTCTCGAGTTACGACGGGGACCTCAGGGACCAGCTCTGATGGCCTCAGGAAAGGCCAGTCCCCATGCGAGTTGCTAGGGGACCTCTCGGGATTCCTCTCCCGTCCATGCCGGGGCCTCAGTCCTTGTGTGTAGTCGGGGCCGGAACCTGAGGATTCCTCTCCAGTGTTGCCATGGATCTTCGGGTGCTTCTGAGTCTCCCCAGGGGAGTCAGGCCTCGTCTCGAGTGGGGGCATGCACGTGCGCTTTCCTCCCGAGCTGCAGCAGTAGTGTCACGCTTCCTGTCACGTGGATCAAGGGATCTGTGGCTTTCCCTCGAGGCTGTCTCTCGAGGCTTTCCCACGAGGCTTTCCCACAGGGCTGTGCCACGTGCCAACTTGGTGTGAGTCGATCCTCGGCGTGAAAGACGAGCCGGTGAAGGGAAAAGAGGTTCCTCTGGAATGGACTGAGACATCTGGGGGACTCTTGGAATGGTGACACGACCGTGGAGTTCCTCTCGCCGTTCCTGTTGAGAGGGCCTCCTCTTGAGATGCGACGGGAACGCCGTGAACTCTTTCCCGACGAAGCAGGGAAAGGATCCCTCATCTCGAGCTACGAGGCGGAAACGGGGCTCCTCTGGATGTGGGCGGGACCCTCGTGATTTCTCTCGAGTGGAGACGGGTATGTCGGGGAACTTCTTGAATTGCACCAAGGGTGTGAAGGACCCTTTCGAAGTTCCAGAGGTGAGGTGTGATCAGCCTCGAGACGCCTCAGCGGAAATGGGCCTCATCTCGCCTGGAGGGGAGAACCTCCTGGATTTTCTCGAGTTGCGGCAGGTCTTCTCGAGTTACGACGGGGACCTCAGGGACCCGCTCTGGTGGCCTCAGGAAAGGCCAGTCCCCATGCGAGTTGCTAGGGGACCTCGCGGGATTGCTCTCCCATCCATGCCGGGGCCTCAGTCCTTGTGTGGAGTCGGGGCCGGAACCTGAGGATTCCTCTCCAGTGTTGCCATGGATCTTGGGGTGCTTCTGAGTCTCCCCAGGGGAGTCAGGCCTCGTCTCGAGTGGGGGCATGCACGTGCGCTTTCCTCCCGAGCTGCAGCAGTAGTGTCACGCTTCCTGTCACGTGGATCAAGGGATCTGTGGCTTTCCCTCGAGGCTGTCCCTCGAGGCTTTCCCACGAGGCTTTCCCACAGGGCTGTGCCACGTGCCACCTTGGTGTGAGTCGATCCTCGGCGTGAAAGACGAGCCGGTGAAGGGAAAAGAGGTTCCTCTGGAATGGACTGAGACATCTGGGGGACTCTTGGAATGGTGGCACGACCCTGGAGTTCCCCTCGCCGTTCCTGTTGAGAGGGCCTCCTCTTGAGATGCGACAGGAACGCCGGGAACTCTTTGCCGACGAAGCAGGGAAAGGATCCCTCATCTCGAGCTACGAGGCGGAAACGGGGCTCCTCTGGATGTGGGCGGGACCCTCGTGATTCCTCTCGAGTGGAGACGGGTATGTCGGGGAACTTCTTGATTTGCACCAAGGGTGTGAAGGACCCTTTCGAAGTTCCAGAGGTGAGGTGTGATCAGCCTCGAGACGCCTCAGCGGAAATGGGCCTCATCTCGCCTGGAGGGGAGAACCTCCTGGATTTTCTCGAGTTGCGGCAGGTCTTCTCGAGTTACGACGGGGACCTCAGGGACCCGCTCTGGTGGCCTCAGGAAAGGCCAGTCCCCATGCGAGTTGCTAGGGGACCTCTCGGGATTCCTCTCCCGTCCATGCCGGGGCCTCAGTCCTTGTGTGGACTCGGGGCCGGAACCTGAGGATTCCTCTCCAGTGTTGCCATGGATCTTGGGGTGCTTCTGAGTCTCCCCAGGGGAGTCAGGCCTCGTCTCGAGTGGGGGCATGCACCTGCGCTTTCCTCCCGAGCTGCAGCAGTAGTGTCACGCTTCCTGTCATGTGGATCAAGGGATCTGTGGGTTTCCCTCGAGGCTGTCCCTCGAGGCTTTCCCACGAGGCTTTCCCACAGGGCTGTGCCACGTGCCACCTTGGTGTGAGTCGATCCTCGGCGTGAAAGACGAGCCGGTGAAGGGAAAAGAGGTTCCTCTGGAATGGACTGAGACATCTGGGGGACTCTTGGAATGGTGGCACGACCCTGGAGTTCCTCTCGCCGTTCCTGTAGAGAGAGCCTCCTCTTGAGATGCGACGGGAACGCCGGGAACTCTTTCCCGACGAAGCAGGGAAAGGATCCCTCATCTCGAGCTACGAGGCGGAAACGGGGCTCGTCTGGATGTGGGCGGGACCCTCGTGATTCCTCTCGAGTGGAGACGGATATGTCGGGGAACTTCTTGATTTGCACCAAGGGTGTGAAGGACCCTTTCGAAGTTCCAGAGGTGAGGTGTGATCAGCCTGGAGACGCCTCAGCGGAAATGGGCCTCATCTCGCCTGGAGCGGAGAACCTCCTGGATTTTCTCGAGTTGCGGCAGGTCTTCTCGAGTTACGACAGGGACCTCAGGGACCCGCTCTGGTGGCCTCAGGAAAGGCCAGTCCCCATGCGAGTTGCTATGGGACCTCTCGGGATTCCTCTCCTGTCCATGCCGGGGCCTCAGTCCTTGTGTGGAGTCGGGGCCGGAACCTGAGGATTCCTCTCCAGTGTTGCCATGGATCTTGGGGTGCTTCTGAGTCTCCTCAGGGGAGTCAGGCCTCGTCTCGAGTGGGGGCATGCACGTGCGCTTTCCTCCCGAGCTGCAGCAGTAGTGTCACGCTTCCTGTCACGTGGATCAAGGGATCTGTGGCTTTCCCTCGAGGCTGTCCCTCGAGGCTTTCCCACGAGGCTTTCCCACAGGGCTGTGCCACGTGCCACCTTGATGTGAGTCGATCCTCGGCGTGAAAGACGAGCCGGTGAAGGGAAAAGAGGTTCCTCTGGAATGGACTGAGACATCTGGGGGACTCTTGGAATGGTGGCACGACCCTGGAGTTCCTCTCGCCGTTCCTGTTGAGAGGGCCTCCTCTTGAGATGCGACGGGAACGCCGGGAACTCTTTCCCGAAGAAGCAGATAAAGGATCCCTCATCTCGAGCTACGAGGCGGAAACGGGGCTCCTCTGGATGTGGGCGGGACCCTCGTGATTCCTCTCGAGTGGAGACGGGTATGTCGGGGAACTTCTTGATTTGCACCAAGGGTGTGAAGGACCCTTTCGAAGTTCCAGAGGTGAGGTGTGATCAGCCTCGAGACGCCTCAGCGGAAATGGGCCTCATCTCGCCTGGAGGGAAGAACCTCCTGGATTTTCTCGAGTTGTGGCAGGTCTTCTCGAGTTACGACGGGGACCTCAGGGACCCGCTCTGGTGGCCTCAGGAAAGGCCAGTCCCCATGCGAGTTGCTAGGGGACCTCTCGGGATTCCTCTCCTGTCCATGCCGGGGCCTCAGTCCTTGTGTGTAGTCGGGGCCGGAACCTGAGGATTCCTCTCCAGTGTTGCCATGGATCTTCGGGTGCTTCTGAGTCTCCCCAGGGGAGTCAGGCCTCGTCTCGAGTGGGGGCATGCACGTGCGCTTTCCTCCCGAGCTGCAGCAGTAGTGTCACGCTTCCTGTCACGTGGATCAAGGGATCTGTGGCTTTCCCTCGAGGCTGTCCCTCGAGGCTTTCCCACGAGGCTTTCCCACAGGGCTGTGCCACGTGCCAACTTGGTGTGAGTCGATCCTCGGCGTGAAAGACGAGCCGGTGAAGGGAAAAGAGGTTCCTCTGGAATGGACTGAGACATCTGGGGGACTCTTGGAATGGTGACACGACCGTGGAGTTCCTCTCGCCGTTCCTGTTGAGAGGGCCTCCTCTTGAGATGTGACGGGAACGCCGGGAACTCTTTCCCGACGAAGCAGGGAAAGGATCCCTCATCTCGAGCTACGAGGCGGAAACGGGGCTCCTCTGGATGTGGGCGGGACCCTCGTGATTTCTCTCGAGTGGAGACGGGTATGTCGGGGAACTTCTTGAATTGCACCAAGGGTGTGAAGGACCCTTTCGAAGTTCCAGAGGTGAGGTGTGATCAGCCTTGAGACGCCTCAGCGGAAATGGGCCTCATCTCGCCTGGAGCGGAGAACCTCCTGGATTTTCTCCAGTTGCGGCAGGTCTTCTCGAGTTACGACGGGGACCTCAGGGACCCGCTCTGGTGGCCTCAGGAAAGGCCAGTCCCCATGCGAGTTGCTAGGGGACCTCTCGGGATTCCTCTCCCGTCCATGCCGGGGCCTCAGTCCTTGTGTGGAGTCGGGGCCGGAACCTGAGGATTCCTCTCCAGTGTTGCCATGGATCTTGGGGTGCTTCTGAGTCTCCCCAGGGGAGTCAGGCCTCGTCTCGAGTGGGGGCATGCACGTGCGCTTTCCTCCCGAGCTGCAGCAGTAGTGTCACGCTTCCTGTCACGTGGATCAAGGGATCTGTGGCTTTCCCTCGAGGCTGTCCCTCGAGGCTTTCCCACGAGGCTTTCCCACAGGGCTGTGCCACGTGCCACCTTGGTGTGAGTCGATCCTCGGCGTGAAAGACGAGCCGGTGAAGGGAAAAGAGGTTCCTCTGGAATGGACTGAGACATCTGGGGGACTCTTGGAATGGTGGCACGACCCTGGAGTTCCTCTCGCCGTTCCTGTTGAGAGGGCCTCCTCTTGAGATGCGACGGGAACGCCGGGAACTCTTTCCCGACGAAGCAGGGAAAGGATCCCTCATCTCGAGCTACGAGGCGGAAACGGGGCTCCTCTGGATGTGGGCGAGACCCTCGTGATTCCTCTCGAGTGGAGACGGGTATGTCGGGGAACTTCTTGATTTGCACCAAGGGTGTGAAGGACCCTTTCGAAGTTCCAGAGGTGAGGTGTGATCAGCCTCGAGACGCCTCAGCGGAAATGGGCCTCATCTCACCTGGAGGGGAGAACCTCCTGAATTTTCTATAGTTGCGGCAGGTCTTCTCGAGTTACGACGGGGACCTCAGGGACCCGCTCTGGTGGCCTCAGGAAAGGCCAGTCCCCATGCGAGTTGCTAGGGGACCTCTCGGGATTCCTCTCCCGTCCATGCCGGGGCCTCAGTCCTTGTGTGGAGTCGGGGCCGGAACCTGAGGATTCCTCTCCAGTGTTGCCATGGATCTTGGGGTGCTTCTGAGTCTCCCCAGGGGAGTCAGGCCTCGTCTCGAGTGGGGGCATGCACGTGCGCTTTCCTCCCGAGCTGCAGCAGTAGTGTCACGCTTCCTGTCACGTGGATCAAGGGATCTGTGGCTTTCCCTCGAGGCTGTCCCTCGAGGCTTTCCCACGAGGCTTTCCCACAGGGCTGTGCCACGTGCCACCTTGGTGTGAGTCGATCCTCGGCGTGAAAGACGAGCCGGTGAAGGGAAAAGAGGTTCCTCTGGAATGGACTGAGATATCTGGGGGACTCTTGGAATGGTGGCACGACCCTGGAGTTCCTCTCGCTGTTCCTGTTGAGAGGGCCTCCTCTGAGATGCGACGGGAACGCCGGGAACTCTTTCCCGACGAAGCAGATAAAGGATCCCTCATCTCGAGCTACGAGGCGGAAACGGGGCTCCTCTGGATGTGGGCGGGACCCTCGTGATTCCTCTCGAGTGGAGACGGGTATGTCGGGGAACTTCTTGATTTGCACCAAGGGTGTGAAGGACCCTTTCGAAGTTCCAGAGGTGAGGTGTGATCAGCCTCGAGACGCCTCAGCGGAAATGGGCCTCATCTCGCCTGGAGGGAAGAACCTCCTGGATTTTCTCGAGTTGTGGCAGGTCTTCTCGAGTTACGACGGGGACCTCAGGGACCAGCTCTGATGGCCTCAGGAAAGGCCAGTCCCCATGCGAGTTGCTAGGGGACCTCTCGGGATTCCTCTCCCGTCCATGCCGGGGCCTCAGTCCTTGTGTGTAGTCGGGGCCGGAACCTGAGGATTCCTCTCCAGTGTTGCCATGGATCTTCGGGTGCTTCTGAGTCTCCCCAGGGGAGTCAGGCCTCGTCTCGAGTGGGGGCATGCACGTGCGCTTTCCTCCCGAGCTGCAGCAGTAGTGTCACGCTTCCTGTCACGTGGATCAAGGGATCTGTGGCTTTCCCTCGAGGCTGTCTCTCGAGGCTTTCCCACGAGGCTTTCCCACAGGGCTGTGCCACGTGCCAACTTGGTGTGAGTCGATCCTCGGCGTGAAAGACGAGCCGGTGAAGGGAAAAGAGGTTCCTCTGGAATGGACTGAGACATCTGGGGGACTCTTGGAATGGTGACACGACCGTGGAGTTCCTCTCGCCGTTCCTGTTGAGAGGGCCTCCTCTTGAGATGCGACGGGAACGCCGTGAACTCTTTCCCGACGAAGCAGGGAAAGGATCCCTCATCTCGAGCTACGAGGCGGAAACGGGGCTCCTCTGGATGTGGGCGGGACCCTCGTGATTTCTCTCGAGTGGAGACGGGTATGTCGGGGAACTTCTTGAATTGCACCAAGGGTGTGAAGGACCCTTTCGAAGTTCCAGAGGTGAGGTGTGATCAGCCTTGAGACGCCTCAGCGGAAATGGGCCTCATCTCGCCTGGAGGGGAGAACCTCCTGGATTTTCTCGAGTTGCGGCAGGTCTTCTCGAGTTACGACGGGGACCTCAGGGACCCGCTCTGGTGGCCTCAGGAAAGGCCAGTCCCCATGCGAGTTGCTAGGGGACCTCTCGGGATTCCTCTCCCGTCCATGCCGGGGCCTCAGTCCTTGTGTGGAGTCGGGGCCGGAACCTGAGGATTCCTCTCCAGTGTTGCCATGGATCTTGGGGTGCTTCTGAGTCTCCCCAGGGGAGTCAGGCCTCGTCTCGAGTGGGGGCATGCACGTGCGCTTTCCTCCCGAGCTGCAGCAGTAGTGTCACGCTTCCTGTCACGTGGATCAAGGGATCTTTGGCTTTCCCTCGAGGCTGTCCCTCGAGGCTTTCCCACGAGGCTTTTCCACAGGGCTGTGCCACGTGCCACCTGGTGTGAGTCGATCCTCGGCGTGAAAGACGAGCCGGTGAAGGGAAAAGAGGTTCCTCTGGAATGGACTGAGACATCTGGGGGACTCTTGGAATGGTGGCACGACCCTGGATTTCCTCTCGCCGTTCCTGTTGAGAGGGCCTCCTCTTGAGATGCGACGGGAACGCCGGGAACTCTTTCCCGACGAAGCAGGGAAAGGATCCCTCATCTCGAGCTACGAGGCGGAAACGGGGCTCCTCTGGATGTGGGCGAGACCCTCGTGATTCCTCTCGAGTGGAGACGGGTATGTCGGGGAACTTCTTGAATTGCACCAAGGGTGTGAAGGACCCTTTCGAAGTTCCAGAGGTGAGGTGTGATCAGCCTGGAGACGCCTCAGCGGAAATGGGCCTCATCTCGCCTGGAGGGGAGAACCTCCTGGATTTTCTCGAGTTGCGGCAGGTCTTCTCGAGTTACGACAGGGACCTCAGGGACCCGCTCTGGTGGCCTCAGGAAAGGCCAGTCCCCATGTGAGTTGCTATGGGACCTCTCGGGATTCCTCTCCCGTCCATGCCGGGGCCTCAGTCCTTGTGTGGAGTCGGGGCCGGAACCTGAGGATTCCTCTCCAGTGTTGCCATGGATCTTGGGGTGCTTCTGAGTCTCCTCATGGGAGTCAGGCCTCGTCTCGAGTGGGGGCATGCACGTGCGCTTTCCTCCCGATCTGCAGCAGTAGTGTCACGCTTCCTGTCACGTGGATCAAGGGATCTGTGGCTTTCCCTCGAGGCTGTCCCTCGAGGCTTTCCCACGAGGCTTTCCCACAGGGCTGTGCCACGTGCCACCTTGGTGTGAGTCGATCCTCGGCGTGAAAGACGAGCCGGTGAAGGGAAAAGAGGTTCCTCTGGAATGGACTGAGACATCTGGGGGACTCTTGGAATGGTGGCACGACCGTGGAGTTCCTCTCGCCGTTCCTGTTGAGAGGGCCTCCTCTTGAGATGCGACGGGAACGCCGTGAACTCTTTCCCGACGAAGCAGGGAAAGGATCCCTCATCTCGAGCTACGAGGCGGAAACGGGGCTCCTCTGGATGTGGGCGGGACCCTCGTGATTCCTCTCGAGTGGAGACGGGTATGTCGGGGAACTTCTTGATTTGCACCAAGGGTGTGAAGGACCCTTTCGAAGTTCCAGAGGTGAGGTGTGATCAGCCTCGAGACGCCTCAGCGGAAATGGGCCTCATCTCGCCTGGAGGGGAGAACCTCCTGGATTTTCTCGAGTTGCGGCAGGTCTTCTCGAGTTACGACGGGGACCTCAGGGACCCGCTCTGGTGGCCTCAGGAAAGGCCAGTCCCCATGCGAGTTGCTAGGGGACCTCGCGGGATTGCTCTCCCATCCATGCCGGGGCCTCAGTCCTTGTGTGGAGTCGGGGCCGGAACCTGAGGATTCCTCTCCAGTGTTGCCATGGATCTTGGGGTGCTTCTGAGTCTCCCCAGGGGAGTCAGGCCTCGTCTCGAGTGGGGGCATGCACGTGCGCTTTCCTCCCGAGCTGCAGCAGTAGTGTCACGCTTCCTGTCACGTGGATCAAGGGATCTGTGGCTTTCCCTCGAGGCTGTCCCTCGAGGCTTTCCCACGAGGCTTTCCCACAGGGCTGTGCCACGTGCCACCTTGGTGTGAGTCGATCCTCGGCGTGAAAGACGAGCCGGTGAAGGGAAAAGAGGTTCCTCTGGAATGGACTGAGACATCTGGGGGACTCTTGGAATGGTGGCACGACCCTGGAGTTCCCCTCGCCGTTCCTGTTGAGAGGGCCTCCTCTTGAGATGCGACAGGAACGCCGGGAACTCTTTGCCGACGAAGCAGGGAAAGGATCCCTCATCTCGAGCTACGAGGCGGAAACGGGGCTCCTCTGGATGTGGGCGGGACCCTCGTGATTCCTCTCGAGTGGAGACGGGTATGTCGGGGAACTTCTTGATTTGCACCAAGGGTGTGAAGGACCCTTTCGAAGTTCCAGAGGTGAGGTGTGATCAGCCTCGAGACGCCTCAGCGGAAATGGGCCTCATCTCGCCTGGAGGGGAGAACCTCCTGGATTTTCTCGAGTTGCGGCAGGTCTTCTCGAGTTACGACGGGGACCTCAGGGACCCGCTCTGGTGGCCTCAGGAAAGGCCAGTCCCCATGCGAGTTGCTAGGGGACCTCTCGGGATTGCTCTCCCATCCATGCCGGGGCCTCAGTCCTTGTGTGGAGTCGGGGCCGGAACCTGAGGATTCCTCTCCAGTGTTGCCATGGATCTTGGGGTGCTTCTGAGTCTCCCCAGGGGAGTCAGGCCTCGTCTCGAGTGGGGGCATGCACGTGCGCTTTCCTCCCGAGCTGCAGCAGTAGTGTCACGCTTCCTGTCACGTGGATCAAGGGATCTGTGGCTTTCCCTCGAGGCTGTCCCTCGAGGCTTTCCCATGAGGCTTTCCCACAGGGCTGTGCCACGTGCCACCTTGGTGTGAGTCGATCCTCGGCGTGAAAGACGAGCCGGTGAAGGGAAAAGAGGTTCCTCTGGAATGGACTGACATCTGGGGGACTCTTGGAATGGTGGCACGACCCTGGAGTTCCTCTCGCCGTTCCTGTTGAGAGGGTCTCCTCTTGAGATGCGACGGGAATGCCGGGAACTCTTTCCCGACGAAGCAGGGAAAGGATCCCTCATCTCGAGCTACGAGGCGGAAACGGGGCTCCTCTGGATGTGGGCGGGACCCTCGTGATTCCTCTCGAGTGGAGACGGGTATGTCGGGGAACTTCTTGATTTGCAGCAAGGGTGTGAAGGACCCTTTCGAAGTTCCAGAGGTGAGGTGTGATCAGCCTCGAGACGCCTCAGCGGAAATGGGCCTCATCTCGCCTGGAGGGGAGAACCTCCTGGATTTTCTCGAGTTGCGGCAGGTTTTCTCGAGTTACGACGGGGACCTCAGGGACCCGCTCTGGTGGCCTCAGGAAAGGCCAGTCCCCATGCGAGTTGCTAGGGGACCTCTCGGGATTCCTCTCCCGTCCATGCCGGGGCCTCAGTCCTTGTGTGGAGTCGGGGCCGGAACCTGAGGATTCCTCTCCAGTGTTGCCATGGATCTTGGGGTGCTTCTGAGTCTCCCCAGGGGAGTCAGGCCTCGTCTCGATTGGGGGCATGCACGTGCGCTTTCCTCCCGAGCTGCAGCAGTAGTGTCACGCTTCCTGTCACGTGGATCAAGGGATCTGTGGCTTTCCCTCGAGGCTGTCCCTCGAGGCTTTCCCACGAGGCTTTCCCACAGGGCTGTGCCACGTGCCACCTTGGTGTGAGTCGATCCTCGGCGTGAAAGACGAGCCGGTGAAGGGAAAAGAGGTTCCTCTGGAATGGACTGAGACATCTGGGGGACTCTTGGAATGGTGGCACGACCCTGGAGTTCCTCTCGCCGTTCCTGTAGAGAGGGCCTCCTCTTGAGATGCGACGGGAATGCCGGGAACTCTTTCCCGACGAAGCAGGGAAAGGATCCCTCATCTCGAGCTACGAGGCGGAAACGGGGCTCCTCTGGATGTGGGCGGGACCCTCGTGATTCCTCTCGAGTGGAGACGGCTAGGTCGGGGAACTTCTTGATTTGCACCAAGGGTGTGAAGGACCCTTTCGAAGTTCCAGAGGTGAGGTGTGATCAGCCTCGAGACGCCTCAGCGGAAATGGACCTCATCTCGCCTGGAGGGGAGAACCTCCTGGATTTTCTCCAGTTGCGGCAGGTCTTCTCGGGTTACAACGGGGACCTAAGGTACCCGCTCTGGTGGCCTCAGGAAAGGCCAGTCCCCATGCGAGTTGCTAGGGGACCTCTCGGGATTCCTCTCCCGTCCATGCCGGGGCCTCAGTCCTTGTGTGGAGTCGGGGCCAGAACCTGAGGATTCCTCTCCAGTGTTGCCATGGATCTTGGGGTGCTTCTGAGTCTCCCCAGGGGAGTCAGGCCTCGTCTCGAGTGGGGGCATGCACGTGCGCTTTCCTCCCGAGCTGCAGAAGTATTGTCACGCTTCCTGTCACGTGGATCAAGGGATCTGTGGCTTTCCCTCGAGGCTGTCCCTCGAGGCTTTCCCACGAGGCTTTCCCACAGGGCTGTGCCACGTGCCACCTTGGTGTGAGTCGATCCTCGGCGTGAAAGACGAGCCGGTGAAGGGAAAAGAGGTTCCTCTGGAATGGACTGAGACATCTGGGGGACTCTTGGAATGGTGGCACGACCCTGGAGTTCCTCTCGCCGTTCCTGTAGAGAGGGCCTCCTCTTGAGATGCGACGGGAACGCCGGGAACTCTTTCCCGACGAAGCAGGGAAAGGATCCCTCATCTCGAGCTACGAGGCGGAAACGGGGCTCCTCTGGATGTGGGCGGGACTCTCGTGATTCCTCTCGAGTGGAGACGGCTAGGTCGGGGAACTTCTTGATTTGCACCAAGGGTGTGAAGGACCCTTTCGAAGTTCCAGAGGTGAGGTGTGATCAGCCTCGAGACGCCTCAGCGGAAATGGGCCTCATCTCGCCTGGAGGGGAGAACCTCCTGGATTTTCTCGAGTTGCGGCAGGTCTTCTCGAGTTACGACGGGGACCTCAGGGACCCGCTCTGGTGGCCTCAGGAAAGGCCAGTCCCCATGCGAGTTGCTAGGGGACCTCTCGGGATTCCTCTCCCGTCCATGCCGGGGCCTCAGTCCTTGTGTGGAGTCGGGGCCGGAACCTGAGGATTCCTCTCCAGTGTTGCCATGGATCTTGGGGTGCTTCTGAGTCTCCCCAGGGGAGTCAGGCCTCGTCTCGAGTGGGGGCATGCACGTGCGCTTTCCTCCCGAGCTGCAGCAGTAGTGTCACGCTTCCTGTCACGTGGATCAAGGGATCTGTGGCTTTCCCTCGAGGCTGTCCCTCGAGGCTTTCCCACGAGGCTTTCCCACAGGGCTGTGCCACGTGCCACCTTGGTGTGAGTCGATCCTCGGCGTGAAAGACGAGCCGGTGAAGGGAAAAGAGGTTCCTCTGGAATGGACTGAGACATCTGGGGGACTCTTGGAATGGTGGCACGACCCTGGAGTTCCTCTCGCCGTTCCTGTTGAGAGGGCCTCCTCTTGAGATGCGACGGGAAGGCCGGGAACTCTTTCCCGACGAAGCAGGGAAAGGATCCCTCATCTCGAGCTACGAGGCGGAAACGGGGCTGCTCTGGATGTGGTCGGGACCCTCGTGATTCCTCTCGAGTGGAGACGGGTATGTCGGGGAACTTCTTGATTTGCACCAAGGGTGTGAAGGACCCTTTCGAAGTTCCAGAGGTGAGGTGTGATCAGCCTCGAGACGCCTCAGCGGAAATGGGCCTCATCTCGCCTGGAGAGGAGAACCTCCTGGATTTTCTCGAGTTGCGGCAGGTCTTCTCGAGTTACGACGGGGACCTCAGGGACCCGCTCTGGTGGCCTCAGGAAAGGCCAGTCCCCATGCGAGTTGCTAGGGGACCTCTCGGGATCCCTCTCCCGTCCATGCCGGGGCCTCAGTCCTTGTGTGGAGTCGGGGCCGGAACCTGAGGATTCCTCTCCAGTGTTGCCATGGATCTTGGGTTGCTTCTGAGTCTCCCCAGGGGAGTCAGGCCTCGTCTCGAGTGGGGGCATGCACGTGCGCTCTCCTCCCGAGCTGCAGCAGTAGTGTCACGCTTCCTGTCACGTGGATCAAGGGATCTGTGGCTTTCCCTCGAGGCTGTCCCTCGAGGCTTTCCCACGAGGCTTTCCCACAGGGCTGTGCCACGTGCCACCTTGGTGTGAGTCGATCCTCGGCGTGGAAGACGAGCCGGTGAAGGGAAAAGAGGTTCCTCTGGAATGGACTGAGACATCTGGGAGACTCTTGGAATGGTGGCACGACCCTGGAGTTCCTCTCGCCGTTCCTGTTGAGAGGGCCTCCTCTTGAGATGCGACGGGAAGGCCGGGAACTCTTTCCCGACGAAGCAGGGAAAGGATCCCTCATCTCGAGCTACGAGGCGGAAACGGGGCTCCTCTGGATGTGGGCGGGACCCTCGTGATTCCTCTCGAGTGGAGACGGGTATGTCGGGGAACTTCTTGATTTGCACCAAGGGTGTGAAGGACCCTTTCGAAGTTCCAGAGGTGAGGTGTGATCAGCCTCGAGACGCCTCAGCGGAAATGGGCCTCATCTCGCCTGGAGGGAAGAACCTCCTGGATTTTCTCGAGTTGCGGCAGGTCTTCTCGAGTTACGACGGGGACCTCAGGGACCCGCTCTGGTGGCCTCAGGAAAGGCCAGTCCCCATGCGAGTTGCTAGGGGACCTCTCGGGATTCCTCTCCCGTCCATGCCGGGGCCTCAGTCCTTGTGTGGAGTCGGGGCCGGAACCTGAGGATTCCTCTCCAGTGTTGCCATGGATCTTTGGGTGCTTCTGAGTCTCCCCAGGGGAGTCAGGCCTCGTCTCGAGTGGGGGCATGCACGTGCGCTTTCCTCCCGAGCTGCAGCAGTAGTGTCACGCTTCCTGTCACGTGGATCAAGGGATCTGTGGCTTTCCCTCGAGGCTGTCCCTCGAGGCTTTCACACGAGGCTTTCCCACAGGGCTGTGCCACGTGCCACCTTGGTGTGAGTCGATTCTCGGCGTGAAAGACGAGCCGGTGAAGGGAAAAGAGGTTCCTCTGGAATGGACTGAGACATCTGGGGGACTCTTGTAATGGTGGCACGACCCTGGAGTTCCTCTCGCCGTTCCTGTAGAGAGGGCCTCCTCTTGAGATGCGACGGGAATGCCGGGAACTCTTTCCCGACGAAGCAGGGAAAGGATCCCTCATCTCGAGCTACGAGGCGGAAACGGGGCTCCTCTGGATGTGGGCGAGACCCTCGTGATTCCTCTCGAGTGGAGACGGGTATGTCGGGGAACTTCTTGATTTGCACCAAGGGTGTGAAGGACCCTTTCGAAGTTCCAGAGGTGAGGTGTGATCAGCCTCGAGACGCCTCAGCGGAAATGGGCCTCATCTCGCCTGGAGGGGAGAACCTCCTGGATTTTCTCCAGTTGCGGCAGGTCTTCTCGAGTTACGACGGGGACCTCAGGGACCCGCTCTGGTGGCCTCAGGAAAGGCCAGTCCCCATGCGAGTTGCTAGGGGACCTCTCGGGATTCCTCTCCCGTCCATGCCGGGGACTCAGTCCTTGTGTGGAGTCGGGGCCGGAACCTGAGGATTCCTCTCCAGTGTTGCCATGGATCTTGGGGTGCTTCTGAGTCTCCCCAGGGGAGTCAGGCCTCGTCTCGAGTGGGGACATGCACGTGCGCTCTCCTCCCGAGCTGCAGCAGTAGTGTCACGCTTCCTGTCACGTGGATCAAGGGATCTGTGGCTTTCCCTCGAGGCTGTCCCTCGAGGCTTTCCCACGAGGCTTTCCCACAGGGCTGTGCCACGTGCCACCTTGGTGTGAGTCGATCCTCGGCGTGGAAGACGAGCCGGTGAAGGGAAAAGAGGTTCCTCTGGAATGGACTGAGACATCTGGGAGACTCTTGGAATGGTGGCACGACCCTGGAGTTCCTCTCGCCGTTCCTGTTGAGAGGGCCTCCTCTTGAGATGCGACGGGAAGGCCGGGAACTCTTTCCCGACGAAGCAGGGAAAGGATCCCTCATCTCGAGCTACGAGGCGGAAACGGGGCTGCTCTGGATGTGGGCGGGACCCTCGTGATTCCTCTCGAGTGGAGACGGGTATGTCGGGGAACTTCTTGATTTGCACCAAGGGTGTGAAGGACCCTTTCGAAGTTCCAGAGGTGAGGTGTGATCAGCCTCGAGACGCCTCAGCGGAAATGGGCCTCATCTCGCCTGGAGGGAAGAACCTCCTGTATTTTCTCGAGTTGCGGCAGGTCTTCTCGAGTTACGACGGGGACCTCAGGGACCCGCTCTGGTGGCCTCAGGAAAGGCCAGTCCCCATGCGAGTTGCTAGGGGACCTCTCGGGATTCCTCTCCCGTCCATGCCGGGGCCTCAGTCCTTGTGTGGAGTCGGGGCCGGAACCTGAGGATTCCTCTCCAGTGTTGCCATGGATCTTGGGGTGCTTCTGAGTCTCCCCAGGGGAGTCAGGCCTCGTCTCGAGTGGGGGCATGCACGTGCGCTCTCCTCCCGAGCTGCAGGAGTAGTGTCACGCTTCCTGTCACGTGGATCAAGGGATCTGTGGCTTTCCCTCGAGGCTGTCCCTCGAGGCTTTCCCACGAGGCTTTCCCACAGGGCTGTGCCACGTGCCACCTTGGTGTGAGTCGATCCTTGGCTTGGAAGACGAGCCGGTGAAGGGAAAAGAGGTTCCTCTGGAATGGACTGAGACATCTGGGAGACTCTTGGAATGGTGGCACGACCCTGGAGTTCCTCTCGCCGTTCCTGTTGAGAGGGCCTCCTCTTGAGATGCGACGGGAACGCAGGGAACTCTTTCCCGACGAAGCAGGGAAAGGATTCCTCATCTTGAGCTACGAGGCGGAAACGGGGCTCCTCTGGATGTGGGCGGGACCCTCCTGATTCCTCTCGAGTGGAGACGGGTATGTCGGGGAACTTCTTGATTTGCACCAAGGGTGTGAAGGACCCTTTCGAAGTTCCAGAGGTGAGGTGTGATCAGCCTCGAGACGCCTCAGTGGAAATGGGCCTCATCTCGCCTGGAGGGGAGAACCTCCTGGATTTTCTCGAGTTGCGGCAGGTCTTCTCGAGTTACGACGGGGACCTCAGGGACCCGCTCTGGTGGCCTCAGGAAAGGCCAGTCCCCATGCGAGTTGCTAGGGGACCTCTCGGGATTCCTCTCCCGTCCATGCCGGGGCCTCAGTCCTTGTGTGGAGTCGGGGCCGGAACCTGAGGATTCCTCTACAGTGTTGCCATGGATCTTGGGGTGCTTCTGAGTCTCCCCAGGGGAGTCAGGCCTCGTCTCGAGTGGGGGCATGCACGTGCGCTTTCCTCCCGAGCTGCAGCAGTAGTGTCACGCTTCCTGTCACGTGGATCAAGGGATCTGTGGCTTTCCCTCGAGGCTGTCCCTCGAGGCTTTCCCACGAGGCTTTCCCACAGGGCTGTGCCACGTGCCACCTTGGTGTGAGTCGATCCTCGGCGTGAAAGACGAGCCGGTGAAGGGAAAAGAGGTTCCTCTGGAATGGACTGAGACATCTGGGGGACTCTTGGAATGGTGGCACGACCCTGGAGTTCCTCTCGCCGGTCCTGTTGAGAGGGCCTCCTCTTGAGATGCGACGGGAACGCCGGGAACTCTTTCCCGAAGAAGCAGGGAAAGGATCCCTCATCTCGAGCTACGAGGCGGAAACAGGGCTCCTCTGGATGTGGGCAGGACCCTCGTGATTCCTCTCCAGTGGAGACGGCTACGTCGGGGAACTTCTTGATTTGCACCAAGGGTGTGAAGGACCCTTTCGAAGTTCTAGAGGTGAGGTGTGATCAGCCTCGAGACGCCTCAGCGGAAATGGGCCTCATCTCGCCTGGAGGGGAGAACCTCCTGGATTTTCTCGAGTTGCGGCAGGTCTTCTCGAGTTACGACGGTGACCTCAAGGACCCGCTCTGGTGGCCTCAGGAAAGGCCAGTCCCCATGCGAGTTGCTAGGGGACCTCTCGGGATTCCTCTCCCGTCCATGCCGGGGCCTCAGTCCTTGTGTGGAGTCGGGGCCGGAACCTGAGGATTCCTCTCCAGTGTTGCCATGGATCTTGGGGTGCTTCTGAGTCTCCCCAGGGGAGTCAGGCCTCGTCTCGAGTGGTGGCATGCACGTGCGCTTTCCTCCCGAGCTGCAGCAGTAGTGTCACGCTTCCTGTCACGTGGATCAAGGGATCTGTGGCTTTCCCTCGAGGCTGTCCCTCGAGGCTTTCCCACGAGGCTTTCCCACAGGGCTGTGCCACGTGCCACCTTGGTGTGAGTCGATCCTCGGCGTGAAAGACGAGCCGGTGAAGGGAAAAGAGGTTCCTCTGGAATGGACTGAGACATCTGGGGGACTCTTGGAATGGTGGCACGACCCTGGAGTTCCTCTCGCCGGTCCTGTTGAGAGGACCTCCTCTTGAGATGCAACGGGAACGCCGGGAACTCTTTCCCGACGAAGCAGGGAAAGGATCCCTCATCTCGAGCTACGAGGCGGAAACGGGGCTCCTCTGGATGTGGGTGGGACCATCGTGATTCCTCTCGAGTGGAGACGGGTATGTCGGGGAACTTCTTGATTTGCACCAAGGGTGTGAAGGACCCTTTCGAAGTTCCAGAGGTGAGGTGTGATCAGCCTCGAGACGCCTCAGCGGAAATGGGCCTCATCTCGCCTGGAGGGGAGAACCTCCTGGATTTTCTCGAGTTGCGGCAGGTCTTCTCGAGTTACGACGGGGACCTCAGGGACCCGCTCTGGTGGCCTCAGGAAAGGCCAGTCCCCATGCGAGTTGCTAGGGGACCTCTCGGGATTCCTCTCCCGTCCATGCCGGGGCCTCAGTCCTTGTGTGGAGTCGGGGCCGGAACCTGAGGATTCCTCTCCAGTGTTGCCATGGATCTTGGGGTGCTTCTGAGTCTCCCCAGGGGAGTCAGGCCTCGTCTCGAGTGGGGGCATGCACGTGCGCTTTCCTCCCGAACTGCAGCAGTAGTGTCACGCTTCCTGTCACGTGGATCAAGGGATCTGTGGCTTTCCCTCGAGGCTGTCCCTCGAGGCTTTCCCACGAGGCTTTCCCACAGGGCTGTGCCACGTGCCACCTTGGTGTGAGTCGATCCTCGGCGTGAAAGACGAGCCGGTGAAGGGAAAAGAGGTTCCTCTGGAATGGACTGAGACATCTGGGGGACTCTTGGAAAGGTGGCACGACCCTGAAGTTCCTCTCGCCGTTCCTGTTGAGAGGGCCTCCTCTTGAGATGCGACGGGAACGCCGGGAACTCTTTCCCGACGAAGCAGGGAAAGGATCCCTCATCTCGAGCTACGAGGCGGAAACGGGGATCCTCTGGATGTGGGCGGGACCCTCGTGATTCCTCTCGAGTGGAGACGGGTATGTCGGGGAACTTCTTGATTTGCAGCAAGGGTGTGAAGGAGCCTTTCAAAGTTCCAGAGGTGAGGTGTGATCAGCCTCGAGACGCCTCATCGGAAATGGGCCTCATCTCGCCTGGAGGGGAGAACCTCCTGGATTTTCTCGAGTTGCGGCAGGTCTTCTCGAGTTACGACGGGGACCTCAGGGACCCGCTCTGGTGGCCTCAGGAAAGGCCAGTCCCCATGCGAGTTGCTAGGGGACCTCTCGGGATTCCTCTCCCGTCCATGCCGGGGCCTCAGTCCTTGTGTGGAGTCGGGGCCGGAACCTGAGGATTCCTCTCCAGTGTTGCCATGGATCTTGGGGTGCTTCTGAGTCTCCCCAGGGGAGTCAGGCCTCGTCTCGAGTGGGGGCATGCACGTGCGCTTTCCTCCCGAGCTGCAGCAGTAGTGTCACGCTTCCTGTCACGTGGATCAAGGGATCTGTGGCTTTCCCTCGAGGCTGTCCCTCGAGGCTTTCCCACGAGGCTTTCCCACAGGGCTGTGCCACGTGCCACCTTGGAGTGAGTCGATCCTCGGCGTGAAAGACGAGCCGGTGAAGGGAAAAGAGGTTCCTCTGGAATGGACTGAGACATCTGGGGGACTCTTGGAATGGTGGCACGACCCTGGAGTTCCTCTCGCCGTTCCTGTTGAGAGGGCCTCCTCTTGAGATGCGACGGGAACGCCGGGAACTCTTTCCCGACGAAGCAGGGAAGGGATCCCTCATCTCGAGCTACGAGGCGGAAACGGGGCTCCTCTGGATGTGGGCGGGACCATCGTGATTCCTCTCGAGTGGAGACGGGTATGTCGGGGAACTTCTTCATTTGCACCAAGGGTGTGAAGGACCCTTTCGAAGTTCCAGAGGGGAGGTGTGATCAGCCTCGAGACGCCTCAGCGGAAATGGGCCTCATCTCGCCTGGAGGGGAGAACCTCCTGGATTTTCTCGAGTTGCGGAAGGTCTTCTCGAGTTACGACGGGGACCTCAGGGACCCGCTCTGGTGGCCTCAGGAAAGGCCAGTCCCCATGCGAGTTGCTAGGGGACCTCTCGGGATTCCTCTCCCGTCCATGCCGGGGCCTCAGTCCTTGCGTGGAGTCGGGGCAGGAACCTGAGGATTCCTCTCCAGTGTTGCCATGGATCTTGGGGTGCTTCTGAGTCTCCCCAGGGGAGTCAGGCCTCGTCTCGAGTGGGGGCATGCACGTGCGCTTTCCTCCCGAGCTGCAGCAGTAGTGTCACGCTTCCTGTCACGTGGATCAAGGGATCTGTGGCTTTCCCTCGAGGCTGTCCCTCGAGGCTTTCCCACGAGGCTTTCCCACAGGGCTGTGCCACGTGCCACCTTGGTGTGAGTCGATCCTCGGCGTGAAAGACGAGCCGGTGAAGGGAAAAGAGGTTCCTCTGGAATGGACTGAGACATCTGGGGGACTCTTGGAATGGTGGCACGACCCTGGAGTTCCTCTCGCCGTACCTGTTGAGAGGGCCTCCTCTTGAGATGCGACGGGAACGCCGGGAACTCTTTCCCGACGATGCAGGGAATGGATCCCTCATCTCGAGCTACGAGGCGGAAACGGGGCTCCTCTGGATGTGGGCGGGACCATCGTGATTCCTCTCGAGTGGAGACGGGTATGTCGGGGAACTTCTTGATTTGCACCAAGGGTGTGAAGGACCCTTTCGAAGTTCCAGAGGGGAGGTGTGATCAGCCTCGAGACGCCTCAGCGGAAATGGGCCTCATCTCGCCTGGAGGGGAGAACCTCCTGGATTTTCTCGAGTTGCGGCAGGTCTTCTCGAGTTACGACGGGGACCTCAGGGACCCGCTCTGGTGGCCTCAGGAAAGGCCAGTCCCCATGCGAGTTGCTAGGGGACCTCTCGGGATTCCTCTCCCGTCCATGCCGGGGCCTCAGTCCTTGTGTGGAGTCGGGGCCGGAACCTGAGAATTCCTCTCCAGTGTTGCCATGGATCTTGGGGTGCTTCTGAGTCTCCCCAGGGGAGTCAGGCCTCGTCTCGAGTGGGGGCATGCACGTGCGCTTTCCTCCCGAGCTGCAGCAGTAGTGTCACGCTTCCTGTCACGTGGATCAAGGGATCTGTGGCTTTCCCTCGAGGCTGTCCCTCGAGGCTGTCCCTCGAGGCTTTCCCACAGGGCTGTGCCACGTGCCACCTTGGTGTGAGTCGATCCTCGGCGTGAAAGACGAGCCGGTGAAGGGAAAAGAGGTTCCTCTGGAATGGACTGAGACATCTGGGGGACTCTTGGAATGGTGGCACGACCCTGGAGTTCCTCTCGCCGTTCCTGTTGAGAGGGCCTCCTCTTGAGATGCGACGGGAAGGCCGGGAACTCTTTCCCGACGAAGCAGGGAAAGGATCCCTCATCTCGAGCTACGAGGCGGAAACGGGGCTCCTCTGGATGTGGGGGGGACCCTCGTGATTCCTCTCGAGTGGAGACGGGTATGTCGGGGAACTTCTTGATTTGCACCAAGGGTGTGAAGGAGCCTTTCGAAGTTCCACAGGTGAGGTGTGATCAGCCTCGAGACGCCTCAGCGGAAACGGGCCTCATCTCGACTGGAGGGGAGAACCTCCTGGATTTTCTCGAGTTGCGGCAGGTCTTCTCTTGTTACGACGGGGACCTCAGGGACCCGCTCTGGTGGCCTCAGGAAAGGCCAGTCCCCATGCGAGTTTCTAGGGGACCTCTCGGTATTCCTCTCCCGTCCATGCCGGGGCCTCAGTCCTTGTGTGGATTCGGGGCCGGAACCTGAGGATTCCTCTCCAGTGTTGCCATGGATCTTGGGGTGCTTCTGAGTCTCCCCAAGGGAAGTCAGGCCTCGTCTTGAGTGGGGGCATGCACGTGCGCTTTCCTCCTGAGCTGCGGCAGTAGTGTCACGCTTCCTGTCACGTGGATCAAGGGATCTGTGGCTTTCCCTCGAGGCTGTCCCTCGAGGCTTTCCCACGAGGCTTTCCCACAGGGCTGTGCCACGTGCCACCTTGGTGTGAGTCGATCCTCGGCGTGAAAGACGAGCCGGTGAAGGGAAAAGAGGTTCCTCTGGAATGGACTGAGACATCTGGGGGACTCTTGGTATGGTGGCACGACCCTGGAGTTCCTCTCGCCGTTCCTGTTGAGAGGGCCTCCTCCTGAGATGCGACGGGAACGCCGGGAACTCTTTCCCGACGAAGCAGGGAAAGGATCCCGCATCTCGAGCTACGAGGCGGAAACGGGGCTCCTCTGGATGTGGGCGGGACCCTCGTGATTCCTCTCGAGTGGAGACGGGTATGTCGGGGAACTTCTTGATTTGCACCAAGGGTGTGAAGGAGCCTTTCGAAGTTCCAGAGGTGAGGTGTGATCAGCCTCGAGACGCCTCAGCGGAAACGGGCCTCATCTCGCCTGGAGGGGAGAACCTCCTGGATTTTCTCGAGTTGCGGCAGGTCTTCTCTTGTTACGACGGGGACCTCAGGGACCCGCTCTGGTGGCCTCAGGAAAGGCCAGTCCCCATGCGAGTTGCTAGGGGACCTCTCGGTATTCCTCTCCCGTCCATGCCGGGGCCTCAGTCCTTGTGTGGATTCGGGGCCGGAACCTGAGGATTCCTCTCCAGTGTTGCCATGGATCTTGGGGTGCTTCTGAGTCTCCCCAGGGGAGTCAGGCCTCGTCTCGAGTGGGGGCATGCACGTGCGCTTTCCTCCTGAGCTGCGGCGTTAGTGTCACGCTTCCTGTCACGTGGATCAAGGGATCTGTGGCTTTCCCTCGAGGCTGTCCCTCGAGGCTTTCCCACGAGGCTTTCCCACAGGGCTGTGCCACGTGCCACCTTGGTGTGAGTCGATCCTCGGCGTGAAAGACGAGCCGGTGAAGGGAAAAGAGGTTCCTCTGGAATGGACTGAGACATCTGGGGGACTCTTGGAATGGTGGCACGACCCTGGAGTTCCTCTCGCCGTTCCTGTTGAGAGGGCCTCCTCTTGAGATGCGACGGGAAGGCCGGGAACTCTCTCCCGACGAAGCAGGGAAAGGATCCCTCATCTCGAGCTACGAGGCAGAAACGGGGCTCCTCTGGATGTGGGCGGGAGCCTCGTGATTCCTCTCGAGTGGAGACGGGTATGTCGGGGAACTTCTTGATTTGCACCAAGGGTGTGAAGGACCCTTTCGAAGTTCCAGAGGTGAAGTGTGATCAGCCTCGAGACGCCTCAGCGGAAATGGGCCTCATCTCGCCTGGAGGGGAGAAACTCCCGGATTTTCTCGAGTTGCGGCAGGTCTTCTCGAGTTACGACGGGGACCTCAGGGACCCGCTCTGGTGGCCTCAGGAAAGGCCAGTCCCCATGCGAGTTGCTAGGGGACCTCTCGGGATTCCTTTCCCGTCCATGCCGGGGCCTCAGTCCTTGTGTGGAGTCGGGGCCGGAACCTGAGGATTCCTCTCCAGTGTTGCCATGGATCTTGGGGTGCTTCTGAGTCTCCCCAGGGGAGTCAGGCCTCGTCTCGAGTGGGGGCATGCACGTGCGCTTTCCTCCCGAGCTGCAGCAGTAGTGTCACGCTTCCTGTCACGTGGATCAAGGGATCTGTGGCTTTCCCTCGAGGCTGTCCCTCGAGGCTTTCCCACGAGGCTTTCCCACAGGGCTGTACCACGTGCCACCTTGGTGTGAGTCGATCCTCGGCGTGAAAGACGAGCCGGTGAAGGGAAAAGAGGTTCCTCTGGAATGGACTGAGACATCTGGGGGACTCTTGGAATGGTGGCACGACCCTGGAGTTCCTCTCGCCGTTCCTGTAGAGAGGGCCTCCTCTTGAGATGCGACGGGAACGCCGGGAACTCTTTCCCGACGAAGCAGGGAAAGGATCCCTCATCTCGAGCTACGAGGCGGAAACGGGGCTCCTCTGGATGTGGGCGGGACCCTCGTGATTCCTCTCGAGTGGAGACGGGTATGTCAGGGAACTTCTTGATTTGCACCAAGGGTGTGAAGGAGCCTTTCGAAGTTCCAGAGGTGAGGTGTGATCAGCCTCGAGACGCCTCAGCGGAAATGGGCCTCATCTCGCCTGGAGGGGAGAACCTCCTGGATTTTCTCGAGTTGCGGCAGGTCTTCTCGAGTTACGACGGGGACCTCAGGGACCCGCTCTGGTGGCCTCGGAAAGGCCAGTCCCCATGCGAGTTGCTAGGGGACCTCTCGGGATTCCTCTCCCGTCCATGCCGGGGCCTCAGTCCTTGTGTGGAGTCGGGGCCGGAACCTGAGGATTCCTCTCCAGTGTTGCCATGGATCTTGGGGTGCTTCTGAGTCTCCCCAGGGGAGTCAGGCCTCGTCTCGAGTGGGGGCATGCACGTGCGCTTTCCTCCCAAGCTGCAGCAGTAGTGTCACGCTTCCTGTCACGTGGATCAAGGGATCTGTGGCTTTCCCTCGAGGCTGTCCCTCGAGGCTTTCCCACGAGGCTTTCCCACAGGGTTGTGCCACGTGCCACCTTGGTGTGAGTCGATCCTCGGCATGAAAGACGAGCCGGTGAAGGGAAAAGAGGTTACTCTGGAATGGACTGAGACAACTGGGGGACTCTTGGAAAGGTGGCACAACCCTGAAGTTCCTCTCGCCGTTCCTGTTGAGAGGGCCTCCTCTTGAGATGCGACGGGAACGCCGGGAACTCTTTCCCGACGAAGCAGGGAAAGGATCCCTCATCTCGAGCTACGAGGCGGAAACGGGGCTCCTCTGGATGTGGGCGGGAGCCTCGTGATTCCTCTCGAGTGGAGACGGGTATGTCGGGGAACTTCTTGATTTGCAGCAAGGGTGTGAAGGAGCCTTTCAAAGTTCCAGAGGTGAGGTGTGATCAGCTTCGAGACGCCTCATCGGAAATGGGCCTCATCTCGCCTGGAGGGGAGAACCTCCTGGATTTTCTCCAGTTGCGGCAGGTCTTCTCGAGTTACGACGGGGACCTCAGGGACCCGCTCTGGTGGCCTCAGGAAAGGCAAGTCCCCATGCGAGTTGCCAGGGGACCTCTCGGGATTCCTCTCCCGTCCATACCGGGGCCTCAGTCTTTGTGTGGAGTCGGGGCCGGAACCTGAGGATTCCTCTCCAGTGTGGCCATGGATCTTGGGGTGCTTCTGAGTCTCCCCAGGGGAGTCAGGCCTCGTCTCGAGTGGGGGCATGCACGTGCGCTTTCCTCCCGAGCTGCAGCAGTAGTGTCACGCTTCCAGTCACGTGGATCAAGGGATCTGTGGCTTTCCCTCGAGGCTGTCCCTCGAGGCTTTCCCACGAGGCTTTCCCACAGGGCTGTGCCACGTGCCACCTTGGTGTGAGTCGATCCTCGGCGTGAAAGACGAGCCGGTGAAGGGAAAAGAGGTTCCTCTGGAATGGACTGAGACATCTGGGGGACTCTTGGAATGGTGGCACGACCCTGGAGTTCCTCTCGCCGTTCCTGTTGAGAGGGCCTCCTCTTGAGATGCGACGGGAACGCCGGGAACTCTTTCCCGACGATGCAGGGAATGGATCCCTCATCTCGAGCTATGAGGCGGAAACGGGGCTCCTCTGGATGTGGGCGGGACCCTCGTGATTCCTCTCGAGTGGAGACGGGTATGTCGGGGAACTTCTTGATTTGCACCAAGGGTGTGAAGGAGCCTTTCGAAGTTCCAGAGGGGAGGTGTGATCAGTCTCGAGACGCCTCAGCGTAAATGGGCCTCATCTCGCCTGGAGGGGAGAACCTCCTGGATTTTCTCGAGTTGCGGCAGGTCTTCTCGAGTTACGACGGGGACCTCAGGGACCCGCTCTGGTGGCCTCAGGAAAGGCCAGACCCCATGCGAGTTGCTAGGGGACCTCTCGGGATTCCTCTCCCGTCCATGCCGGGGCCTCAGTCCTTGTGTGGAGTCGGGGCCGGAACCTGAGGATTCCTCTCCAGTGTTGCCATGGATCTTGGGGTGCTTCTGAGTCTCCCCAGGGGAGTCAGGCCTCGTCTCGAGTGGGGGCATGCACGTGCGCTTTCCTCCGGAGCTGCAGCTGTAGTGTCACTCTTCCTGTCACGTGCATCAAAGGATCTGTGGCTTTCGCTCGAGGCTGTCCCTCGAGGCTTTCCCACGAGGCTTTCCCACAGGGCTGTGCCACGTGCCACCTTGGTGTGAGTCGATCCTCGGCGTGAAAGACGAGCCGGTGAAGGGAAAAGAGGTTCCTCTGGAATGGACTGAGACATCTGGGGGACTCTTATAATGGTGGCACGACCCTGGAGTTCCTCTCGCCGTTCCTGTTGAGAGGGCCTCCTCTTGAGATGCGACGGGAAGGCCGGGAACTCTTTCCCGACGAAGCAGGGAAAGGATCCCTCATCTCGAGCTACGAGGCGGAAACGGGGCTCCTCTGGATGTGGGCGGGACCATCGTGATTCCTCTCGAGTGGAGACGGGTATGTCGGGGAACTTCTTCATTTGCACCAAGGGTGTGAAGGACCCTTTCGAAGTTCCAGAGGGGAGGTGTGATCAGCCTCGAGACGCCTCAGCGGAAATGGGCCTCATCTCGCCTGGAGGGGAGAACCTCCTGGATTTTCTCGAGTTGCGGCAGGTCTTCTCGAGTTACGACGGGGACCTCAGGGACCCGCTCTGGTGGCCTCAGGAAAGGCCAGTCCCCATGCGAGTTGCTAGGTGACCTCTCGGGATTCCTCTCCCGTCCAGGCCGGGGCCTCAGTCCTTGTGTGGAGTCGGGGCAGGAACCTGAGGATTCCTCTGCAGTGTTGCCATGGATCTTGGGGTGCTTCTGAGTCTCCCCAGGGGAGTCAGGCCTCGTCTCGAGTGGGGGCATGCACGTGCGCTTTCCTCCCGAGGTGCAGCAGTAGTGTCACGCTTCCAGTCACGTGGATCAAGGGATCTGTGGCTTTCCCTCGAGTCCGTCCCTCGAGGCTTTCCCACGAGGCTTTCCCACAGGGCTGTGCCACGTGCCACCTTGGTGTGAGTCGATCCTCGGCGTGAAAGACGAGCCGGTGAAGGGAAAAGAGGTTCCTCTGGAATGGACTGAGACATCTGGGGGACTATTGGAAAGGTGGCACAACCCTGAAGTTCCTCTCGCCGTTCCTGTTGAGAGGGCCTCCTCTTGAGATGCGACGGGAACACCGGGAACTCTTTCCCGACGAAGCAGGGAAAGGATCCCTCATCTCGAGCTACGAGGCGGAAACGGGGCTCCTCTGGATGTGGGCGGGACCCTCGTGATTCCTCTCGAGTGGAGACGGGTATGTCGGGGAACTTCTTGATTTGCAGCAAGGGTGTGAAGGAGCCTTTCAAAGTTCCAGAGGTGAGGTGTGATCAGCCTCGAGACGCCTCAGCGGAAATGGGCCTCATCTCGCCTGGAGGGGAGAACCTCCTGGATTTTCTCGAGTTGCGGCAGGTCTTCTCGAGTTACGACGGGGACCTCAGGGACCCGCTCTGGTGGCCTCAGGAAAGGCCAGTCCCCATGCGAGTTGCTAGGGGACCTCTCGGGTTTCCTCTCCCGTCCATGCCGGGGCCTCAGTCCTTGTGTGGAGTCGGGGCAGGAACCTGAGGATTCCTCTCCAGTGTTGCCATGGATCTTGGGGTGCTTCTGAGTCTCCCCAGGGGAGTCAGGCCTCGTCTCGAGTGGGGGCATGCACGTGCGCTTTCCTCCCGAGCTGCAGCAGTAGTGTCACGCTTCCTGTCACGTGGATCAAGGGATCTGTGGCTTTCCCTCGAGGCTGTCCCTCGAGGCTTTCCCACGAGGCTTTCCCACAGGGCTGTGCCACGTGCCACCTTGGTGTGAGTCGATCCTCGGCGTGAAAGACGAGCCGGTGAAGGGAAAAGAGGTTCCTCTGGAATGGACTGAGACATCTGGGGGACTCTTGGAATGGTGGCACGACCCTGGAGTTCCTCTCGCCGTACCTGTTGAGAGGGCCTCCTCTTGAGATGCGACGGGAACGCCGGGAACTCTTTCCCGACGATGCAGGGAATGGATCCCTCATCTCGAGCTACGAGGCGGAAACGGGGCTCCTCTGGATGTGGGCGGGACCATCGTGATTCCTCTCGAGTGGAGACGGGTATGTCGGGGAACTTCTTGATTTGCACCAAGGGTGTGAAGGACCCTTTCGAAGTTCCAGAGGTGAGGTGTGATCAGCCTCGAGACGCCTCAGCGGAAATGGGCCTCATCTCGCCTGGAGGGGAGAACCTCCTGGATTTTCTCGAGTTGCGGCAGGTCTTCTCGCGTTACGACGGGGACCTCAGGGACCCGCTCTGGTGGCCTCAGGAAAGGCCAGTCCCCATGCGAGTTGCTAGGGGACCTCTCGGGATTCCTCTCCCGTCCATGCCGGGGCCTCAGTCCTTGTGTGGAGTCGGGGCCGGAACCTGAGGATTCCTCTCCAGTGTTGCCATGGATCTTGGGGTGCTTCTGAGTCTCCCCAGGGGAGTCAGGCCTCGTCTCGAGTGGGGGCATGCACGTGCGCTTTCCTCCCGAGCTGCAGCAGTAGTGTCACGCTTCCTGTCACGTGGATCAAGGGATCTGTGTCTTTCCCTCGAGGCTGTCCCTCGAGGCTTTCCCACGAGGCTTTCCCACAGGGCTGTGCCACGTGCCACCTTGGTGTGAGTCGATCCTCGGCGTGAAAGACGAGCCGGTGAAGGGAAAAGAGGTTCCTCTGGAATGGACTGAGACATCTGGGGGACTCTTGGAATGGTGGCACGACCCTGGAGTTCCTCTCGCCGTTCCTGTTGAGAGGGCCTCCTCTTGAGATGCGACGGGAAGGCCGGAACTCTTTCCCGACGAAGCAGGGAAAGGATCCCTCATCTCGAGCTACGAGGCGGAAACGGGGCTCCTCTGGATGTGGGCGGGACCCTCGTGATTCCTCTCGAGTGGAGACGGGTATGTCGGGGAACTTCTTGATTTGCACCAAGGGTGTGAAGGAGCCTTTCGAAGTTCCATAGGTGAGGTGTGATCAGCCTCGAGACGCCTCAGCGGAAATGGGCCTCATCTCGCCTGGAGGGGAGAACCTCCTGGATTTTCTCGAGTTGCGGCAGGTCTTCTCGAGTTACGACGGGGACCTCAGGGACCCGCTCTGGTGGCCTCAGGAAAGGCCAGTCCCCATGCGAGTTGCTAGGGGACCTCTCGGGATTCCTCTCCCGTCCATGCCGGGGCCTCAGTCCTTGTGTGGAGTCGGGGCCGGAACCTGAGAATTCCTCTCCAGTGTTGCCATGGATCTTGGGGTGCTTCTGAGTCTCCCCAGGGGAGTCAGGCCTCGTCTCGAGTGGGGGCATGCACGTGCGCTTTCCTCCCGTGCTGCAGCAGTAGTGTCACGCTTCCTGTCACGTGGATCAAGGGATCTGTGGCTTTCCCTCGAGGCTGTCCCTCGAGGCTTTCCCACGAGGCTTTCCCACAGGGCTGTGCCACGTGCCACCTTGGAGTGAGTCGATCCTCGGCGTGAAAGACGAGCCGGTGAAGGGAAAAGAGGTTCCTCTGAAATGGACTGAGACATCTGGGGGACTCTTATAATGGTGGCACGACCCTGGAGTTCCTCTCGCCGTTCCTGTTGAGAGGGCCTCCTCTTGAGATGCGACGGGAAGGCCGGGAACTCTTTCCCGACGAAGCAGGGAAAGGATCCCTCATCTCGAGCTACGAGGCGGAAACGGGGCTCCTCTGGATGTGGGCGGGACCCTCGTGATTCCTCTCGAGTGGAGACGGGTATGTCGGGGAACTTCTTCATTTGCACCAAGGGTGTGAAGGACCCTTTCGAAGTTCCAGAGGGGAGGTGTGATCAGCCTCGAGACGCCTCAGCGGAAATGGGCCTCATCTCGCCTGGAGGGGAGAACCTCCTGGATTTTCTCGAGTTGGGGCAGGTCTTCTCGAGTTACGACGGGGACCTCAGGGACCCGCTCTGGTGGCCTCAGGAAAGGCCAGTCCCCATGCGAGTTGCTAGGTGACCTCTCGGGATTCCTCTCCCGTCCATGCCGGGGCCTCAGTCCTTGTGTGGAGTCGGGGCAGGAACCTGAGGATTCCTCTGCAGTGTTGCCATGGTTCTTGGGGTGCTTCTGAGTCTCCCCAGGGGAGTCAGGCCTCGTCTCGAGTGGGGGCATGCACGTGCGCTTTCCTCCCGAGGTGCAGCAGTAGTGTCACGCTTCCAGTCACGTGGATCAAGGGATCTGTGGCTTTCCCTCGAGTCTGTCCCTCGAGGCTTTCCCACGAGGCTTTCCCACAGGGCTGTGCCACGTGCCACCTTGGTGTGAGTCGATCCTCGGCGTGAAAGACGAGCCGGTGAAGGGAAAAGAGGTTCCTCTGGAATGGACTGAGACATCTGGGGGACTCTTGGAAAGGTGGCACAACCCTGAAGTTCCTCTCGCCGTTCCTGTTGAGAGGGCCTCCTCTTGAGATGCGACGGGAACACCGGGAACTCTTTCCCGACGAAGCAGGGAAAGGATCCCTCATCTCGAGCTACGAGGCGGAAACGGGGCTCCTCTGGATGTGGGCGGGACCCTCGTGATTCCTCTCGAGTGGAGACGGGTATGTCGGGGAACTTCTTGATTTGCAGCAAGGGTGTGAAGGAGCCTTTCAAAGTTCCAGAGGTGAGGTGTGATCAGCCTCGAGACGCCTCAGCGGAAATGGGCCTCATCTCGCCTGGAGGGGAGAACCTCCTGGATTTTCTCGAGTTGCGGCAGGTCTTCTCGAGTTACGACGGGGACCTCAGGGACCCGCTCTGGTGGCCTCAGGAAAGGCCAGTCCCCATGCGAGTTGCTAGGGGACCTCTCGGGTTTCCTCTCCCGTCCATGCCGGGGCCTCAGTCCTTGTGTGGAGTCGGGGCAGGAACCTGAGGATTCCTCTCCAGTGTTGCCATGGATCTTGGGGTGCTTCTGAGTCTCCCCAGGGGAGTCAGGCCTCGTCTCGAGTGGGGGCATGCACGTGCGCTTTCCTCCCGAGCTGCAGCAGTAGTGTCACGCTTCCTGTCACGTGGATCAAGGGATCTGTGGCTTTCCCTCGAGGCTGTCCCTCGAGGCTTTCCCACGAGGCTTTCCCACAGGGCTGTGCCACGTGCCACCTTGGTGTGAGTCGATCCTCGGCGTGAAAGACGAGCCGGTGAAGGGAAAAGAGGTTCCTCTGGAATGGACTGAGACATCTGGGGGACTCTTGGAATGGTGGCACGACCCTGGAGTTCCTCTCGCCGTACCTGTTGAGAGGGCCTCCTCTTGAGATGCGACGGGAACGCCGGGAACTCTTTCCCGACGATGCAGGGAATGGATCCCTCATCTCGAGCTACGAGGCGGAAACGGGGCTCCTCTGGATGTGGGCGGGACCATCGTGATTCCTCTCGAGTGGAGACGGGTATGTCGGGGAACTTCTTGATTTGCACCAAGGGTGTGAAGGACCCTTTCGAAGTTCCAGAGGGGAGGTGTGATCAGCCTCGAGACACCTCAGCGGAAATGGGCCTCATCTCGCCTGGAGGGGAGAACCTCCTGGATTTTCTCGAGTTGCGGCAGGTCTTCTCGAGTTACGACGGGGACCTCAGGGACCCGCTCTGGTGGCCTCAGGAAAGGCCAGTCCCCATGCGAGTTGCTAGGGGACCTCTCGGGATTCCTCTCCCGTCCATGCCGGGGCCTCAGTCCTTGTGTGGAGTCGGGCCCGGAACCTGAGGATTCCTCTCCAGTGTTGCCATGGATCTTGGGGTGCTTCTGAGTCTCCCCAGGGGAGTCAGGCCTCGTCTCGAGTGGGGGCATGCACGTGCGCTTTCCTCCCGAGCTGCAGCAGTAGTGTCACGCTTCCTGTCACGTGGATCAAGGGATCTGTGGCTTACCCTCGAGGCTGTCCCTCGAGGCTTTCCCACGAGGCTTTCCCACAGGGCTGTGCCACGTGCCACCTTGGTGTGAGTCGATCCTCGGTGTGAAAGACGAGCCGGTGAAGGGAAAAGAGGTTCCTCTGGAATGGACTGAGACATCTGGGGGACTCTGGAATGGTGGCACGACCCTGGAGTTCCTCTCGCCGTTCCTGTAGAGAGGGCCTCCTCTTGAGATGCGACGGGAAGGCCGGGAATTCTTTCCCGAAGAAGCAGGGAAAGGATCCCTCATCTCGAGCTACGAGGCGGAAACGGGGCTCCTCTGGATGTGGTCGGGACCCTCGTGATTCCTCTCGAGTGGAGACGGGTATGTCGGGGAACTTCTTGATTTGCACCAAGGGTGTGAAGGAGCCTTTCGAAGTTCCAGAGGTGAGGTGTGATCAGCCTCGAGACGCCTCAGCGGAAACGGGCCTCATCTCGCCTGGAGGGGAGAACCTCCTGGATTTTCTCGAGTTGCGGCAGGTCTTCTCTTGTTACGACGGGGACCTCAGGGACCCGCTCTGGTGGCCTCAGGAAAGGCCAGTCCCCATGCGAGTTTCTAGGGGACCTCTCGGTATTCCTCTCCCGTCCATGCCGGGGCCTCAGTCCTTGTGTGGAGTCGGGGCCGGAACCTGAGGATTCCTCTCCAGTGTTGCCATGGATCTTGGGGTGCTTCTGAGTCTTCCCAGGGGAGTCAGGCCTCGTCTTGAGTGGGGGCATGCACGTGCGCTTTCCTCCTGAGCTGCAGCAGTAGTGTCACGCTTCCTGTCACGTGGATCAAGGGATCTGTGGCTTTCCCTCGAGGCTGTCCCTCGAGGCTTTCCCACGAGGCTTTCCCACAGGGCTGTGCCACGTGCCACCTTGGTGTGAGTCGATCCTCGGCGTGAAAGACGAGCCGGTGAAGGGAAAAGAGGTTCCTCTGGAATGGACTGAGACATCTGGGGGACTCTTGGAATGGTGGCACGACCCTGGAGTTCCTCTCGCCGTTCCTGTTGAGAGGGCCTCCTCTTGAGATGCGACGGGAACGCCGGGAACTCTTTCCCGACGAAGCAGGGAAAGGATCCCTCATCTCGAGCTACGAGGCGGAAACGGGGCTCCTCTGGATGTGGGCGGGACCCTCGTGATTCCTCTCGAGTGGAGACGGGTATGTCGGGGAACTTCTTGATTTGCACCAAGGGGGTGAAGGAGCCTTTCGAAGTTCCAGAGGTGAGGTGTGATCAGCCTCGAGACGCCTCAGCGGAAACGGGCCTCATCTCGCCTGGAGGGGAGAACCTCCTGGATTTTCTCGAGTTGCGGCAGGTCTTCTCTTGTTACGACGGGGACCTCAGGGACCCGCTCTTGTGGCCTCAGGAAAGGCCAGTCCCCATGCGAGTTGCTAGGGGACCTCTCGGTATTCCTCTCCCGTCCATGCCGGGGCCTCAGTCCTTGTGTGGAGTCGGGGCCGGAACCTGAGGATTCCTCTCCAGTGTTGCCATGGATCTTGGGGTGCTTCTGAGTCTCCCCAGGGGAGTCAGGCCTCGTCTCGAGTGGGGTCATGCACGTGCGCTTTCCTCCCGAGCTGCAGCAGTAGTGTCACGCTTCCTGTCACGTGGATCAAGGGATCTGTGGCTTTCCCTCGAGGCTGTCCCTCGAGGCTTTCCCACGAGGCTTTCCCACAGGGCTGTGCCACGTGCCACCTTGGTGTGAGTCAATCCTCGGCGTGAAAGACGAGCCGGTGAAGGGAAAAGAGGTTCCTCTGGAATGGACTGAGACATCTGGGGGACTCTTGGAATGGTGGCACGACCCTGGAGTTCCTCTCGCCGTTCCTGTTGAGAGGGCCTCCTCTTGAGATGCGACGGGAACGCCGGGAACTCTTTCCCGACGAAGCAGGGAATGGATCCCTCATCTCGAGCTACGAGGCGGAAACGGGGCTCCTCAGGATGTGGGCGGGACCCTCGTGATTCCTCTCGAGTGGAGACGGGTATGTCGGGGAACTTTTTGATTTGCAGCAAGGGTGTGAAGGAGCCTTTCGAAGTTCCAGAGGGGAGGTGTGATCAGCCTCGAGACGCCTCAGCGGAAATGGGCCTCATCTCGCCTGGAGGGGAGAACCTCCTGGATTTTCTCGAGTTGCGGCAGGTCTTCTCGAGTTACGACGGGGACCTCAGGGACCCGCTCTGGTGGCCTCAGGAAAGGCCAGTCCCCATGCGAGTTGCTAGGGGACCTCTCTGGATTCCTCTCCCGTCCATGCCGGGGCCTCAGTCCTTGTGTGGATTCGGGGCCGGAACCTGAGGATTCCTCTCCAGTGTTGCCATGGATCTTGGGGTGCTTCTGAGTCTCCCCAGGGGAGTCAGGCCTCGTCTCGAGTGGGGGCATGCACGTGCGCATTCCTCCCGAGCTGCAGCAGTAGTGTCACGCTTCCAGTCACGTGGATCAAGGGATCTGTGGCTTTCCCTCGAGGCTGTCCCTCGAGGCTTTCCCACGAGGCTTTCCCACAGGGCTGTGCCACGTGCCACCTTGGTGTGAGTCGATCCTCGGCGTGAAAGACGAGCCGGTGAAGGGAAAAGAGGTTCCTCTGGAATGGACTGAGACATCTGGGGGACTCTTGGAAAGGTGGCACAACCCTGAAGTTCCTCTCGCCGTTCCTGTTGAGAGGGCCTCCTCTTGAGATGCGACGGGAACGCCGGGAACTCTTTCCCGACGAAGCAGGGAAAGGATCCCTCATCTCGAGCTACGAGGCGGAAACGGGGCTCCTCTGGATGTGGGCTGGACCCTCGTGATTCCTCTCGAGTGGAGACGGGAATGTCGGGGAACTTTTTGATTTGCAGCAAGGGTGTGAAGGAGCCTTTCGAAGTTCCAGAGGGGAGGTGTGATCAGCCTCGAGACGCCTCAGCGGAAATGGGCCTCATCTCGCCTGGAGGGGAGAACCTCCTGGATTTTCTCGAGTTGCGGCAGGTCTTCTCGAGTTACGACGGGGACCTCAGGGACCCGCTCTGGTGGCCTCAGGAAAGGCCAGTCCCCATGCGAGTTGCTAGGGGACCTCTAGGGATTCCTCTCCCGTCCATGCCGGGGCCTCAGTCCTTGTGTGGAGTCGGGGCCGGAACCTGAGGATTCCTCTCCAGTGTTGCCATGGATCTTGGGGTGCTTCTGAGTCTCCCCAGGGGAGTCAGGCCTCGTCTCGAGTGGGGGCATGCACGTGCGCTTTCCTCCCGAGCTGCAGCAGTAGTGTCACGCTTCCTGTCACGTGGATCAAGGGATCTGTGGCTTTCCCTCGAGGCTGTCCCTCGAGGCTTTCCCACGAGGCTTTCCCACAGGGCTGTGCCACGTGCCACCTTGGTGTGAGTCGATCCTCGGCGTGAAAGACGAGCCGGTGAAGGGAAAAGAGGTTCCTCTGGAATGGACTGAGACATCTGGGGGACTCTTGGAATGGTGGCACGACCCTGGAGTTCCTCTCGCCGTTCCTGTTGAGAGGGCCTCCTCTTGAGATGCGACGGGAACGCCGGGAACTCTTTCCCGACGAAGCAGGGAATGGATCCCACATCTCGAGCTACGAGGTGGAAACGGGGCTCCTCTGGATGTGGGCGGGACCCTCGTAATTCCTCTCGAGTGGAGACGGGTATGTCGGGGAACTTCTTGATTTGCACCAAGGGTGTGAAGGAGCCTTTCGAAGTTAGAGGTGAGGTGTGATCAGCCTCGAGACGCCTCAGCGGAAATGGGCCTCATCTCGCCTGGAGGGGAGAACCTCCTGGATTTTCTCGAGTTGCGGCAGGTCTTCTCGAGTTACGACGGGGACCTCAGGGACCCGCTCTGGTGGCCTCAGGAAAGGCCAGTCCCCATGCGAGTTGCTAGGGGACCTCTCGGGATTCCTCTCCCGTCCATGCCGGGGCCTCAGTCCTTGTGTGGAGTCGGGGCAGGAACCTGAGGTTTCCTCTCCAGTGTTGCCATGGATCTTGGGGTGCTTCTGAGTCTCCCCAGGGGAGTCAGGCCTCGTCTCGAGTGGGGGCATGCACGTGCGCTTTCCTCCCGAGCTGCAGCAGTAGTGTCACGCTTCCAGTCACGTGGATCAAGGGATCTGTGGCTTTCCCTCGAGGCTGTCCCTCGAGGCTTTCCCACGAGGCTTTCCCACAGGGCTGTGCCACGTGCCACCTTGGTGTGAGTCGATCCTCGGCGTTAAAGACGAGCCGGTGAAGGGAAAAGAGGTTCCTCTGGAATGGACTGAGACATCTGGGGGACTCTTGGAAAGGTGGCACAACCCTGAAGTTCCTCTCGCCGTTCCTGTTGAGAGGGCCTCCTCTTGAGATGCGACGGGAAGGCCGGGAACTCTTTCCCGACGAAGCAGGGAAAGGATCCCTCATCTCGAGCTACGAGGCGGAAACGGGGCTCCTCTGGATGTGGGCGGGACCCTCGTGATTCCTCTCGAGTGGAGACGGGTATGTCGGGGAACTTCTTGATTTGCAGCAAGGGTGTGAAGGAACCTTTCAAAGTTCCAGAGGTGAGGTGTGATCAGCCTCGAGACGCCTCATCGGAAATGGGCCTCATCTCGCCTGGAGGGGAGAACCTCCTGGATTTTCTCGAGTTGCGGCAGGTCTTCTCGAGTTACGACGGGGACCTCAGGAACCCGCTCTGGTGGCCTCAGGAAAGGCCAGTCCCCATGCGAGTTGCTAGGGGACCTCTCGGGATTCCTCTCCCGTCCATGCCGGGGCCTCAGTCCTTGTGTGGAGTCGGGGACGGAACCTGAGGATTCCTCTCCAGTGTTGCCATGGATCTTGGGGTGCTTCTGAGTCTCCCCAGGGGAGTCAGGCCTCGTCTCGAGTGGGGGCATGCACGTGCGCTTTCCTCCCGAGCTGCAGCAGTAGTGTCACGCTTCCTGTCACGTGGATCAAGGGATCTGTGGCTTTCCCTCGAGGCTGTCCCTCGAGGCTTTCCCACGAGGCTTTCCCACAGGGCTGTGCCACGTGCCACCTTGGTGTGAGTCGATCCTCGGCGTGAAAGACGAGCCGGTGAAGGGAAAAGAGGTTCCTCTGTAATGGACTGAGACATCTGGGGGACTCTTGGAAAGGTGGCACAACCCTGAAGTTCCTCTCGCCGTTCCTGTTGAGAGGGCCTCCTCTTGAGATGCGACGGGAAGGCCGGGAACTCTTTCCCGACGAAGCAGGGAAAGGATCCCTCATCTCGAGCTACGAGGCGGAAACGGGGCTCCTCTGGATGTGGGCGGGACCCTCGTGATTCCTCTCGAGTGGAGACGGGTATGTCGGGGAACTTCTTGATTTGCAGCAAGGGTGTGAAGGAGCCTTTCAAAGTTCCAGAGGTGAGGTGTGATCAGCCTCGAGACGCCTCAGCGGAAATGGGCCTCATCTCGCCTGGAGGGGAGAACCTCCTGGATTTTCTCGAGTTGCGGCAGGTCTTCTCGAGTTACGACGGGGACCTCAGGGACCCGCTCTGGTGGCCTCAGGAAAGGCCAGTCCCCATGCGAGTTGCTAGGGGACCTCTCGGGATTCCTCTCCCGTCCATGCCGGGGCCTCAGTCCTTGTGTGGAGTCGGGGCAGGAACCTTAGGATTCCTCTCCAGTGTTGCCATGGATCTTGGGGTGCTTCTGAGTCTCCCCAGGGGAGTCAGGCCTCGTCTCGAGTGGGGGCATGCACGTGCGCTTTCCTCCCGAGCTGCAGCAGTAGTGTCACGCTTCCTGTCACGTGGATCAAGGGATCTGTGGCTTTCCCTCGAGGCTGTCCCTCGAGGCTTTCCCACGAGGCTTTCCCACAGGGCTGTGCCACGTGCCACCTTGGTGTGAGTCGATCCTCGGCGTGAAAGACGAGCCGGTGAAGGGAAAAGAGGTTCCTCTGGAATGGACTGAGACATCTGGGGGACTCTTGGAATGGTGGCACGACCCTGGAGTTCCTCTCGCCGTACCTGTTGAGAGGGCCTCCTCTTGAGATGCGACGGGAACGCCGGGAACTCTTTCCCGACGATGCAGGGAATGGATCCCTCATCTCGAGCTACGAGGCGGAAACGGGGCTCCTCTGGATGTGGGCGGGACCATCGTGATTCCTCTCGAGTGGAGACGGGTATGTTGGGGAACTTCTTGATTTGCACCAAGGATGTGAAGGACCCTTTCGAAGTTCCAGAGGGGAGGTGTGATCAGCCTCGAGACACCTCAGCGGAAATGGGCCTCATCTCGCCTGGAGGGGAGAACCTCCTGGATTTTCTCGAGTTGCGGCAGGTCTTCTCGAGTTACGACGGGGACCTCAGGGACCCGCTCTGGTGGCCTCAGGAAAGGCCAGTCCCCATGCGAGTTGCTAGGGGACCTCTCTGGATTCCTCTCCCGTCCATGCCGGGGCCTCAGTCCTTGTGTGGATTCGGGGCCGGAACCTGAGGATTCCTCTCCAGTGTTGCCATGGATCTTGGGGTGCTTCTGAGTCTCCCCAGGGGAGTCAGGCCTCGTCTCGAGTGGGGGCATGCACGTGCGCATTCCTCCCGAGCTGCAGCAGTAGTGTCACGCTTCCAGTCACGTGGATCAAGGGATCTGTGGCTTTCCCTCGAGGCTGTCCCTCGAGGCTTTCCCACGAGGCTTTCCCACAGGGCTGTGCCACGTGCCACCTTGGTGTGAGTCGATCCTCGGCGTGAAAGACGAGCCGGTGAAGGGAAAAGAGGTTCCTCTGGAATGGACTGAGACATCTGGGGGACTCTTGGAAAGGTGGCACAACCCTGAAGTTCCTCTCGCCGTTCCTGTTGAGAGGGCCTCCTCTTGAGATGCGACGGGAACGCCGGGAACTCTTTCCCGACGAAGCAGGGAAAGGATCCCTCATCTCGAGCTACGAGGCGGAAACGGGGCTCCTCTGGATGTGGGCTGGACCCTCGTGATTCCTCTCGAGTGGAGACGGGAATGTCGGGGAACTTTTTGATTTGCAGCAAGGGTGTGAAGGAGCCTTTCGAAGTTCCAGAGGGGAGGTGTGATCAGCCTCGAGACGCCTCAGCGGAAATGGGCCTCATCTCGCCTGGAGGGGAGAACCTCCTGGATTTTCTCGAGTTGCGGCAGGTCTTCTCGAGTTACGACGGGGACCTCAGGGACCCGCTCTGGTGGCCTCAGGAAAGGCCAGTCCCCATGCGAGTTGCTAGGGGACCTCTAGGGATTCCTCTCCCGTCCATGCCGGGGCCTCAGTCCTTGTGTGGAGTCGGGGCCGGAACCTGAGGATTCCTCTCCAGTGTTGCCATGGATCTTGGGGTGCTTCTGAGTCTCCCCAGGGGAGTCAGGCCTCGTCTCGAGTGGGGGCATGCACGTGCGCTTTCCTCCCGAGCTGCAGCAGTAGTGTCACGCTTCCTGTCACGTGGATCAAGGGATCTGTGGCTTTCCCTCGAGGCTGTCCCTCGAGGCTTTCCCACGAGGCTTTCCCACAGGGCTGTGCCACGTGCCACCTTGGTGTGAGTCGATCCTCGGCGTGAAAGACGAGCCGGTGAAGGGAAAAGAGGTTCCTCTGGAATGGACTGAGACATCTGGGGGACTCTTGGAATGGTGGCACGACCCTGGAGTTCCTCTCGCCGTTCCTGTTGAGAGGGCCTCCTCTTGAGATGCGACGGGAAGGCCGGGAACTCTTTCCCGACGAAGCAGGGAAAGGATCCCTCATCTCGAGCTACGAGGCGGAAACGGGGCTCCTCTGGATGTGGGCGGGACCCTCGTGATTCCTCTCGAGTGGAGACGGGTATGTCGGGGAACTTCTTGATTTGCAGCAAGGGTGTGAAGGAGCCTTTCGAAGTTAGAGGTGAGGTGTGATCAGCCTCGAGACGCCTCAGCGGAAATGGGCCTCATCTCGCCTGGAGGGGAGAACCTCCTGGATTTTCTCGAGTTGCGGCAGGTCTTCTCGAGTTACGACGGGGACCTCAGGGACCCGCTCTGGTGGCCTCAGGAAAGGCCAGTCCCCATGCGAGTTGCTAGGGGACCTCTCGGGATTCCTCTCCCGTCCATGCCGGGGCCTCAGTCCTTGTGTGGAGTCGGGGCAGGAACCTGAGGTTTCCTCTCCAGTGTTGCCATGGATCTTGGGGTGCTTCTGAGTCTCCCCAGGGGAGTCAGGCCTCGTCTCGAGTGGGGGCATGCACGTGCGCTTTCCTCCCGAGCTGCAGCAGTAGTGTCACGCTTCCAGTCACGTGGATCAAGGGATCTGTGGCTTTCCCTCGAGGCTGTCCCTCGAGGCTTTCCCACGAGGCTTTCCCACAGGGCTGTGCCACGTGCCACCTTGGTGTGAGTCGATCCTCGGCGTTAAAGACGAGCCGGTGAAGGGAAAAGAGGTTCCTCTGGAATGGACTGAGACATCTGGGGGACTCTTGGAAAGGTGGCACAACCCTGAAGTTCCTCTCGCCGTTCCTGTTGAGAGGGCCTCCTCTTGAGATGCGACGGGAAGGCCGGGAACTCTTTCCCGACGAAGCAGGGAAAGGATCCCTCATCTCGAGCTACGAGGCGGAAACGGGGCTCCTCTGGATGTGGGCGGGACCCTCGTGATTCCTCTCGAGTGGAGACGGGTATGTCGGGGAACTTCTTGATTTGCAGCAAGGGTGTGAAGGAACCTTTCAAAGTTCCAGAGGTGAGGTGTGATCAGCCTCGAGACGCCTCATCGGAAATGGGCCTCATCTCGCCTGGAGGGGAGAACCTCCTGGATTTTCTCGAGTTGCGGCAGGTCTTCTCGAGTTACGACGGGGACCTCAGGAACCCGCTCTGGTGGCCTCAGGAAAGGCCAGTCCCCATGCGAGTTGCTAGGGGACCTCTCGGGATTCCTCTCCCGTCCATGCCGGGGCCTCAGTCCTTGTGTGGAGTCGGGGACGGAACCTGAGGATTCCTCTCCAGTGTTGCCATGGATCTTGGGGTGCTTCTGAGTCTCCCCAGGGGAGTCAGGCCTCGTCTCGAGTGGGGGCATGCACGTGCGCTTTCCTCCCGAGCTGCAGCAGTAGTGTCACGCTTCCTGTCACGTGGATCAAGGGATCTGTGGCTTTCCCTCGAGGCTGTCCCTCGAGGCTTTCCCACGAGGCTTTCCCACAGGGCTGTGCCACGTGCCACCTTGGTGTGAGTCGATCCTCGGCGTGAAAGACGAGCCGGTGAAGGGAAAAGAGGTTCCTCTGTAATGGACTGAGACATCTGGGGGACTCTTGGAAAGGTGGCACAACCCTGAAGTTCCTCTCGCCGTTCCTGTTGAGAGGGCCTCCTCTTGAGATGCGACGGGAAGGCCGGGAACTCTTTCCCGACGAAGCAGGGAAAGGATCCCTCATCTCGAGCTACGAGGCGGAAACGGGGCTCCTCTGGATGTGGGCGGGACCCTCGTGATTCCTCTCGAGTGGAGACGGGTATGTCGGGGAACTTCTTGATTTGCAGCAAGGGTGTGAAGGAGCCTTTCAAAGTTCCAGAGGTGAGGTGTGATCAGCCTCGAGACGCCTCAGCGGAAATGGGCCTCATCTCGCCTGGAGGGGAGAACCTCCTGGATTTTCTCGAGTTGCGGCAGGTCTTCTCGAGTTACGACGGGGACCTCAGGGACCCGCTCTGGTGGCCTCAGGAAAGGCCAGTCCCCATGCGAGTTGCTAGGGGACCTCTCGGGATTCCTCTCCCGTCCATGCCGGGGCCTCAGTCCTTGTGTGGAGTCGGGGCAGGAACCTTAGGATTCCTCTCCAGTGTTGCCATGGATCTTGGGGTGCTTCTGAGTCTCCCCAGGGGAGTCAGGCCTCGTCTCGAGTGGGGGCATGCACGTGCGCTTTCCTCCCGAGCTGCAGCAGTAGTGTCACGCTTCCTGTCACGTGGATCAAGGGATCTGTGGCTTTCCCTCGAGGCTGTCCCTTGAGGCTTTCCCACGAGGCTTTCCCACAGGGCTGTGCCACGTGCTACCTTGGTGTGAGTCGATCCTCGGCGTGAAAGACGAGCCGGTGAAGGGAAAAGAGGTTCCTCTGGAATGGACTGAGACATCTGGGGGACTCTTGGAATGGTGGCACGACCCTGGAGTTCCTCTCGCCGTACCTGTTGAGAGGGCCTCCTCTTGAGATGCGACGGGAACGCCGGGAACTCTTTCCCGACGATGCAGGGAATGGATCCCTCATCTCGAGCTACGAGGCGGAAACGGGGCTCCTCTGGATGTGGGCGGGACCATCGTGATTCCTCTCGAGTGGAGACGGGTATGTTGGGGAACTTCTTGATTTGCACCAAGGATGTGAAGGACCCTTTCGAAGTTCCAGAGGGGAGGTGTGATCAGCCTCGAGACACCTCAGCGGAAATGGGCCTCATCTCGCCTGGAGGGGAGAACCTCCTGGATTTTCTCGAGTTGCGGCAGGTCTTCTCGAGTTACGACGGGGACCTCAGGGACCCGCTCTGGTGGCCTCAGGAAAGGCCAGTCCCCATGCGAGTTGCTAGGGGACCTCTCGGGATTCCTCTCCCGTCCATGCCGGGGCCTCAGTCCTTGTGTGGAGTCGGGGCAGGAACCTGAGGTTTCCTCTCCAGTGTTGCCATGGATCTTGGGGTGCTTCTGAGTCTCCCCAGGGGAGTCAGGCCTCGTCTCGAGTGGGGGCATGCACGTGCGCTTTCCTCCCGAGCTGCAGCAGTAGTGTCACGCTTCCAGTCACGTGGATCAAGGGATCTGTGGCTTTCCCTCGAGGCTGTCCCTCGAGGCTTTCCCACGAGGCTTTCCCACAGGGCTGTGCCACGTGCCACCTTGGTGTGAGTCGATCCTCGGCGTGAAAGACGAGCCGGTGAAGGGAAAAGAGGTTCCTCTGGAATGGACTGAGACATCTGGGGGACTCTTGGAAAGGTGGCACAACCCTGAAGTTCCTCTCGCCGTTCCTGTTGAGAGGGCCTCCTCTTGAGATGCGACGGGAAGGCCGGGAACTCTTTCCCGACGAAGCAGGGAAAGGATCCCTCATCTCGAGCTACGAGGCGGAAACGGGGCTCCTCTGGATGTGGGCGGGACCCTCGTGATTCCTCTCGAGTGGAGACGGGTATGTCGGGGAACTTCTTGATTTGCAGCAAGGGTGTGAAGGAACCTTTCAAAGTTCCAGAGGTGAGGTGTGATCAGCCTCGAGACGCCTCATCGGAAATGGGCCTCATCTCGCCTGGAGGGGAGAACCTCCTGGATTTTCTCGAGTTGCGGCAGGTCTTCTCGAGTTACGACGGGGACCTCAGGAACCCGCTCTGGTGGCCTCAGGAAAGGCCAGTCCCCATGCGAGTTGCTAGGGGACCTCTCGGGATTCCTCTCCCGTCCATGCCGGGGCCTCAGTCCTTGTGTGGAGTCGGGGCCGGAACCTGAGGATTCCTCTCCAGTGTTGCCATGGATCTTGGGGTGCTTCTGAGTCTCCCCAGGGGAGTCAGGCCTCGTCTCGAGTGGGGGCATGCACGTGCGCTTTCCTCCCGAGCTGCAGCAGTAGTGTCACGCTTCCTGTCACGTGGATCAAGGGATCTGTGGCTTTCCCTCGAGGCTGTCCCTCGAGGCTTTCCCACGAGGCTTTCCCACAGGGCTGTGCCACGTGCCACCTTGGTGTGAGTCGATCCTCGGCGTGAAAGACGAGCCGGTGAAGGGAAAAGAGGTTCCTCTGTAATGGACTGAGACATCTGGGGGACTCTTGGAAAGGTGGCACAACCCTGAAGTTCCTCTCGCCGTTCCTGTTGAGAGGGCCTCCTCTTGAGATGCGACGGGAAGGCCGGGAACTCTTTCCCGACGAAGCAGGGAAAGGATCCCTCATCTCGAGCTACGAGGCGGAAACGGGGCTCCTCTGGATGTGGGCGGGACCCTCGTGATTCCTCTCGAGTGGAGACGGGTATGTCGGGGAACTTCTTGATTTGCAGCAAGGGTGTGAAGGAGCCTTTCAAAGTTCCAGAGGTGAGGTGTGATCAGCCTCGAGACGCCTCAGCGGAAATGGGCCTCATCTCGCCTGGAGGGGAGAACCTCCTGGATTTTCTCGAGTTGCGGCAGGTCTTCTCGAGTTACGACGGGGACCTCAGGGACCCGCTCTGGTGGCCTCAGGAAAGGCCAGTCCCCATGCGAGTTGCTAGGGGACCTCTCGGGATTCCTCTCCCGTCCATGCCGGGGCCTCAGTCCTTGTGTGGAGTCGGGGCAGGAACCTTAGGATTCCTCTCCAGTGTTGCCATGGATCTTGGGGTGCTTCTGAGTCTCCCCAGGGGAGTCAGGCCTCGTCTCGAGTGGGGGCATGCACGTGCGCTTTCCTCCCGAGCTGCAGCAGTAGTGTCACGCTTCCTGTCACGTGGATCAAGGGATCTGTGGCTTTCCCTCGAGGCTGTCCCTCGAGGCTTTCCCACGAGGCTTTCCCACAGGGCTGTGCCACGTGCCACCTTGGTGTGAGTCGATCCTCGGCGTGAAAGACGAGCCGGTGAAGGGAAAAGAGGTTCCTCTGGAATGGACTGAGACATCTGGGGGACTCTTGGAATGGTGGCACGACCCTGGAGTTCCTCTCGCCGTACCTGTTGAGAGGGCCTCCTCTTGAGATGCGACGGGAACGCCGGGAACTCTTTCCCGACGATGCAGGGAATGGATCCCTCATCTCGAGCTACGAGGCGGAAACGGGGCTCCTCTGGATGTGGGCGGGACCATCGTGATTCCTCTCGAGTGGAGACGGGTATGTTGGGGAACTTCTTGATTTGCACCAAGGGTGTGAAGGACCCTTTCGAAGTTCCAGAGGGGAGGTGTGATCAGCCTCGAGACACCTCAGCGGAAATGGGCCTCATCTCGCCTGGAGGGGAGAACCTCCTGGATTTTCTCGAGTTGCGGCAGGTCTTCTCGAGTTACGACGGGGACCTCAGGGACCCGCTCTGGTGGCCTCAGGAAAGGCCAGTCCCCATGCGAGTTGCTAGGGGACCTCTCGGGATTCCTCTCCCGTCCATGCCGGGGCCTCAGTCCTTGTGTGGAGTCGGGCCCGGAACCTGAGGATTCCTCTCCAGTGTTGCCATGGATCTTGGGGTGCTTCTGAGTCTCCCCAGGGGAGTCAGGCCTCGTCTCGAGTGGGGGCATGCACGTGCGCTTTCCTCCCGAGCTGCAGCAGTAGTGTCACGCTTCCTGTCACGTGGATCAAGGGATCTGTGGCTTACCCTCGAGGCTGTCCCTCGAGGCTTTCCCACGAGGCTTTCCCACAGGGCTGTGCCACGTGCCACCTTGGTGTGAGTCGATCCTCGGTGTGAAAGACGAGCCGGTGAAGGGAAAAGAGGTTCCTCTGTAATGGACTGAGACATCTGGGGGACTCTTGGAATGGTGGCACGACCCTGGAGTTCCTCTCGCCGTTCCTGTTGAGAGGGCCTCCTCTTGAGATGCGACGGGAAGGCCGGGAACTCTTTCCCGACGAAGCAGGGAAAGGATCCCTCATCTCGAGCTACGAGGCGGAAACGGGGCTCCTCTGGATGTGGTCGGGACCCTCGTGATTCCTCTCGAGTGGAGACGGGTATGTCGGGGAACTTCTTGATTTGCACCAAGGGGGTGAAGGAGCCTTTCGAAGTTCCAGAGGTGAGGTGTGATCAGCCTCGAGACGCCTCAGCGGAAATGGGCCTCATCTCGCCTGGAGGGGAGAACCTCCTGGATTTTCTCGAGTTGCGGCAGGTCTTCTCTTGTTACGACGGGGACCTCAGGGACCCGCTCTGGTGGCCTCAGGAAAGGCCAGTCCCCATGCGAGTTGCTAGGGGACCTCTCGGTATTCCTCTCCCGTCCATGCCGGGGCCTCAGTCCTTGTGTGGATTCGGGGCCGGAACCTGAGGATTCCTCTCCAGTGTTGCCATGGATCTTGGGGTGCTTCTGAGTCTCCCCAGGGGAGTCAGGCCTCGTCTCGAGTGGGGGCATGCACGTGCGCTTTCCTCCTGAGCTGCGGCGTTAGTGTCACGCTTCCTGTCACGTGGATCAAGGGATCTGTGGCTTTCCCTCGAGGCTGTCCCTCGAGGCTTTCCCACGAGGCTTTCCCACAGGGCTGTGCCACGTGCCACCTTGGTGTGAGTCGATCCTCGGCGTGAAAGACGAGCCGGTGAAGGGAAAAGAGGTTCCTCTGGAATGGACTGAGACATCTGGGGGACTCTTGGAATGGTGGCACAACCCTGAAGTTCCTCTCGCCGTTCCTGTTGAGAGGGCCTCCTCTTGAGATGCGACGGGAAGGCCGGGAACTCTTTCCCGACGAAGCAGGGAAAGGATCCCTCATCTCGAGCTACGAGGCAGAAACGGGGCTCCTCTGGATGTGGGCGGGACCCTCGTGATTCCTCTCGAGTGGAGACGGGTATGTCGGGGAACTTCTTGATTTGCAGCATGGTGTGAAGGAACCTTTCGAAGTTCCAGAGGGGAGGGGTGATCAGCCTCGAGACGCCTCAGCGGAAATGGGCCTCATCTCGCCTGGAGGGGAGAACCTCCTGGATTTTCTCGAGTTGCGGCAGGTCTTCTCGAGTTACGACGGGGACCTCAGGGACCCGCTCTGGTGGCCTCAGGAAAGGCCAGTCCCCATGCGAGTTGCTAGGGGACCTCTCGGGATTCCTCTCCCGTCCATGCCGGGGCCTCAGTCCTTGTGTGGAGTCGGGGCCGGAACCTGAGGATTCCTCTCCAGTGTTGCCATGGAACTTGGGGTGCTTCTGAGTCTCCCCAGGGGAGTCAGGCCTCGTCTCGAGTGGGGGCATGCACGTGCGCATTCCTCCCGAGCTGCAGCAGTAGTGTCACACTTCCTGTCACGTGGATCAAGGGATCTGTGGCTTTCCCTCGAGGCTGTCCCTCGAGGCTTTCCCACGAGGCTTTCCCACAGGGCTGTGCCACGTGCCACCTTGGTGTGAGTCGATCCTCGGCGTGAAAGACGAGCCGGTGAAGGGAAAAGAGGTTCCTCTGGAATGGACTGAGACATCTGGGGGACTCTTGGAAAGGTGGCACAACCCTGAAGTTCCTCTCGCCGTTCCTGTTGAGAGGGCCTCCTCTTGAGATGCGACGGGAACGCCGGGAACTCTTTCCCGACGAAGCAGGAAATGGATCCCTCATCTCGAGCTACGAGGCGGAAACGGGGCTCCTCTGGATGTGGGCAGGACCCTCGTGATTCCTCTCGAGTGGAGACGGGTATGTCGGGAAACTTTTTGATTTGCACCAAGGGTGTGAAGGAGCCTTTCGAAGTTCCAGAGGTGAGGTGTGATCAGCCTCGAGACGCCTCAGCGGAAATGGGCCTCATCTCGCCTGGAGGGGAGAACCTCCTGGATTTTCTCGAGTTGCGGCAGGTCTTCTCGAGTTACGACGGGGACCTCAGGGACCCGCTCTGGTGGCCTCGGAAAGGCCAGTCCCCATGCGAGTTGCTAGGGGACCTCTCGGGATTCCTCTCCCGTCCATGCCGGGGCCTCAGTCCTTGTGTGGAGTCGGGGCCGGAACCTGAGGATTCCTCTCCAGTGTTGCCATGGATCTTGGGGTGCTTCTGAGTCTCCCCAGGGGAGTCAGGCCTCGTCTCGAGTGGGGGCATGCACGTGCGCTTTCCTCCCGAGCTGCAGCAGTAGTGTCACGCTTCCTGTCACGTGGATCAAGGGATCTGTGGCTTTCCCTCGAGGCTGTCCCTCGAGGCTTTCCCACGAGGCTTTCCCACAGGGCTGTGCCACGTGCCACCTTGGTGTGAGTCGATCCTCGGCGTGAAAGACGAGCCGGTGAAGGGAAAAGAGGTTCCTCTGGAATGGACTGAGACATCTGGGGGACTCTTGGAATGGTGGCACGACCCTGGAGTTCCTCTCGCCGTTCCTGTTGAGAGGGCCTCCTCTTGAGATGCGACGGGAACTCCGGGAACTCTTTCCCGACGAAGCAGGGAAAGGATCCCTCATCTCGAGCTACGAGGCGGAAACGGGGCTCCTCTGGATGTGGGCGGGACCATCGTGATTCCTCTCGAGTGGAGACGGGTATGTCGGGGAACTTCTTGATTTGCACCAAGGGTGTGAAGGAGCCTTTCGAAGTTCCAGAGGGGAGGTGTGATCATCCTCGAGACGCCTCAGCGGAAATGGGCCTCATGTCGCCTGGAGGGGAGAACCTCCTGGATTTTCTCGAGTTGCGGCAGGTCTTCTCGAGTTACGACGGGGACCTCAGGGACCCGCTCTGGTGGCCTCAGGAAAGGCCAGTCCCCATGCGAGTTGCTAGGGGACCTCTCGGGATTCCTCTCCCGTCCATGCCGGGGCCTCAGTCCTTGTGTGGAGTCGGGGCCGGAACCTGAGGATTCCTCTCCAGTGTTGCCATGGATCTTGGGGTGCTTCTGAGTCTCCCCAGGGGAGTCAGGCCTCGTCTCGAGTGGGGGCATGCACGTGCGCTTTCCTCCCGAGCTGCAGCAGTAGTGTCACGCTTCCTGTCACGTGGATCAAGGGATCTGTGGCTTTCCCTCGAGGCTGTCCCTCGAGGCTTTCCCAGGAGGCTTTCCCACAGGGCTGTGCCACGTGCCACCTTGGTGTGAGTCGATCCTCGGCGTGAAAGACGAGCCGGTGAAGGGAAAAGAGGTTCCTCTGGAATGGACTGAGACATCTGGGGGACTCTTGGAAAGGTGGCACAACCCTGAAGTTCCTCTCGCCGTTCCTGTTGAGAGGGCCTCCTCTTGAGATGCGACGGGAACGCCGGGAACTCTTTCCCGACGAAGCAGGGAATGGATCCCTCATCTCGAGCTACGAGGCGGAAACGGGGCTCCTCTGGATGTGGGCGGGACCCTCGTGATTCCTCTCGAGTGGAGACGGGTATGTCGGGGAACTTTTTGATTTGCACCAAGGGTGTGAAGGAGCCTTTCGAAGTTCCAGAGGGGAGGTGTGATCAGCCTCGAGACGCCTCAGCGGAAATGGGCCTCATCTCGCCTGGAGGGGAGAACCTCCTGGATTTTCTCGAGTTGCGGCAGGTCTTCTCGAGTTACGACGGGGACCTCAGGGACCCGCTCTGGTGGCCTCAGGAAAGGCCAGTCCCCATGCGAGTTGCTAGGGGACCTCTCGGGATTCCTCTCCCGTCCATGCCGGGGCCTCAGTCCTTGTGTGGAGTCGGGGCCGGAACCTGAGGATTCCTCTCCAGTGTTGCCATGGATCTTGGGGTGCTTCTGAGTCTCCCCAGGGGAGTCAGGCCTCGTCTCGAGTGGGGGCATGCACGTGCGCTTTCCTCCCGAGCTGCAGCAGTAGTGTCACGCTTCCTGTCACGTGGATCAAGGGATCTGTGGCTTTCCCTCGAGGCTGTCCCTCGAGGCTTTCCCACGAGGCTTTCCCACAGGGCTGTGCCACGTGCCACCTTGGTGTGAGTCGATCCTCGGCGTGAAAGACGAGCCGGTGAAGGGAAAAGAGGTTCCTCTGGAATGGACTGAGACATCTGGGGGACTCTTGGAATGGTGGCACGACCCTGGAGTTCCTCTCGCCGTTCCTGTTGAGAGGGCCTCCTCTTGAGATGCGACGGGAACGCCGGGAACTCTTTCCCGACGAAGCAGGCAAAGGATCCCTCATCTCGAGCTACGAGGCCGAAACGGGGCTCCTCTGGATGTGGGCTGGACCCTCGTGATTCATCTCGAGTGGAGACGGGAATGTCGGGGAACTTTTTGATTTGCAGCAAGGGTGTGAAGGAGCCTTTCGAAGTTCCAGAGGGGAGGTGTGATCAGCCTCGAGACGCCTCAGCGGAAATGGGCCTCATCTCGCCTGGAGGGGAGAACCTCCTGGATTTTCTCGAGTTGTGGCAGGTCTTCTCGAGTTACGACGGGGACCTCAGGGACCCGCTCTGGTGGCCTCAGGAAAGGCCAGTCCCCATGCGAGTTGCTAGGGGACCTCTCGGGATTCCTCTCCCGTCCATGCCGGGGCCTCAGTCCTTGTGTGGAGTCGGGGCCGGAACCTGAGGATTCCTCTCCAGTGTTGCCATGGATCTTGGGGTGCTTCTGAGTCTCCCCAGGGGAGTCAGGCCTCGTCTCCAGTGGGGACATGCACGTGCGCTTTCCTCCCGAGCTGCAGCAGTAGTGTCACGCTTCCTGTCACGTGGATCAAGGGATCTGTGGCTTTCCCTCGAGGCTGTCCCTCGAGGCTTTCCCACGAGGCTTTCCCACAGGGCTGTGCCACGTGCCACCTTGGTGTGAGTCGATCCTCGGCGTGAAAGACGAGCCGGTGAAGGGAAAAGAGGTTCCTCTGGAATGGACTGAGACATCTGGGGGACTCTTGGAATGGTGGCACGACCCTGGACTTCCTCTCGCCGTTCCTGTTGAGAGGGCCTCCTCTTGAGATGCGACGGGAACGCCGGGAACTCTTTCCCGACGATGCAGGCAAAGGATCCCTCATCTCGAGCTACGAGGCCGAAACGGGGCTCCTCTGGATGTGGGCTGGACCCTCGTGATTCCTCTCGAGTGGAGACGGGAATGTCGGGGAACTTTTTGATTTGCAGCAAGGGTGTGAAGGAGCCTTTCGAAGTTCCAGAGGGGAGGTGTGATCAGCCTCGAGACGCCTCAGCGGAAATGGGCCTCATCTCGCCTGGAGGGGAGAACCTCCTGGATTTTCTCGAGTTGTGGCAGGTCTTCTCGAGTTACGACGGGGACCTCAGGGACCCGCTCTGGTGGCCTCAGGAAAGGCCAGTCCCCATGCGAGTTGCTAGGGGACCTCTCGGGATTCCTCTCCCGTCCATGCCGGGGCCTCAGTCCTTGTGTGGAGTCGGGGCCGGAACCTGAGGATTCCTCTCCAGTGTTGCCATGGATCTTGGGGTGCTTCTGAGTCTCCCCAGGGGAGTCAGGCCTCGTCTCCAGTGGGGGCATGCACGTGCGCTTTCCTCCCGAGCTGCAGCAGTAGTGTCACGCTTCCTGTCACGTGGATCAAGGGATCTGTGGCTTTCCCTCGAGGCTGTCCCTCGAGGCTTTCCCACGAGGCTTTCCCACAGGGCTGTGCCACGTGCCACCTTGGTGTGAGTCGATCCTCGGCGTGAAAGACGAGCCGGTGAAGGGAAAAGAGGTTCCTCTGGAATGGACTGAGACATCTGGGGGACTCTTGGAATGGTGGCACGACCCTGGAGTTCCTCTCGCCGTTCCTGTTGAGAGGGCCTCCTCTTGAGATGCGACGGGAACTCCGGGAACTCTTTCCCGACGAAGCAGGGAAAGGATCCCTCATCTCGAGCTACGAGGCGGAAACGGGGCTCCTCTGGATGTGGGCGGGACCATCGTGATTCCTCTCGAGTGGAGACGGGTATGTCGGGGAACTTCTTGATTTGCACCAAGGGTGTGAAGGAGCCTTTCGAAGTTCCAGAGGGGAGGTGTGATCATCCTCGAGACGCCTCAGCGGAAATGGGCCTCATGTCGCCTGGAGGGGAGAACCTCCTGGATTTTCTCGAGTTGCGGCAGGTCTTCTCGAGTTACGACGGGGACCTCAGGGACCCGCTCTGGTGGCCTCAGGAAAGGCCAGTCCCCATGCGAGTTGCTAGGGGACCTCTCGGGATTCCTCTCCCGTCCATGCCGGGGCCTCAGTCCTTGTGTGGAGTCGGGGCCGGAACCTGAGGATTCCTCTCCAGTGTTGCCATGGATCTTGGGGTGCTTCTGAGTCTCCCCAGGGGAGTCAGGCCTCGTCTCGAGTGGGGGCATGCACGTGCGCTTTCCTCCCGAGCTGCAGCAGTAGTGTCACACTTCCTGTCACGTGGATCAAGGGATCTGTGGCTTTCCCTCGAGGCTGTCCCTCGAGGCTTTCCCACGAGGCTTTCCCACAGGGCTGTGCCACGTGCCACCTTGGTGTGAGTCGATCCTCGGCGTGAAAGACGATCCGGTGAAGGGAAAAGAGGTTCCTCTGGAATGGACTGAGACATCTGGGGGACTCTTGGAAAGGTGGCACAACCCTGAAGTTCCTCTCGCCGTTCCTGTTGAGAGGGCCTCCTCTTGAGATGCGACGGGAACGCCGGGAACTCTTTCCCGACGAAGCAGGGAATGGATCCCTCATCTCGAGCTACGAGGCGGAAACGGGCTCCTCTGGATGTGGGCGGGACCCTCGTGATTCCTCTCGAGTGGAGACGGGTATGTCGGGGAACTTTTTGATTTGCACCAAGGGTGTGAAGGAGCCTTTCGAAGTTCCAGAGGGGAGGTGTGATCAGCCTCGAGACGCCTCAGCGGAAATGGGCCTCATCTCGCCTGGAGGGGAGAACCTCCTGGATTTTCTCGAGTTGCGGCAGGTCTTCTCGAGTTACGACGGGGACCTCAGGGACCCGCTCTGGTGGCCTCAGGAAAGGCCAGTCCCCATGCGAGTTGCTAGGGGACCTCTCGGGATTCCTCTCCCGTCCATGCCGGGGCCTCAGTCCTTGTGTGGAGTCGGGGCCGGAACCTGAGGATTCCTCTCCAGTGTTGCCATGGATCTTGGGGTGCTTCTGAGTCTCCCCAGTGGAGTCAGGCCTCGTCTCGAGTGGGGGCATGCACGTGCGCTTTCCTCCCGAGCTGCAGCAGTAGTGTCACGCTTCCTGTCACGTGGATCAAGGGATCTGTGGCTTTCCCTCGAGGCTGTCCCTCGAGGCTTTCCCACGAGGCTTTCCCACAGGGCTGTGCCACGTGCCACCTTGGTGTGAGTCGATCCTCGGCGTGAAAGACGAGCCGGTGAAGGGAAAAGAGGTTCCTCTGGAATGGACTGAGACATCTGGGGGACTCTTGGAATGGTGGCACGACCCTGGAGTTCCTCTCGCCGTTCCTGTTGAGAGGGCCTCCTCTTGAGATGCGACGGGAACGCCGGGAACTCTTTCCCGACGAAGCAGGGAAAGGATCCCTCATCTCGAGCTACGAGGCGGAAACGGGGCTCCTCTGGATGTGGGCGGGACCATCGTGATTCCTCTCGAGTGGAGACGGGTATGTCGGGGAACTTTTTGATTTGCACCAAGGGTGTGAAGGAGCCTTTCGAAGTTCCAGAGGGGAGGTGTGATCAGCCTCGAGACGCCTCAGCGGAAATGGGCCTCATCTCGCCTGGAGGGGAGAACCTCCTGGATTTTCTCGAGTTGCGGCAGGTCTTCTCGAGTTACGACGGGGACCTCAGGGACCCGCTCTGGTGGCCTCAGGAAAGGCCAGTCCCCATGCGAGTTGCTAGGGGACCTCTCGGGATTCCTCTCCCGTCCATGCCGGGGCCTCAGTCCTTGTGTGGAGTCGGGGCCGGAACCTGAGGATTCCTCTCCAGTGTTGCCATGGATCTTGGGGTGCTTCTGAGTCTCCCCAGGGGAGTCAGGCCTCGTCTCGAGTGGGGGCATGCACGTGCGCTTTCCTCCCGAGCTGCAGCAGTAGTGTCACGCTTCCTGTCACGTGGATCAAGGGATCTGTGGCTTTCCCTCGAGGCTGTCCCTCGAGGCTTTCCCACGAGGCTTTCCCACAGGGCTGTGCCACGTGCCACCTTGGTGTGAGTCGATCCTCGGCGTGAAAGACGAGCCGGTGAAGGGAAAAGAGGTTCCTCTGGAATGGACTGAGACATCTGGGGGACTCTTGGAATGGTGGCACGACCCTGGAGTTCCTCTCGCCGTTCCTGTTGAGAGGGCCTCCTCTTGAGATGCGACGGGAACGCCGGGAACTCTTTCCCGACGAAGCAGGGAAAGGATCCCTCATCTCGAGCTACGAGGCGGAAACGGGGCTCCTCTGGATGTGGGCGGGACCATCGTGATTCCTCTCGAGTGGAGACGGGTATGTCGGGGAACTTCTTGATTTGCACCAAGGGTGTGAAGGACCCTTTCGAAGTTCCAGAGGGGAGGTGTGATCAGCCTCGAAACGCCTCAGCGGAAATGGGCCTCATCTCGCCTGGAGGGGAGAACCTCCTGGATTTTCTCGAGTTGCGGCAGGTCTTCTCGAGTTACGACGGGGACCTCAGGGACCCGCTCTGGTGGCCTCAGGAAAGGCCAGTCCCCATGCGAGTTGCTAGGGGACCTCTCGGGATTCCTCTCCCGTCCATGCCGGGGCCTCAGTCCTTGTGTGGAGTCGGGGCCGGAACCTGAGGATTCCTCTCCAGTGTTGCCATGGATCTTGGGGTGTTTCTGAGTCTCCCCAGGGGAGTCAGGCCTCGTCTCGAGTGGGGGCATGCACGTGCGCTTTCCTCCCGAGCTGCAGCAGTAGTGTCACGCTTCCTGTCACGTGGATCAAGGGATCTGTGGCTTTCCCTCGAGGCTGTCCCTCGAGGCTTTCCCACGAGGCTTTCCCACAGGGCTGTGCCACGTGCCACCTTGGTGTGAGTCGATCCTCGGCGTGAAAGACGAGCCGGTGAAGGGAAAAGAGGTTCCTCTGGAATGGACTGAGACATCTGGGGGACTCTTGGAATGGTGGCACGACCCTGGAGTTCCTCTCGCCGTTCCTGTTGAGAGGGCCTCCTCTTGAGATGCGACGGGAACGCCGGGAACTCTTTCCCGACGAAGCAGGGAAAGGATCCCTCATCTCGAGCTACGAGGCGGAAACGGGGCTCCTCTGGATGTGGGCGGGACCCTCGTGATTCCTCTCGAGTGGAGACGGGTATGTCGGGGAACTTCTTGATTTGCACCAAGGGTGTGAAGGACCCTTTCGAAGTTCCAGAGGGGAGGTGTGATCAGCCTCGAAACGCCTCAGCGGAAATGGGCCTCATCTCCCCTGGAGGGGAGAACCTCCTGGATTTTCTCGAGTTGCGGCAGGTCTTCTCGAGTTATGACGGGGACCTCAGGGACCCGCTCTGGTGGCCTCAGGAAAGGCCAGTCCCCATGCGAGTTGCTAGGGGACCTCTCGGGATTCCTCTCCCGTCCATGCCGGGGCCTCAGTCCTTGTGTGGAGTCGGGGCCGGAACCTGAGGATTCCTCTCCAGTGTTGCCATGGATCTTGGGGTGTTTCTGAGTCTCCCCAGGGGAGTCAGGCCTCGTCTCGAGTGGGGGCATGCACGTGCGCTTTCCTCCCGAGCTGCAGCAGTAGTGTCACGCTTCCTGTCACGTGGATCAAGGGATCTGTGGCTTTCCCTCGAGGCTGTCCCTTGAGGCTTTCCCACGAGGCTTTCCCACAGGGCTGTGCCACGTGCCACCTTGGTGTGAGTCGATCCTCGGCGTGAAAGACGAGCCGGTGAAGGGAAAAGAGGTTCCTCTGGAATGGACTGAGACATCTGGGGGACTCTTGGAAAGGTGGCACAACCCTGAAGTTCCTCTCGCCGTTCCTGTTGAGAGGGCCTCCTCTTGAGATGCGACGGGAATGCCGGGAACTCTTTCCCGACGAAGCAGGGAATGGATCCCACATCTCGAGCTACGAGGTGGAAACGGGGCTCCTCTCGATGTGGGCGGGACCCTCGTAATTCCTCTCGAGTGGAGACGGGTATGTCGGGGAACTTTTTGATTTGCAGCAAGGGTGTGAAGGAGCCTTTCGAAGTTCCAGAGGGGAGGTGTGATCAGCCTCGAGACGCCTCAGCGGAAATGGGCCTCATCTCGCCTGGAGAGGAGAACCTCCTGGATTTTCTCGAGTTGCGGCAGGTCTTCTCGAGTTACGACGGGGACCTCAGGGACCCGCTCTGGTGGCCTCAGGAAAGGCCAGTCCCCATGCCAGTTGCTAGGGGACCTCTCGGGATTCCTCTCCCGTCCATTCCGGGGCCTCAGTCCTTGTGTGGAGTCGGGGCCGGAACCTGAGGATTCCTCTCCAGTGTTGCCATGGATCTTGGGGTGTTTCTGAGTCTCCCCAGGGGAGTCAGGCCTCGTCTCGTGTGGGGGCATGCACGTGCGCTTTCCTCCCGAACTGCAGCAGTAGTGTCACGCTTCCTGTCACGTGGATCAAGGGATCTGTGGCTTTCCCTCGAGGCTGTCCCTCGAGGCTTTCCCACGAGGCTTTCCCACAGGGCTGTGCCACGTGCCACCTTGGTGTGAGTCGATCCTCGGCGTGAAAGACGAGCCGGTGAAGGGAAAAGAGGTTCCTCTGAAATGGACTGAGACATCTGGGGGACTCTTGGAAAGGTGGCACAACCCTGAAGTTCCTCTCGCCGTTCCTGTTGAGAGGGCCTCCTCTTGAGATACGACGGGAACGCCGGGAACTCTTTCCCGACGAAGCAGGGAATGGATCCCTCATCTCGAGCTACGAGGCGGAAACGGGGCTCCTCTGGATGTGGGCGGGACCCTCGTGATTCCTCATGAGTGGAGACGGGTATGTCGGAGAACTTTTTGATTTGCACCAAGGGTGTGAAGGAGCCTTTCGAAGTTCCAGAGGTGAGGTGTGATCAGCCTCGAGACGCCTCAGCGGAAATGGGCCTCATCTCGCCTGGAGGGGAGAACCTCCTGGATTTTCTCGAGTTGCGGCAGGTCTTCTCGAGTTACGACGGGGACCTCAGGGACCCGCTCTGGTGGCCTCAGGAAAGGCCAGTCCCCATGCGAGTTGCTAGGGGACCTCTCGCGATTCCTCTCCCGTCCATGCCGGGGCCTCAGTCCTTGTGTGGAGTCGGGGCCGGAACCTGAGGATTCCTCTCCAGTGTTGCCATGGATCTTGGGGTGCTTCTGAGTCTCCCCAGGGGAGTCAGGCCTCGTCTCGAGTGGGGGCATGCACGTGCGCTTTCCTCCCGAGCTGCAGCAGTAGTGTCACGCTTCCTGTCACGTGGATCAAGGGATCTGTGGCTTTCCCTCGAGGCTGTCCCTCGAGGCTTTCCCACGAGGCTTTCCCACAGGGCTGTGCCACGTGCCACCTTGGTGTGAGTCGATCCTCGGCGTGAAAGACGAGCCGGTGAAGGGAAAAGAGGTTCCTCTGGAATGGACTGAGACATCTGGGGGACTCTTGGAATGGTGGCACGACCCTGGAGTTCCTCTCGCCGTTCCTGTTGAGAGGGCCTCCTCTTGAGATGCGACGGGAACGCCGGGAACTCTTTCCCGACGAAGCAGGGAAATGATCCCTCATCTCGAGCTACGAGGCGGAAACGGGGCTCCTCTGGATGTGGGCTGGACCCTCGTGATTCCTCTCGAGTGGAGACGGGAATGTCGGGGAACTTTTTGATTTGCAGCAAGGGTGTGAAGAAGCCTTTCGAAGTTCCAGAGGGGAGGTGTGATCAGCCTCGAGACGCCTCAGCGGAAATGGGCCTCATCTCGCCTGGAGGGGAGAACCTCCTGGATTTTCTCGAAGTGGCGGCAGGTCTTCTCAAGTTACGACGGGGACCTCAGGGACCCGCTCTGGTGGCCTCAGGAAAGGCCAGTCCCCATGCGAGTTGCTAGGAGACCTCTCGGGATTCCTCTCCCGTCCATGCCGGGGCCTCAGTCCTTGTGTGGAGTCGGGGCCGGAACCTGAGGATTCCTCTCCAGTGTTGCCATGGATCTTGGGGTGCTTCTGAGTCTCCCCAGGGGAGTCAGGCATCGTCGCGAGTGGGGGCATGCACGTGCGCTTTCCTCCCGAGCTGCAGCAGTAGTGTCACGCTTCCTGTCACGTGGATCAAGGGATCTGTGGCTTTCCCTCGAGGCTGTCCCTCGAGGCTTTCCCACGAGGCTTTCCCACAGGGCTGTGCCACGTGCCACCTTGGTGTGAGTCGATCCTCGGCGTGAAAGACGAGCCGGTGAAGGGAAAAGAGGTTCCTCTGGAATGGACTGAGACATCTGGGGGACTCTTGGAATGGTGGCATGACCCTGGAGTTCCTCTCGCCGTTCCTGTTGAGAGGGCCTCCTCTTGAGATGCGACGGGAACGCCGGGAACTCTTTCCCGACGAAGCAGGGAAAGGATCCCTCATCTCGAGCTACGAGGCGGAAACGGGGCTCCTCTGGATGTGGGCGGGACCATCGTGATTCCTCTCGAGTGGAGACGGGTATGTCGGGGAACTTCTTGATTTGCACCAAGGGTGTGAAGGACCCTTTCGAAGTTCCAGAGGGGAGGTGTGATCAGCCTCGAAACGCCTCAGCGGAAATGGGCCTCATCTCCCCTGGAGGGGAGAACCTCCTGGATTTTCTCGAGTTGCGGCAGGTCTTCTCGAGTTACGACGGGGACCTCAGGGACCCGCTCTGGTGGCCTCAGGAAAGGCCAGTCCCCATGCGAGTTGCTAGGGGACCTCTCGGGATTCCTCTCCCGTCCATGCCGGGGCCTCAGTCCTTGTGTGGAGTCGGGGCCGGAACCTGAGGATTCCTCTCCAGTGTTGCCATGGATCTTGGGGTGTTTCTGAGTCTCCCCAGGGGAGTCAGGCCTCGTCTCGAGTGGGGGCATGCACGTGCGCTTTCCTCCCGAGCTGCAGCAGTAGTGTCACGCTTCCTGTCACGTGGATCAATGGATCTGTGGCTTTCCCTCGAGGCTGTCCCTTGAGGCTTTCCCACGAGGCTTTCCCACAGGGCTGTGCCACGTGCCACCTTGGTGTGAGTCGATCCTCGGCGTGAAAGACGAGCCGGTGAAGGGAAAAGAGGTTCCTCTGGAATGGACTGAGACATCTGGGGGACTCTTGGAAAGGTGGCACAACCCTGAAGTTCCTCTCGCCGTTCCTGTTGAGAGGGCCTCCTCTTGAGATGCGACGGGAATGCCGGGAACTCTTTCCCGACGAAGCAGGGAATGGATCCCACATCTCGAGCTACGAGGTGGAAACGGGGCTCCTCTCGATGTGGGCGGGACCCTCGTAATTCCTCTCGAGTGGAGACGGGTATGTCGGGGAACTTTTTGATTTGCAGCAAGGGTGTGAAGGAGCCTTTCGAAGTTCCAGAGGGGAGGTGTGATCAGCCTCGAGACGCCTCAGCGGAAATGGGCCTCATCTCGCCTGGAGAGGAGAACCTCCTGGATTTTCTCGAGTTGCGGCAGGTCTTCTCGAGTTACGACGGGGACCTCAGGGACCCGCTCTGGTGGCCTCAGGAAAGGCCAGTCCCCATGCGAGTTGCTAGGGGACCTCTCGGGATTCCTCTCCCGTCCATGCCGGGGCCTCAGTCCTTGTGTGGAGTCGGGGCCGGAACCTGAGGATTCCTCTCCAGTGTTGCCATGGATCTTGGGGTGCTTCTGAGTCTCCCCAGGGGAGTCAGGCCTCGTCTCGAGTGGGGGCATGCACGTGCGCTTTCCTCCCGAGCTGCAGCAGTAGTGTCACGCTTCCTGTCACGTGGATCAAGGGATCTGTGGCTTTCCCTCGAGGCTGTCCCTCGAGGCTTTCCCACGAGGCTTTCCCACAGGGCTGTGCCACGTGCCACCTTGGTGTGAGTCGATCCTCGGCGTGAAAGACGAGCCGGTGAAGGGAAAAGAGGTTCCTCTGGAATGGACTGAGACATCTGGGGGACTCTTGGAATGGTGGCACGACCCTGGAGTTCCTCTCGCCGTTCCTGTTGAGAGGGCCTCCTCTTGAGATGCGACGGGAACGCCGGGAACTCTTTCCCGACGAAGCAGGGAAAGGATCCCTCATCTCGAGCTACGAGGCGGAAACGGGGCTCCTCTGGATGTGGGCTGGACCCTCGTGATTCCTCTCGAGTGGAGACGGGAATGTCGGGGAACTTTTTGATTTGCAGCAAGGGTGTGAAGAAGCCTTTCGAAGTTCCAGAGGGGAGGTGTGATCAGCCTCGAGACGCCTCAGCGGAAATGGGCCTCATCTCGCCTGGAGGGGAGAACCTCCTGGATTTTCTCGAAGTGGCGGCAGGTCTTCTCAAGTTACGACGGGGACCTCAGGGACCCGCTCTGGTGGCCTCAGGAAAGGCCAGTCCCCATGCGAGTTGCTAGGAGACCTCTCGGGATTCCTCTCCCGTCCATGCCGGGGCCTCAGTCGTTGTGTGGAGTCGGGGCCGGAACCTGAGGATTCCTCTCCAGTGTTGCCATGGATCTTGGGGTGCTTCTGAGTCTCCCCAGGGGAGTCAGGCATCGTCTCGAGTGGGGGCATGCACGTGCGCTTTCCTCCCGAGCTGCAGCAGTAGTGTCACGCTTCCTGTCACGTGGATCAAGGGATCTGTGGCTTTCCCTCGAGGCTGTCCCTCGAGGCTTTCCCACGAGGCTTTCCCACAGGGCTGTGCCACGTGCCACCTTGGTGTGAGTCGATCCTCGGCGTGAAAGACGAGCCGGTGAAGGGAAAAGAGGTTCCTCTGGAATGGACTGAGACATCTGGGGGACTCTTGGAATGGTGGCACGACCCTGGAGTTCCTCTCGCCGTACCTGTTGAGAGGGCCTCCTCTTGAGATGCGACGGGAACGCCGGGAACTCTTTCCCGACGAAGCAGGGAAAGGATCCCTCATCTCGAGCTACGAGGCGGAAACGGGGCTCCTCTGGATGTGGGCGGGACCCTCGTGATTCCTCTCGAGTGGAGACGGGTATGTCGGGGAACTTCTTGATTTGCACCAAGGGAGTGAAGGAGCCTTTCAAAGTTCCAGAGGTGAGGTGTGATCAGCCTCGAGACGCCTCATCGGAAATGGGCCTCATCTCGCCTGGAGGGGAGAACATCCTGGATTTTCTCCAGTTGCGGCAGGTCTTCTCGAGTTACGAATGGGACCTCAGGGACCCGCTCTGGTGGCCTCAGGAAAGGCCAGTCCCCATGCGAGTTGCTAGGGGACCTCTCGTGATTCCTCTCTCGTCCATGCCGGGGCCTCAGTCCTTGTGTGGAGTCGGGCCCGGAACCTGAGGATTCCTCTCCAGTGCTGCCATGGATCTTGGGGTGCTTCTGAGTCTCCCCAGGGGAGTCAGGCCTCGTCTCGAGTGGGGGCATGCACGTGCGCTTTCCTCCCGAGCTGCAGCAGTAGTCTCACGCTTCCTGTCACGTGGATCAAGGGATCTGTGGCTTTCCCTCGAGGCTGTCCCTCGAGGCTTTCCCAAGAGGCTTTCCCACAGGGCTGTGCCACGTGCCACCTTGGTGTGAGTCGATCCTCGGTGTGAAAGACGAGCCGGTGAAGGGAAAAGAGGTTCCTCTGGAATGGACTGAGACATCTGGGGGACTCTTGGAACGGTGGAACAACCCTGAAGTTCCTCTCGCCGTTCCTGTTGAGAGGGCCTCCTCTTGAGATGCGACGGGAACGCCGGGAACTCTTTCCCGACGAAGCAGGGAAAGGATCCCTCATCTCGAGCTACGAGGCGGAAACGGGGCTCCTCTGGATGTGGGCGGGACCCTCGTGATTCCTCTGGAGTGGAGACGGGTATGTCGGGGAACTTCTTGATTTGCACCAAGGGTGTGAAGGACCCTTTCGAAGTTCCAGAGGGGAGGTGTGTCAGCCTCGAGACGCCTCAGCGGAAATGGGCCTCATCTCGCCTGGAGGGAGAACCTCCTGGATTTTCTCGAGTTGCGGCAGGTCTTCTCGAGTTACGACGGGGACCTCAGGGACCCGGTCTGGTGGAGCAGGAAAGGCCAGTCCCCATGCGAGTTGCTTGGGGACCTCTCGGGATTCCTCTCCCGTCCATGCCGGGGCCTCAGTCCTTGTGTGGAGTCGGGGCCGGAACCTGAGGATTCCTCTCCAGTGTTGCCATGGATCTTGGGGTGCTTCTGAGTCTCCCCAGGGGAGTCAGGCCTCGTCTCGAGTGGGGGCATGCACGTGCGCTTTCCTCCCGAGCTGCAGCAGTAGTGTCACGCTTACTGTCACGTGGATCAAGGCATCTGTGGCTTTCCCTCGAGGCTGTCCCTCGAGGCTTTCCCACGAGGCTTTCCCACAGGGCTGTGCCACGTGCCACCTTGGTGTGAGTCGATCCTCGGCGTGAAAGACGAGCCGGTGAAGGGAAAAGAGGTTCCTCTGGAATGGACTGAGACATCTGGGGGACTCTTGGAAAGGTGGCACAACCCTGAAGTTCCTCTCGCCGTTCCTGTTGAGAGGGCCTCCTCTTGAGATGCGACGGGAACGCCGGGAACTCTTTCCCGACGAAGCAGGGAATGGATCCCTCATCTCGAGCTACGAGGCGGAAACGGGGCTCCTCTGGATGTGGGCGGGACCCTCGTGATTCCTCTCGAGTGGAGACGGGTATGTCGGGGAACTTTTTGATTTGCAGCAAGGGTGTGAAGGAGCCTTTCGAAGTTCCAGAGGGGAGGTGTGATCAGCCTCGAGACGCCTCAGCGGAAATGGGCCTCATCTCGCCTGGAGGGGAGAACCTCCTGGATTTTCTCGAGTTGCGGCAGGTCTTCTCGAGTTACGACGGGGACCTCAGGGACCCGCTCTGGTGGCCTCAGGAAAGGCCAGTCCCCATGCGAGTTGCTAGGGGACCTCTCGGGATTCCTCTCCCGTCCATGCCGGGGCCTCAGTCCTTGTGTGGAGTCGGGGCCGGAACCTGAGGATTCCTCTCCAGTGTTGCCATGGATCTTGGGGTGCTTCTGAGTCTCCCCAGGGGAGTCAGGCCTCGTCTCGTGTGGGGGCATGCACGTGCGCATTCCTCCCGAGCTGCAGCAGTAGTGTCACGCTTCCTGTCACGTGGATCAAGGGATCTGTGGCTTTCCCTCGAGGCTGTCCCTCGAGGCTTTCGCACGAGGCTTTCCCACAGGGCTGTGCCACGTGCCACCTTGGTGTGAGTCGATCCTCGGCGTGAAAGACGAGCCGGTGAAGGGAAAAGAGGTTCCTCTGGAATGGACTGAGACATCTGGGGGACTCTTGGAAAGGTGGCACAACCCTGAAGTTCCTCTCGCCGTTCCTGTTGAGAGGGCCTCCTCTTGAGATGCGACGGGAACGCCGGGAACTCTTTCCCGATGAAGCAGGAAATGGATCCCTCATCTCGAGCTACGAGGCGGAAACGGGGCTCCTCTGGATGTGGGCGGGACCCTCGTGATTCCTCTCGAGTGGAGACGGGTATGTCGGGGAACTTTTTGATTTGCACCAAGGGTGTGAAGGAGCCTTTCGAAGTTCCAGAGGTGAGGTGTGATCAGCCTCGAGACGCCTCAGCGGAAATGGGCCTCATCTCGCCTGGAGGGGAGAACCTCCTGGATTTTCTCGAGTTGCGGCAGGTCTTCTCGAGTTACGACGGGGACCTCAGGGACCCGCTCTGGTGGCCTCGGAAAGGCCAGTCCCCATTCGAGTTGCTAGGGGACCTCTCGGGATTCCTCTCCCGTCCATGCCGGGGCCTCAGTCCTTGTGTGGAGTCGGGGCCGGAACCTGAGGATTCCTCTCCAGTGTTGCCATGGATCTTGGGGTGCTTCTGAGTCTCCCCAGGGGAGTCAGGCCTCGTCTCGAGTGGGGGCATGCACGTGCGCTTTCCTCCCGAGTGCAGCAGTAGTGTCACGCTTCCTGTCACGTGGATCAAGGGATCTGTGGCTTTCCCTCGAGGCTGTCCCTCGAGGCTTTCCCACGAGGCTTTCCCACAGGTCTGTGCCACGTGCCACCTTGGTGTGAGTCGATCCTCGGCGTGAAAGACGAGCCGGTGAAGGGAAAAGAGGTTCCTCTGGAATGGACTGAGACATCTGGGGGACTCTTGGAATGGTGGCACGACCCTGGAGTTCCTCTCGCCGTTCCTGTTGAGAGGGCCTCCTCTTGAGATGCGACGGGAACTCCGGGAACTCTTTCCCGACGAAGCAGGGAAAGGATCCCTCATCTTGAGCTACGAGGCGGAAACGGGGCTCCTCTGGATGTGGGCGGGACCATCGTGATTCCTCTCGAGTGGAGACGGGTATGTCGGGGAACTTCTTGATTTGCACCAAGGGTGTGAAGGACCCTTTCGAAGTTCCAGAGGGGAGGTGTGATCATCCTCGAGACGCCTCAGCGGAAATGGGCCTCATGTCGCCTGGAGGGGAGAACCTCCTGGATTTTCTCGAGTTGCGGCAGGTCTTCTCGAGTTACGACGGGGACCTCAGGGACCCGATCTGGTGGCCTCAGGAAAGGCCAGTCCCCATGCGAGTTGCTAGGGGACCTCTCGGGATTCCTCTCCCGTCCATGCCGGGGCCTCAGTCCTTGTGTGGAGTCGGGGCCGGAACCTGAGGATTCCTCTCCAGTGTTGCCATGGATCTTGGGGTGCTTCTGAGTCTCCCCAGGGGAGTCAGGCCTCGTCTCGAGTGGGGGCATGCACGTGCGCTTTCCTCCCGAGCTGCAGCAGTAGTGTCACGCTTCCTGTCACGTGGATCAAGGGATCTGTGGCTTTCCCTCGAGGCTGTCCCTCGAGGCTTTCCCACGAGGCTTTCCCACAGGGCTGTGCCACGTGCCACCTTGGTGTGAGTCGATCCTCGGCGTGAAAGACGAGCCGGTGAAGGGAAAAGAGGTTCCTCTGGAATGGACTGAGACATCTGGGGGACTCTTGGAAAGGTGGCACAACCCTGAAGTTCCTCTCGCCGTTCCTGTTGAGAGGGCCTCCTCTTGAGATGCGACGGGAACGCCGGGAACTCTTTCCCGACGAAGCAGGGAATGGATCCCTCATCTCGAGCTACGAGGCGGAAACGGGGTTCCTCTGGATGTGGGCGGGACCCTCGTGATTCCTCTCGAGTGGAGACAGGTATGTCGGGGAACTTTTTGATTTGCACCAAGGGTGTGAAGGAGCCTTTCGAAGTTCCAGAGGGGAGGTGTGATCAGCCTCGAGACGCCTCAGCGGAAATGGGCCTCATCTCGCCTGGAGGGGAGAACCTCCTGGATTTTCTCGAGTTGCGGCAGGTCTTCTCTAGTTACGACGGGGACCTCAGGGACCCGCTCTGGTGGCCTCAGGAAAGGCCAGTCCCCATGCGAGTTGCTAGGGGACCTCTCGCGATTCCTCTCCCGTCCATGCCGGGGCCTCAGTCCTTGTGTGGAGTCGGGGCCGGAACCTGAGGATTCCTCTCCAGTGTTGCCATGGATCTTGGGGTGCTTCTGAGTCTCCCCAGGGGAGTCAGGCCTCGTCTCGAGTGGGGGCATGCACGTGCGCTTTCCTCCCGAGCTGCAGCAGTAGTGTCACGCTTCCTGTCACGTGGATCAAGGGATCTGTGGCTTTCCCTCGAGGCTGTCCCTCGAGGCTTTCCCACGAGGCTTTCCCACAGGGCTGTGCCACGTGCCACCTTGGTGTGAGTCGATCCTCGGCGTGAAAGACGAGCCGGTGAAGGGAAAAGAGGTTCCTCTGGAATGGACTGAGACATCTGGGGGACTCTTGGAAAGGTGGCACAACCCTGAAGTTCCTCTCGCCGTTCCTGTTGAGAGGGCCTCCTCTTGAGATGCGACGGGAACGCCGGGAACTCTTTCCCGATGAAGCAGGAAATGGATCCCTCATCTCGAGCTACGAGGCGGAAACGGGGCTCCTCTGGATGTGGGCGGGACCCTCGTGATTCCTCTCGAGTGGAGACGGGTATGTCGGGGAACTTTTTGATTTGCACCAAGGGTGTGAAGGAGCCTTTCGAAGTTCCAGAGGTGAGGTGTGATCAGCCTCGAGACGCCTCAGCGGAAATGGGCCTCATCTCGCCTGGAGGGGAGAACCTCCTGGATTTTCTCGAGTTGCGGCAGGTCTTCTCGAGTTACGACGGGGACCTCAGGGACCCGCTCTGGTGGCCTCGGAAAGGCCAGTCCCCATGCGAGTTGCTAGGGGACCTCTCGGGATTCCTCTCCCGTCCATGCCGGGGCCTCAGTCCTTGTGTGGAGTCGGGGCCGGAACCTGAGGATTCCTCTCCAGTGTTGCCATGGATCTTGGGGTGCTTCTGAGTCTCCCCAGGGGAGTCAGGCCTCGTCTCGAGTGGGGGCATGCACGTGCGCTTTCCTCCCGAGTGCAGCAGTAGTGTCACGCTTCCTGTCACGTGGATCAAGGGATCTGTGGCTTTCCCTCGAGGCTGTCCCTCGAGGCTTTCCCACGAGGCTTTCCCACAGGGCTGTGCCACGTGCCACCTTGGTGTGAGTCGATCCTCGGCGTGAAAGACGAGCCGGTGAAGGGAAAAGAGGTTCCTCTGGAATGGACTGAGACATCTGGGGGACTCTTGGAATGGTGGCACGACCCTGGAGTTCCTCTCGCCGTTCCTGTTGAGAGGGCCTCCTCTTGAGATGCGACGGGAACTCCGGGAACTCTTTCCCGACGAAGCAGGGAAAGGATCCCTCATCTTGAGCTACGAGGCGGAAACGGGGCTCCTCTGGATGTGGGCGGGACCATCGTGATTCCTCTCGAGTGGAGACGGGTATGTCGGGGAACTTCTTGATTTGCACCAAGGGTGTGAAGGACCCTTTCGAAGTTCCAGAGGGGAGGTGTGATCATCCTCGAGACGCCTCAGCGGAAATGGGCCTCATGTCGCCTGGAGGGGAGAACCTCCTGGATTTTCTCGAGTTGCGGCAGGTCTTCTCGAGTTACGACGGGGACCTCAGGGACCCGCTCTGGTGGCCTCAGGAAAGGCCAGTCCCCATGCGAGTTGCTAGGGGACCTCTCGGGATTCCTCTCCCGTCCATGCCGGGGCCTCAGTCCTTGTGTGGAGTCGGGGCCGGAACCTGAGGATTCCTCTCCAGTGTTGCCATGGATCTTGGGGTGCTTCTGAGTCTCCCCAGGGGAGTCAGGCCTCGTCTCGAGTGGGGGCATGCACGTGCGCTTTCCTCCCGAGCTGCAGCAGTAGTGTCACGCTTCCTGTCACGTGGATCAAGGGATCTGTGGCTTTCCCTCGAGGCTGTCCCTCGAGGCTTTCCCACGAGGCTTTCCCACAGGGCTGTGCCACGTGCCACCTTGGTGTGAGTCGATCCTCGGCGTGAAAGACGAGCCGGTGAAGGGAAAAGAGGTTCCTCTGGAATGGACTGAGACATCTGGGGGACTCTTGGAAAGGTGGCACAACCCTGAAGTTCCTCTCGCCGTTCCTGTTGAGAGGGCCTCCTCTTGAGATGCGACGGGAACGCCGGGAACTCTTTCCCGACGAAGCAGGGAATGGATCCCTCATCTCGAGCTACGAGGCGGAAACGGGGCTCCTCTGGATGTGGGCGGGACCCTCGTGATTCCTCTCGAGTGGAGACAGGTATGTCGGGGAACTTTTTGATTTGCACCAAGGGTGTGAAGGAGCCTTTCGAAGTTCCAGAGGGGAGGTGTGATCAGCCTCGAGACGCCTCAGCGGAAATGGGCCTCATCTCGCCTGGAGGGGAGAACCTCCTGGATTTTCTCGAGTTGCGGCAGGTCTTCTCTAGTTACGACGGGGACCTCAGGGACCCGCTCTGGTGGCCTCAGGAAAGGCCAGTCCCCATGCGAGTTGCTAGGGGACCTCTCGCGATTCCTCTCCCGTCCATGCCGGGGCCTCAGTCCTTGTGTGGAGTCGGGGCCGGAACCTGAGGATTCCTCTCCAGTGTTGCCATGGATCTTGGGGTGCTTCTGAGTCTCCCCAGGGGAGTCAGGCCTCGTCTCGAGTGGGGGCATGCACGTGCGCTTTCCTCCCGAGCTGCAGCAGTAGTGTCACGCTTCCTGTCACGTGGATCAAGGGATCTGTGGCTTTCCCTCGAGGCTGTCCCTCGAGGCTTTCCCACGAGGCTTTCCCACAGGGCTGTACCACGTGCCACCTTGGTGTGAGTCGATCCTCGGCGTGAAAGACGAGCCGGTGAAGGGAAAAGAGGTTCCTCTGGAATGGACTGAGACATCTGGGGGACTCTTGGAAAGGTGGCACAACCCTGAAGTTCCTCTCGCCGTTCCTGTTGAGAGGGCCTCCTCTTGAGATGCGACGGGAACGCCGGGAACTCTTTCCCGATGAAGCAGGAAATGGATCCCTCATCTCGAGCTACGAGGCGGAAACGGGGCTCCTCTGGATGTGGGCGGGACCCTCGTGATTCCTCTCGAGTGGAGACGGGTATGTCGGGGAACTTTTTGATTTGCACCAAGGGTGTGAAGGAGCCTTTCGAAGTTCCAGAGGTGAGGTGTGATCAGCCTCGAGACGCCTCAGCGGAAATGGGCCTCATCTCGCCTGGAGGGGAGAACCTCCTGGATTTTCTCGAGTTGCGGCAGGTCTTCTCGAGTTACGACGGGGACCTCAGGGACCCGCTCTGGTGGCCTCGGAAAGGCCAGTCCCCATGCGAGTTGCTAGGGGACCTCTCGGGATTCCTCTCCCGTCCATGCCGGGGCCTCAGTCCTTGTGTGGAGTCGGGGCCGGAACCTGAGGATTCCTCTCCAGTGTTGCCATGGATCTTGGGGTGCTTCTGAGTCTCCCCAGGGGAGTCAGGCCTCGTCTCGAGTGGGGGCATGCACGTGCGCTTTCCTCCCGAGTGCAGCAGTAGTGTCACGCTTCCTGTCACGTGGATCAAGGGATCTGTGGCTTTCCCTCGAGGCTGTCCCTCGAGGCTTTCCCACGAGGCTTTCCCACAGGGCTGTGCCACGTGCCACCTTGGTGTGAGTCGATCCTCGGCGTGAAAGACGAGCCGGTGAAGGGAAAAGAGGTTCCTCTGGAATGGACTGAGACATCTGGGGGACTCTTGGAATGGTGGCACGACCCTGGAGTTCCTCTCGCCGTTCCTGTTGAGAGGGCCTCCTCTTGAGATGCGACGGGAACTCCGGGAACTCTTTCCCGACGAAGCAGGGAAAGGATCCCTCATCTTGAGCTACGAGGCGGAAACGGGGCTCCTCTGGATGTGGGCGGGACCATCGTGATTCCTCTCGAGTGGAGACGGGTATGTCGGGGAACTTCTTGATTTGCACCAAGGGTGTGAAGGACCCTTTCGAAGTTCCAGAGGGGAGGTGTGATCATCCTCGAGACGCCTCAGCGGAAATGGGCCTCATGTCGCCTGGAGGGGAGAACCTCCTGGATTTTCTCGAGTTGCGGCAGGTCTTCTCGAGTTACGACGGGGACCTCAGGGACCCGCTCTGGTGGCCTCAGGAAAGGCCAGTCCCCATGCGAGTTGCTAGGGGACCTCTCGGGATTCCTCTCCCGTCCATGCCGGGGCCTCAGTCCTTGTGTGGAGTCGGGGCCGGAACCTGAGGATTCCTCTCCAGTGTTGCCATGGATCTTGGGGTGCTTCTGAGTCTCCCCAGGGGAGTCAGGCCTCGTCTCGAGTGGGGGCATGCACGTGCGCTTTCCTCCCGAGCTGCAGCAGTAGTGTCACGCTTCCTGTCACGTGGATCAAGGGATCTGTGGCTTTCCCTCGAGGCTGTCCCTCGAGGCTTTCCCACGAGGCTTTCCCACAGGGCTGTGCCACGTGCCACCTTGGTGTGAGTCGATCCTCGGCGTGAAAGACGAGCCGGTGAAGGGAAAAGAGGTTCCTCTGGAATGGACTGAGACATCTGGGGGACTCTTGGAAAGGTGGCACAACCCTGAAGTTCCTCTCGCCGTTCCTGTTGAGAGGGCCTCCTCTTGAGATGCGACGGGAACGCCGGGAACTCTTTCCCGACGAAGCAGGGAATGGATCCCTCATCTCGAGCTACGAGGCGGAAACGGGGCTCCTCTGGATGTGGGCGGGACCCTCGTGATTCCTCTCGAGTGGAGACAGGTATGTCGGGGAACTTTTTGATTTGCACCAAGGGTGTGAAGGAGCCTTTCGAAGTTCCAGAGGGGAGGTGTGATCAGCCTCGAGACGCCTCAGCGGAAATGGGCCTCATCTCGCCTGGAGGGGAGAACCTCCTGGATTTTCTCGAGTTGCGGCAGGTCTTCTCTAGTTACGACGGGGACCTCAGGGACCCGCTCTGGTGGCCTCAGGAAAGGCCAGTCCCCATGCGAGTTGCTAGGGGACCTCTCGCGATTCCTCTCCCGTCCATGCCGGGGCCTCAGTCCTTGTGTGGAGTCGGGGCCGGAACCTGAGGATTCCTCTCCAGTGTTGCCATGGATCTTGGGGTGCTTCTGAGTCTCCCCAGGGGAGTCAGGCCTCGTCTCGAGTGGGGGCATGCACGTGCGCTTTCCTCCCGAGCTGCAGCAGTAGTGTCACGCTTCCTGTCACGTGGATCAAGGGATCTGTGGCTTTCCCTCGAGGCTGTCCCTCGAGGCTTTCCCACGAGGCTTTCCCACAGGGCTGTGCCACGTGCCACCTTGGTGTGAGTCGATCCTCGGCGTGAAAGACGAGCCGGTGAAGGGAAAAGAGGTTCCTCTGGAATGGACTGAGACATCTGGGGGACTCTTGGAATGGTGGCACGACCCTGGAGTTCCTCTCGCCGTTCCTGTTGAGAGGGCCTCCTCTTGAGATGCGACGGGAACGCCGGGAACTCTTTCCCGACGATGCAGGGAATGGATCCCTCATCTCGAGCTACGAGGCGGAAACGCGGCTCCTCTGGATGTGGGCGGGACCCTCGTGATTCCTCTCGAGTGGAGACGGGGATGTCGGGGAACTTCTTGATTTGCACCAAGGGTGTGAAGGAGCCTTTCGAAGTTCCAGAGGGGAGGTGTGATAAGCCTCGAGACGCCTCAGCGGAAATGGGCCTCATCTCGCCTGGAGGGAGAACCTCCTGGATTTTCTCGAGTTGCGGCAGGTCTTCTCGAGTTACGACGGGGACCTCAGGGACCCGGTCTGGTGGCGCAGGAAAGGCCAGTCCCCATGCGAGTTGCTAGGGGACCTCTCGGGATTCCTCTCCCGTCCATGCCGGGGCCTCAGTCCTTGTGTGGAGTCGGGGCCGGAACCTGAGGATTCCTCTCCAGTGTTGCCATGGATCTTGGGGTGCTTCTGAGTCTCCCCAGGGGAGTCAGGCCTCGTCTCGAGTGGGGGCATGCACGTGCGCTTTCCTCCCGAGCTGCAGCAGTAGTGTCACGCTTCCTGTCACGTGGATCAAGGGATCTGTGGCTTTCCCTCGAGGCTGTCCCTCGAGGCTTTCCCACGAGGCTTTCCCACAGGGCTGTGCCACGTGCCACCTTGGTGTGAGTCGATCCTCGGCGTGAAAGACGAGCCGGTGAAGGGAAAAGAGGTTCCTCTGGAATGGACTGAGACATCTGGGGGACTCTTGGAATGGTGGCACGACCCTGGAGTTCCTCTCGCCGTTCCTGTTGAGAGGGCCTCCTCTTGAGATCCGACGGGAACGCCGGGAACTCTTTCCCGACGAAGCAGGGAATGGATCCCTCATCTCGAGCTACGAGGCGGAAACGCGGCTCCTCTGGATGTGGGCGGGACCCTCGTGATTCCTCTCGAGTGGAGACGGGGATGTCGGGGAACTTCTTGATTTGCACCAAGGGTGTGAAGGAGCCTTTCGAAGTTCCAGAGGGGAGGTGTGATCAGCCTCGAGACGCCTCAGCGGAAATGGGCCTCATCTCGCCTGGAGGGGAGAACCTCCTGGATTTTCTCGAGTTGCGGCAGGTCTTCTCGAGTTACGACGGGGACCTCAGGGACCCGCTCTGGTGGCCTCAGGAAAGGCCAGTCCCCATGCGAGTTGCTAGGGGACCTCTCGGGATTCCTCTCCCGTCCATGCCGGGGCCTCAGTCCTTGTGTGGAGTCGGGGCCGGAACCTGAGGATTCCTCTCCAGTGTTGCCATGGATCTTGGGGTGCTTCTGAGTCTCCCCAGGGGAGTCAGGCCTCGTCTCGAGTGGGGGCATGCACGTGCGCTTTCCTCCCGAGCTGCAGCAGTAGTGTCACGCTTCCTGTCACGTGGATCAAGGGATCTGTGGCTTTCCCTCGAGGCTGTCCCTCGAGGCTTTCCCACGAGGCTTTCCCACAGGGCTGTGCCACGTGCCACCTTGGTGTGAGTCGATCCTCGGCGTGAAAGACGAGCCGGTGAAGGGAAAAGAGGTTCCTCTGGAATGGACTGAGACATCTGGGGGACTCTTGGAAAGGTGGAACAACCCTGAAGTTCCTCTCGCCGTTCCTGTTGAGAGGGCCTCCTCTTAGATGCGACGGGAACGCCGGGAACTCTTTCCCGACGAAGCAGGGAAAGGATCCCTCATCTCGAGCTACGAGGCGGAAACGGGGCTCCTCTGGATGTGGGCTGGACCCTCGTGATTCCTCTCGAGTGGAGACGGGAATGTCGGGGAACTTTTTGATTTGCAGCAAGGGTGTGAAGGAGCCTTTCGAAGTTCCAGAGGGGAGGTGTGATCAGCCTCGAGACGCCTCAGCGGAAATGGGCCTCATCTCGCCTGGAGGGGAGAACCTCCTGGATTTTCTCGAGTTGTGGCAGGTCTTCTCGAGTTACGACAGGGACCTCAGGGACCCGCTCTGGTGGCCTCAGGAAAGGCCAGTCCCCATGCGAGTTGCTAGGGGACCTCTCGGGATTCCTCTCCCGTCCATGCCGGTGCCTCAGTCCTTGTGTGGAGTCGGGGCCGGAACCTGAGGATTCCTCTCCAGTGTTGCCATGGATCTTGGGGTGCTTCTGAGTCTCCCCAGGGGAGTCAGGCCTCGTCTCGTGTGGGGGCATGCACGTGCGCTTTCCTCCCGAGCTGCAGCAGTAGTGTCACGCTTCCTGTCACGTGGATCAAGGGATCTGTGGCTTTCCCTCGAGGCTGTCCCTCGAGGCTTTCCCACGAGGCTTTCCCACAGGGCTGTGCCACGTGCCACCTTGGTGTGAGTCGATCCTCGGCGTGAAAGACGAGCCGGTGAAGGGAAAAGAGGTTCCTCTGGAATGGACTGAGACATCTGGGGGACTCTTGGAATGGTGGCACGACCCTGGAGTTCCTCTCGCCGTTCCTGTTGAGAGGGCCTCCTCTTGAGATGCGACGGGAACGCCGGGAACTCTTTCCCGACGATGCAGGGAATGGATCCCTCATCTCGAGCTACGAGGCGGAAACGCGGCTCCTCTGGATGTGGGCGGGACCCTCGTGATTCCTCTCGAGTGGAGACGGGGATGTCGGGGAACTTCTTGATTTGCACCAAGGGTGTGAAGGAGCCTTTCGAAGTTCCAGAGGGGAGGTGTGATCAGCCTCGAGACGCCTCAGCGGAAATGGGCCTCATCTCGCCTGGAGGGAGAACCTCCTGGATTTTCTCGAGTTGCGGCAGGTCTTCTCGAGTTACGACGGGGACCTCAGGGACCCGCTCTGGTGGCCTCAGGAAAGGCCAGTCCCCATGCGAGTTGCTAGGGGACCTCTCGGGATTCCTCTCCCGTCCATGCCGGGGCCTCAGTCCTTGTGTGGAGTCGGGGCCGGAACCTGAGGATTACTCTCCAGTGTTGCCATGGATCTTGGGGTGCTTCTGAGTCTCCCCAGGGGAGTCAGGCCTCGTCTCGAGTGGGGGCATGCACGTGCGCTTTCCTCCCGAGCTGCAGCAGTAGTGTCACGCTTCCTGTCACGTGGATCAAGGCATCTGTGGCTTTCCCTCGAGGCTGTCCCTCGAGGCTTTCCCACGAGGCTTTCCCACAGGGCTGTGCCACGTGCCACCTTGGTGTGAGTCTATCCTCGGTGTGAAAGACGAGCCGGTGAAGGGAAAAGAGGTTCCTCTGGAATGGACTGAGACATCTGGGGGACTCTTGGAATGGTGGCAAGACCCTGGAGTTCCTCTCGCCGTTCCTGTTGAGATCGCCTCCTCTTGAGATGCGACGGGAAAGCCGCGAACTCTTTCCCGACGAAGCAGGGAAAGGATCCCTCATCTCGAGCTACGAGGCGGAAACGGGGCTCCTCTGGATGTGGGCGGGACCCTCGTGATTCCTCTCGAGTGGAGACGGGTATGTCGGGGAAATCCTTAATTTGCACCAAGGGTGTGAAGGAGCCTTTCGAAGTTCCAGAGGGGAGGTGTGATCAGCCTCGAGACGCCTCAGTGGAAATGGGCCTCATCTCGCCTGGAGGGGAGAACCTCCTGGATTTTCTCGAGTAGCGGCAGGTCTTCTCGAGTTACGACGGGGACCTCAGGGACCCGGTCTGGTGGCGCAGGAAAGGCCAGTCCCCATGCGAGTTGCTAGGGGACCTCTCGGGATTCCTCTCCCGTCCATGCCGGGGCCTCAGTCCTTGTGTGGAGTCGGGGCCGGAACCTGAGGATTCCTCTCCAGGGTTGCCATGGATCTTGGGGTGCTTCTGAGTCTCCCCAGGGGAGTCAGGCCTCGTCTCGAGTGGGGGCATGCACGTGCGCTTTCCTCCCGAGCTGAAGCAGTAGTGTCACGCTTCCTGTCACGTGGATCAAGGGATCTGTGGCTTTCCCTCGAGGCTGTCCCTCGAGGCTTTCCCACGAGGCTTTCCCACAGGGCTGTGCCACGTGCCACCTTGGTGTGAGTCGATCCTCGGCGTGAAAGACGAGCCGGTGAAGGGAAAAGAGGTTCCTCTGGAATGGACTGAGACATCTGGGGGACTCTTGGAATGGTGGCACGACCCTGGAGTTCCTCTCGCCGTTCCTGTTGAGAGGGCCTCCTCTTGAGATGCGACGGGAATGCCGGGAACTCTTTCCCGACGATGCAGGGAATGGATCCCTCATCTCGAGCTACGAGGCGGAAACAGGGCTCCTCTGGATGTGGGCGGGACCCTCGTGATTCCTCTCGAGTGGAGACGGGTATGTCGGGGAACTTCTTGATTTGCACCAAGGGTGTGAAGGACCCTTTCGAAGTTCCAGAGGTGAGGTGTGATCAGCCTCGAGACGCCTCAGCGGAAATGGGCCTCATCTCGCCTGGAGGGGAGAACCTCCTGGATTTTCTCGAGTTGCGGCAGGTCTTCTCGAGTTACGACGGGGACCTCAGGGACCCGCTCTGGTGGCCTCAGGAAAGGCCAGTCCCCATGCGAGTTGCTAGGGGACCTCTCGGGATTCCTCTCCCGTCCATGCCGGGGCCTCAGTCCTTGTGTGGAGTCGGGGCCGGAACCTGAGGATTCCTCTCCAGTGTTGCCATGGATCTTGGGGTGCTTCTGAGTCTCCCCAGGGGAGTCAGGCCTCGTCTCGAGTGGGGGCATGCACGTGTGCTTTCCTCCCGAGCTGCAGCAGTAGTGTCACGCTTCCTGTCACGTGGATCAAGGGATCTGTGGCTTTCCCTTGAGGCTGTCCCTCGAGGCTTTCCCACGAGGCTTTCCCACAGGGCTGTGCCACGTGCCACCTTGGTGTGAGTCGATCCTCGGCGTGAAAGACGAGCCGGTGAAGGGAAAAGAGGTTCCTCTGGAATGGACTGAGACATCTGGGGGACTCTTGGAATGGTGGCACGACCCTGGAGTTCCTCTCGCCGTTCCTGTTGAGAGGGCCTCCTCTTGAGATGCGACGGGAACGCCGGGAACTCTTTCCCGACGAAGCAGGGAAAGGATCCCTCATCTCGAGCTACGAGGCGGAAACGGGGCTCCTCTGGATGTGGGCGGGACCCTCGTGATTCCTCTCGAGTGGAGACGGGTATGTCGGGGAACTTCTTGATTTGCACCAAGGGTGTGAAGGAGCCTTTCGAAGTTCCAGAGGTGAGGTGTGATCAGCCTCGAGACGCCTCAGCGGAAATGGGCCTCATCTCGCCTGGAGGGGAGAACCTCCTGGATTTTCTCGAGTTGCGGCAGGGCTTCTCGAGTTACGACGGGGACCTCAGGGACCCGCTCTGGTGGCCTCAGGAAAGGCCAGTCCCCATGCGAGTTGCTAGGGGACCTCTCGGTATTCCTCTCCCGTCCATGCCGGGGCCTCAGTCCTTGTGTGGAGTCGGGCCCGGAACCTGAGGATTGCTCTCCAGTGTTGCCATGGATCTTGGGGTGCTTCTGAGTCTCCCCAGGGGAGTCAGGCCTCGTCTCGAGTGGGGGCATGCACGTGCGCTTTCCTCCCGAGCTGCAGCAGTAGTGTCACGCTTGCTGTCACGTGGATCAAGGGATGTGTGGCTTTCCCTCGAGGCTGTCCCTCGAGGCTTTCCCACGAGGCTTTCCCACAGGGCTGTGCCACGTGCCACCTTGGTGTGAGTCGATCCTCGGCGTGAAAGACGAGCCGGTGAAGGGAAAAGAGGTTCCTCTGGAATGGACTGAGACATCTGGGGGACTCTTGGAAAGGTGGCACGACCCTGGAGTTCCTCTCGCCGTTCCTGTTGAGAGGGCCTCCTCTTGAGATGCGACGGGAACGCCGGGAACTCTTTCCCGACGAAGCAGGGAAAGGATCCCTCATCTCGAGCTACGAGGCGGAAACGGGGCTCCTCTGGATGTGGGCGGGACCCTCGTGATTCCTCTCGAGTGGAGACGGGTATGTCGGGGAACTTCTTGATTTGCACCAAGGGTGTGAAGGAGCCTTTCGAAGTTCCAGAGGGGAGGTGTGATCAGCCTCGAGACGCCTCAGCGGAAATGGGCCTCATCTCGCCTGGAGGGGAGAACCTCCTGGATTTTCTCGAGTTGCGGCAGGTCTTCTCGAGTTACGACGGGGACCTCAGGGACCCGCTCTGATGGCCTCAGGAAAGGCCAGTCCCCATGCGAGTTGCTAGGGGACCTCTCGGGATTCCTCTCCCGTCCATGCCGGGGCCTCAGTCCTTGTGTGGAGTCGGGGCCGGAACCTGAGGATTCCTCTCCAGTGTTGCCATGGATCTTGGGGTGCTTCTGAGTCTCCCCAGGGGAGTCAGGCCTCGTCTCGAGTGGGGGCATGCACGTGGGCTTTCCTCCCGAGCTGCAGCAGTAGTGTCACGCTTGCTGTCACGTGGATCAAGGGATCTGTGTCTTTCCCTCGAGGCTGTCCCTCGAGGCTTTCCCACGAGGCTTTCCCACAGGGCTGTGCCACGTGCCACCTTGGTGGGAGTCGATGCTCGGCGTGAAAGACGAGCCGGTGAAGGGAAAAGAGGTTCCTCTGGAATGGACTGAGACATCTGGGGGACTCTTGGAATGGTGGCAAGACCCTGGAGTTCCTCTCGCCGTTCCTGTTGAGATCGCCTCCTCTTGAGATGCGACGGGAACGCCGGGAACTCTTTCCCGACGAAGCAGGGAAAGGATCCCTCATCTCGAGCTACGAGGCGGAAACGGGGCTCCTCTGGATGTGGGCGGGACCCTCGTGATTCCTCTCGAGTGGAGACGGCTAGGTCGGGGAACTTCTTGATTTGCACCAAAGGTGTGAAGGAGCCTTTCGAAGTTCCAGAGGGGAGGTGTGATCAGCCTCGAGACGCCTCAGTGGAAATGGGCCTCATCTCGCCTGGAGGGGAGAACCTCCTGGATTTTCTCGAGTTGCGGCAGGTCTTCTCGAGTTACGACGGGGACCTCAGGGACCCGGTCTGGTGGCGCAGGAAAGGCCAGTCCCCATGCGAGTTGCTAGGGGACCTCTCGGGATTCCTCTCCCGTCCATGCCGGGGCCTCAGTCCTTGTGTGGAGTCGGGGCCGGAACCTGAGGATTCCTCTCCAGTGTTGCCATGGATCTTGGGGTGCTTCTGAGTCTCCCCAGGGGAGTCAGGCCTCGTCTCGAGTGGGGGCATGCACGTGCGCTTTCCTCCCGAGCTGCAGCAGTAGTGTCACGCTTCCTGTCACGTGGATCAAGGGATCTGTGGCTTTCCCTCGAGGCTGTCCCTCGAGGCTTTCCCACGAGGCTTTCCCACAGGGCTGTGCCACGTGCCACCTTGGTGTGAGTCGATCCTCGGCGTGAAAGACGAGCCGGTGAAGGGAAAAGAGGTTCCTCTGGAATGGACTGAGACATCTGGGGGACTCTTGGAATGGTGGCACGACCCTGGAGTTCCTCTCGCCGTTCCTGTTGAGAGGGCCTCCTCTTGAGATGCGACGGGAATGCCGGGAACTCTTTCCCGACGATGCAGGGAATGGATCCCTCATCTCGAGCTACGAGGCGGAAACAGGGCTCCTCTGGATGTGGGCGGGACCCTCGTGATTCCTCTCGAGTGGAGACGGGTATGTCGGGGAACTTCTTGATTTGCACCAAGGGTGTGAAGGAGCCTTTCGAAGTTCCAGAGGGGAGGTGTGATCAGCCTCGAGACGCCTCAGCGGAAATGGGCCTCATCTCGCCTGGAGGGGAGAACCTCCTGGATTTTCTCGAGTTGCGGCAGGTCTTCTCGAGTTACGACGGGGAACTCAGGGACCCGCTCTGGTGGCCTCAGGAAAGGCCAGTCCCCATGCGAGTTGCTAGGGGACCTCTCGGGATTCCTCTCCCGTCCATGCCGGGGCCTCAGTCCTTGTGTGGAGTCGGGGCCGGAACCTGAGGATTCCTCTCCAGTGTTGCCATGGATCTTGGGGTGCTTCTGAGTCTCCCCAGGGGAGTCAGGCCTCGTCTCGAGTGGGGGCATGCACGTGCGCTTTCCTCCCGAGCTGCAGCAGTAGTGTCACGCTTCCTGTCACGTGGATCAAGGGATCTGTGGCTTTCCCTTGAGGCTGTCCCTCGAGGCTTTCCCACGAGGCTTTCCCACGAGGCTTTCCCACAGGGCTGTGCCACGTGCCACCTTGGTGTGAGTCGATCCTCGGCGTGAAAGACGAGCCGGTGAAGGGAAAAGAGGTTCCTCTGGAATGGACTGAGACATCTGGGGGACTCTTGGAATGGTGGCACGACCCTGGAGTTCCTCTCGCCGTTCCTGTTGAGAGGGCCTCCTCTTGAGATGCGACGGGAACGCCGGGAACTCTTTCCCGACGAAGCAGGGAAAGGATCCCTCATCTCGAGCTACGAGGCGGAAACGGGGCTCCTCTGGATGTGGGCGGGACCCTCGTGATTCCTCTCGAGTGGAGACGGGTATGTCGGGGAACTTCTTGATTTGCAGCAAGGGTGTGAAGGAGCCTTTCGAAGTTCCAGAGGTGAGGTGTGATCAGCCTCGAGACGCCTCAGCGGAAATGGGCCTCATCTCGCCTGGAGGGGAGAACCTCCTGGATTTTCTCGAGTTGCGGCAGGTCTTCTCGAGTTACGACGGGGACCTCAGCGACCCGCTCTGGTGGCCTCAGGAAAGGCCAGTCCCCATGCGAGTTGCTAGGGGACCTCTCGGTATTCCTCTCCCGTCCATGCCGGGGCCTCAGTCCTTGTGTGGAGTCGGGCCCGGAACCTGAGGATTCCTCTCCAGTGTTGCCATGGATCTTGGGGTGCTTCTGAGTCTCCCCAGGGGAGTCAGGCCTCGTCTCGAGTGGGGGCATGCACGTGCGCTTTCCTCCCGAGCTGCAGCAGTAGTGTCACGCTTGCTGTCACGTGGATCAAGGGATGTGTGGCTTTCCCTCGAGGCTGTCCCTCGAGGCTTTCCCACGAGGCTTTCCCACAGGGCTGTGCCACGTGCCACCTTGGTGTGAGTCGATCCTCGGCGTGAAAGACGAGCCGGTGAAGGGAAAAGAGGTTCCTCTGGAATGGACTGAGACATCTCGGGGACTCTTGGAAAGGTGGCACGACCCTGGAGTTCCTCTCGCCGTTCCTGTTGAGAGGGCCTCCTCTTGAGATGCGACGGGAACGCCGGGAACTCTTTCCCGACGAAGCAGGGAAAGGATCCCTCATCTCGAGCTACGAGGCGGAAACGGGGCTCCTCTGGATGTGGGCGGGACCCTCGTGATTCCTCTCGAGTGGAGACGGGTATGTCGGGGAACTTCTTGATTTGCACCAAGGGTGTGAAGGAGCCTTTCGAAGTTCCAGAGGTGAGGTGTGATCAGCCTCGAGACGCCTCAGCGGAAATGGGCCTCATCTCGCCTGGAGGGGAGAACCTCCTGGATTTTCTCGAGTTGCGGCAGGTCTTCTCGAGTTACGACGGGGACCTCAGGGACCCGCTCTGATGGCCTCAGGAAAGGCCAGTCCCCATGCGAGTTGCTAGGGGACCTCTCGGGATTCCTCTCCCGTCCATGCCGGGGCCTCAGTCCTTGTGTGGAGTCGGGGCCGGAACCTGAGGATTCCTCTCCAGTGTTGCCATGGATCTTGGGGTGATTCTGAGTCTCCCCAGGGGAGTAAGGCCTCGTCTCGAGTGGGGGCATGCACGTGCGCTTTCCTCCCGAGCTGCAGCAGTAGTGTCACGCTTCCTGTCACGTGGATCAAGGGATCTGTGGCTTTCCCTCGAGGCTGTCCCTCGAGGCTTTCCCACGAGGCTTTCCCACAGGGCTGTGCCACGTGCCACCTTGGTGTGAGTCGATCCTCGGCGTGAAAGACGAGCCGGTGAAGGGAAAAGAGGTTCCTCTGGAATGGACTGAGACATCTGGGGGACTCTTGGAATGGTGGCACGACCCTGGAGTTCATCTCGCCGTTCCTGTTGAGAGGGCCTCCTCTTGAGATGCGACGGGAACGCCGGGAACTCTTTCCCGACGAAGCAGGGAAAGGATCCCTCATCTCGAGCTACGAGGCGGAAACGGGGCTCGTCTGGATGTGGGCGGGACCCTCGTGATTCCTCTCGAGTGGAGACGGGTATGTCGGGGAACTTCTTGATTTGCACCAAGGGTGTGAAGGAGCCTATCGAAGTTCCAGAGGTGAGGTGTGATCAGCCTCGAGACGCCTCAGCGGAAATGGGCCTCATCTCGCCTGGAGGGGAGAACCTCCTGGATTTTCTCGAGTTGCGGCAGGTCTTCTCGAGTTACGACTGGGACCTCAGCGACCCGCTCTGGTGGCCTCAGGAAAGGACAGTCCCCATGCGAGTTGCTAGGGGACATCTCGGTATTCCTCTCCCGTCCATGCCGGGGCCTCAGTCCTTGTGTGGAGTCGGGCCCGGAACCTGAGGATTCCTCTCCAGTGTTGCCATGGATCTTGGGGTGCTTCTGAGTCTCCCCAGGGGAGTCAGGCCTCGTCTCGAGTGGGGGCATGCACGTGCGCTTTCCTCCCGAGCTGCAGCAGTAGTGTCACGCTTGCTGTCACGTGGATCAAGGGATCTGTGGCTTTCCCTCGACGCTGTCCCTCGAGGCTTTCCCACGAGGCTTTCCCACAGGGCTGTGCCACGTGCCACCTTGGTGTGAGTCGATCCTCGGCGTGAAAGACGAGCCGGTGAAGGGAAAAGAGGTTCCTCTGGAATGGACTGAGACATCTGGGGGACTCTTGGAAAGGTGGCACAACCCTGAAGTTCCTCTCGCCGTTCCTGTTGAGAGGGCCTCCTCTTGAGATGCGACGGGTACGCCGGGAACGCTTTCCCGACGAAGCAGGGAAAGCATCCCTCATCTCGAGCTACGAGGCGGAAACGGGGCTCCTCTGGATGTGGGCGGGACCCTCGTGATTCCTCTCGAGTGGAGACGGGTATGTCGGGGAACTTCTTGATTTGCACCAAGGGTGTGAAGGACCCTTTCGAAGTTCCAGAGGGGAGGTGTGATCAGCCTCGAGACGCCTCAGTGGAAATGGGCCTCATCTCGCCTGGAGGGGAGAACCTCCTGGATTTTCTCGAGTTGCGGCAGGTCTTCTCGAGTTACGACGGGGACCTCAGGGACCCGCTCTGGTGGCCTCAGGAAAGGCCAGTCCCCATGCGAGTTGCTAGGGGACCTCTTGGGATTCCTCTCCCGTCCATGCCGGGGCCTCAGTCCTTGTGTGGAGTCGGGGCCGGAACCTGAGGATTCCTCTCCAGTGTTGCCATGGATCTTCGGGTGCTTCTGAGTCTCCCCAGGGGAGTCAGGCCTCGTCTCGAGTGGGGGTATGCACGTGCGCTTTCCTCCCGAGCTGCAGCAGTAGTGTCACGCTTCCTGTCACGTGGATCAAGGGATCTGTGGCTTTCCCTCGAGGCTGTCCCTCGAGGCTTTCCCACGAGGCTTTCCCACAGGGCTGTGCCACGTGCCACCTTGGTGTGAGTCGATCCTCGGCGTGAAAGACGAGCCGGTGAAGGGAAAAGAGGTTCCTCTGGAATGGACTGAGACATCTGGGGGACTCTTGGAATGGTGGCAAGACCCTGGAGTTCCTCTCGCCGTTCCTGTTGAGAACGCCTCCTCTTGAGATGCGACGGGAACGCCGGGAACTCTTTCCCGACGAAGCAGGGAAAGGATCCCTCATCTCGAGCTACGAGGCGGAAACGGGGCTCCTCTGGATGTGGGCGGGACTCTCGTGATTCCTCTCGAGTGGAGACGGGTATGTCGGGGAAATTCTTGATTTGCACCAAGGGTGTGAAGGAGCCTTTCGAAGTTCCAGAGGGGAGGTGTGATCAGCCTCGAGACGCCTCAGCGGAAATGGGCCTCATCTCGCCTGGAGGGGAGAACCTCCTGGATTTTCTCGAGTTGCGGCAGGTCTTCTCGAGTTACGACGGGGACCTCAGGGACCCGCTCTGGTGGCCTCAGGAAAGGCCAGTCCCCATGCGAGTTGCTGGGGGACCTGTCGGGATTCCTCTCCCGTCCATGTCGGGGCCTCAGTCCTTGTGTGGAGTCGGGGCCGGAACCTGAGGATTCCTCTCCAGTGTTGCCATGGATCTTGGGGTGCTTCTGAGTCTCCCCAGGGGAGTCAGGCCTCGTCTCGAGTGAGGGCATGCACGTGCGCTTTCCTCCCGAGCTGCAACAGTAGTGTCACGCTTCCTGTCATGTGGATCAAGGGATCTGTGGCTTTCCCTCGAGCCTGTCCCTCGAGGCTTTCCCACGAGGCTTTCCCACAGGGCTGTGCCACGTGCCACCTTGGTGTGAGTCGATCCTCGGCGTGAAAGACGAGCTGGTGAAGGGAAAAGAGGTTCCTCTGGAATGGACTGAGACATCTGGGGGACTCTTGGAATGGTGGCACGACCCTGGAGTGCCTCTCGCCATTCCTGTTGAGAGGGCCTCCTCTTGAGATGCGACGGGAAGGGCGGGAACTCTTTCCCGACGAAGCAGGGAAAGGATCCCTCATCTCGAGCTACGAGGCGGAAACGGGGCTCCTCTGGATGTGGGCGGGACCCTCGTGATTCCTCTCGAGTGGAGACGGGTATGTCGGGGAACTTCTTGATTTGCACCAAGGGTGTGAAGGACCCTTTCGAAGTTCCAGAGGGGAGGTGTGATCAGCCTCGAGACGCCTCAGCGGAAATGGGCCTCATCTCGCCTGGAGGGGAGAACCTCCTGGATTTTCTCGAGGTGCGGCAGGTCTTCTCGAGTTACGACGGGGACCTCAGGGACCCGCTCTGGTGGCCTCAGGAAAGGCCAGTCCCCATGCGAGTTGCTAGGGGACCTCTTGGGATTCCTCTCCCGTCCATGCCGGGGCCTCAGTCCTTGTGTGGAGTCGGGGCCGGAACCTGAGGATTCCTCTCCAGTGTTGCCATGGATCTTGGGGGGCTTCTGAGTCTCCCCAGGGGAGTCAGGCCTCGTCTCGAGTGGGGGCATGCACGTGCGCTTTCCTCCCGAGCTGCAGCAGTAGTGTCACGCTTCCTGTCACGTGGATCAAGGGATCTGTGGCTTTCCCTCGAGGCTGTCCCTCGAGGCTTTCCCACGAGGCTTTCCCACAGGGCTGTGCCACGTGCCACCTTGGTGTGAGTCGATCCTCGGCGTGAAAGACGAGCCGGTGAAGGGAAAAGAGGTTCCTCTGGAATGGACTGAGACATCTGGGGGACTCTTGGAATGGTGGCACGACCCTGGAGTTCCTCTCGCCGTTCCTGTTGAGAGGGCCTCCTCTTGAGATGCGACGGGAACGCCGGGAACTCTTTCCCGACGAAGCAGGGAAAGGATCCCTCATCTCGAGCTACGAGGCGGAAACGGGGCTCCTCTGGATGTGGGCGGGACCCTCGTGATTCCTCTCGAGTGGAGACGGGTATGTCGGGGAACTTCTTGATTTGCACCAAGGGTGTGAAGGACCCTTTCGAAGTTCCAGAGGTGAGGTGTGATCAGCCTCGAGACCCCTCAGCGGAAATGGGCCTCATCTCGCCTGGAGGGGAGAACCTCCTGGATTTTCTCGAGTTGCGGCAGGTCTTCTCGAGTTACGACGGGGACCTCAGCGACCCGCTCTGGTGGCCTCAGGAAAGGCCAGTCCCCATGCGAGTTGCTAGGGGACCTCTCGGTATTACTCTCCCGTCCATGCCGGGGACTCAGTCCTTGTGTGGAGTCGGGCCCGGAACCTGAGGATTCCTCTCCAGTGTTGCCATGGATCTTGGGGTGCTTCTGAGTCTCCCCAGGGGAGTCAGGCCTCGTCTCGAGTGGGGGCATGCACGTGCGCTTTCCTCCCGAGCTGCAGCAGCAGTGTCACGCTTCCTGTCACGTGGATCAAGGGATCTGTGGCTTTCCCTCGAGGCTGTCCCTCGAGGCTTTCCCACGAGGCTTTCCCACAGGGCTGTGCCACGTGCCACCTTGGTGTGAGTCGATCCTCGGCGTGAAAGACGAGCCGGTGAAGGGAAAAGAGGTTCCTCTGGAATGGACTGAGACATCTGGGGGACTCTTGGAAAGGTGGCACAACCCTGAAGTTCCTCTCGCCGTTCCTGTTGAGAGGGCCTCCTCTTGAGATGCGACGGGAACGCCGGGAACTCTTTCCCGACCAAGCAGGGAAAGGATCCCTCATCTCGAGCTACGAGGCGGAAACGGGGCTCCTCTGGATGTGGGCGGGACCCTCGTGATTCCTCTCGAGTGGAGACGGGTATGTCGGGGAACTTCTTGATTTGCACCAAGGGTGTGAAGGACCCTTTCGAAGTTCCAGAGGTGAGGTGTGATCAGCCTCGAGACGCCTCAGCGGAAATGGGCCTCATCTCGCCTGGAGGGGAGAACCTCCTGGATTTTCTCGAGGTGCGGCAGGTCTTCTCGAGTTACGACGGGGACCTCAGGGACCCGCTCTGGTGGCCTCAGGAAAGGCCAGTCCCCATGCGAGTTGCTAGGGGACCTCTCGGGATTCCTCTCCCGTCCATGCCGGGGCCTCAGTCCTTGTGTGGAGTCGGGGCCGGAAACTTAGGATTCCTCTCCAGTGTTGCCATGGATCTTGGGGTGCTTCTGAGTCTTCCCAGTGGAGTCAGGCCTCGTCTCGAGTGGGGGCATGCACGTGCGCTTTCCTCCCGAGCTGCAGCAGTAGTGTCACGCTTCCTGTCACGTGGATCAAGGGATCTGTGGCTTTCCCTCGAGGCTGTCCCTCGAGGCTTTCCCACGAGGCTTTCCCACAGGGCTGTGCCACGTGCCACCTTGGTGTGAGTCGATCCTCGGCGTGAAAGACGAGCCGGTGAAGGGAAAAGAGGTTCCTCTGGAATGGACTGAGACATCTGGGGGACTCTTGGAAAGGTGGCACAACCCTGGAGTTCCTCTCGCCGTTCCTGTTGAGAGGGCCTCCTCTTGAGATGCGACGGGAACGCCGGGAACTCTTTCCCGACGAAGCAGGGAAAGGATCCCTCATCTCGAGCTACGAGGCGGAAACGGGGCTCCTCTGGATGTGGGCGGGACCCTCGTGATTCCTCTCGAGTGGAGACGGCTAGGTCGGGGAACTTCTTGATTTGCACCAAGGGTGTGAAGGAGCCTTTCAAAGTTCCAGAGGTGAGGTGTGATCAGCCTCGAGACGCCTAAGCGAAAATGGGCCTCATCTCGCCTGGAGGGGAGAACCTCCTGGATTTTCTCGAGTTGCGGCAGGTCTTCTCGAGGTACGACGGGGACCTCAGGGACCCGCTCTGGTGGCCTCAGGAAAGGCCAGTCCCCATGCGAGTTGCTAGGGGACCTCTCGGGATTCCTCTCCCGTCCATGCCGGGGCCTCAGTCCTTGTGTGGAGTCGGGGCTGGAACCTGAGGATTCCTCTCCAGTGTTGCCATGGATCTTGGGGTGCTTCTGAGTCTCCCCAGGGGAGTCAGGCCTCGTCTCGAGTGGGGGCATGCACGTGCGCTTTCCTCCCGAGCTGCAGCAGTAGTGTCACGCTTCCTGTCACGTGGATCAAGGGATCTGTGGCTTTCCCTCGAGGCTGTCCCTCGAGGCTTTCCCACGAGGCTTTCCCACAGGGCTGTGCCACGTGCCACCTTGGTGTGAGTCGATCCTCGGCGTGAAAGACGAGCCGGTGAAGGGAAAAGAGGTTCCTCTGGAATGGACTGAGACATCTGGGGGACTCTTGGAATGGTGGCACGACCCTGGAGTTCCTCTCGCCGTTCCTGTTGAGAGGGCCTCCTCTTGAGATGCGACGGGAACGCCGGGAACTCTTTCCCGACGAAGCAGGGAAAGGATCCCTCATCTCGAGCTACGAGGCGGAAACGGGGCTCCTCTGGATGTGGGCGGGACCCTCGTGATTCCTCTCGAGTGGAGACGGGTATGTCGGGGAACTTCTTGATTTGCACCAAGGGTGTGAAGGACCCTTTCGAAGTTCCAGAGGTGAGGTGTGATCAGCCTCGAGACGCCTCAGCGGAAATGGGCCTCATCTCGCCTGGAGGGGAGAACCTCCTGGATTTTCTCGAGGTGCGGCAGGTCTTCTCGAGTTACGACGGGGACCTCAGGGACCCGCTCTGGTGGCCTCAGGAAAGGCCAGTCCCCATGCGAGTTGCTAGGGGACCTCTCGGGATTCCTCTCCCGTCCATGCCGGGGCCTCAGTCCTTGTGTGGAGTCGGGGCCGGAAACTTAGGATTCCTCTCCAGTGTTGCCATGGATCTTGGGGTGCTTCTGAGTCTTCCCAGTGGAGTCAGGCCTCGTCTCGAGTGGGGGCATGCACGTGCGCTTTCCTCCCGAGCTGCAGCAGTTTTGTCACGCTTCCTGTCACGTGGATCAAGGGATCTGTGGCTTTCCCTCGAGGCTGTCCCTCGAGGCTTTCCCACGAGGCTTTCCCACAGGGCTGTGCCACGTGCCACCTTGGTGTGAGTCGATCCTCGGCGTGAAAGACGAGCCGGTGAAGGGAAAAGAGGTTCCTCTGGAATGGACTGAGACATCTGGGGGACTCTTGGAAAGGTGGCACAACCCTGGAGTTCCTCTCGCCGTTCCTGTTGAGAGGGCCTCCTCTTGAGATGCGACGGGAACGCCGGGAACTCTTTCCCGACGAAGCAGGGAAAGGATCCCTCATCTCGAGCTACGAGGCGGAAACGGGGCTCCTCTGGATGTGGGCGGGACCCTCGTGATTCCTCTCGAGTGGAGACGGCTAGGTCGGGGAACTTCTTGATTTGCACCAAGGGTGTGAAGGAGCCTTTCAAAGTTCCAGAGGTGAGGTGTGATCAGCCTCGAGACGCCTAAGCGAAAATGGGCCTCATCTCGCCTGGAGGGGAGAACCTCCTGGATTTTCTCGAGTTGCGGCAGGTCTTCTCGAGGTACGACGGGGACCTCAGGGACCCGCTCTGGTGGCCTCAGGAAAGGCCAGTCCCCATGCGAGTTGCTAGGGGACCTCTCGGGATTCCTCTCCCGTCCATGCCGGGGCCTCAGTCCTTGTGTGGAGTCGGGGCTGGAACCTGAGGATTCCTCTCCAGTGTTGCCATGGATCTTGGGGTGCTTCTGAGTCTCCCCAGGGGAGTCAGGCCTCGTCTCGAGTGGGGGCATGCACGTGCGCTTTCCTCCCGAGCTGCAGCAGTAGTGTCACGCTTCCTGTCACGTGGATCAAGGGATCTGTGGCTTTCCCTCGAGGCTGTCCCTCGAGGCTTTCCCACGAGGCTTTCCCACAGGGCTGTGCCACGTGCCACCTTGGTGTGAGTCGATCCTCGGCGTGAAAGACGAGCCGGTGAAGGGAAAAGAGGTTCCTCTGGAATGGACTGAGACATCTGGGGGACTCTTGGAATGGTGGCACGACCCTGGAGTTCCTCTCGCCGTTCCTGTTGAGAGGGCCTCCTCTTAAGATGCGACGGGAACGCCGGGAACTCTTTCCCGACGAAGCAGGGAAAGGATCCCTCATCTCGAGCTACGAGGCGGAAACGGGGCTCCTCTGGATGTGGGCGGGACCCTCGTGATTCCTCTCGAGTGGAGACGGCTATGTCGGGGAACTTCTTGATTTGCACCAAGGGTGTGAAGGACCCTTTCGAAGTTCCAGAGGTGAGGTGTGATCAGCCTCGAGACGCCTCAGCGGAAATGGGCCTCATCTCGCCTGGAGGGGAGAACCTCCTGGATTTTCTCGAGTTGCGGCAGGTCTTCTCGAGTTACGACGGGGACCTCAGCGACCCGCTCTGGTGGCCTCAGGAAAGGCCAGTCCCCATGCGAGTTGCTAGGGGACCTCTCGGTATTCCTCTCCCGTCCATTCCGGGGCCTCAGTCCTTGTGTGGAGTCGGGCCCGGAACCTGAGGATTCCTCTCCAGTGTTGCCATGGATCTTGGGGTGCTTCTGAGTCTCCCCAGGGGAGTCAGGCCTCGTTTCGAGTGGGGGCATGCACGTGCGCTTTCCTCCCGAGATGCAGCAGCAGTGTCACGCTTCCTGTCACGTGAATCAAGGGATCTGTGGCTTTCCCTCGAGGCTGTCCCTCGAGGCTTTCCCACGAGGCTTTCCCACAGGGCTGTGCCACGTGCCACCTTGGTGTGAGTCGATCCTCGGCGTGAAAGACGAGCCGGTGAAGGGAAAAGAGGTTCCTCTGGAATGGACTGAGACATCTGGGGGACTCTTGGAAAGGTGGCACAACCCTGAAGTTCCTCTCGCCGTTCCTGTTGAGAGGGCCTCCTCTTGAGATGCGACGGGAACGCCGGGAACTCTTTCCCGACGAAGCAGGGAAAGGATCCCTCATCTCGAGCTACGAGGCGGAAACGGGGCTCCTCTGGATGTGGGCGGGACCCACGTGATTCCTCTCGAGTGGAGACGACTAGGTCGGGGAACTTCTTGATTTGCACCAAGGGTGTGAAGGAGCCTTTCGAAGTTCCAGAGGGGAGGTGTGATCAGCCTCGAGACGCCTCAGCGGAAATGGGCCTCATCTCGCCTGGAGGGGAGAACCTCCCGGATTTTCTCGAGTTGCGGCAGGTCTTCTCGAGGTACGACGGGGACCTCAGGGACCCGCTCTGGTGGCCTCAGGAAAGGCCAGTCCCCATGCGAGTTGCTAGGGGACCTCTCGGGATTCCTCTCCCGTCCATGCCGGGGCCTCAGTCCTTGTGTGGTGTCGGGGCTGGAACCTGAGGATTCCTCTCCAGTGTTGCCATGGATCTTGGGGTGCTTCTGAGTCTCCCCAGGGGAGTCAGGCCTCGTCTCGAGTGGGGGCATGCACGTGCGCTTTCCTCCCGAGCTGCAGCAGTAGTGTCACGCTTCCTGTCACGTGGATCAAGGGATCTGTGGCTTTCCCTCGAGGCTGTCCCTCGAGGCTTTCCCACGAGGCTTTCCCACAGGGCTGTGCCACGTGCCACCTTGGTGTGAGTCGATCCTCGGCGTGAAAGACGAGCCGGTGAAGGGAAAAGAGGTTCCTCTGGAATGGACTGAGACATCTGGGGGACTCTTGGAATGGTGGCACGACCCTGGAGTTCCTCTCGCCGTTCCTGTTGAGAGGGCCTCCTCTTGAGATGCGACGGGAACGCCGGGAACTCTTTCCCGACGAAGCAGGGAAAGGATCCCTCATCTCGAGCTACGAGGCGGAAACGGGGCTCCTCTGGATGTGGGCGGGACCCTCGTGATTCCTCTCGAGTGGAGACGGGTATGTCGGGGAACTTCTTGATTTGCACCAAGGGTGTGAAGGACCCTTTCGAAGTTCCAGAGGTGAGGTGTGATCAGCCTCGAGACGCCTCAGCGGAAATGGGCCTCATCTCGCCTGGAGGGGAGAACCTCCTGGATTTTCTCGAGTTGCGGCAGGTCTTCTCGAGGTACGACGGGGACCTCAGCGACCCGCTCTGGTGGCCTCAGGAAAGGCCAGTCCCCATGCGAGTTGCTAGGGGACCTCTCGGTATTCCTCTCCCGTCCATGCCGGGGCCTCAGTCCTTGTGTGGAGTCGGGCCCGGAACCTGAGGATTCCTCTCCAGTGTTGCCATGGATCTTGGGGTGCTTCTGAGTCTCCCCAGGGGAGTCAGGCCTCGTCTCGAGTGGGGGCATGCACGTGCGCTTTCCTCCCGAGCTGCAGCAGCAGTGTCACGCTTCCTGTCACGTGGATCAAGGGATCTGTGGCTTTCCCTCGAGGCTGTCCCTCGAGGCTTTCCCACGAGGCTTTCCCACATGGCTGTGCCACGTGCCACCTTGGTGTGAGTCGATCCTCGGCGTGAAAGACGAGCCGGTGAAGGGAAAAGAGGTTCCTCTGGAATGGACTGAGACATCTGGGGGACTCTTGGAAAGGTGGCACAACCCTGAAGTTCCTCTCGCCGTTCCTGTTGAGAGGGCCTCCTCTTGAGATGCGACGGGAACGCCGGGAACTCTTTCCCGACGAAGCAGGGAAAGGATCCCTCATCTCGAGCTACGAGGCGGAAACGGGGCTCCTCTGGATGTGGGCGGGACCCTCGTGATTCCTCTCGAGTGGAGACGGCTAGGTCGGGGAACTTCTTGATTTGCACCAAGGGTGTGAAGGACCCTTTCGAAGTTCCAGAGGGGAGGTGTGATCAGCCTCGAGACGCCTCAGCGGAAATGGGCCTCATCTCGCCTGGAGGGGAGAACCTCCTGGATTTTCTCTAGGTGCGGCAGGTCTTCTCGAGTTACGACGGGGACCTCAGGGACCCGCTCTGGTGGCCTCAGGAAAGGCCAGTCCCCATGCGAGTTGCTAGGGGACCTCTTGGGATTCCTCTCCCGTCCATGCCGGGGCCTCACTCCTTGTGTGGAGTCGGGGCCGGAACCTGAGGATTCCTCTCCAGTGTTGCCATGGATCTTGGGGTGCTTCTGAGTCTCCCCAGGGGAGTCAGGCCTCGTCTCGAGTGGGGGTATGCACGTGCGCTTTCCTCCCGAGCTGCAGCAGTAGTGTCACGCTTCCTGTCACGTGGATCAAGGGATCTGTGGCTTTCCCTCGAGGCTGTCCATCGAAGCTTTCCCACGAGGGTTTCCCACAGGGCTGTGCCACGTGCCACCTTGGTGTGAGTCGATCCTCGGCGTGAAAGACGAGCCGGTGAAGGGAAAAGAGGTTCCTCTGGAATGGACTGAGACATCTGGGGGACTCTTGGAATGGTGGCAAGACCCTGGAGTTCCTCTCGCCATTCCTGTTTAGAGCGCCTCCTCTTGAGATGCGACGGGAACGCCGGGAACTCTTTCCCGACGAAGCAGGGAAAGGATCCCTCATCTCGAGCTACGAGGCGGAAACGGGGCTCCTCTGGATGTGGGCGGGACCCTCGTGATTCCTCTCGAGTGGAGACGGGTATGTCGGGGAAATTCTTGATTTGCACCAAGGGTGTGAAGGACCCTTTCGAAGTTCCAGAGGGGAGGTGTGATCAGCCTCGAGACGCCTCAGCGGAAATGGGCCTCATCTCGCCTGGAGGGGAGAACCTCCCGGATTTTCTCGAGTTGCGGCAGGTCTTCTCGAGTTACGACGGGGACCACGGGGACCCGCTCTGGTGGCCTCAGGAAAGGCCAGTCCCCATGCGAGTTGCTAGGGGACCTCTCGGGATTCCTCTCCCGTCCATGCCGGGGCCTCAGTCCTTGTGTGGAGTCGGGGCCGGAACCTGAGGATTCCTCTCCAGTGTTGCCATGGATCTTGGGGTGCTTCTGAGTCTCCCCAGGGGAGTCAGGCCTCGTCTCGAGTGGGGGCATGCACGTGCGCTTTCCTCCCGAGCTGCAGCAGTCGTGTCACGCTTGCTGTCACGTGGATCAAGGGATCTGTGGCTTTCCCTCGAGGCTGTCCCTCGAGGCTTTCCCACGAGGCTTTCCCACAGGGCTGTGCCACGTGCCACCTTGGTGTGAGTCGATCCTCGGCGTGAAAGACGAGCCGGTGAAGGGAAAAGAGGTTCCTCTGGAATGGACTGAGACATCTGGGGGACTCTTGGATAGGTGGCACAACCCTGGAGTTCCTCTCGCCGTTCCTGTTGAGAGGGCCTCCTCTTGAGATGCGACGGGAACGCCGGGAACTCTTTCCCGACGAAGCAGGGAAAGGATCCCTCATCTCGAGCTACGAGGCGGAAACGGGGCTCCTCTGGATGTGGGCGGGACCCTCGTGATACCTCTCGAGTGGAGACGGCTAGGTCGGGGAACTTCTTGATTTGCACCAAGGGTGTGAAGGAGCCTTTCAAAGTTCCAGAGGTGAGGTGTGATCAGCCTCGAGACGCCTAAGCGAAAATGGGCCTCATCTCGCCTGGAGGGGAGAACCTCCTGGATTTTCTCGAGTTGCGGCAGGTCTTCTCGAGGTACGACGGGGACCTCAGGGACCCGCTCTGGTGGCCTCAGGAAAGGCCAGTCCCCATGCGAGTTGCTAGGGGACCTCTCGGGATTCCTCTCCCGTCCATGCCGGGGCCTCAGTCCTTGTGTGGAGTCGGGGCCGGAACCTGAGGATTCCTCTCCAGTGTTGCCATGGATCTTGGGGTGCTTCTGAGTCTCCCCAGGGGAGTCAGGCCTCGTCTCGAGTGGGGGCATGCACGTGCGCTTTCCTCCCGTGCTGCAGCAGTAGTGTCACGCTTCCTGTCACGTGGATCAAGGGATCTGTGGCTTTCCCTCGAGGCTGTCCCTCGAGGCTTTCCCACGAGGCTTTCCCACAGGGCTGTGCCACGTGCCACCTTGGTGTGAGTCGATCCTCGGCGTGAAAGACGAGCCGGTGAAGGGAAAAGAGGTTCCTCTGGAATGGACTGAGACATCTGGGGGACTCTTGGAATGGTGGCACGACCCTGGAGTTCCTCTCGCCGTTCCTGTTGAGAGGGCCTCCTCTTGAGATGCGACGGGAACGCCGGGAACTCTTTCCCGACGAAGCAGGGAAAGGATCCCTCATCTCGAGCTACGAGGCGGAAACGGGGCTCCTCTGGATGTGGGCGGGACCCTCGTGATTCCTCTCGAGTGGAGACGGGTATGTCGGGGAACTTCTTGATTTGCACCAAGGGTGTGAAGGACCCTTTCGAAGTTCCAGAGGTGAGGTGTGATCAGCCTCGAGACCCCTCAGCGGAAATGGGCCTCATCTCGCCTGGAGGGGAGAACCTCCTGGATTTTCTCAAGTTGCGGCAGGTCTTCTCGAGTTACGACGGGGACCTCAGCGACCCGCTCTGGTGGCCTCAGGAAAGGCCAGTCCCCATGCGAGTTGCTAGGGGACCTCTCGGTATTACTCTCCCGTCCATGCCGGGGACTCAGTCCTTGTGTGGAGTCGGGCCCGGAACCTGAGGATTCCTCTCCAGTGTTGCCATGGATCTTGGGGTGCTTCTGAGTCTCCCCAGGGGAGTCAGGCCTCGTCTCGAGTGGGGGCATGCACGTGCGCTTTCCTCCCGAGCTGCAGCAGCAGTGTCACGCTTCCTGTCACGTGGATCAAGGGATCTGTGGCTTTCCCTCGAGGCTGTCCCTCGAGGCTTTCCCACGAGGCTTTCCCACAGGGCTGTGCCACGTGCCACCTTGGTGTGAGTCGATCCTCGGCGTGAAAGACGAGCCGGTGAAGGGAAAAGAGGTTCCTCTGGAATGGACTGAGACATCTGGGGGACTCTTGGAAAGGTGGCACAACCCTGAAGTTCCTCTCGCCGTTCCTGTTGAGAGGGCCTCCTCTTGAGATGCGACGGGAACGCCGGGAACTCTTTCCCGACGAAGCAGGGAAAGGATCCCTCATCTCGAGCTACGAGGCGGAAACGGGGCTCCTCTGGATGTGGGCGGGACCCTCGTGATTCCTCTCGAGTGGAGACGGGTATGTCGGGGAACTTCTTGATTTGCACCAAGGGTGTGAAGGACCCTTTCGAAGTTCCAGAGGGGAGGTGTGATCAGCCTCGAGACGCCTCAGCGGAAATGGGCCTCATCTCGCCTGGAGGGGAGAACCTCCTGGATTTTCTCGAGGTGCGGCAGGTCTTCTCGAGTTACGACGGGGACCTCAGGGACCCGCTCTGGTGGCCTCAGGAAAGGCCAGTCCCCATGCGAGTTGCTAGGGGACCTCTTGGGATTCCTCTCCCGTCCATGCCGGGGCCTCACTCCTTGTGTGGAGTCGGGGCCGGAACCTGAGGATTCCTCTCCAGTGTTGCCATGGATCTTGGGGTGCTTCTGAGTCTCCCCAGGGGAGTCAGGCCTCGTCTCGAGTGGGGGTATGCACGTGCGCTTTCCTCCCGAGCTGCAGCAGTAGTGTCACGCTTCCTGTCACGTGGATCAAGGGATCTGTGGCTTTCCCTCGAGGCTGTCCATCGAGGCTTTCCCACGAGGCTTTCCCACAGGGCTGTGCCACGTGCCACCTTGGTGTGAGTCGATCCTCGGCGTGAAAGACGAGCCGGTGAAGGGAAAAGAGGTTCCTCTGGAATGGACTGAGACATCTGGGGGACTCTTGGAATGGTGGCAAGACCCTGGAGTTCCTCTCGCCGTTCCTGTTGAGAGCGCCTCCTCTTGAGATGCGACGGGAACGCCGGGAACTCTTTCCCGACGAAGCAGGGAAAGGATCCCTCATCTCGAGCTACGAGGCGGAAACGGGGCTCCTCTGGATGTGGGCGGGACCCTCGTGATTCCTCTCGAGTGGAGACGGGTATGTCGGGGAAATTCTTGATTTGCACCAAGGGTGTGAAGGACCCTTTCGAAGTTCCAGAGGGGAGGTGTGATCAGCCTCGAGACGCCTCAGCGGAAATGGGCCTCATCTCGCCTGGAGGGGAGAACCTCCCGGATTTTCTCGAGTTGCGGCAGGTCTTCTCGAGTTACGACGGGGACCACGGGGACCCGCTCTGGTGGCCTCAGGAAAGGCCAGTCCCCATGCGAGTTGCTAGGGGACCTCTCGGGATTCCTCTCCCGTCCATGCCGGGGCCTCAGTCCTTGTGTGGAGTCGGGGCCGGAACCTGAGGATTCCTCTCCAGTGTTGCCATGGATCTTGGGGTGCTTCTGAGTCTCCCCAGGGGAGTCAGGCCTCGTCTCGAGTGGGCGTATGCACGTGCGCTTTCCTCCCGAGCTGCAGCAGTAGTGTCACGCTTCCTGTCACGTGGATCAAGGGATCTGTGGCTTTCCCTCGAGGCTGTCCATCGAGGCTTTCCCACGAGGCTTTCCCACAGGGCTGTGCCACGTGCCACCTTGGTGTGAGTCGATCCTCGGCGTGAAAGACGAGCCGGTGAAGGGAAAAGAGGTTCCTCTGGAATGGACTGAGACATCTGGGGGACTCTTGGAATGGTGGCAAGACCCTGGAGTTCCTCTCGCCGTTCCTGTTGAGAGCGCCTCCTCTTGAGATGCGACGGGAACGCCGGGAACTCTTTCCCGACGAAGCAGGGAAAGGATCCCTCATCTCGAGCTACGAGGCGGAAACGGGGCTCCTCTGGATGTGGGCGGGACCCTCGTGATTCCTCTCGAGTGGAGACGGGTATGTCGGGGAAATTCTTGATTTGCACCAAGGGTGTGAAGGACCCTTTCGAAGTTCCAGAGGGGAGGTGTGATCAGCCTCGAGACGCCTCAGCGGAAATGGGCCTCATCTCGCCTGGAGGGAGAACCTCCCGGATTTTCTCGAGTTGCGGCAGGTCTTCTCGAGTTACGACGGGGACCACGGGGACCCGCTCTGGTGGCCTCAGGAAAGGCCAGTCCCCATGCGAGTTGCTAGGGGACCTCTTGGGATTCCTCTCCCGTCCATGCCGGGGCCTCAGTCCTTGTGTGGAATCGGGGCCGGAACCTGAGGATTCCTCTCCAGTGTTGCCATGTATCTTGGGGTGCTTCTGAGTCTCCCCAGGGGAGTCAGGCCTCGTCTCGAGTGGGGGCATTCACGTGCGCTTTCCTCCCGAGCTGCAGCAGTCGTGTCACGCTTGCTGTCACGTGGATCAAGGGATCTGTGGCTTTCCCTCGAGGCTGTCCCTCGAGGCGTTCCCACGAGGCTTTCCCACAGGGCTGTGCCACGTGCCACCTTGGTGTGAGTCGATCCTCGGCGTGAAAGACGAGCCGGTGAAGGGAAAAGAGGTTCCTCTGGAATGGACTGAGACATCTGGGGGACTCTTGGAAAGGTGGCACAACCCTGGAGTTCCTCTCGCCGTTCCTGTTGAGAGGGCCTCCTCTTGAGATGCGACGGGAACGCCGGGAACTCTTTCCCGACGAAGCAGGGAAAGGATCCCTCATCTCGAGCTAGGAGGTGGAAACGGGGCTCCTCTGGATGTGGGCGGGACCCTCGTGATTCCTCTCGAGTGGAGACGGCTAGGTCGGGGAACTTCTTGATTTGCACCAAGGGTGTGAAGGAGCCTTTCAAAGTTCCAGAGGTGAGGTGTGATCAGCCTCGAGACGCCTAAGCGAAAATGGGCCTCATCTCGCCTGGAGGGGAGAACCTCCTGGATTTTCTCGAGTTGCGGCAGGTCTTCTCGAGGTACGACGGGGACCTCAGGGACCCGCTCTGGTGGCCTCAGGAAAGGCCAGTCTCCATGCGAGTTGCTCTGGGACCTCTCGGGATTCCTCTCCCGTCCATGCCGGGGCCTCAGTCCTTGTGTGGAGTCGGGGCTGGAACCTGAGGATTCCTCTCCAGTGTTGCCATGGATCTTGGGGTGCTTCTGAGTCTCCCCAGGGGAGTCAGGCCTCGTCTCGAGTGGGGGCATGCACGTGCGCTTTCCTCCCGAGCTGCAGCAGTAGTGTCACGCTTCCTGTCACGTGGATCAAGGGATCTGTGGCTTTCCCTCGAGGCTGTCCCTCGAGGCTTTCCCACGAGGCTTTCCCACAGGGCTGTGCCACGTGCCACCTTGGTGTGAGTCGATCCTCGGCGTGAAAGACGAGCCGGTGAAGGGAAAAGAGGTTCCTCTGGAATGGACTGAGACATCTGGGGGACTCTTGGAATGGTGGTACGACCCTGGAGTTCCTCTCGCCGTTCCTGTTGAGAGGGCCTCCTCTTGAGATGCGACGGGAACGCCGGGAACTCTTTCCCGACGAAGCAGGGAAAGGATCCCTCATCTCGAGCTACGAGGCGGAAACGGGGCTCCTCTGGATGTGGGCGGGACCCTCGTGATTCCTCTCGAGTGGAGACGGGTATGTCGGGGAACTTCTTGATTTGCACCAAGGGTGTGAAGGACCCTTTCGAAGTTCCAGAGGTGAGGTGTGATCAGCCTCGAGGCCCCTCAGCGGAAATGGGCCTCATCTCGCCTGGAGGGGAGAACCTCCTGGATTTTCTCGAGTTGCGGCAGGTCTTCTCGAGTTACGACGGGGACCTCAGGGACCCGCTCTGGTGGCCTCAGGAAAGGCCAGTCCCCATGCGAGTTGCTAGGGGACCTCTCGGTATTCCTCTCCAGTCCATGCCGGGGCCTCAGTCCTTGTGTGGAGTCGAGCCCGGAACCTGAGGATTCCTCTCCAGTGTTGCCATGGATCTTGGGGTGCTTCTGAGTCTCCCCAGGGGAGTCAGGCCTCGTCTCGAGTGGGGGCATGCACGTGCGCTTTCCTCCCGAGCTGCAGCAGCAGTGTCACGCTTCCTGTCACGTGGATCAAGGGATCTGTGGCTTTCCCTCGAGGCTGTCCCTCGAGGCTTTCCCACGAGGCTTTCCCACAGGGCTGTGCCACGTGCCACCTTGGTGTGAGTCGATCCTCGGCGTGAAAGATGAGCCGGTGAAGGGAAAAGAGGTTCCTCTGGAATGGACTGAGACATCTGGGGGACTCTTGGAAAGGTGGCACAACCCTGAAGTTCCTCTCGCCATTCCTGTTGAGAGGGCCTCCTCTTGAGATGCGACGGGAACGCCGGCAACTCTTTACCGACGAAGCAGGGAAAGGATCCCTCATCTCGAGCTACGAGGCGGAAACGGGGCTCCTCTGGATGTGGGCGGGACCCTCGTGATTCCTCTCGAGTGGAGACGGGTATGTCGGGGAACTTCTTGATTTGCACCAAGGGTGTGAAGGACCCTTTCGAAGTTCCAGAGGGGAGGTGTGATCAGCCTCGAGACGCCTCAGCGGAAATGGGCCTCATCTCGCCTGGAGGGGAGAACCTCCTGGATTTTCTCGAGGTGCGGCAGGTCTTCTCGAGTTACGACGGGGACCTCAGGGACCCGCTCTGGTGGCCTCAGGAAAGGCCAGTCCCCATGCGAGTTGCTAGGGGACCACTTGGGATTCCTCTCCCGTCCATGCCGAGGCCTCACTCCTTGTGTGGAGTCGGGGCTGGAACCTGAGGATTCCTCTCCAGTGTTGCCATGGATCTTGGGGTGCTTCTGAGTCTCCCCAGGGGAGTCAGGCCTCGTCTCGAGTGGGGGCATGCACGTGCGCTTTCCTCCCGAGCTGCAGCAGTAGTGTCACGCTTCCTGTCACGTGGATCAAGGGATCTGTGGCTTTCCCTCGAGGCTGTCCATCGAGGCTTTCCCACGAGGCTTTCCCACAGGGCTGTGCCACGTGCCACCTTGGTGTGAGTCGATCCTCGGCGTGAAAGACGAGCCGGTGAAGGGAAAAGAGGTTCCTCTGGAATGGACCTAGACATCTGGGGGACTCTTGGAATGGTGGCAAGACCCTGGAGTTCCTCTCGCCGTTCCTGTTGAGAGCGCCTCCTCTTGAGATGCGACGGGAACGCCGGGAACTCTTTCCCGACGAAGCAGGGAAAGGATCCCTCATCTCGAGCTACGAGGCGGAAACGGGGCTCCTCTGGATGTGGGCGGGACCCTCGTGATTCCTCTCGAGTGGAGACGGGTATGTCGGGGAAATTCTTGATTTGCACCAAGGGTGTGAAGGACCCTTTCAAAGTTCCAGAGGGGAGGTGTGATCAGCCTCGAGACGCCTCAGCGGAAATGGGCCTCATCTCGCCTGGAGGGGAGAACCTCCCGGATTTTCTCGAGTTGCGGCAGGTCTTCTCGAGTTACGACGGGGACCACGGGGACCCGCTCTGGTGGCCTCAGGAAAGGCCAGTCCCCATGCGAGTTGCTAGGGGACCTCTCGGGATTCCTCTCCCGTCCATGCCGGGGCCTCAGTCCTTGTGTGGAGTCGGGGCCGGAACCTGAGGATTCCTCTCCAGTGTTGCCATGGATCTTGGGGTGCTTCTGAGTCTCCCCAGGCGAGTCAGGCCTCGTCTCGAGTGGGGGCATGCACGTGCGCTTTCCTCCCGAGCTGCAGCAGTAGTGTCACGCTTCCTGTCACGTGGATCAAGGGATCTGTGGCTTTCCCTCGAGGCTGTCCATCGAGGCTTTCCCACGAGGCTTTCCCACAGGGCTGTGCCACGTGCCACCTTGGTGTGAGTCGATCCTCGGCGTGAAAGACGAGCCGGTGAAGGGAAAAGAGGTTCCTCTGGAATGGACCTAGACATCTGGGGGACTCTTGGAATGGTGGCAAGACCCTGGAGTTCCTCTCGCCGTTCCTGTTGAGAGCGCCTCCTCTTGAGATGCGACGGGAACGCCGGGAACTCTTTCCCGACGAAGCAGGGAAAGGATCCCTCATCTCGAGCTACGAGGCGGAAACGGGGCTCCTCTGGATGTGGGCGGGACCCTCGTGATTCCTCTCGAGTGGAGACGGGTATGTCGGGGAAATTCTTGATTTGCACCAAGGGTGTGAAGGACCCTTTCAAAGTTCCAGAGGGGAGGTGTGATCAGCCTCGAGACGCCTCAGCGGAAATGGGCCTCATCTCGCCTGGAGGGGAGAACCTCCCGGATTTTCTCGAGTTGCGGCAGGTCTTCTCGAGTTACGACGGGGACCACGGGGACCCGCTCTGGTGGCCTCAGGAAAGGCCAGTCCCCATGCGAGTTGCTAGGGGACCTCTCGGGATTCCTCTCCCGTCCATGCCGGGGCCTCAGTCCTTGTGTGGAGTCGGGGCCGGAACCTGAGGATTCCTCTCCAGTGTTGCCATGGATCTTGAGGTGCTTCTGAGTCTCCCCAGGGGAGTCAGGCCTCGTCTCGAGTGGGGGCATGCACGTGCGCTTTCCTCCCGAGCTGCAGTAGTCGTGTCACGCTTGCTGTCACGTGGATCAAGGGATCTGTGGCTTTCCCTCGAGGCTGTCCCTCGAGGCTTTCCCACGAGGCTTTAACACAGGGCTGTGCCACGTGCCACCTTGGTGTGAGTCGATCCTCGGCATGAAAGACGAGCCGGTGAAGGGAAAAGAGGTTCCTCTGGAATGGACTGAGACATCTGGGGGACTCTTGGAAAGGTGGCACAACCCTGGAGTTCCTCTCGCCGTTCCTGTTGAGAGCGCCTCCTCTTGAGATGCGACGGGAACGCCGGGAACTCTTTCCCGACGAAGCAGGGAAAGGATCCCTCATCTCGAGCTACGAGGCGGAAACGGGGCTCCTCTGGATGTGGGCGGGACCCTCGTGATTCCTCTCGAGTGGAGACGGCTAGGTCGGGGAACTTCTTGATTTGCACCAAGGGTGTGAAGGAACCTTTCAAAGTTCCAGAGGTGAGGTGTGATCAGCCTCGAGACGCCTAAGCGAAAATGGGCCTCATCTCGCCTGGAGGGGAGAACCTCCTGGATTTTCTCGAGTTACGGCAGGTCTTCTCGAGGTACGACGGGGACCTCAGGGACCCGCTCTGGTGGCCTCAGGAAAGGCCAGTCCCCATGTGAGTTGCTAGGGGACCACTCGGGATTCCTCTCCCGTCCATGCCGGGGCCTCAGTCCTTGTGTGGAGTCGGGGCTGGAACCTGAGGATTCCTCTCCAGTGTTGCCATGGATCTTGGGGTGCTTCTGAGTCTCCCCAGGGGAGTCAGGCCTCGTCTCGAGTGGGGGCATGCACGTGCGCTTTCCTCCCGAGCTGCAGCAGTAGTGTCACGCTTCCTGTCACGTGGATCAAGGGATCTGTGGCTTTCCCTCGAGGCTGTCCCTCGAGGCTTCCCACGAGGCTTTCCCACAGGGCTGTGCCACGTGCCACCTTGGTGGGAGTCGATCCTCGGCGTGAAAGACAAGCCGGTGAAGGGAAAAGAGGTTCCTCTGGAATGGACTGAGACATCTGGGGGACTCTTGGAATGGTGGCACGACCCTGGAGTTCCTCTCGCCGTTCCTGTTGAGAGGGCCTCCTCTTGAGATGCGACGGGAACGCCGGGAACTCTTTCCCGACGAAGCAGGGAAAGGATCCCTCATCTCGAGCTACGAGGCGGAAACGGGGCTCCTCTGGATGTGGGCGGGACCCTCGTGATTCCTCTCGAGTGGAGACGGGTATGTCGGGGAACTTCTTGATTTGCACCAAGGGTGTGAAGGACCCTTTCGAAGTTCCAGAGGGGAGGTGTGATCAGCCTCGAGACGCCTCAGCGGAAATGGGCCTCATCTCGCCTGGAGGGGAGAACCTCCTGGATTTTCTCGAGTTGCGGCAGGTCTTCTCGAGTTACGACGGGGACCTCAGCGACCCGCTCTGGTGGCCTCAGGAAAGGCCAGTCCCCATGCGAGTTGCTAGGGGACCTCTCGGGATTCCTCTCCCGTCCATGCCGGGGCCTCAGTCCTTGTGTGGAGTCGGGGCCGGAACCTGAGGATTCCTCTCCAGTGTTGCCATGGATCTTGGGGTGCTTCTGAGTCTCCCCAGGGGAGTCAGGCCTCGTCTCGAGTGGGGGCATGCACGTGCGCTTTCCTCCCGAGCTGCAGCAGCAGGGTCACGCTTCCTGTCACGTGGATCAAGGGATCTGTGGCTTTCCCTCGAGGCTGTCCCTCGAGGCTTTCCCACGAGGCTTTCCCACAGGGCTGTGCCACGTGCCACCTTGGTGTGAGTCGATCCTCGGCGTGAAAGACGAGCCGGTGAAGGGAAAAGAGGTTCCTCTGGAATGGACTGAGACATCTGGGGGACTCTTGGAAAGGTGGCACAACCCTGAAATTCCTCTCGCCGTTCCTGTTGAGAGGGCCTCCTCTTGAGATGCGACGGGAACGCCGGGAACTCTTTCCCGACGAAGCAGGGAAAGGATCCCTCATCTCGAGCTACGAGGCGGAAACGGGGCTCCTCTGGATGTGGGCGGGACCCTCGTGATTCCTCTCGAGTGGAGACGGGTATGTCGGGGAACTTCTTGATTTGCACCAAGGGTGTGAAGGACCCTTTCGAAGTTCCAGAGGGGAGGTGTGATCAGCCTTGAGACGCCTCAGCGGAAATGGGCCTCATCTCGCCTGGAGGGGAGAACCTCCTGGATTTTCTCGAGGTGCGGCAGGTCTTCTCGAGTTACAACGGGGACCTCAGGGACCCGCTCTGGTGGCCTCAGGAAAGGCCAGTCCCCATGCGAGTTGCTAGGGGACCTCTTGGGATTACTCTCCCGTCCATGCCGGGGCCTCACTCCTTGTGTGGAGTCGGGGCCGGAACCTGAGGATTCCTCTCCAGTGTTGCCATGGATCTTGGGGTGCTTCTGAGTCTCCCCAGGGGAGTCAGGCCTCGTCTCGAGTGGGGGTATGCACGTGCGCTTTCCTCCCGAGCTGCAGCAGTAGTGTCACGCTTCCTGTCACGTGGATCAAGGGATCTGTGGCTTTCCCTCGAGGCTGTCCATCGAGGCTTTCCCACGAGGGTTTCCCACAGGGCTGTGCCACGTGCCACCTTGGTGTGAGTCGATCCTCGGCGTGAAAGACGAGCCGGTGAAGGGAAAAGAGGTTCCTCTGGAATGGACTGAGACATCTGGGGGACTCTTGGAATGGTGGCAAGACCCTGGAGTTCCTCTCGCCGTTCCTGTTGAGAGCGCCTCCTCTTGAGATGCGACGGGAACGCCGGGAACTCTTTCCCGACGAAGCAGGGAAAGGATCCCTCATCTCGAGCTACGAGGCGGAAACGGGGCTCCTCTGGATGTGGGCGGGACCCTCGTGATTCCTCTCGAGTGGAGACGGGTATGTCGGGGAACTTCTTGATTTGCACCAAGGGTGTGAAGGACCCTTTCGAAGTTCCAGAGGGGAGGTGTGATCAGCCTCGAGACGCCTCAGCGGAAATGGGCCTCATCTCGCCTGGAGGGGAGAACCTCCCGGATTTTCTCGAGTTGCGGCAGGTCTTCTCGAGTTACGACGGGGACCTCAGGGACCCGCTCTGGTGGCCTCAGGAAAGGCCAGTCCCCATGCGAGTTGCTAGGGGACCTCTCGGGATTCCTCTCCCGTCCATGCCGGGGCCTCAGTCCTTGTGTGGAGTCGGGGCCGGAACCTGAGGATTCCTCTCCAGTGTTGCCATGGATCTTGGGGTGCTTCTGAGTCTCCCCAGGGGAGTCAGGCCTCGTCTCGAGTGGGGGCATTCACGTGCGCTTTCCTCCCGAGCTGCAGCAGTCGTGTCACGCTTGCTGTCACGTGGATCAAGGGATCTGTGGCTTTCCCTCGAGGCTGTCCCTCGAGGCTTTCCCACGAGGCTTTCCCACAGGGCTGTGCCACGTGCCACCTTGGTGTGAGTCGATCCTCGGCGTGAAAGACGAGCCGGTGAAGGGAAAAGAGGTTCCTCTGGAATGGACTGAGACATCTGGGGGACTCTTGGAAAGGTGGCACAACCCTGGAGTTCCTCTCGCCGTTCCTGTTGAGAGGGCCTCCACTTGAGATTCGACGGGAACGCCGGGAACTCTTTCCCGACGAAGCAGGGAAAGGATCCCTCATCTCGAGCTACGAGGCGGAAACGGGGCTCCTCTGGATGTGGGCGGGACCCTCGTGATTCCTCTCGAGTGGAGAGGGCTAGGTCGGGGAACTTCTTGATTTGCACCAAGGGTGTGAAGGAGCCTTTCAAAGTTCCAGAGGTGAGGTGTGATCAGCCTCGAGACGCCTAAGCGAAAATGGGCCTCATCTCGCCTGGAGGGGAGAACCTCCTGGATTTTCTCGAGTTGCGGCAGGTCTTCTCGAGGTACGACGGGGACCTCAGGGACCCGCTCTGGTGGCCTCAGGAAAGGCCAGTCCCCATGCGAGTTGCTAGGGGACCTCTCGGGATTCCTCTCCCGTCCATGCCGGGGCCTCACTCCTTGTGTGGAGTCGGGGCTGGAACCTGAGGATTCCTCTCCAGTGTTGCCATGGATCTTGGGGTGCTTCTGAGTCTCCCCAGGGGAGTCAGGCCTCGTCTCGAGTGGGGGCATGCACGTGCGCTTTCCTCCCGAGCTGCAGCAGTAGTGTCACGCTTCCTGTCACGTGGATCAAGGGATCTGTGGCTTTCCCTCGAGGCTGTCCCTCGAGGCTTTCCCACGAGGCTTTCCCACAGGGCTGTGCCACGTGCCACCTTGGTGTGAGTCGATCCTCGGCGTGAAAGACGAGCCGGTGAAGGGAAAAGAGGTTCCTCTGGAATGGACTGAGACATCTGGGGGACTCTTGGAATGGTGGCACGACCCTGGAGTTCCTCTCGCCGTTCCTGTTGAGAGGGCCTCCTCTTGAGATGCGACGGGAACGCCGGGAACTCTTTCCCGACGAAGCAGGGAAAGGATCCCTCATCTCGAGCTACGAGGCGGAAACGGGGCTCCTCTGGATGTGGGCGGGACCCTCGTGATTCCTCTCGAGTGGAGACGGGTATGTCGGGGAACTTCTTGATTTGCACCAAGGGTGTGAAGGACCCTTTCGAAGTTCCAGAGGTGAGGTGTGATCAGCCTCGAGACGCCTCAGCGGAAATGGGCCTCATCTCGCCTGGAGGGGAGAACCTCCTGGATTTTCTCGAGTTGCGGCAGGTCTTCTCGAGTTACGACGGGGACCTCAGCGACCCGCTCTGGTGGCCTCAGGAAAGGCCAGTCCCCATGCGAGTTGCTAGGGGACCTCTCGGTATTCCTCTCCCGTCCATGCCGGGGCCTCAGTCCTTGTGTGGAGTCGGGCCCGGAACCTGAGGATTCCTCTCCAGTGTTGCCATGGATCTTGGGGTGCTTCTGAGTCTCCCCAGGGGAGTCAGGCCTCGTCTCGAGTGGGGGCATGCACGTGCGCTTTCCTCCCGAGCTGCAGCAGCAGTGTCACGCTTCCTGTCACGTGGATCAAGGGATCTGTGGCTTTCCCTCGAGGCTGTCCCTCGAGGCTTTCCCACGAGGCTTTCCCACAGGGCTGTGCCACGTGCCACCTTGGTGTGAGTCGATCCTCGGCGTGAAAGACGAGCCGGTGAAGGGAAAAGAGGTTCCTCTGGAATGGACTGAGACATCTGGGGGACTCTTGGAAAGGTGGCACAACCCTGAAGTTCCTCTCGCCGTTCCTGTTGAGAGGACCTCCTCTTGAGATGCGACGGGAACGCCGGGAACTCTTTCCCGACGAAGCAGGGAAAGGATCCCTCATCTCGAGCTACGAGGCGGAAACGGGGCTCCTCTGGATGTGGGCGGGACCCTCGTGATTCCTCTCGAGTGGAGACGGGTATGTCGGGGAACTTCTTGATTTGCACCAAGGGTGTGAAGGACCCTTTCGAAGTTCCAGAGGTGAGGTGTGATCAGCCTCGAGACGCCTAAGCGAAAATGGGCCTCATCTCGCCTGGAGGGGAGAACCTCCTGGATTTTCTCGAGTTGCGGCAGGTCTTCTCGAGGTACGACGGGGACCTCAGGGACCCGCTCTGGTGGCCTCAGGAAAGGCCAGTCCCCATGCGAGTTGCTAGGGGACCTCTCGGGATTCCTCTCCCGTCCATGCCGGGGCCTCAGTCCTTGTGTGGAGTCGGGGCTGGAACCTGAGGATTCCTCTCCAGTGTTGCCATGGATCTTGGGGTGCTTCTGAGTCTCCCCAGGGGAGTCAGGCCTCGTCTCGAGTGGGGGCATGCACGTGCGCTTTCCTCCCGAGCTGCAGCAGTAGTGTCACGCTTCCTGTCACGTGGATCAAGGGATCTGTGGCTTTCCCTCGAGGCTGTCCCTCGAGGCTTTCCCACGAGGCTTTCCCACAGGGCTGTGCCACGTGCCACCTTGGTGTGAGTCGATCCTCGGCGTGAAAGACGAGCCGGTGAAGGGAAAAGAGGTTCCTCTGGAATGGACTGAGACATCTGGGGGACTCTTGGAATGGTGGCACGACCCTGGAGTTCCTCTCGCCGTTCCTGTTGAGAGGGCCTCCTCTTGAGATGCGACGGGAACGCCGGGAACTCTTTCCCGACGAAGCAGGGAAAGGATCCCTCATCTCGAGCTACGAGGCGGAAACGGGGCTCCTCTGGATGTGGGCGGGACCCTCGTGATTCCTCTCGAGTGGAGACGGGTATGTCGGGGAACTTCTTGATTTGCACCAAGGGTGTGAAGGACCCTTTCGAAGTTCCAGAGGTGAGGTGTGATCAGCCTCGAGACGCCTCAGCGGAAATGGGCCTCATCTCGCCTGGAGGGGAGAACCTCCTGGATTTTCTCGAGTTGCGGCAGGTCTTCTCGAGTTACGACGGGGACCTCAGGGACCCGCTCTGGTGGCCTCAGGAAAGGCCAGTCCCCATGCGAGTTGCTAGGGGACCTCTCGGGATTCCTCTCCCGTCCATGCCGAGGCCTCACTCCTTGTGTGGAGTCGGGGCTGGAACCTGAGGATTCCTCTCCAGTGTTGCCATGGATCTTGGGGTGCTTCTGAGTCTCCCCAGGGGAGTCAGGCCTCGTCTCGAGTGGGGGCATGCACGTGCGCTTTCCTCCCGAGCTGCAGCAGTAGTGTCACGCTTCCTGTCACGTGGATCAAGGGATCTGTGGCTTTCCCTCGAGGCTGTCCATCGAGGCTTTCCCACGAGGCTTTCCCACAGGGCTGTGCCACGTGCCACCTTGGTGGGAATCGATCCTCGGCGTGAAAGACGAGCCGGTGAAGGGAAAAGAGGTTCCTCTGGAATGGACTGAGACATCTGGGGGACTCTTGGAATGGTGGCACGACCCTGGAGTTCCTCTCGCCGTTCCTGTTGAGAGGGCCTCCTCTTGAGATGCGACGGGAACGCCGGGAACTCTTTCCCGACGAAGCAGGGAAAGGATCCCTCATCTCGAGCTACGAGGCGGAAACGGGGCTCCTCTGGATGTGGGCGGGACCCTCGTGATTCCTCTCGAGTGGAGACGGGTATGTCGGGGAACTTCTTGATTTGCACCAAGGGTGTGAAGGACCCTTTCGAAGTTCCAGAGGTGAGGTGTGATCAGCCTCGAGACGCCTCAGCGGAAATGGGCCTCATCTCGCCTGGAGGGGAGAACCTCCTGGATTTTCTCGAGTTGCGGCAGGTCTTCTCGAGGTACGACGGGGACCTCAGGGACCCGCTCTGGTGGCCTCAGGAAAGGCCAGTCCCCATGCGAGTTGCTAGGGGACCTCTCGGGATTCCTCTCCCGTCCATGCCGAGGCCTCACTCCTTGTGTGGAGTCGGGGCTGGAACCTGAGGATTCCTCTCCAGTGTTGCCATGGATCTTGGGGTGCTTCTGAGTCTCCCCAGGGGAGTCAGGCCTCGTCTCGAGTGGGGGCATGCACGTGCGCTTTCCTCCCGAGCTGCAGCAGTAGTGTCACGCTTCCTGTCACGTGGATCAAGGGATCTGTGGCTTTCCCTCGAGGCTGTCCCTCGAGGCTTTCCCACGAGGCTTTCCCACAGGGCTGTGCCACGTGCCACCTTGGTGTGAGTCGATCCTCGGCGTGAAAGACGAGCCGGTGAAGGGAAAAGAGGTTCCTCTGGAATGGACTGAGACATCTGGGGGACTCTTGGAATGGTGGCACGACCCTGGAGTTCCTCTCGCCGTTCCTGTTGAGAGGGCCTCCTCTTGAGATGCGACGGGAACGCCGGGAACTCTTTCCCGACGAAGCAGGGAAAGGATCCCTCATCTCGAGCTACGAGGCGGAAACGGGGCTCCTCTGGATGTGGGCGGGACCCTCGTGATTCCTCTCGAGTGGAGACGGCTAGGTCGGGGAACTTCTTGATTTGCACCAAGGGTGTGAAGGACCCTTTCAAAGTTCCAGAGGGGAGGTGTGATCAGCCTCGAGACGCCTCAGCGGAAATGGGCCTCATCTCGCCTGGAGGGGAGAACCTCCCGGATTTTCTCGAGTTGCGGCAGGTCTTCTCGAGTTACGACGGGGACCACGGGGACCCGCTCTGGTGGCCTCAGGAAAGTCCAGTCCCCATGCGAGTTGCTAGGGGACCTCTCGGGATTCCTCTCCCGTCCATGCCGGGGCCTCAGTCCTTGTGTGGAGTCGGGGCCGGAACCTGAGGATTCCTCTCCAGTGTTGCCATGGATCTTGGGGTGCTTCTGAGTCTCCCCAGGGGAGTCAGGCCTCGTCTCGAGTGGGGGCATGCACGTGCGCTTTCCTCCCGAGCTGCAGCAGTCGTGTCACGCTTGCTGTCACGTGGATCAAGGGATCTGTGGCTTTCCCTCGAGGCTGTCCCTCGAGGCTTTCCCACGAGGCTTTCCCACAGGGCTGTGCCACGTGCCACCTTGGTGTGAGTCGATCCTCGGCGTGAAAGACGAGCCGGTGAAGGGAAAAGAGGTTCCTCTGGAATGGACTGGGACATCTGGGGGACTCTTGGAAACGTGGCACAACCCTGGAGTTCCTCTCGCCGTTCCTGTTGAGAGGGCCTCCTCTTGAGATGCGACGGGAACGCCGGGAACTCTTTCCCGACGAAGCAGGGAAAGGATCCCTCATCTCGAGCTACGAGGCGGAAACGGGGCTCCTCTGGATGTGGGCAGGACCCTCGTGATTCCTCTCGAGTGGAGACGGCTAGGTCGGGGAACTTCTTGATTTGCACCAAGGGTGTGAAGGAGCCTTTCAAAGTTCCAGAGGGGAGGTGTGATCAGCCTAGAGACGCCTCAGCGGAAATGGGCCTCATCTCGCCTGGAGGGGAGAACCTCCTGGATTTTCTCGAGTTGCGGCAGGTCTTCTCGAGTTACGACGGGGACCTCAGGGACCCGCTCTGGTGGCCTCAGGAAAGGCCAGTCCCCATGCGAGTTGCTAGGGGACCTCTTGGGATTCCTCTCCCGTCCATGCCGAGGCCTCACTCCTTGTGTGGAGTCGGGGCTGGAACCTGAGGATTCCTCTCCAGTGTTGCCATGGATCTTGGGGTGCTTCTGAGTCTCCCCAGGGGAGTCAGGCCTCGTCTCGAGTGGGGGCATGCACGTGCGCTTTCCTCCCGAGCTGCAGCAGTAGTGTCACGCTTCCTGTCACGTGGATCAAGGGATCTGTGGCTTTCCCTCGAGGCTGTCCATCGAGGCTTTCCCACGAGGCTTTCCCACAGGGCTGTGCCACGTGCCACCTTGGTGGGAGTCGATCCTCGGCGTGAAAGACGAGCCGGTGAAGGGAAAAGAGGTTCCTCTGGAATGGACTGAGACATCTGGGGGACTCTTGGAATGGTGGCACGACCCTGGAGTTCCTCTCGCCGTTCCTGTTGAGAGGGCCTCCTCTTGAGATGCGACGGGAACGCCGGGAACTCTTTCCCGACGAAGCAGGGAAAGGATCCCTCATCTCGAGCTACGAGGCGGAAACGGGGCTCCTCTGGATGTGGGCGGGACCCTCGTGATTCCTCTCGAGTGGAGACGGGTATGTCGGGGAACTTCTTGATTTGCACCAAGGGTGTGAAGGACCCTTTCGAAGTTCCAGAGGTGAGGTGTGATCAGCCTCGAGACGCCTCAGCGGAAATGGGCCTCATCTCGCCTGGAGGGGAGAACCTCCTGGATTTTCTCGAGGTGCGGCAGGTCTTCTCGAGTTACGACGGGGACCTCAGGGACCCGCTCTGGTGGCCTCAGGAAAGGCCAGTCCCCATGCGAGTTGCTAGGGGACCTCTCGGGATTCCTCTCCCGTCCATGCCGGGGCCTCAGTCCTTGTGTGGAGTCGGGGCCGGAACCTGAGGATTCCTCTCCAGTGTTGCCATGGATCTTGGGGTGCTTCTGAGTCTCCCCAGGGGAGTCAGGCCTCGTCTCGAGTGGGGGCATGCACGTGCGCTTTCCTCCCGAGCTGCAGCAGTCGTGTCACGCTTGCTGTCACGTGGATCAAGGGATCTGTGGCTTTCCCTCGAGGCTGTCCCTCGAGGCTTTCCCACGAGGCTTTCCCACAGGGCTGTGCCACGTGCCACCTTGGTGTGAGTCGATCCTCGGCGTGAAAGACGAGCCGGTGAAGGGAAAAGAGGTTCCTCTGGAATGGACTGAGACATCTGGGGGACTCTTGGAAACGTGGCACAACCCTGGAGTTCCTCTCGCCGTTCCTGTTGAGAGGGCCTCCTCTTGAGATGCGACGGGAACGCCGGGAACTCTTTCCCGACGAAGCAGGGAAAGGATCCCTCATCTCGAGCTACGAGGCGGAAACGGGGCTCCTCTGGATGTGGGCAGGACCCTCGTGATTCCTCTCGAGTGGAGACGGCTAGGTCGGGGAACTTCTTGATTTGCACCAAGGGTGTGAAGGAGCCTTTCAAAGTTCCAGAGGTGAGGTGTGATCAGCCTCGAGACGCCTAAGCGAAAATGGGCCTCATCTCGCCTGGAGGGGAGAACCTCCTGGATTTTCTCGAGTTGCGGCAGGTCTTCTCGAGGTACGACGGGGACCTCAGGGACCCGCTCTGGTGGCCTCAGGAAAGGCCAGTCCCCATGCGAGTTGCTAGGGGACCTCTCGGGATTCCTCTCCCGTCCATGCCGGGGCCTCAGTCCTTGTGTGGAGTCGGGCCCGGAACCTGAGGATTCCTCTCCAGTGTTGCCATGGATCTTGGGGTGCTTCTGAGTCTCCCCAGGGGAGTCAGGCCTCGTCTCGAGTGGGGGCATGCACGTGCGCTTTCCTCCCGAGCTGCAGCAGCAGTGTCACGCTTCCTGTCACGTGGATCAAGGGATCTGTGGCTTTCCCTCGAGGCTGTCCCTCGAGGCTTTCCCACGAGGCTTTCCCACAGGGCTGTGCCACGTGCCACCTTGGTGTGAGTCGATCCTCGGCGTGAAAGACGAGCCGGTGAAGGGAAAAGAGGTTCCTCTGGAATGGACTGAGACATCTGGGGGACTCTTGGAATGGTGGCACGACCCTGGAGTTCCTCTCGCCGTTCCTGTTGAGAGGGCCTCCTCTTGAGATGCGACGGGAACGCCGGGAACTCTTTCCCGACGAAGCAGGGAAAGGATACCTCATCTCGAGCTACGAGGCGGAAACGGGGCTCCTCTGGATGTGGGCGGGACCCTCGTGATTCCTCTCGAGTGGAGACGGGTATGTCGGGGAACTTCTTGATTTGCACCAAGGGTGTGAAGGACCCTTTCGAAGTTCCAGAGGGGAGGTGTGATCAGCCTAGAGACGCCTCAGCGGAAATGGGCCTCATCTCGCCTGGAGGGGAGAACCTCCTGGATTTTCTCGAGGTGCGGCAGGTCTTCTCGAGTTACGACGGGGACCTCAGGGACCCGCTCTGGTGGCCTCAGGAAAGGCCAGTCCCCATGCGAGTTGCTAGGGGACCTCTTGGGATTCCTCTCCCGTCCATGCCGAGGCCTCACTCCTTGTGTGGAGTCGGGGCTGGAACCTGAGGATTCCTCTCCAGTGTTGCCATGGATCTTGGGGTGCTTCTGAGTCTCCCCAGGGGAGTCAGGCCTCGTCTCGAGTGGGGGCATGCACGTGCGCTTTCCTCCCGAGCTGCAGCAGTAGTGTCACGCTTCCTGTCACGTGGATCAAGGGATCTGTGGCTTTCCCTCGAGGCTGTCCATCGAGGCTTTCCCACGAGGCTTTCCCACAGGGCTGTGCCACGTGCCACCTTGGTGGGAGTCGATCCTCGGCGTGAAAGACGAGCCGGTGAAGGGAAAAGAGGTTCCTCTGGAATGGACTGAGACATCTGGGGGACTCTTGGAATGGTGGCACGACCCTGGAGTTCCTCTCGCCGTTCCTGTTGAGAGCGCCTCCTCTTGAGATGCGACGGGAACGCCGGGAACTCTTTCCCGACGAAGCAGGAAAAGGATCCCTCATCTCGAGCTACGAGGCGGAAACGGGGCTCCTCTGGATGTGGGCGGGACCCTCGTGATTCCTCTCGAGTGGAGACGGGTATGTCGGGGAACTTCTTGATTTGCACCAAGGGTGTGAAGGACCCTTTCGAAGTTCCAGAGGTGAGGTGTGATCAGCCTCGAGACGCCTCAGCGGAAATGCACCTCATCTCGCCTGGAGGGGAGAACCTCCTGGATTTCTCGAGGTGCGGCAGGTCTTCTCGAGTTACGACGGGGACCTCAGGGACCCGCTCTGGTGGCCTCAGGAAAGGCCAGTCCCCATGCGAGTTGCTAGGGGACCTCTTGGGATTCCTCTCCCGTCCATGCCGAGGCCTCACTCCTTGTGTGGAGTCGGGGCTGGAACCTGAGGATTCCTCTCCAGTGTTGCCATGGATCTTGGGGTGCTTCTGAGTCTCCCCAGGGGAGTCAGGCCTCGTCTCGAGTGGGGGCATGCACGTGCGCTTTCCTCCCGAGCTGCAGCAGTAGTGTCACGCTTCCTGTCACGTGGATCAAGGGATCTGTGGCTTTCCCTCGAGGCTGTCCATCGAGGCTTTCCCACGAGGCTTTCCCACAGGGCTGTGCCACGTGCCACCTTGGTGTGAGTCGATCCTCGGCGTGAAAGACGAGCCGGTGAAGGGAAAAGAGGTTCCTCTGGAATGGACTGAGACATCTGGGGGACTCTTGGAATGGTGGCAAGACCCTGGAGTTCCTCTCGCCGTTCCTGTTGAGAGCGCCTCCTCTTGAGATGCGACGGGAACGCCGGGAACTCTTTCCCGACGAAGCAGGGAAAGGATCCCTCATCTCGAGCTATGAGGCGGAAACGGGGCTCCTCTGGATGTGGGCGGGACCCTCGTGATTCCTCTCGAGTGGAGACGGGTATGTCGGGGAAATTCTTGATTTGCACCAAGGGTGTGAAGGACCCTTTCAAAGTTCCAGAGGGGAGGTGTGATCAGCCTCGAGACGCCTCAGCGGAAATGGGCCTCATCTCGCCTGGAGGGGAGAACCTCCGGATTTTCTCGAGTTGCGGCAGGTCTTCTCGAGTTACGACGGGGACCACGGGGACCCGCTCTGGTGGCCTCAGGAAAGGCCAGTCCCCATGCGAGTTGCTAGGGGACCTCTCGGGATTCCTCTCCCGTCCATGCCGGGGCCTCAGTCCTTGTGTGGAGTCGGGGCCGGAACCTGAGGATTCCTCTCCAGTGTTGCCATGGATCTTGGGGTGCTTCTGAGTCTCCCCAGGGGAGTCAGGCCTCGTCTCGAGTGGGGGCATGCACGTGCGCTTTCCTCCCGAGCTGCAGCAGTAGTGTCACGCTTCCTGTCACGTGGATCAAGGGATCTGTGGCTTTCCCTCGAGGCTGTCCCTCGAGGCTTTCCCACGAGGCTTTCCCACAGGGCTGTGCCACGTGCCACCTTGGTGTGAGTCGATCCTCGGCGTGAAAGACGAGCCGGTGAAGGGAAAAGAGGTTCCTCTGGAATGGACTGAGACATCTGGGGGACTCTTGGAATGGTGGCACGACCCTGGAGTTCCTCTCGCCGTTCCTGTTGAGAGGGCCTCCTCTTGAGATGCGACGGGAACGCCGGGAACTCTTTCCCGACGAAGCAGGGAAAGGATCCCTCATCTCGAGCTACGAGGCGGAAACGGGGCTCCTCTGGATGTGGGCGGGACCCTCGTGATTCCTCTCGAGTGGAGACGGGTATGTCGGGGAACTTCTGGATTTGCACCAAGGGTGTGAAGGACCCTTTCGAAGTTCCAGAGGTGAGGTGTGATCAGCCTCGAGACGCCTCAGCGGAAATGGGCCTCATCTCGCCTGGAGGGGAGAACCTCCTGGATTTTCTCGAGTTGCGGCAGGTCTTCTCGAGTTACGACGGGGACCTCAGCGACCCGCTCTGCTGGCCTCAGGAAAGGCCAGTCCCCATGCGAGTTGCTAGGGGACCTCTCGGTATTCCTCTCCCGTCCATGCCGGGGCCTCAGTCCTTGTGTGGAGTCGGGCCCGGAACCTGAGGATTCCTCTCCAGGGTTGCCATGGATCTTGGGGTGCTTCTGAGTCTCCCCAGGGGAGTCAGGCCTCGTCTCGAGTGGGGGCATGCACCTGCGCTTTCCTCCCGAGCTGCAGCAGCAGTGTCACGCTTCCTGTCACGTGGATCAAGGGATCTGTGGCTTTCCCTCGAGGCTGTCCCTCGAGGCTTTCCCACGAGGCTTTCCCACAGGGCTGTGCCACGTGCCACCTTGGTGTGAGTCGATCCTCGGCGTGAAAGACGAGCCGGTGAAGGGAAAAGAGGTTCCTCTGGAATGGACTGAGACATCTGGGGGACTCTTGGAAAGGTGGCACAACCCTGAAGTTCCTCTCGCCGTTCCTGTTGAGAGGGCCTCCTCTTGAGATGCGACGGGAACGCCGGGAACTCTTTCCCGACGAAGCAGGGAAAGGATCCCTCATCTCGAGCTACGAGGCGGAAACGGGGCTCCTCTGGATGTGGGCGGGACCCTCGTGATTCCTCTCGAGTGGAGACGGGTATGTCGGGGAACTTCTTGATTTGCACCAAGGGTGTGAAGGACCCTTTCGAAGTTCCAGAGGGGAGGTGTGATCAGCCTCGAGACGCCTCAGCGGAAATGGGCCTCATCTCGCCTGGAGGGGAGAACCTCCTGGATTTTCTCGAGGTGCGGCAGGTCTTCTCGAGTTACGACGGGGACCTCAGGGACCCGCTCTGGTGGCCTCAGGAAAGGCCAGTCCCCATGCGAGTTGCAAGGGGACCTCTTGGGATTCCTCTCCCGTCCATGCCGGGGCCTCAGTCCTTGTGTGGAGTCGGGGCCGGAACCTGAGGATTCCTCTCCAGTGTTGCCATGGATCTTGGGGTGCTTCTGAGTCTCCCCAGGGGAGTCAGGCCTCGTCTCGAGTGGGGGCATGCACGTGCGCTTTCCTCCCGAGCTGCAGCAGTAGTGTCACGCTTCCTGTCACGTGGATCAAGGGATCTGTGGCTTTCCCTCGAGGCTGTCCCTCGAGGCTTTCCCATGAGGCTTTCCCACAGGGCTGTGCCACGTGCCACCTTGGTGTGAGTCGATCCTCGGCGTGAAAGACGAGCCGGTGAAGGGAAAAGAGGTTCCTCTGGAATGGACTGAGACATCTGGGGGACTCTTGGAATGGTGGCACGACCCTGGAGTTCCTCACGCCATTCCTGTTGAGAGGGCCTCCTCTTGAGATGCGACGGGAACGCCGGGAACTCTTTCCCGACGAAGCAGGGAAAGGATCCCTCATCTCGAGCTACGAGGCGGAAACGGGGCTCCTCTGGATGTGGGCGGTACCCTCGTGATTCCTCTCGAGTGGAGATGGGTATGTCGGGGAACTTCTTGATTTACACCAAGGGTGTGAAGGAGCCTTTCGAAGTTCCAGAGGTGAGGTGTGATCAGCCTCGAGACGCCTCAGCGGAAATGGGCCTCATCTCGCCTGGAGGGGAGAACCTCCTGGATTTTCTCGAGTTGCGGCAGGTCTTCTCGAGTTACGACGGGGACCTCAGGGACCCGCTCTGGTGGCCTCAGGAAAGGCCAGTCCCCATGCGAGTTGCTAGGGGACCTCTCGGGATTCCTCTCCCGTCCATGCCGGGGCCTCAGTCCTTGTGTGGAGTCGGGGCCGGAACCTGAGGATTCCTCTCCAGTGTTGCCATGGATCTTGGGGTGCTTCTGAGTCTCCCCAGGGGAGTCAGGCCTCGTCTCGAGTGGGGGCATGCACGTGCGCTTTCCTCCCGAGCAGCAGCAGTAGTGTCACGCTTCCTGTCACGTGGATCAAGGGATCTGTGGCTTTCCCTCGAGGCTGTCCCTCGAGGCTTTCCCACGAGGCTTTCCCACAGGGCTGTGCCACGTGCCACCTTGGTGTGAGTCGATCCTCGGCGTGAAAGACGAGCCGGTGAAGGGAAAAGAGGTTCCTCTGGAATGGACTGAGACATCTGGGGGACTCTTGGAATGCTGGCACGATCGTGGAGTTCCTCTCGCCGTTCCTGTTGAGAGGGCCTCCTCTTGAGATGCGACCGGAACGTCGGGATCTCTTTCCCGATGAAGCAGGGAAAGGATCCCTCATCTCGAGCTACGAGGCGGAAACGGGGCTCCTCTGGATGTGGGCGGGACCCTCGTGTTTCCTCTCGAGTGGAGACGGGTATGTCGGGGAACTTCTTGATTTGCACCAAGGGTGTGAAGGAGCCTTTCGAAGTTCCAGAGGTGAGGTGTGATCAGCCTCGAGACGCCTCAGCGGAAATGGGCCTCATCTCGCCTGTAGGGGAGAACCTCCTGGATTTTCTCGAGTTGCGGCAGGTCTTCTCGAGTTACGACGGGGACCTGAGGGACCCGCTCTGGTGGCCTCAGGAAAGGCCAGTCCCCATGTTAGTTGCTAGGGGGCATCTCGGGATTCCTCTCCCGTCCATGCCGGGGCCTCAGTCCTTGTGTGGAGTCGGGGCCGGAACCTGAGGATTCCTCTCCAGTGTTGCCATGGATCTTGGGGTGCTTCTGAGTCTCCCCAGGGGGTCAGGCCTCGTCTCGAGTGGGGGCCTGCACGTGTGCTTTCCTCCCGAGGTGTAGCATTAGTGTCACGCTTCCTGTCACGTGGATCCAGGGATCTGTGGCTTTCCCTGGAGGCTGTCCCTCGAGGCTTTCCCACGAGGCTTTCCCATAGGGCTGTGCCACGTGCCACCTTGGTGTGAGTCGATCCTCGGCGTGAAAGACGAGCCGGTGACGGGAAAAGAGGTTCCTCTGGAATGGACTGAGACATCTGGGGGACTCTTGGAATGGTGGCACGACCCTGGAGTTCCTCTCGCCGTTCCTGTTGAGAGGGCCTCCTCTTGAGATGCGACGGGAACGCCGGGAACTCTTTCCCGACGAAGCAGGGAAAGGATCCCTCATCTCGAGCTACGAGGCGGAAACGGGGCTCCTCTGGATGTGTGCGGGACCCTCGTGATTCCTCTCGAGTGGAGACGGCTAGGTCGGGGAACTTCTGGATTTGCACCAAGGGTGTGAAGGACCCTTTCGAAGTTCCAGAGGTGAGGTGTGATCAGCCTCGAGACGCCTCAGCGGAAATGGGCCTCATCTCGCCTGGAGGGGAGAACCTCCTGGATTTTCTCGAGTTGCGGCAGGTCTTCTCGAGTTACGACGGGGACCTCAGGGACCCGCTCTGGTGGCCTCAGGAAAGGCCAGTCCCCATGCGAGTTGCTAGGGGACCTCTCGGGATTCCTCTCCCGTCCATGCCGGGGCCTCAGTCCTTGTGTGGAGTCGGGGCTGGAACCTGAGGATTCCTCTCCAGTGTTGCCATGGATCTTGTGGTGCTTCTGAGTCTCCCCAGGGGAGTCAGGCCTCGTCTCGAGTGGGGGCATGCACGTGCGCTTTCCTCCCGAGCTGCAGCAGTAGTGTCACGCTTCCTGTCACGTGGATCAAGGGATCTGTGGCTTTCCCTCGAGGCTGTCCCTCGAGGCTTTCCCACGAGGCTTTCCCACAGGGCTGTGCCAGGTGCCACCTTGGTGGGAGTCGATCCTCGGCGTGAAAGACGAGCCGGTGAAGGGAAAAGAGGTTCCTCTGGAATGGACTGAGACATCTGGGGGACTCTTGGAATGGTGGCACGACCCTGGAGTTCCTCTCGCCGTTCCTGTTGAGAGGGCCTCCTCTTGAGATGCGACGGGAACGCCGGGAACTCTTTCCCGACGAAGCAGGGAAAGGATCCCTCATCTCGAGCTACGAGGCGGAAACGGGGCTCCTCTGGATGTGGGCGGGACCCTCGTGATTCCTCTCGAGTGGAGACGGCTAGGTCGGGGAACTTCTGGATTTGCACCAAGGGTGTGAAGGACCCTTTCGAAGTTCCAGAGGTGAGGTGTGATCAGCCTCGAGACGCCTCAGCGGAAATGGGCCTCATCTCGCCTGGAGGGGAGAACCTCCTGGATTTTCTCGAGTTGCGGCAGGTCTTCTCGAGTTACGACGGGGACCTCAGGGACCCGCTCTGGTGGCCTCGGGAAAGGCCAGTCCCCATGCGAGTTGCTAGGGGACCTCTCGGGATTCCTCTCCCGTCCATGCCGGGGCCTCAGTCCTTGTGTGGAGTCGGGGCTGGAACCAGAGGATTCCTCTCCAGTGTTGCCATGGATCTTGGGGTGCTTCTGAGTCTCCCCAGGGGAGTCAGGCCTCGTCTCGAGTGGGGGCATGCACGTGCGCTTTCCTCCCGAGCTGCAGCAGTAGTGTCACGCTTCCTGTCACGTGGATCAAGGGATCTGTGGCTTTCCCTCGAGGCTGTCCCTCGAGGCTTTCCCACGAGGCTTTCCCACAGGGCTGTGCCACGTGCCACCTTGGTGTGAGTCGATCCTCGGCGTGAAAGACGAGCCGGTGACGGGAAAAGAGGTTCCTCTGGAATGGACTGAGACATCTGGGGGACTCTTGGAATGGTGGCACGACCCTGGAGTTCCTCTCGCCGTTCCTGTTGAGAGGGCCTCCTCTTGAGATGCGACGGGAACGCCGGGAACTCTTTCCCGACGAAGCAGGGAAAGGATCCCTCATCTCGAGCTACGAGGCGGAAACGGGGCTCCTCTGGATGTGGGCGGGACCCTCGTGATTCCTCTCGAGTGGAGACGGCTAGGTCGGGGAACTTCTGGATTTGCACCAAGGGTGTGAAGGACCCTTTCGAAGTTCCAGAGGTGAGGTGTGATCAGCCTCGAGACGCCTCAGCGGAAATGGGCCTCATCTCGCCTGGAGGGGAGAACCTCCTGGATTTTCTCGAGTTGCGGCAGGTCTTCTCGAGTTACGACGGGGACCTCAGGGACCCGCTCTGGTGGCCTCGGGAGAGGCCAGTCCCCATGCGAGTTGCTAGGGGACCTCTCGGGATTCCTCTCCCGTCCATGCTGGGGCCTCAGTCCTTGTGTGGAGTCGGGGCCGGAACCTGAGGATTCCTCTCCAGTGTTGCCATGGATCTTGGGGTGCTTCTGAGTCTCCCCAGGGGAGTCAGGCCTCGTCTCGAGTGGGGGCATGCACGTGCGCTTTCCTCCCGAGCTGCAGCAGTAGTGTCACGCTTCCTGTCACGTGGATCAAGGGATCTGTGGCTTTCCCTCGAGGATGTCCCTCGAGGCTTTCCCACGAGGCTTTCCCACAGGGCTGTCCCACGTGCCACCTTGGTGTGAGTCGATCCTCGGCGTGAAAGACGAGCCGGTGAAGGGAAAAGAGGTTCCTCTGGAATGGACTGAGACATCTGGGGGACTCTTGGAATGGTGGCACGACCCTGGAGTTCCTCTCGCCGTTCCTGTTGAGAGGGCCTCCTCTTGAGATGCGACGGGAACGCCGGGAACTCTTTCCCGACGAAGCAGGGAAAGGATCCCTCATCTCGAGCTACGAGGCGGAAACGGGGCTCCTCTGGATGTGGGCGGGACCCTCGTGATTCCTCTCGAGTGGAGACGGCTAGGTCGGGGAACTTCTGGATTTGCACCAAGGGTGTGAAGGACCCTTTCGAAGTTCCAGAGGTGAGGTGTGATCAGCCTCGAGACGCCTCAGCGGAAATGGGCCTCATCTCGCCTGGAGGGGAGAACCTCCTGGATTTTCTCGAGTTGCGGCAGGTCTTCTCGAGTTACGACGGGGACCTCAGGGACCCGCTCTGGTGGCCTCAGGAAAGGCCAGTCCCCATGTGAGTTGCTAGGGGACCTCTCGGGATTCCTCTCCCGTCCATGCCGGGGCCTCAGTCTTTGTGTGGAGTTGGGGCCGGAACCTGAGGATTCCTCTCCAGTGTTGCCATGGATCTTGGGGTGCTTCTGAGTCTCCCCAGGGGAGTCAGGCCTCGTCTCGAGTGGGGGCATGCACGTGCGCTTTCCTCCCGAGCTGCAGCAGTAGTGTCACGCTTCCTGTCACGTGGATCAAGGGATCTGTGGCTTTCCCTCGAGGATGTCCCTCGAGGCTTTCCCACGAGGCTTTCCCACAGGGCTGTCCCACGTGCCACCTTGGTGTGAGTCGATCCTCGGCGTGAAAGACGAGCCGGTGAAGGGAAAAGAGGTTCCTCTGGAATGGACTGAGACATCTGGGGGACTCTTGGAATGGTGGCACGACCCTGGAGTTCCTCTCGCCGTTCCTGTTGAGAGGGCCTCCTCTTGAGATGCGACGGGAACGCCGGGAACTCTTTCCCGACGAAGCAGGGAAAGGATCCCTCATCTCGAGCTACGAGGCGGAAACGGGGCTCCTCTGGATGTGGGCGGGACCCTCGTGATTCCTCTCGAGTGGAGACGGCTAGGTCGGGGAACTTCTGGATTTGCACCAAGGGTGTGAAGGACCCTTTCGAAGTTCCAGAGGTGAGGTGTGATCAGCCTCGAGACGCCTCAGCGGAAATGGGCCTCATCTCGCCTGGAGGGGAGAACCTCCTGGATTTTCTCGAGTTGCGGCAGGTCTTCTCGAGTTACGACGGGGACCTCAGGGACCCGCTCTGGTGGCCTCAGGAAAGGCCAGTCCCCATGCGAGTTGCTAGGGGACCTCTCGGGATTCCTCTCCCGTCCATGCCGGGGCCTCAGTCCTTGTGTGGAGTCGGGGCCGGAACCTGAGGATTCCTCTCCAGTGTTGCCATGGATCTTGGGGTGCTTCTGAGTCTCCCCAGGGGAGTCAGGCCTCGTCTCGAGTGGGGGCATGCACGTGCGCTTTCCTCCCGAGCTGCAGCAGTAGTGTCACGCTTCCTGTCACGTGGATCAAGGGATCTGTGGCTTTCCCTCGAGGCTGTCCCTCGAGGCTTTCCCACGAGGCTTTCCCACAGGGCTGTGCCACGTGCCACCTTGGTGGGAGTCGATCCTCGGCGTGAAAGACGAGCCGGTGAAGGGAAAAGAGGTTCCTCTGGAATGGACTGAGACATCTGGAGGACTCTTGGAATGGTGGCACGACCCTGGAGTTCCTCTCGCCGTTCCTGTTGAGAGGGCCTCCTCTTGAGATGCGACGGGAACGCCGGGAACTCTTTCCCGACGAAGCAGGGAAAGGATCCCTCATCTCGAGCTACGAGGCGGAAACGGGGCTCCTCTGGATGTGGGCGGGACCTTCGTGATTCCTCTCGAGTGGAGACGGCTAGGTCGGGGAACTTCTGGTTTTGCACCAAGGGTGTGAAGGACCCTTTCGAAGTTCCAGAGGTGAGGTGTGATCAGCCTCGAGATGCCTCAGCGGAAATGGGCCTCATCTCGCCTGGAGGGGAGAACCTCCTGGATTTTCTCGAGTTGCGGCAGATCTTCTCGAGTTACGACTGGGACCTCAGGGACCCGCTCTGGTGGCCTCGGGAGAGGCCAGTCCCCATGCGAGTTGCTAGGGGACCTCTCGGGATTCCTCTCCCGTCCATGCTGGGGCCTCAGTCCTTGTGTGGAGTCGGGGCCGGAACCTGAGGATTCCTCTCCAGTGTTGCCATGGATCTTGGGGTGCTTCTGAGTCTCCCCAGGGGAGTCAGGCCTCGTCTCGAGTGGGGGCATGCACGTGCGCTTTCCTCCCGAGCTGCAGCAGTAGTGTCACGCTTCCTGTCACGTGGATCAAGGGATCTGTGGCTTTCCCTCGAGGATGTCCCTCGAGGCTTTCCCACGAGGCTTTCCCACAGGGCTGTGCCACGTGCCACCTTGGTGTGAGTCGATCCTCGGCGTGAAAGACGAGCCGGTGAAGGGAAAAGAGGTTCCTCTGGAATGGACTGAGACATCTGGGGGACTCTTGGAATGGTGGCACGACCCTGGAGTTCCTCTCGCCGTTCCTGTTGAGAGGGCCTCCTCTTGAGATGCGACGGGAACGCCGGGAACTCTTTCCCGACGAAGCAGGGAAAGGATCCCTCATCTCGAGCTACGAGGCGGAAACGGGGCTCCTCTGGATGTGGGCGGGACCCTCGTGATTCCTCTCGAGTGGAGACGGCTAGGTCGGGGAACTTCTGGATTTGCACCAAGGGTGTGAAGGACCCTTTCGAAGTTCCAGAGGTGAGGTGTGATCAGCCTCGAGACGCCTCAGGGGAAATGGGCCTCATCTCGCCTGGAGGGGAGAACCTCCTGGATTTTCTCGAGTTGCGGCAGGTCTTCTCGAGTTACGACGGGGACCTCAGGGACCCGCTCTGGTGGCCTCAGTAAAGGCCAGTCCCCATGCGAGTTGCTAGGGGACCTCTCGGGATTCCTCTCCCGTCCATGCCGGGGCCTCAGTCTTTGTGTGGAGTTGGGGCCGGAACCTGAGGATTCCTCTCCAGTGTTGCCATGGATCTTGGGGTGCTTCTGAGTCTCCCCAGGGGAGTCAGGCCTCGTCTCGAGTGGGGGCATGCACGTGCGCTTTCCTCCCGAGCTGCAGCAGTAGTGTCACGCTTCCTGTCACGTGGATCAAGGGATCTGTGGCTTTCCCTCGAGGATGTCCCTCGAGGCTTTCCCACGAGGCTTTCCCACAGGGCTGTCCCACGTGCCACCTTGGTGTGAGTCGATCCTCGGCGTGAAAGACGAGCCGGTGAAGGGAAAAGAGGTTCCTCTGGAATGGACTGAGACATCTGGGGGACTCTTGGAATGGTGGCACGACCCTGGAGTTCCTCTCGCCGTTCCTGTTGAGAGGGCCTCCTCTTGAGATGCGACGGGAACGCCGGGAACTCTTTCCCGACGAAGCAGGGAAAGGATCCCTCATCTCGAGCTACGAGGCGGAAACGGGGCTCCTCTGGATGTGGGCGGGACCCTCGTGATTCCTCTCGAGTGGAGACGGCTAGGTCGGGGAACTTCTGGATTTGCACCAAGGGTGTGAAGGACCCTTTCGAAGTTCCAGAGGTGAGGTGTGATCAGCCTCGAGACGCCTCAGCGGAAATGGGCCTCATCTCGCCTGGAGGGGAGAACCTCCTGGATTTTCTCGAGTTGCGGCAGGTCTTCTCGAGTTACGACGGGGACCTCAGGGACCCGCTCTGGTGGCCTCGGGAAAGGCCAGTCCCCATGCGAGTTGCTAGGGGACCTCTCGGGATTCCTCTCCCGTCCATGCCGGGGCCTCAGTCCTTGTGTGGAGTCGGGGCCGGAACCTGAGGATTCCTCTCCAGTGTTGCCATGGATCTTGGGGTGCTTCTGAGTCTCCCCAGGGGAGTCAGGCCTCGTCTCGAGTGGGGGCATGCACGTGCGCTTTCCTCCCGAGCTGCAGCAGTAGTGTCACGCTTCCTGTCACGTGGATCAAGGGATCTGTGGCTTTCCCTCGAGGCTGTCCCTCGAGGCTTTCCCACGAGGCTTTCCCACAGGGCTGTGCCACGTGCCACCTTGGTGTGAGTCGATCCTCGGCGTGAAAGACGAGCCGGTGAAGGGAAAAGAGGTTCCTCTGGAATGGACTGAGACATCTGGGGGACTCTTGGAATGGTGGCACGACCCTGGAGTTCCTCTCGCCGTTCCTGTTGAGAGGGCCTCCTCTTGAGATGCGACGGGAACGCCGGGAACTCTTTCCCGACGAAGCAGGGAAAGGATCCCTCATCTCGAGCTACGAGGCGGAAACGGGGCTCCTCTGGATGTGGGCGGGACCCTCGTGATTCCTCTCGAGTGGAGACGGCTAGGTCGGGGAACTTCTGGATTTGCACCAAGGGTGTGAAGGACCCTTTCGAAGTTCCAGAGGTGAGGTGTGATCAGCCTCGAGACGCCTCAGCGGAAATGGGCCTCATCTCGCCTGGAGGGGAGAACCTCCTGGATTTTCTCCAGTTGCGGCAGGTCTTCTCGAGTTACGACGGGGACCTCAGGGACCCGCTCTGGTGGACTCAGGAAAGGCCAGTCCCCATGCGAGTTGCTAGGGGACCTCTCGGGATTCCTCTCCCGTCCATGCCGGGGCCTCAGTACTTGTGTGGAGTCGGGGCCGGAACCTGAGGATTCCTCTCCAGTGTTGCCATGGATCTTGGGGTGCTTCTGAGTCTCCCCAGGGGAGTCAGGCCTCGTCTCGAGTGGGGGCATGCACGTGCGCTTTCCTCCCGAGCTGCAGCAGTAGTGTCACGCTTCCTGTCACGTGGATCAAGGGATCTGTGGCTTTCCCTCGAGGCTGTCCCTCGAGGCTTTCCCACGAGGCTTTCCCACAGGGCTGTGCCACGTGCCACCTTGGTGGGAGTCGATCCTCGGCGTGAAAGACGAGCCGGTGAAGGGAAAAGAGGTTCCTCTGGAATGGACTGAGACATCTGGGGGACTCTTGGAATGGTGGCACGACCCTGGAGTTCCTCTCGCCGTTCCTGTTGAGAGGGCCTCCTCTTGAGATGCGACGGGAACGCCGGGAACTCTTTCCCGACGAAGCAGGGAAAGGAACCCTCATCTCGAGCTACGAGGCGGAAACGGGGCTCCTCTGGATGTGGGCGGGACCTTCGTGATTCCTCTCGAGTGGAGACGGCTAGGTCGGGGAACTTCTGGATTTGCACCAAGGGTGTGAAGGACCCTTTCGAAGTTCCAGAGGTGAGGTGTGATCATCCTCGAGACGCCTCAGTGGAAATGGGCCTCATCTCGCCTGGAGGGGAGAACCTCCTGGATTTTCTCGAGTTGCGGCAGATCTTCTCGAGTTACGACGGGGACCTCAGGGACCCGCTCTGGTGGCCTCGGGAAAGGCCAGTCCCCATGCGAGTTGCTAGGGGACCTCTCGGGATTCCTCTCCCGTCCATGCTGGGGCCTCAGTCCTTGTGTGGAGTCGGGGCCGGAACCTGAGGATTCCTCTCCAGTGTTGCCATGGATCTTGGGGTGCTTCTGAGTCTCCCCAGGGGAGTCAGGCCTCGTCTCGAGTGGGGGCATGCACGTGCGCTTTCCTCCCGAGCTGCAGCAGTAGTGTCACGCTTCCTGTCACGTGGATCAAGGGATCTGTGGCTTTCCCTCGAGGCTGTCCCTCGAGGCTTTCCCACGAGGCTTTCCCACAGGGCTGTCCCACGTGCCACCTTGGTGTGAGTCGATCCTCGGCGTGAAAGACGAGCCGGTGAAGGGAAAAGAGGTTCCTCTGGAATGGACTGAGACATCTGGGGGACTCTTGGAATGGTGGCACGACCCTGGAGTTCCTCTCGCCGTTCCTGTTGAGAGGGCCTCCTCTTGAGATGCGACGGGAACGCCGGGAACTCTTTCCCGACGAAGCAGGGAAAGGATCCCTCATCTCGAGCTACGAGGCGGAAACGGGGCTCCTCTGGATGTGGGCGGGACCTTCGTGATTCCTCGCGAGTGGAGACGGCTAGGTCGGGGAACTTCTGGATTTGCACCAAGGGTGTGAAGGACCCTTTCGAAGTTCCAGAGGTGAGGTGTGATCAGCCTCGAGACGCCTCAGTGGAAATGGGCCTCATCTCGCCTGGAGGGGAGAACCTCCTGGATTTTCTCCAGTTGCGGCAGGTCTTCTCGAGTTACGACGGGGACCTCAGGGACCCGCTCTGGTGGCCTCAGGAAAGGCCAGTCCCCATGCGAGTTGCTAGGGGACCTCTCGGGATTCCTCTCCCGTCCATGCCGGGGCCTCAGTCCTTGTGTGGAGTCGGGGCCGGAACCTGAGGATTCCTCTCCAGTGTTGCCATGGATCTTGGGGTGCTTCTGAGTCTCCCCAGGGGAGTCAGGCCTCGTCTCGAGTGGGGGCATGCACGTGCGCTTTCCTCCCGAGCTGCAGCATTAGTGTCACGCTTCCTGTCACGTGGATCAAGGGATCTGTGGCTTTCCCTCGAGGCTGTCCCTCGAGGCTTTCCCACGAGGCTTTCCCACAGGGCTGTGCCACGTGCCACCTTGGTGGGAGTCGATCCTCGGCGTGAAAGACGAGCCGGTGAAGGGAAAAGAGGTTCCTCTGGAATGGACTGAGACATCTGGAGGACTCTTGGAATGGTGGCACGACCCTGGAGTTCCTCTCGCCGTTCCTGTTGAGAGGGCCTCCTCTTGAGATGCGACGGGAACGCCGGGAACTCTTTCCCGACGAAGCAGGGAAAGGATCCCTCATCTCGAGCTACGAGGCGGAAACGGGGCTCCTCTGGATGTGGGCGGGACCTTCGTGATTCCTCTCGAGTGGAGACGGCTAGGTCGGGGAACTTCTGGATTTGCACCAAGGGTGTGAAGGACCCTTTCGAAGTTCCAGAGGTGAGGTGTGATCAGCCTCGAGACGCCTCAGCGGAAATGGGCCTCATCTCGCCTGGAGGGGAGAACCTCCTGGATTTTCTCGAGTTGCGGCAGGTCTTCTCGAGTTACGACGGGGACCTCAGGGACCCGCTCTGGTGGCCTTAGGAAAGGCCAGTCCCCATGCGAGTTGCTAGGGGACCTCTCGGGATTCCTCTCCCGTCCATGCCGGGACCTCAGTGCTTGTGTGGAGTCGGGGCCGGAACCTGAGGATTCCTCTCCAGTGTTGCCATGGATCTTGGGGTGCCTCTGAGTCTCCCCAGGGGAGTCAGGCCTCATCTCGAGTGGGGGCATGCACGTGCGCTTTCCTCCCGAGCTGCAGCAGTAGTGTCACGCTTCCTGTCACGTGGATCAAGGGATCTGTGGCTTTCCCTCGAGGCTGTCCCTCGAGGCTTTCCCACGAGGCTTTCCCACAGGGCTGTGCCACGTGCCACCTTGGTGTGAGTCGATCCTCGGCGTGAAAGACGAGCCGGTGACGGGAAAAGAGGTTCCTCTGGAATGGACTGAGACATCTGGGGGACTCTTGGAATGGTGGCACGACCCTGGAGTTCCTCTCGCCGTTCCTGTTGAGAGGGCCTCCTCTTGAGATGCGACGGGAACGCCGGGAACTCTTTCCCGACGAAGCAGGGAAAGGATCCCTCATCTCGAGCTACGAGGCGGAAACGGGGCTCCTCTGGATGTGGGCGGGACCCTCGTGATTCCTCTCGAGTGGAGACGGCTAGGTCGGGGAACTTCTGGATTTGCACCAAGGGTGTGAAGGACCCTTTCGAAGTTCCAGAGGTGAGGTGTGATCATCCTCGAGACGCCTCAGCGGAAATGGGCCTCATCTCGCCTGGAGGGGAGAACCTCCTGGATTTTCTCGAGTTGCGGCAGATCTTCTCGAGTTACGCCGGGGACCTCAGGGACCCGCTCTGGTGGCCTCGGGAAAGGCCAGTCCCCATGCGAGTTGCTAGGGGACCTCTCGGGATTCCTCTCCCGTCCATGCTGGGGCCTCAGTCCTTGTGTGGAGTCGGGGCCGGAACCTGAGGATTCCTCTCCAGTGTTGCCATGGATCTTGGGGTGCTTCTGAGTCTCCCCAGGGGAGTCAGGCCTCGTCTCGAGTGGGGGCATGCACGTGCGCTTTCCTCCCGAGCTGCAGCAGTAGTGTCACGCTTCCTGTCACGTGGATCAAGGGATCTGTGGCTTTCCCTCGAGGATGTCCCTCGAGGCTTTCCCACGAGGCTTTCCCACAGGGCTGTCCCACGTGCCACCTTGGTGTGAGTCGATCCTCGGCGTGAAAGACGAGCCGGTGAAGGGAAAAGAGGTTCCTCTGGAATGGACTGAGACATCTGGGGGACTCTTGGAATGGTGGCACGACCCTGGAGTTCCTCTCGCCGTTCCTGTTGAGAGGGCCTCCTCTTGAGATGCGACGGGAACGCCGGGAACTCTTTCCCGACGAAGCAGGGAAAGGATCCCTCATCTCGAGCTATGAGGCGGAAACGGGGCTCCTCTGGATGTGGGCGGGACCCTCGTGATTCCTCTCGAGTGGAGACGGCTAGGTCGGGGAACTTCTGGATTTGCACCAAGGGTGTGAAGGACCCTTTCGAAGTTCCAGAGGTGAGGTGTGATCAGCCTCGAGACGCCTCAGCGGAAATGGGCCTCATCTCGCCTGGAGGGGAGAACCTCCTGGATTTTCTCCAGTTGCGGCAGGTCTTCTCGAGTTACGACGGGGACCTCAGGGACCCGCTATGGTGGCCTCAGGAAAGGCCAGTCCCCATGCAAGTTGCTAGGGGACCTCTCGGGATTCCTCTCCCGTCCATGCCGGGGCCTCAGTCCTTGTGTGGAGTCGGGGCCGGAACCTGAGGATTCCTCTCCAGTGTTGCCATGGATCTTGGGGTGCTTCTGAGTCTCCCCAGGGGAGTCAGGCCTCGTCTCGAGTGGGGGCATGCACGTGCGCTTTCCTCCCGAGCTGCAGCAGTAGTGTCACGCTTCCTGTCACGTGGATCAAGGGATCTGTGGCTTTCCCTCGAGGCTGTCCCTCGAGGCTTTCCCACGAGGCTTTCCCACAGGGCTGTGCCACGTGCCACCTTGGTGTGAGTCGAACCTCGGCGTGAAAGACGAGCCGGTGAAGGGAAAAGAGGTTCCTCTGGAATGGACTGAGACATCTGGGGGACTCTTGGAATGGTGGCACGACCCTGGAGTTCCTCTCGCCGTTCCTGTTGAGAGGGCCTCCTCTTGAGATGCGACGGGAACGCCGGGAACTCTTTCCCGACGAAGCAGGGAAAGGATCCCTCATCTCGAGCTACGAGGCGGAAACGGGGCTCCTCTGGATGTGGGCGGGACCCTCGTGATTCCTCTCGAGTGGAATCGGCTAGGTCGGGGAACTTCTGGATTTGCACCAAGGGTGTGAAGGACCCTTTCGAAGTTCCAGAGGTGAGGTGTGATCAGCCTCGAGACGCCTCAGCGGAAATGGGCCTCATCTCGCCTGGAGGGGAGAACCTCCTGGATTTTCTCGAGTTGCGGCAGGTCTTCTCGAGTTACGACGGGGACCTCAGGGACCCGCCCTGGTGGCCTCAGGAAAGGCCAGTCCCCATGCGAGTTGCTAGGGGACCTCTCGGGATTCCTCTCCCGTCCATGCCGGGGCCTCAGTCCTTGTGTGGAGTCGGGGCCGGAACCTGAGGATTCCTCTCCAGTGTTGCCATGGATCTTGGGGTGCTTCTGAGTCTCCCCAGGGGAGTCAGGCCTCGTCTCGAGTGGGGGCATGCACGTGCGCTTTCCTTCCGAGCTGCAGCAGTAGTGTCATGCTTCCTGTCACGTGGATCAAGGGATCTGTGGCTTTCCCTCGAGGCTGTCCCTCGAGGCTTTCCCACGAGGCTTTCCCACAGGGCTGTGCCACATGCCACCTTGGTGTGAGTCGATCCTCGGCGTGAAAGACGAGCCGGTGAAGGGAAAAGAGGTTCCTCTGGAATGGACTGAGAAATCTGGGGGACTCTTGGAATGGTGGCACGACCCTGGAGTTCCTCTCGCCGTTCCTGTTGAGAGGGCCTCCTCTTGAGATGCGACGGGAACGCCGGGAACTCTTTCCCGACGAAGCAGGGAAAGGATCCCTCATCTCGAGCTACGAGGCGGAAACGGGGCTCCTCTGGATGTGGGCGGGACCTTCGTGATTCCTCTCGAGTGGAGACGGCTAGGTCGGGGAACTTCTGGATTTGCACCAAGGGTGTGAAGGACCCTTTCGAAGTTCCAGAGGTGAGGTGTGATCAGCCTCGAGACGCCTCAGCGGAAATGGGCCTCATCTCGCCTGGAGGGGAGAACCTCCTGGATTTTCTCGAGTTGCGGCAGATCTTCTCGAGTTACGACGGGGACCTCAGGGACCCGCTCTGGTGGCCTCGGGAAAGGCCAGTCCCCATGCGAGTTGCTAGGGGACCTCTAGGGATTCCTCTCCCGTCCATGCTGGGGCCTCAGTCCTTGTGTGGAGTCGGGGCCGGAACCTGAGGATTCCTCTCCAGTGTTGCCATGGATCTTGGGGTGCTTCTGAGTCTCCCCAGGGGAGTCAGGCCTCGTCTCGAGTGGGGGCATGCACGTGCGCTTTCCTCCCGAGCTGCAGCAGTAGTGTCACGCTTCCTGTCACGTGGATCAAGGGATCTGTGGCTTTCCCTCGAGGATGTCCCTCGAGGCTTTCCCACGAGGCTTTCCCACAGGGCTGTCCCACGTGCCACCTTGGTGTGAGTCGATCCTCGGCGTGAAAGACGAGCCGGTGAAGGGAAAAGAGGTTCCTCTGGAATGGACTGAGACATCTGGGGGACTCTTGCAATGGTGGCACGACCCTGGAGTTCCTCTCGCCGTTCCTGTTGAGAGGGCCTCCTCTTGAGATGCGACGGGAACGCCGGGAACTCTTTCCCGACGAAGCAGGGAAAGGATCCCTCATCTCGAGCTACGAGGCGGAAACGGGGCTCCTCTGGATGTGGGCGGGACCCTCGTGATTCCTCTCGAGTGGAGACGGCTAGGTCGGGGAACTTCTGGATTTGCACCAAGGGTGTGAAGGACCCTTTCGAAGTTCCAGAGGTGAGGTGTGATCAGCCTCGAGACGCCTCAGCGGAAATGCGCCTCATCTCGCCTGGAGGGGAGAACCTCCTGGATTTTCTCGAGTTGCGGCAGGTCTTCTCGAGTTACGACGGGGACCTCAGGGACCCGCTCTGGTGGCCTCAGGAAAGGCCAGTCCCCATGCGAGTTGCTAGGGGACCTCTCGGGATTCCTCTCCCGTCCATGCCGGGGCCTCAGTCCTTGTGTGGAGTCGGGGCCGGAACCTGAGGATTCCTCTCCAGTGTTGCCATGGATCTTGGGGTGCTTCTGAGTCTCCCCAGGGGAGTCAGGCCTCGTCTCGAGTGGGGGCATGCACGTGCGCTTTCCTCCCGAGCTGCAGCAGTAGTGTCACGCTTCCTGTCACGTGGATCAAGGGATCTGTGGCTTTCCCTCAAGGCTGTCCCTCGAGGCTTTCCCACGAGGCTTTCCCACAGGGCTGTGCCACGTGCCACCTTGGTGTGAGTCGATCCTCGGCGTGAAAGACGAGCCGGTGAAGGGAAAAGAGGTTCCTCTGGAATGGACTGAGACATCTGGGGGACTCTTGGAATGGTGGCACGACCCTGGAGTTCCTCTCGCCGTTCCTGTTGAGAGGGCCTCCTCTTGAGATGCGACGGGAACGCCGGGAACTCTTTCCCGACGAAGCAGGGAAAGGATCCCTCATCTCGAGCTACGAGGCGGAAACGGGGCTCCTCTGGATGTGGGCGGGACCCTCGTGATTCCTCTCGAGTGGAGTCGGCTAGGTCGGGGAACTTCTGGATTTGCACCAAGGGTGTGAAGGACCCTTTCGAAGTTCCAGAGGTGAGGTGTGATCAGCCTCGAGACGCCTCAGCGGAAATGGGCCTCATCTCGCCTGGAGGGGAGAACCTCCTGGATTTTCTCGAGTTGCGGCAGGTCTTCTCGAGTTACGACGGGGACCTCAGGGACCCGCTCTGGTGGCCTCAGGAAAGGCCAGTCCCCATGCGAGTTGCTAGGGGACCTCTCGGGATTCCTCTCCCGTCCATGCCGGGGCCTCAGTCCTTGTGTGGAGTCGGGGCCGGAACCTGAGGATTCCTCTCCAGTGTTGCCATGGATCTTGGGGTGCTTCTGAGTCTCCCCAGGGGAGTCAGGCCTCGTCTCGAGTGGGGGCATGCACGTGCGCTTTCCTCCCGAGCTGCAGCAGTAGTGTCACGCTTCCTGTCACGTGGATCAAGGGATCTGTGGCTTTCCCTCAAGGCTGTCCCTCGAGGCTTTCCCACGAGGCTTTCCCACAGGGCTGTGCCACGTGCCACCTTGGTGTGAGTCGATCCTCGGCGTGAAAGACGAGCCGGTGAAGGGAAAAGAGGTTCCTCTGGAATGGACTGAGACATCTGGGGGACTCTTGGAATGGTGGCACGACCCTGGAGTTCCTCTCGCCGTTCCTGTTGAGAGGGCCTCCTCTTGAGATGCGACGGGAACGCCGGGAACTCTTTCCCGACGAAGCAGGGAAAGGATCCCTCATCTCGAGCTACGAGGCGGAAACGGGGCTCCTCTGGATGTGGGCGGGACCCTCGTGATTCCTCTCGAGTGGAGTCGGCTAGGTCGGGGAACTTCTGGATTTGCACCAAGGGTGTGAAGGACCCTTTCGAAGTTCCAGAGGTGAGGTGTGATCAGCCTCGAGACGCCTCAGCGGAAATGGGCCTCATCTCGCCTGGAGGGGAGAACCTCCTGGATTTTCTCGAGTTGCGGCAGGTCTTCTCGAGTTACGACGGGGACCTCAGGGACCCGCTCTGGTGGCCTCAGGAAAGGCCAGTCCCCATGCGAGTTGCTAGGGGACCTCTCGGGATTCCTCTCCCGTCCATGCCGGGGCCTCAGTCCTTGTGTGGAGTCGGGGCCGGAACCTGAGGATTCCTCTCCAGTGTTGCCATGGATCTTGGGGTGCTTCTGAGTCTCCCCAGGGGAGTCAGGCCTCGTCTCGAGTGGGGGCATGCACGTGCGCTTTCCTTCCGAGCTGCAGCAGTAGTGTCACGCTTCCTGTCACGTGGATCAAGGGATCTGTGGCTTTCCCTCGAGGCTGTCCCTCGAGGCTATCCCACGAGGCTTTCCCACAGGGCTGTGCCACATACCACCTTGGTGTGAGTCGATCCTCGGCGTGAAAGACGAGCCGGTGAAGGGAAAAGAGGTTCCTCTGGAATGGACTGAGAAATCTGGGGGACTCTTGGAATGGTGGCACGACCCTGGAGTTCCTCTCGCCGTTCCTGTTGAGAGGGCCTCCTCTTGAGATGCGACGGGAACGCCGGGAACTCTTTCCCGACGAAGCAGGGAAAGGATCCCTCATCTCGAGCTACGAGGCGGAAACGGGGCTCCTCTGGATGTGGGCGGGACCCTCGTGATTCCTCTCGCGTGGAGACGGCTAGGTCGGGGAAGTTCTGGATTTGCACCAAGGGTGTGAAGGACCCTTTCGAAGTTCCAGAGGTGAGGTGTGATCAGCCTCGAGACGCCTCAGCGGAAATGGGCCTCATCTCGCCTGGAGGGGAGAACCTCCTGGATTTTCTTGAGTTGCGGCAGGTCTTCTCGAGTTACGACGGGGACCTCAGGGACCCGCTCTGGTGGCCTCAGGAAAGGCCAGTCCCCATGCGAGTTGCTAGGGGACCTCTCGGGATTCCACTCCCGTCCATGCCGGGGCCTCAGTCCTTGTGTGGAGTCGGGGCCGGAACCTGAGGATTCCTCTCCAGTGTTGCCATGGATCTTGGGGTGCTTCTGAGTCTCCCCAGGGGAGTCAGGCCTCGTCTCGAGTGGGGGCATGCACGTGCGCTTTCCTCCCGAGCTGCAGCAGTAGTGTCACGCTTCCTGTCACGTGGATCAAGGGATCTGTGGCTTTCCCTCGAGGCTGTCCCTCGAGGCTTTCCCACGAGGCTTTCCCACAGGGCTGTGCCACGTGCCACCTTGGTGTGAGTCGATCCTCGGCGTGAAAGACGAGCCGGTGAAGGGAAAAGAGGTTCCTCTGGAATGGACTGAGACATCTGGGGGACTCTTGGAATGGTGGCACGACCCTGGAGTTCCTCTCGCCGTTCCTGTTGAGAGGGCCTCCTCTTGAGATGCGACGGGAACGCCGGGAACTCTTTCCCGACGAAGCAGGGAAAGGATCCCTCATCTCGAGCTACGAGGCGGAAACGGGGCTCCTCTGGATGTGGGCGGGACCCTCGTGATTCCACTCGAGTGGAGACGGCTAGGTCGGGGAACTTCTGGATTTGCACCAAGGGTGTGAAGGACCCTTTCGAAGTTCCAGAGGTGAGGTGTGATCAGCCTCGAGACGCCTCAGCGGAAATGGGCCTCATCTCGCCTGGAGGGGAGAACCTCCTGGATTTTCTCGAGTTGCGGCAGGTCTTCTCGAGTTACGACGGGGACCTCAGGGACCCGCTCTGGTGGACTCAGGAAAGGCCAGTCCCCATGCGAGTTGCTAGGGGACCTCTCGGGATTCCTCTCCCGTCCATGCCGGGGCCTCAGTCCTTGTGTGGAGTCGGGGCCGGAACCTGAGGATTCCTCTCCAGTGTTGCCATGGATCTTGGGGTGCTTCTGAGTCTCCCCAGGGGAGTCAGGCCTCGTCTCGAGTGGGGGCATGCACGTGCGCTTTCCTCCCGAGCTGCAGCAGTAGTGTCACGCTTCCTGTCACGTGGATCAAGGGATCTGTGGCTTTCCCTCGAGGCTGTCCCTCGAGGCTTTCCCACGAGGCTTTCCCACAGGGCTGTGCCACGTGCCACCTTGGTGGGAGTCGATCCTCGGCGTGAAAGACGAGCCGGTGAAGGGAAAAGAGGTTCCTCTGGAATGGACTGAGACATCTGGAGGACTCTTGGAATGGTGGCACGACCCTGGAGTTCCTCTCGCCGTTCCTGTTGAGAGGGCCTCCTCTTGAGATGCGACGGGAACGCCGGGAACTCTTTCCCGACGAAGCAGGGAAAGGATCCCTCATCTCGAGCTACGAGGCGGAAACGGGGCTCCTCTGGATGTGGGCGGGACCCTCGTGATACCTCTCGAGTGGAGACGGCTAGGTCGGGGAACTTCTGGATTTGCACCAAGGGTGTGAAGGACCCTTTCGAAGTTCCAGAGGTGAGGTGTGATCAGCCTCGAGACGCCTCAGCGGAAATGGGCCTCATCTCGCCTGGAGGGGAGAACCTCCTGGATTTTCTCGAGTTGCGGCAGGTCTTCTCGAGTTACGACGGGGACTCAGGGACCCGCTCTGGTGGCCTCAGGAAAGGCCAGTCCCCATGCGCGTTGCTAGGGGACCTCTCGGGATTCCTCTCCCGTCCATGCCGGGGCCTCAGTCCTTGTGTGGAGTCGGGGCCGGAACCTGAGGATTCCTCTCCAGTGTTGCCATGGATCTTGGGGTGCTTCTGAGTCTCCCCAGGGGAGTCAGGCCTCGTCTCGAGTGGGGGCATGCACGTGCGCTTTCCTCCCGAGCTGCAGCAGTAGTGTCACGCTTCCTGTCACGTGGATCAAGGGATCTGTGGTTTCCCTCGAGGCTGTCCCTCGAGGCTTTCCCACGAGGCTTTCCCACAGGGCTGTGCCAGGTGCCACCTTGGTGGGAGTCGATCCTCGGCGTGAAAGACGAGCCGGTGAAGGGAAAAGAGGTTCCTCTGGAATGGACTGAGACATCTGGGGGACTCTTGGAATGGTGGCACGACCCTGGAGTTCCTCTCGCCGTTCCTGTTGAGAGGGCCTCCTCTTGAGATGCGACGGGAACGCCGGGAACTCTTTCCCGACGAAGCAGGGAAAGGATCCCTCATCTCGAGCTACGAGGCGGAAACGGGGCTCCTCTGGATGTGGGCGGGACCCTCGTGATTCCTCTCGAGTGGAGACGGCTAGGTCGGGGAACTTCTGGATTTGCACCAAGGGTGTGAAGGACCCTTTCGAAGTTCCAGAGGTGAGGTGTGATCAGCCTCGAGACGCCTCAGCGGAAATGGGCCTCATCTCGCCTGGACGGGAGAACCTCCTGGATTTTCTCGAGTTGCGGCAGGTCTTCTCGAGTTACGACGGGGACCTCAGGGACCCGCTCTGGTGGCCTCGGGAAAAGCCAGTCCCCATGCGAGTTGCTAGGGGACCTCTCGGGATTCCTCTCCCGTCCATGCCGGGGCCTCAGTCCTTGTGTGGAGTCGGGGCTGTAACCTGAGGATTCCTCTCCAGTGTTGCCATGGATCTTGGGGTGCTTCTGAGTCTCCCCAGGGGAGTCAGGCCTCGTCTCGTGTGGGGGCATGCACGTGCGCTTTCCTCCCGAGCTGCAGCAGTAGTGTCACGCTTCCTGTCACGTGGATCAAGGGATCTGTGGCTTTCCCTCGAGGCTGTCCCTCGAGGCTTTCCCACGAGGCTTTCCCACAGGGCTGTGCCACGTGCCACCTTGGTGTGAGTCGATCCTCGGCGTGAAAGACGAGCCGGTGAAGGGAAAAGAGGTTCCTCTGGAATGGACTGAGACATCTGGGGGACTCTTGGAATGGTGGCACGACCCTGGAGTTCCTCTCGCCGTTCCTGTTGAGAGGGCCTCCTCTTGAGATGCGACGGGAACGCCGGGAACTCTTTCCCGACGAAGCAGGGAAAGGATCCCTCATCTCGAGCTACGAGGCGGAAACGGGGCTCCTCTGGATGTGGGCGGGACCCTCGTGATTCCTCTCGAGTGGAGACGGCTAGGTCGGGGAACTTCTGGATTTGCACCAAGGGTGTGAAGGACCCTTTCGAAGTTCCAGAGGTGAGGTGTGATCAGCCTCGAGACGCCTCAGCGGAAATGGGCCTCATCTCGCCTGGACGGGAGAACCTCCTGGATTTTCTCGAGTTGCGGCAGGTCTTCTCGAGTTACGACGGGGACCTCAGGGACCCGCTCTGGTGGCCTCGGGAAAAGCCAGTCCCCATGCGAGTTGCTAGGGGACCTCTCGGGATTCCTCTCCCGTCCATGCCGGGGCCTCAGTCCTTGTGTGGAGTCGGGGCTGTAACCTGAGGATTCCTCTCCAGTGTTGCCATGGATCTTGGGGTGCTTCTGAGTCTCCCCAGGGGAGTCAGGCCTCGTCTCGTGTGGGGGCATGCACGTGCGCTTTCCTCCCGAGCTGCAGCAGTAGTGTCACGCTTCCTGTCACGTGGATCAAGGGATCTGTGGCTTTCCCTCGAGGCTGTCCCTCGAGGCTTTCCCACGAGGCTTTCCCACAGGGCTGTGCCACGTGCCACCTTGGTGTGAGTCGATCCTCGGCGTGAAAGACGAGCCGGTGAAGGGAAAAGAGGTTCCTCTGGAATGGACTGAGACATCTGGGGGACTCTTGGAATGGTGGCACGACCCTGGAGTTCCTCTCGCCGTTCCTGTTGAGAGGGCCTCCTCTTGAGATGCGACGGGAACGCCGGGAACTCTTTCCCGACGAAGCAGGGAAAGGATCCCTCATCTCGAGCTACGAGGCGGAAACGGGGCTCCTCTGGATGTGGGCGGGACCCTCGTGATTCCTCTCGAGTGGAGTCGGCTAGGTCGGGGAACTTCTGGATTTGCACCAAGGGTGTGAAGGAGCCTTTCGAAGTTCCAGAGGTGAGGTGTGATCATCCTCGAGACGCCTCAGCGGAAATGGGCCTCATCTCGCCTGGAGGGGAGAACCTCCTGGATTTTCTCGAGTTGCGGCAGGTCTTCTCGAGTTACGACGGGGACCTCAGGGACCCGCTCTGGTGGCCTCAGGAAAGGCCAGTCCCCATGCGAGTTGCTAGGGGACCTCTCGGGATTCCTCTCCCGTCCATGCCGGGGCCTCAGTCCTTGTGTGGAGTCGGGGCCGGAACCTGAGGATTCCTCTCCAGAGTTGCCATGGATCTTGGGGTGCTTCTGAGTCTCCCCAGGGGAGTCAGGCCTCGTCTCGAGTGGGGGCATGCACGTGCGCTTTCCTCCCGAGCTGCAGCAGTAGTGTCACGCTTCCTGTCACGTGGATCAAGGGATCTGTGGCTTTCCCTCGAGTCTGTCCCTCGAGGCTTTCCCACGAGGCTTTCCCACAGGGCTGTGCCACGTGCCACCTTGGTGTGAGTCGATCCTCGGCGTGAAAGACGAGCCGGTGAAGGGAAAAGAGTTTCCTCTGGAATGGACTGAGACATCTGGGGGACTCTTGGAATGGTGGCACGACCCTGGAGTTCCTCTCGCCGTTCCTGTTGAGAGGGCCTCCTCTTGAGATGCGACGGGAACGCCGGGAACTCTTTCCCGACGAAGCAGGGAAAGGATCCCTCATCTCGAGCTACGAGGCGGAAACGGGGCTCCTCTGGATGTGGGCAGGACCCTCGTGATTCCTCTCGAGTGGAGACGGCTAGGTCGGGGAACTTCTGGATTTGCACCAAGGGTGTGAAGGACCCTTTCGAAGTTCCAGAGGTGAGGTGTGATCAGCCTCGAGACGCCTCAGCGGAAATGGGCCTCATCTCGCCTGGAGGGGAGAACCTCCTGGATTTTCTCCAGTTGCGGCAGGTCTTCTCGAGTTACGACGGGGACCTCAGGGACCCGCTCTGGTGGCCTCAGGAAAGGCCAGTCCCCATGCGAGTTGCTAGGGGACCTCTCGGGATTCCTCTCCCGTCCATGCCGGGGCCTCAGTCCTTGTGTGGAGTCGGGGCCGGAACCTGAGGATTCCTCTCCAGTGTTGCCATGGATCTTGGGGTGCTTCTGAGTCTCCCCAGGGGAGTCAGGCCTCGTCTCGAGTGGGGGCATGCACGTGCGCTTTCCTCCCGAGCTGCAGCAGTAGTGTCACGCTTCCTGTCACGTGGATCAAGGGATCTGTGGCTTTCCCTCGAGGCTGTCCCTCGAGGCTTTCCCACGAGGCTTTCCCACAGGGCTGTGCCACGTGCCACCTTGGTGTGAGTCGATCCTCGGCGTGAAAGACGAGCCGGTGAAGGGAAAAGAGGTTCCTCTGGAATGGACTGAGACATCTGGAGGACTCTTGGAATGGTGGCACGACCCTGGAGTTCCTCTCGCCGTTCCTGTTGAGAGGGCCTCCTCTTGAGATGCGACGGGAACGCCGGGAACTCTTTCCCGACGAAGCAGGGAAAGGATCCCTCATCTCGAGCTACGAGGCGGAAACGGGGCTCCTCTGGATGTGGGCGGGACCTTCGTGATTCCTCTCGAGTGGAGACGGCTAGGTCGGGGAACTTCTGGATTTGCACCAAGGGTGTGAAGGACCCTTTCGAAGTTCCAGAGGTGAGGTGTGATCAGCCTCGAGACGCCTCAGCGGAAATGGGCCTCATCTCGCCTGGAGGGGAGAACCTCCTGGATTTTCTCGAGTTGCGGCAGATCTTCTCGAGTTACGACGGGGACCTCAGGGACCCGCTCTGGTGGCCTCGGGAAAGGCCAGTCCCCATGCGAGTTGCTAGGGGACCACTCAGGATTCCTCTCCCGTCCATGCCGGGGCCTCAGTCCTTGTGTGGAGTCGGGGCCGGAACCTGAGGATTCCTCTCCAGTGTTGCCATGGATCTTGGGGTGCTTCTGAGTCTCCCCAGGGGAGTCAGGCCTCGTCTCGAGTGGGGGCATGCACGTGCGCTTTCCTCCCGAGCTGCAGCAGTAGTGTCACGCTTCCTGTCACGTGGATCAAGGGATCTGTGGCTTTCCCTCGAGGATGTCCCTCGAGGCTTTCCCACGAGGCTTTCCCACAGGGCTGTCCCACGTGCCACCTTGGTGTGAGTCGATCCTCGGCGTGAAAGACGAGCCGGTGAAGGGAAAAGAGGTTCCTCTGGAATGGACTGAGACATCTGGGGGACTCTTGGAATGGTGGCACGACCCTGGAGTTCCTCTCGCCGTTCCTGTTGAGAGGGCCTCCTCTTGAGATGCGACGGGAACGCCGGGAACTCTTTCCCGACGAAGCAGGGAAAGGATCCCTCATCTCGAGCTACGAGGCGGAAACGGGGCTCCTCTGGATGTGGGCGGGACCCTCGTGATTCCTCTCGAGTGGAGACGGCTAGGTCGGGGAACTTCTGGATTTGCACCAAGGGTGTGAAGGACCCTTTCGAAGTTCCAGAGGTGAGGTGTGATCAGCCTCGAGACGCCTCAGCGGAAATGGGCCTCATCTCGCCTGGAGGGGAGAACCTCCTGGATTTTCTCCAGTTGCGGCAGGTCTTCTCGAGTTACGACGGGGACCTCAGGGACCCGCTCTGGTGGCCTCAGGAAAGGCCAGTCCCCATGCGAGTTGCTAGGGGACCTCTCGGGATTTCTCTCCCGTCCATGCCGGGGCCTCAGTCCTTGTGTGGAGTCGGGGCCGGAACCTGAGGATTCCTCTCCAGTGTTGCCATGGATCTTGGGGTGCTTCTGAGTCTCCCCAGGGGAGTCAGGCCTCGTCTCGAGTGGGGGCATGCACGTGCGCATTCCTCCCGAGCTGCAGCAGTAGTGTCACGCTTCCTGTCACGTGGATCAAGGGATCTGTGGCTTTCCCTCGAGGCTGTCCCTCGAGGCTTTCCCACGAGGCTTTCCCACAGGGCTGTGCCACGTGCCACCTTGGTGTGAGTCGATCCTCGGCGTGAAAGACGAGCCGGTGAAGGGAAAAGAGTTTCCTCTGGAATGGACTGAGACATCTGGGGGACTCTTGGAATGGTGGCACGACCCTGGAGTTCCTCTCGCCGTTCCTGTTGAGAGGGCCTCCTCTTGAGATGCGACGGGAACGCCGGGAACTCTTTCCCGACGAAGCAGGGAAAGGATCCCTCATCTCGAGCTACGAGGCGGAAACGGGGCTCCTCTGGATGTGGGCAGGACCCTCGTGATTCCTCTCGAGTGGAGACGGCTAGGTCGGGGAACTTCTGGATTTGCACCAAGGGTGTGAAGGACCCTTTCGAAGTTCCAGAGGTGAGGTGTGATCAGCCTCGAGACGCCTCAGCGGAAATGGGCCTCATCTCGCCTGGAGGGGAGAACCTCCTGGATTTTCTCCAGTTGCGGCAGGTCTTCTCGAGTTACGACGGGGACCTCAGGGACCCGCTCTGGTGGCCTCAGGAAAGGCCAGTCCCCATGCGAGTTGCTAGGGGACCTCTCGGGATTCCTCTCCCGTCCATGCCGGGGCCTCAGTCCTTGTGTGGAGTCGGGGCCGGAACCTGAGGATTCCTCTCCAGTGTTGCCATGGATCTTGGGGTGCTTCTGAGTCTCCCCAGGGGAGTCAGGCCTCGTCTCGAGTGGGGGCATGCACGTGCGCTTTCCTCCCGAGCTGCAGCAGTAGTGTCACGCTTCCTGTCACGTGGATCAAGGGATCTGTGGCTTTCCCTCGAGGCTGTCCCTCGAGGCTTTCCCACGAGGCTTTCCCACAGGGCTGTGCCACGTGCCACCTTGGTGTGAGTCGATCCTCGGCGTGAAAGACGAGCCGGTGAAGGGAAAAGAGGTTCCTCTGGAATGGACTGAGACATCTGGAGGACTCTTGGAATGGTGGCACGACCCTGGAGTTCCTCTCGCCGTTCCTGTTGAGAGGGCCTCCTCTTGAGATGCGACGGGAACGCCGGGAACTCTTTCCCGACGAAGCAGGGAAAGGATCCCTCATCTCGAGCTACGAGGCGGAAACGGGGCTCCTCTGGATGTGGGCGGGACCTTCGTGATTCCTCTCGAGTGGAGACGGCTAGGTCGGGGAACTTCTGGATTTGCACCAAGGGTGTGAAGGACCCTTTCGAAGTTCCAGAGGTGAGGTGTGATCAGCCTCGAGACGCCTCAGCGGAAATGGGCCTCATCTCGCCTGGAGGGGAGAACCTCCTGGATTTTCTCGAGTTGCGGCAGATCTTCTCGAGTTACGACGGGGACCTCAGGGACCCGCTCTGGTGGCCTCGGGAAAGGCCAGTCCCCATGCGAGTTGCTAGGGGACCACTCAGGATTCCTCTCCCGTCCATGCCGGGGCCTCAGTCCTTGTGTGGAGTCGGGGCCGGAACCTGAGGATTCCTCTCCAGTGTTGCCATGGATCTTGGGGTGCTTCTGAGTCTCCCCAGGGGAGTCAGGCCTCGTCTCGAGTGGGGGCATGCACGTGCGCTTTCCTCCCGAGCTGCAGCAGTAGTGTCACGCTTCCTGTCACGTGGATCAAGGGATCTGTGGCTTTCCCTCGAGGATGTCCCTCGAGGCTTTCCCAGGAGGCTTTCCCACAGGGCTGTCCCACGTGCCACCTTGGTGTGAGTCGATCCTCGGCGTGAAAGACGAGCCGGTGAAGGGAAAAGAGGTTCCTCTGGAATGGACTGAGACATCTGGGGGACTCTTGGAATGGTGGCACGACCCTGGAGTTCCTCTCGCCGTTCCTGTTGAGAGGGCCTCCTCTTGAGATGCGACGGGAACGCCGGGAACTCTTTCCCGACGAAGCAGGGAAAGGATCCCTCATCTCGAGCTACGAGGCGGAAACGGGGCTCCTCTGGATGTGGGCGGGACCCTCGTGATTCCTCTCGAGTGGAGACGGCTAGGTCGGGGAACTTCTGGATTTGCACCAAGGGTGTGAAGGACCCTTTCGAAGTTCCAGAGGTGAGGTGTGATCAGCCTCGAGACGCCTCAGCGGAAATGGGCCTCATCTCGCCTGGAGGGGAGAACCTCCTGGATTTTCTCCAGTTGCGGCAGGTCTTCTCGAGTTACGACGGGGACCTCAGGGACCCGCTCTGGTGGCCTCAGGAAAGGCCAGTCCCCATGCGAGTTGCTAGGGGACCTCTCGGGATTTCTCTCCCGTCCATGCCGGGGCCTCAGTCCTTGTGTGGAGTCGGGGCCGGAACCTGAGGATTCCTCTCCAGTGTTGCCATGGATCTTGGGGTGCTTCTGAGTCTCCCCAGGGGAGTCAGGCCTCGTCTCGAGTGGGGGCATGCACGTGCGCATTCCTCCCGAGCTGCAGCAGTAGTGTCACGCTTCCTGTCACGTGGATCAAGGGATCTGTGGCTTTCCCTCGAGGCTGTCCCTCGAGGCTTTCCCACGAGGCTTTCCCACAGGGCTGTGCCACGTGCCACCTTGGTGTGAGTCGATCCTCGGCGTGAAAGACGAGCCGGTGAAGGGAAAAGAGGTTCCTCTGGAATGGACTGAGACATCTGGGGGACTCTTGCAATGGTGGCACGACCCTGGAGTTCCTCTCGCCGTTCCTGTTGAGAGGGCCTCCTCTTGAGATGCGACGGGAACGCCGGGAACTCTTTCCCGACGAAGCAGGGAAAGGATCCCTCATCTCGAGCTACGAGGCGGAAACGGGGCTCCTCTGGATGTGGGCGGGACCCTCGTGATTCCTCTCGAGTGGAGACGGCTAGGTCGGGGAACTTCTGGATTTGCACCAAGGGTGTGAAGGACCCTTTCGAAGTTCCAGAGGTGAGGTGTGATCAGCCTCGAGACGCCTCAGCGGAAATGGGCCTCATCTCGCCTGGAGGGGAGAACCTCCTGGATTTTCTCGAGTTGCGGCAGGTCTTCTCGAGTTACGACGGGGACCTCAGGGACCCGCTCTGGTGGCCTCAGGAAAGGCCAGTCCCCATGCGAGTTGCTAGGGGACCTCTCGGGATTCCTCTCCCGTCCATGCCGGGGCCTCAGTCCTTGTGTGGAGTCGGGGCCGGAACCTGAGGATTCCTCTCCAGTGTTGCCATGGATCTTGGGGTGCTTCTGAGTCTCCCCAGGGGAGTCAGGCCTCGTCTCGAGTGGGGGCATGCACGTGCGCTTTCCTCCCGAGCTGCAGCAGTAGTGTCACGCTTCCTGTCACGTGGATCAAGGGATCTGTGGCTTTCCCTCGAGGCTGTCCCTCGAGGCTTTCCCACGAGGCTTTCCCACAGGGCTGTGCCACGTGCCACCTTGGTGGGAGTCGATCCTCGGCGTGAAAGACGAGCCGGTGAAGGGAAAAGAGGTTCCTCTGGAATGGACTGAGACATCTGGGGGACTCTTGGAATGGTGGCACGACCCTGGAGTTCCTCTCGCCGTTCCTGTTGAGAGGGCCTCCTCTTGAGATGCGACGGGAACGCCGGGAACTCTTTCCCGACGAAGCAGGGAAAGGATCCCTCATCTCGAGCTACGAGGCGGAAACGGGGCTCCTCTGGATGTGGGCGGGACCCTCGTGATTCCTCTCGAGTGGAGTCGGCTAGGTCGGGGAACTTCTGGATTTGCACCAAGGGTGTGAAGGACCCTTTCGAAGTTCCAGAGGTGAGGTGTGATCAGCCTCGAGACGCCTCAGCGGAAATGGGCCTCATCTCGCCTGGAGGGGAGAACCTCCTGGATTTTCTCGAGTTGCGGCAGGTCTTCTCGAGTTACGACGGGGACCTCAGGGACCCGCTCTGGTGGCCTCAGGAAAGGCCAGTCCCCATGCGAGTTGCTAGGGGACCTCTCGGGATTCCTCTCCCGTCCATGCCGGGGCCTCAGTCCTTGTGTGGAGTCGGGGCCGGAACCTGAGGATTCCTCTCCAGTGTTGCCATGGATCTTGGGGTGCTTCTGAGTCTCCCCAGGGGAGTCAGGCCTCGTCTCGAGTGGGGGCATGCACGTGCGCTTTCCTCCCGAGCTGCAGCAGTAGTGTCACGCTTCCTGTCACGTGGATCAAGGGATCTGTGGCTTTCCCTCGAGGCTGTCCCTCGAGGCTTTCCCACGAGGCTTTCCCACAGGGCTGTGCCACGTGCCACCTTGGTGGGAGTCGATCCTCGGCGTGAAAGACGAGCCGGTGAAGGGAAAAGAGGTTCCTCTGGAATGGACTGAGACATCTGGGGGACTCTTGGAATGGTGGCACGACCCTGGAGTTCCTCTGGCCGTTCCTGTTGAGAGGGCCTCCTCTTGAGATGCGACGGGAACACCGGGAACTCTTTCCTGACGAAGCAGGGAAAGGATCCCTCATCTCGAGCTACGAGGCGGAAACGGGGCTCCTCTGGATGTGGGCGGGACCCTCGTGATTCCTCTCGAGTGGAGACGGCTAGGTCGGGGAACTTCTGGATTTGCACCAAGGGTGTGAAGGACCCTTTCGAAGATCCAGAGGTGAGGTGTGATCAGCCTCGAGAGGCCTCAGCGGAAATGGGCCTCATCTCGCCTGGAGGGGAGAACCTCCTGGATTTTCTCGAGTTGCGGCAGATCTTCTCGAGTTACGACGGGGACCTCAGGGACCCGCTCTGGTGGCCTCGGGAAAGGCCAGTCCCCATGCGAGTTGCTAGGGGACCTCTCGGGATTCCTCTCCCGTCCATGCCGGGGCCTCAGTCCTTGTGTGGAGTCGGGGCCGGAACCTGAGGATTCCTCTCCAGTGTTGCCATGGATCTTGGGGTGCTTCTGAGTCTCCCCAGGGGAGTCAGGCCTCGTCTCGAGTGGGGGCATGCACGTGCGCTTTCCTCCCGAGCTGCAGCAGTAGTGTCACGCTTCCTGTCACGTGGATCAAGGGATCTGTGGCTTTCCCTCGAGGATGTCCCTCGAGGCTTTCCCACGAGGCTTTCCCACAGGGCTGTCCCACGTGCCACCTTGGTGTGAGTCGATCCTCGGCGTGAAAGACGAGCCGGTGAAGGGAAAAGAGGTTCCTCTGGAATGGACTGAGACATCTGGGGGACTCTTGGAATGGTGGCACGACCCTGGAGTTCCTCTCGCCGTTCCTGTTGAGAGGGCCTCCTCTTGAGATGCGACGGGAACGCCGGGAACTCTTTCCCGACGAAGCAGGGAAAGGATCCCTCATCTCGAGCTACGAGGCGGAAACGGGGCTCCTCTGGATGTGGGCGGGACCCTCGTGATTCCTCTCGAGTGGAGACGGCTAGGTCGGGGAACTTCTGGATTTGCACCAAGGGTGTGAAGGACCCTTTCGAAGTTCCAGAGGTGAGGTGTGATCAGCCTCGAGACGCCTCAGCGGAAATGGGCCTCATCTCGCCTGGAGGGGAGAACCTCCTGGATTTTCTCGAGTTGCGGCAGGTCTTCTCGAGTTACGACGGGGACCTCAGGGACCCGCTCTGGTGGCCTCAGGAAAGGCCAGTCCCCATGCGAGTTGCTAGGGGACCTCTCGGGATTCCTCTCCCGTCCATGCCGGGGCCTCAGTCCTTGTGTGGAGTCGGGGCCGGAACCTGAGGATTCCTCTCCAGTGTTGCCATGGATCTTGGGGTGCTTCTGAGTCTCCCCAGGGGAGTCAGGCCTCGTCTCGAGTGGGGGCATGCACGTGCGCTTTCCTCCCGAGCTGCAGCAGTAGTGTCACGCTTCCTGTCACGTGGATCAAGGGATCTGTGGCTTTCCCTCGAGGCTGTCCCTCGAGGCTTTCCCACGAGGCTTTCCCACAGGGCTGTGCCACGTGCCACCTTGGTGTGAGTCGATCCTCGGCGTGAAAGACGAGCCGGTGAAGGGAAAAGAGGTTCCTCTGGAATGGACTGAGACATCTGGGGGACTCTTGGAATGGTGGCACGACCCTGGAGTTCCTCTGGCCGTTCCTGTTGAGAGGGCCTCCTCTTGAGATGCGACGGGAACACCGGGAACTCTTTCCTGACGAAGCAGGGAAAGGATCCCTCATCTCGAGCTACGAGGCGGAAACGGGGCTCCTCTGGATGTGGGCGGGACCCTCGTGATTCCTCTCGAGTGGAGACGGCTAGGTCGGGGAACTTCTGGATTTGCACCAAGGGTGTGAAGGACCCTTTCGAAGATCCAGAGGTGAGGTGTGATCAGCCTCGAGAGGCCTCAGCGGAAATGGGCCTCATCTCGCCTGGAGGGGAGAACCTCCTGGATTTTCTCGAGTTGCGGCAGATCTTCTCGAGTTACGACGGGGACCTCAGGGACCCGCTCTGGTGGCCTCGGGAAAGGCCAGTCCCCATGCGAGTTGCTAGGGGACCTCTCGGGATTCCTCTCCCGTCCATGCCGGGGCCTCAGTCCTTGTGTGGAGTCGGGGCCGGAACCTGAGGATTCCTCTCCAGTGTTGCCATGGATCTTGGGGTGCTTCTGAGTCTCCCCAGGGGAGTCAGGCCTCGTCTCGAGTGGGGGCATGCACGTGCGCTTTCCTCCCGAGCTGCAGCAGTAGTGTCACGCTTCCTGTCACGTGGATCAAGGGATCTGTGGCTTTCCCTCGAGGATGTCCCTCGAGGCTTTCCCACGAGGCTTTCCCACAGGGCTGTCCCACGTGCCACCTTGGTGTGAGTCGATCCTCGGCGTGAAAGACGAGCCGGTGAAGGGAAAAGAGGTTCCTCTGGAATGGACTGAGACATCTGGGGGACTCTTGGAATGGTGGCACGACCCTGGAGTTCCTCTCGCCGTTCCTGTTGAGAGGGCCTCCTCTTGAGATGCGACGGGAACGCCGGGAACTCTTTCCCGACGAAGCAGGGAAAGGATCCCTCATCTCGAGCTACGAGGCGGAAACGGGGCTCCTCTGGATGTGGGCGGGACCCTCGTGATTCCTCTCGAGTGGAGACGGCTAGGTCGGGGAACTTCTGGATTTGCACCAAGGGTGTGAAGGACCCTTTCGAAGTTCCAGAGGTGAGGTGTGATCAGCCTCGAGACGCCTCAGCGGAAATGGGCCTCATCTCGCCTGGAGGGGAGAACCTCCTGGATTTTCTCGAGTTGCGGCAGGTCTTCTCGAGTTACGACGGGGACCTCAGGGACCCGCTCTGGTGGCCTCAGGAAAGGCCAGTCCCCATGCGAGTTGCTAGGGGACCTCTCGGGATTCCTCTCCCGTCCATGCCGGGGCCTCAGTCCTTGTGTGGAGTCGGGGCCGGAACCTGAGGATTCCTCTCCAGTGTTGCCATGGATCTTGGGGTGCTTCTGAGTCTCCCCAGGGGAGTCAGGCCTCGTCTCGAGTGGGGGCATGCACGTGCGCTTTCCTCCCGAGCTGCAGCAGTAGTGTCACGCTTCCTGTCACGTGGATCAAGGGATCTGTGGCTTTCCCTCGAGGCTGTCCCTCGAGGCTTTCCCACGAGGCTTTCCCACAGGGCTGTGCCACGTGCCACCTTGGTGTGAGTCGATCCTCGGCGTGAAAGACGAGCCGGTGAAGGGAAAAGAGGTTCCTCTGGAATGGACTGAGACATCTGGGGGACTCTTGGAATGGTGGCACGACCCTGGAGTTCCTCTGGCCGTTCCTGTTGAGAGGGCCTCCTCTTGAGATGCGACGGGAACACCGGGAACTCTTTCCTGACGAAGCAGGGAAAGGATCCCTCATCTCGAGCTACGAGGCGGAAACGGGGCTCCTCTGGATGTGGGCGGGACCCTCGTGATTCCTCTCGAGTGGAGACGGCTAGGTCGGGGAACTTCTGGATTTGCACCAAGGGTGTGAAGGACCCTTTCGAAGATCCAGAGGTGAGGTGTGATCAGCCTCGAGAGGCCTCAGCGGAAATGGGCCTCATCTCGCCTGGAGGGGAGAACCTCCTGGATTTTCTCGAGTTGCGGCAGATCTTCTCGAGTTACGACGGGGACCTCAGGGACCCGCTCTGGTGGCCTCGGGAAAGGCCAGTCCCCATGCGAGTTGCTAGGGGACCTCTCGGGATTCCTCTCCCGTCCATGCCGGGGCCTCAGTCCTTGTGTGGAGTCGGGGCCGGAACCTGAGGATTCCTCTCCAGTGTTGCCATGGATCTTGGGGTGCTTCTGAGTCTCCCCAGGGGAGTCAGGCCTCGTCTCGAGTGGGGGCATGCACGTGCGCTTTCCTCCCGAGCTGCAGCAGTAGTGTCACGCTTCCTGTCACGTGGATCAAGGGATCTGTGGCTTTCCCTCGAGGATGTCCCTCGAGGCTTTCCCACGAGGCTTTCCCACAGGGCTGTCCCACGTGCCACCTTGGTGTGAGTCGATCCTCGGCGTGAAAGACGAGCCGGTGAAGGGAAAAGAGGTTCCTCTGGAATGGACTGAGACATCTGGGGGACTCTTGGAATGGTGGCACGACCCTGGAGTTCCTCTCGCCGTTCCTGTTGAGAGGGCCTCCTCTTGAGATGCGACGGGAACGCCGGGAACTCTTTCCCGACGAAGCAGGGAAAGGATCCCTCATCTCGAGCTACGAGGCGGAAACGGGGCTCCTCTGGATGTGGGCGGGACCCTCGTGATTCCTCTCGAGTGGAGACGGCTAGGTCGGGGAACTTCTGGATTTGCACCAAGGGTGTGAAGGACCCTTTCGAAGTTCCAGAGGTGAGGTGTGATCAGCCTCGAGACGCCTCAGCGGAAATGGGCCTCATCTCGCCTGGAGGGGAGAACCTCCTGGATTTTCTCGAGTTGCGGCAGGTCTTCTCGAGTTACGACGGGGACCTCAGGGACCCGCTCTGGTGGCCTCAGGAAAGGCCAGTCCCCATGCGAGTTGCTAGGGGACCTCTCGGGATTCCTCTCCCGTCCATGCCGGGGCCTCAGTCCTTGTGTGGAGTCGGGGCCGGAACCTGAGGATTCCTCTCCAGTGTTGCCATGGATCTTGGGGTGCTTCTGAGTCTCCCCAGGGGAGTCAGGCCTCGTCTCGAGTGGGGGCATGCACGTGCGCTTTCCTCCCGAGCTGCAGCAGTAGTGTCACGCTTCCTGTCACGTGGATCAAGGGATCTGTGGCTTTCCCTCGAGGCTGTCCCTCGAGGCTTTCCCACGAGGCTTTCCCACAGGGCTGTGCCACGTGCCACCTTGGTGTGAGTCGATCCTCGGCGTGAAAGACGAGCCGGTGAAGGAAAAGAGGTTCCTCTGGAATGGACTGAGACATCTGGGGGACTCTTGGAATGGTGGCACGACCCTGGAGTTCCTCTGGCCGTTCCTGTTGAGAGGGCCTCCTCTTGAGATGCGACGGGAACACCGGGAACTCTTTCCTGACGAAGCAGGGAAAGGATCCCTCATCTCGAGCTACGAGGCGGAAACGGGGCTCCTCTGGATGTGGGCGGGACCCTCGTGATTCCTCTCGAGTGGAGACGGCTAGGTCGGGGAACTTCTGGATTTGCACCAAGGGTGTGAAGGACCCTTTCGAAGATCCAGAGGTGAGGTGTGATCAGCCTCGAGAGGCCTCAGCGGAAATGGGCCTCATCTCGCCTGGAGGGGAGAACCTCCTGGATTTTCTCGAGTTGCGGCAGATCTTCTCGAGTTACGACGGGGACCTCAGGGACCCGCTCTGGTGGCCTCGGGAAAGGCCAGTCCCCATGCGAGTTGCTAGGGGACCTCTCGGGATTCCTCTCCCGTCCATGCCGGGGCCTCAGTCCTTGTGTGGAGTCGGGGCCGGAACCTGAGGATTCCTCTCCAGTGTTGCCATGGATCTTGGGGTGCTTCTGAGTCTCCCCAGGGGAGTCAGGCCTCGTCTCGAGTGGGGGCATGCACGTGCGCTTTCCTCCCGAGCTGCAGCAGTAGTGTCACGCTTCCTGTCACGTGGATCAAGGGATCTGTGGCTTTCCCTCGAGGATGTCCCTCGAGGCTTTCCCACGAGGCTTTCCCACAGGGCTGTCCCACGTGCCACCTTGGTGTGAGTCGATCCTCGGCGTGAAAGACGAGCCGGTGAAGGGAAAAGAGGTTCCTCTGGAATGGACTGAGACATCTGGGGGACTCTTGGAATGGTGGCACGACCCTGGAGTTCCTCTCGCCGTTCCTGTTGAGAGGGCCTCCTCTTGAGATGCGACGGAACGCCGGGAACTCTTTCCCGACGAAGCAGGGAAAGGATCCCTCATCTCGAGCTACGAGGCGGAAACGGGGCTCCTCTGGATGTGGGCGGGACCCTCGTGATTCCTCTCGAGTGGAGACGGCTAGGTCGGGGAACTTCTGGATTTGCACCAAGGGTGTGAAGGACCCTTTCGAAGTTCCAGAGGTGAGGTGTGATCAGCCTCGAGACGCCTCAGCGGAAATGGGCCTCATCTCGCCTGGAGGGGAGAACCTCCTGGATTTTCTCGAGTTGCGGCAGGTCTTCTCGAGTTACGACGGGGACCTCAGGGACCCGCTCTGGTGGCCTCAGGAAAGGCCAGTCCCCATGCGAGTTGCTAGGGGACCTCTCGGGATTCCTCTCCCGTCCATGCCGGGGCCTCAGTCCTTGTGTGGAGTCGGGGCCGGAACCTGAGGATTCCTCTCCAGTGTTGCCATGGATCTTGGGGTGCTTCTGAGTCTCCCCAGGGGAGTCAGGCCTCGTCTCGAGTGGGGGCATGCACGTGCGCTTTCCTCCCGAGCTGCAGCAGTAGTGTCACGCTTCCTGTCACGTGGATCAAGGGATCTGTGGCTTCCCTCGAGGCTGTCCCTCGAGGCTTTCCCACGAGGCTTTCCCACAGGGCTGTGCCACGTGCCACCTTGGTGTGAGTCGATCCTCGGCGTGAAAGACGAGCCGGTGAAGGGAAAAGAGGTTCCTCTGGAATGGACTGAGACATCTGGGGGACTCTTGGAATGGTGGCACGACCCTGGAGTTCCTCTCGCCGTTCCTGTTGAGAGGGCCTCCTCTTGAGATGCGACGGGAACACCGGGAACTCTTTCCTGACGAAGCAGGGAAAGGATCCCTCATCTCGAGCTACGAGGCGGAAACGGGGCTCCTCTGGATGTGGGCGGGACCCTCGTGATTCCTCTCGAGTGGAGACGGCTAGGTCGGGGAACTTCTGGATTTGCACCAAGGGTGTGAAGGACCCTTTCGAAGATCCAGAGGTGAGGTGTGATCAGCCTCGAGACGCCTCAGCGGAAATGGGCCTCATCTCGCCTGGAGGGGAGAACCTCCTGGATTTTCTCGAGTTGCGGCAGATCTTCTCGAGTTACGACGGGGACCTCAGGGACCCGCTCTGGTGGCCTCGGGAAAGGCCAGTCCCCATGCGAGTTGCTAGGGGACCTCTCAGGATTCCTCTCCCGTCCATGCCGGGGCCTCAGTCCTTGTGTGGAGTCGGGGCCGGAACCTGAGGATTCCTCTCCAGTGTTGCCATGGATCTTGGGGTGCTTCTGAGTCTCCCCAGGGGAGTCAGGCCTCGTCTCGAGTGGGGGCATGCACGTGCGCTTTCCTCCCGAGCTGCAGCAGTAGTGTCACGCTTCCTGTCACGTGGATCAAGGGATCTGTGGCTTTCCCTCGAGGATGTCCCTCGAGGCTTTCCCACGAGGCTTTCCCACAGGGCTGTCCCACGTGCCACCTTGGTGTGAGTCGATCCTCGGCGTGAAAGACGAGCCGGTGAAGGGAAAAGAGGTTCCTCTGGAATGGACTGAGACATCTGGGGGACTCTTGGAATGGTGGCACGACCCTGGAGTTCCTCTCGCCGTTCCTGTTGAGAGGGCCTCCTCTTGAGATGCGACGGGAACGCCGGGAACTCTTTCCCGACGAAGCAGGGAAAGGATCCCTCATCTCGAGCTACGAGGCGGAAACGGGGCTCCTCTGGATGTGGGCGGGACCCTCGTGATTCCTCTCGAGTGGAGACGGCTAGGTCGGGGAACTTCTGGATTTGCACCAAGGGTGTGAAGGACCCTTTCGAAGTTCCAGAGGTGAGGTGTGATCAGCCTCGAGACGCCTCAGCGGAAATGGGCCTCATCTCGCCTGGAGGGGAGAACCTCCTGGATTTTCTCGAGTTGCGGCAGGTCTTCTCGAGTTACGACGGGGACCTCAGGGACCCGCTCTGGTGGCCTCAGGAAAGGCCAGTCCCCATGCGAGTTGCTAGGGGACCTCTCGGGATTCCTCTCCCGTCCATGCCGGGGCCTCAGTCCTTGTGTGGAGTCGGGGCCGGAACCTGAGGATTCCTCTCCAGTGTTGCCATGGATCTTGGGGTGCTTCTGAGTCTCCCCAGGGGAGTCAGGCCTCGTCTCGAGTGGGGGCATGCACGTGCGCTTTCCTCCCGAGCTGCAGCAGTAGTGTCACGCTTCCTGTCACGTGGATCAAGGGATCTGTGGCTTTCCCTCGAGGCTGTCCCTCGAGGCTTTCCCACGAGGCTTTCCCACAGGGCTGTGCCACGTGCCACCTTGGTGTGAGTCGATCCTCGGCGTGAAAGACGAGCCGGTGAAGGGAAAAGAGGTTCCTCTGGAATGGACTGAGACATCTGGGGGACTCTTGGAATGGTGGCACGACCCTGGAGTTCCTCTCGCCGTTCCTGTTGAGAGGGCCTCCTCTTGAGATGCGACGGGAACACCGGGAACTCTTTCCCGACGAAGCAGGGAAAGGATCCCTCATCTCGAGCTACGAGGCGGAAACGGGGCTCCTCTGGATGTGGGCGGGACCCTCGTGATTCCTCTCGAGTGGAGACGGCTAGGTCGGGGAACTTCTGGATTTGCACCAAGGGTGTGAAGGACCCTTTCGAAGATCCAGAGGTGAGGTGTGATCAGCCTCGAGACGCCTCAGCGGAAATGGGCCTCATCTCGCCTGGAGGGGAGAACCTCCTGGATTTTCTCGAGTTGCGGCAGATCTTCTCGAGTTACGACGGGGACCTCAGGGACCCGCTCTGGTGGCCTCGGGAAAGGCCAGTCCCCATGCGAGTTGCTAGGGGACCTCTCAGGATTCCTCTCCCGTCCATGCCGGGGCCTCAGTCCTTGTGTGGAGTCGGGGCCGGAACCTGAGGATTCCTCTCCAGTGTTGCCATGGATCTTGGGGTGCTTCTGAGTCTCCCCAGGGGAGTCAGGCCTCGTCTCGAGTGGGGGCATGCACGTGCGCTTTCCTCCCGAGCTGCAGCAGTAGTGTCACGCTTCCTGTCACGTGGATCAAGGGATCTGTGGCTTTCCCTCGAGGATGTCCCTCGAGGCTTTCCCACGAGGCTTTCCCACAGGGCTGTCCCACGTGCCACCTTGGTGTGAGTCGATCCTCGGCGTGAAAGACGAGCCGGTGAAGGGAAAAGAGGTTCCTCTGTAATGGACTGAGACATCTGGGGGACTCTTGGAATGGTGGCACGACCCTGGAGTTCCTCTCGCCGTTCCTGTTGAGAGGGCCTCCTCTTGAGATGCGACGGGAACGCCGGGAACTCTTTCCCGACGAAGCAGGGAAAGGATCCCTCATCTCGAGCTACGAGGCGGAAACGGGGCTCCTCTGGATGTGGGCGGGACCCTCGTGATTCCTCTCGAGTGGAGACGGCTAGGTCGGGGAACTTCTGGATTTGCACCAAGGGTGTGAAGGACCCTTTCGAAGTTCCAGAGGTGAGGTGTGATCAGCCTCGAGACGCCTCAGCGGAAATGGGCCTCATCTCGCCTGGAGGGGAGAACCTCCTGGATTTTCTCGAGTTGCGGCAGGTCTTCTCGAGTTACGACGGGGACCTCAGGGACCCGCTCTGGTGGCCTCAGGAAAGGCCAGTCCCCATGCGAGTTGCTAGGGGACCTCTCGGGATTCCTCTCCCGTCCATGCCGGGGCCTCAGTCCTTGTGTGGAGTCGGGGCCGGAACCTGAGGATTCCTCTCCAGTGTTGCCATGGATCTTGGGGTGCTTCTGAGTCTCCCCAGGGGAGTCAGGCCTCGTCTCGAGTGGGGGCATGCACGTGCGCTTTCCTTCCGAGCTGCAGCAGTAGTGTCACGCTTCCTGTCACGTGGATCAAGGGATCTGTGGCTTTCCCTCGAGGCTGTCCCTCGAGGCTTTCCCACGAGGCTTTCCCACAGGGCTGTGCCACGTGCCACCTTGGTGGGAGTCGATCCTCGGCGTGAAAGACGAGCCGGTGAAGGGAAAAGAGGTTCCTCTGGAATGGACTGAGACATCTGGGGGACTCTTGGAATGGTGGCACGACCCTGGAGTTCCTCTCGCCGTTCCTGTTGAGAGGGCCTCCTCTTGAGATGCGACGGGAACGCCGGGAACTCTTTCCCGACGAAGCAGGGAAAGGATCCCTCATCTCGAGCTACGAGGCGGAAACGGGGCTCCTCTGGATGTGGGCGGGACCCTCGTGATTCCTCTCGAGTGGAGACGGCTAGGTCGGGGAACTTCTGGATTTGCACCAAGGGTGTGAAGGACCCTTTCGAAGTTCCAGAGGTGAGGTGTGATCAGCCTCGAGACGCCTCAGCGGAAATGGGCCTCATCTCGCCTGGAGGGGAGAACCTCCTGGATTTTCTCGAGTTGCGGCAGGTCTTCTCGAGTTACGACGGGGACCTCAGGGACCCGCTCTGGTGGCCTCAGGAAAGGCCAGTCCCCATGCGAGTTGCTAGGGGACCTCTCGGGATTCCTCTCCCGTCCATGCCGGGGCCTCAGTCCTTGTGTGGAGTCGGGGCCGGAACCTGAGGATTCCTCTCCAGTGTTGCCATGGATCTTGGGGTGCTTCTGAGTCTCCCCAGGGGAGTCAGGCCTCGTCTCGAGTGGGGGCATGCACGTGCGCTTTCCTCCCGAGCTGCAGCAGTAGTGTCACGCTTCCTGTCACGTGGATCAAGGGATCTGTGGCTTTCCCTCGAGGCTGTCCCTCGAGGCTTTCCCACGAGGCTTTCCCACAGGGCTGTGCCACGTGCCACCTTGGTGTGAGTCGATCCTCGGCGTGAAAGACGAGCCGGTGAAGGGAAAAGAGGTTCCTCTGGAATGGACTGAGACATCTGGGGGACTCTTGGAATGGTGGCACGACCCTGGAGTTCCTCTCGCCGTTCCTGTTGAGAGGGCCTCCTCTTGAGATGCGACGGGAACACCGGGAACTCTTTCCTGACGAAGCAGGGAAAGGATCCCTCATCTCGAGCTACGAGGCGGAAACGGGGCTCCTCTGGATGTGGGCGGGACCCTCGTGATTCCTCTCGAGTGGAGACGGCTAGGTCGGGGAACTTCTGGATTTGCACCAAGGGTGTGAAGGACCCTTTCGAAGATCCAGAGGTGAGGTGTGATCAGCCTCGAGACGCCTCAGCGGAAATGGGCCTCATCTCGCCTGGAGGGGAGAACCTCCTGGATTTTCTCGAGTTGCGGCAGATCTTCTCGAGTTACGACGGGGACCTCAGGGACCCGCTCTGGTGGCCTCGGGAAAGGCCAGTCCCCATGCGAGTTGCTAGGGGACCTCTCAGGATTCCTCTCCCGTCCATGCCGGGGCCTCAGTCCTTGTGTGGAGTCGGGGCCGGAACCTGAGGATTCCTCTCCAGTGTTGCCATGGATCTTGGGGTGCTTCTGAGTCTCCCCAGGGGAGTCAGGCCTCGTCTCGAGTGGGGGCATGCACGTGCGCTTTCCTCCCGAGCTGCAGCAGTAGTGTCACGCTTCCTGTCACGTGGATCAAGGGATCTGTGGCTTTCCCTCGAGGATGTCCCTCGAGGCTTTCCCACGAGGCTTTCCCACAGGGCTGTCCCACGTGCCACCTTGGTGTGAGTCGATCCTCGGCGTGAAAGACGAGCCGGTGAAGGGAAAAGAGGTTCCTCTGGAATGGACTGAGACATCTGGGGGTCTCTTGGAATGGTGGCACGACCCTGGAGTTCCTCTCGCCGTTCCTGTTGAGAGGGCCTCCTCTTGAGATGCGACGGGAACGCCGGGAACTCTTTCCCGACGAAGCAGGGAAAGGATCCCTCATCTCGAGCTACGAGGCGGAAACGGGGCTCCTCTGGATGTGGGGCGGACCCTCGTGATTCCTCTCGAGTGGAGACGGCTAGGTCGGGGAACTTCTGGATTTGCACCAAGGGTGTGAAGGACCCTTTCGAAGTTCCAGAGGTGAGGTGTGATCAGCCTCGAGACGCCTCAGCGGAAATGGGCCTCATCTCGCCTGGAGGGGAGAACCTCCTGGATTTTCTCGAGTTGCGGCAGGTCTTCTCGAGTTACGACGGGGACCTCAGGGACCCGCTCTGGTGGCCTCAGGAAAGGCCAGTCCCCATGCGAGTTGCTAGGGGACCTCTCGGGATTCCTCTCCCGTCCATGCCGGGGCCTCAGTCCTTGTGTGGAGTCGG